>NC_136057.1:1225036901-1225667952 GCF_964261635.1 Lissotriton helveticus
TCTTCAATAGTGTCCTTTTTCTTTTTGCTTGCAATCTCAACACTATCTTGATTTTTATCCTTCTCTATAACTTCTCTACAGATATTCTCGTATCTTCTTTTTCGACCTACCACATGCTTTTCAAACACAGGATATTGACCTAAATTGGGAGCATACACTCTTCCTAACCTACTATGAATGAATAAGGATTTGTAACGCGCAACTTAGCCCATAGGCATCAAGGCGCCTAAAGGATGGTACAGCTGCTTGTGGTGTGAGGAAATGCCAAACTACAGGTAGGCCTCTACAAATAGCCATGTTTTTAGTGCTCTATGGAAAAGCAGAATGGAAAGTTGCTCCTTTAGCTCAGAAGGGAGCATGATCCAGAGTCTCGGGGCGAGGGAGGAAAAAGCCCTCCCTCCCCATCTGGCCTTGAGTACTCTGGGGATGGACAAAAGATTCTTATTAGAGGAGCGTAGGGTTCGGCTAGGAGAGTAGAGGGATAGGAGGGACCTGACACCTTCTGCACCAACTCCCTGCAAGGCACCGTAGGTGAGACACAGGATCTTTAAGTTGATCCTGGACTGTATGGGAAGCCAATGCAAATCTTTCCTGGCTAGGGAGGCTGAAGAAAGTCTGGGGACATCAAGGACAACAGGGGGTGGTGATGGACGGAGCATCTGAACCAATCAAACACTGACACCCAGTCAAAAGATCTGGGTTTAATCCATCACCGTTCTTTAGCCCACTCTGCCACCCCAGTTCAGACATGGCTATATGCAAATCAGTCTGACGCTGTGCCTCATGGGAACAGTCCAGCCCGAACTGCCAAGCCATGCCTTCCCTAGACCGGAAACAAGCTTCCGAGGACCGGTTTCTGGCATTCCAGCCGTCTTCAGCCCGGCTTGCTTGAATCCAGTGGCAAAGTGAGCAAGGGACTCTCATCTGAGCATACCCTGCCACACTTATGGCGGCCAAAAGCGGTTCAAAATGGGGTGGTGATGGACGGAGCATCTGAACCAATCAAACACTCACACCCAGTCAAAAGATCTGGGTTTAATCCATCACCGTTCTTTAGCCCACTCTGCCACCCCAGTTCAGACATGGCTATATGCAAATCAGTCTGACCCTGTGCCTCATGGGAACAGTCCAGCCCGAACTGCCAAGCCATGTCTTCCCTGGACCGGAAACAAGCTTCCGAGGACTGGTTTCTGGCATTCCAGCCGTCTTCAGCCCGGCTTGCTTGAATCCAGTGGCAAAGTGAGCAAGGGACTCACCTCTGAGCATACCCTGCCACACTTATGGCGGCCAAAAGTGGTACAAAAGGGGGTGGTGATGGACGGAGCATCTGAACCAATGAAACACTCACACCCAGTCAAAAGATCTGGGTTTAATCCATCACCGTTCTGTAGCCCACTCTGCCACCCCAGTTCAGACATGGCTATATGCAAATCAATCTGACGCTGTGCCTCATGGGAACAGTCCAGCCCGAACTGCCAAGCCATGCCTTCCCTGGACCGGAAACAAGCTTCCGAGGACCGGTTTCTGGCATTACAGCCGTCTTCAGCCCGGCTTGCTTGAATCCAGTGGCAAAGTGAGCAAGGGAATCACGTCTGAGCATACCCTGCCACACTTATGGTGGCCAAAAGCGGTACAAAAGGGGGTGGTGATGGACGGAGCATCTGAACCAATCAAACACTCACACCCAGTCAAAAGATCTGGGTTTAATCCATCGCCGTTCTGTAGCCCACTCTGCCACCCCAGTTCAGATATGGCTATATGCAAATCAGTCCGACGCTGTGCCTCATGGGAACAGTCCAGCCCGAACTGCCAAGCCATGCCTTCCCTGGACCGGAAACAAGTGGGGCCATGTAGATGTTAAAAAGCGTGGGGCTCAGAGACGAGCCCTGTGGGACCCCACACTGCACAGGTTTAGTGGTGGAGAAGAATTCACCGAGCTTAACCCTCTGTTCTCTTCGGTTGAGAAAAGAGGAGAGAATGCTCAGTGCAAGGCCATCCACTCCCATCTCCCTAAGGCGAGATACCAAAATAGAGGGGGACAGGGTATCAAAAGCAGCTGTCAGGTCGAGCAGAACCAGAAGAGTGTCTGGCTCCTATCGACCTTAGAGCGTATGTTATTGATAACCACTGTGAGGGCGGACTCGGTGCTATGAGCCCTCCGGAAGCCATGCTGAGAGGAGTCGAGTGAGCAGGATTCATCCAGAAAGGTGCTCAAATGATGGTTAAGATGTGCTTCGAGCATCTTAGCTGGTGCAGGAAGCAGGGATATTGGGCGAAAGTTCTTCAAAACCCCAGGATCTAAGGTGGTCTTTTTCAAAAGAGGTTTAACCACCGCCATTTCCCAAATGGCGGGGAAAATACCCTCCATAATTGCTGAGTTCATCACTTCCAGGATGGGAGGTAACAAAACCTCCCTACATTCCTTGAGGATTTTAAGGGGACAGGGATCCAAAGGAGATCCAGATTTTAATTTGTCCAAGAGCAGATTTAACTGTTCGAAGGTGAGAAAAGGGAAGTTCAGGAAGCTGCCACCGGGTCTTTCCGTTTGATCTTCGGGTAAAGGGGACACCGGGGAAACGGGGACTACCAGGTCACGATTGAGAGACTCCAGAGCTGTGTAGACGTCCACTATTTTGGTGTGGAAGAAGGTGGAGATTTTGTCACACAGCTCCTGAGATCCAGCTATGGGATCTGGCGACTGGAGGGTAGAAAGGGAGTCTATGATCTTGAATAATTCCCTAGGGGCACTGAGGGAGGTCATACTCTTTTACACAGTTTGCATCTGCAGTAATCCTTGTCTCAACAAAATCAATCAAAAACAAACCAGATAAAGTTCTGACTTGGGACAAAGCAACATATGCCATACCCTCTTTAAACATAGTACTTCCAATGTTCACCAAAGCACTGTCTACACTTAAACCTTGAGATTTATGAATAGTCACAGCATATGCCAGAGAAAATGGAAACTGTTTTCTATGGACATATAAATCTTTAACAAGCAAAAAACAAACTGAACTACAACCAATTTGTTTTACTTCTTCAATTTGATAAAATTTGATTTTTAAAAATTCAATTCCATCTCTATTTTGATAATTAACCAAATCAACAACTTTACCCATTGCTCCATTTACTAAACCTTTTTCTACATCCAAATTACGCCTTAAAATTACCCGACAGTTTACACGTGCATATAGATTCTTTTCTAAAACAGCAGTTTTAGATATCGATTTTTCTAAAGAATCCAATTTTGTTTTCAATTTTTCCGTCAAAATAATAGTGATTCCTTCATGCTCTATTTTATCCATGGCTTCCATTTTTTATATTTCTTTATTTTCTAGCTTCAAAGGTTGTTCATTGAATATAGAACACTCGTGCAATGTTGGCATTAAGCAGTTTAGGATTTATTTTCTGCAATTTTCATATATATTTTTTCAAGAACTATATTTTCATTTTGAAACAAATTCGTAAGTAGCTGACTTTGCAAAGCTTGTTTACCCTGTTCTGTCAGTACTCCAATTCTTATATCTTGTAGAATAGTTCCATAATCAACATCATTTGCCTGTCGCATATTTGTAATGAGTTCTTTGTATTCAAAATATGACCAAATATTAACGTTTCCAACAACTTTCTGGTGTCTTCATGCACAAGTATTTTGAATACTGGTTGTACTTTTACGGGAGTACGTTGCAGAGATCTCCAAAAACGAATACATGTTTTCCTCCAAATAAGATATCGTACTCTGTTTTGAGAATTTGCTGCATTCTTAAATGCACAAAAGCAAGCATTGTTTGAGACCATGCTTACCTCATCAATAATCAGAAGTTTCGTTTTCTTTAGCGCTCTTGAAACTTCATAGCAAGCTTCTCCAGATAGTTTATTATATTCCAATTTGTTTTCATGTTCTACAGGTAGTATTAGTAAACAATGTAATGTGATTACTTTAATGTTGTGTGCAGCCAACACAGTTGAAGCAGTTATAAAACAAAACAAATGTGAGTCAGTTGTTTTCTGTAGATAACTGGTCAATACTTTAATTAAGGAACTTTTTACTGTTCCAGCTTGACCACTGACATACATTCTGATAGGTTGAAATTATGTGCATGTGCATTCTTTCTTTTCATGAAGAAATCCATCATCAATCTGTTGTCTCACTTGCTGATATATTTCTTTCTGTTCAACATTTAGTTTCCTAAGTCCATAATATCTTCTTGAGCTTGATGCATTGCTGTTTCCTCTTCATTCATGGTGATTGGCGCTTCATTTTCAAGAATTGGTTGTCCTAATGGATCTTGACTCAGTGGAGCAGAACTTTGGCTGTCTTGAGAACTGTCTTTAGCAATCTCAGCTGCAATAATAGCTTCTTCATCAATTTCATTGTTCAACATTTTGAGATAATTTGCAAAAACAGTATATTCTATGGTATCTTTACAAGCATTGAAGGAATCTTCATAGCTCTGAAAATCTCCAAGTAATTCCAATTCTATACGCTACGGTTTAAAGAGTTGCAAAAGTGCTAGATAGTGAAATTCCCTTTCATCAGGTGTATCACAACTCAGTTTTCAGTGATTAATCAAATGTCCTTTCTTTGTTTTACCAAACATCCTTTGGAACCAATCACTGCATATTTTCCTTCATTGATGTTTTCTGTAGTATTCCGTTGAAAAGTGTAATATTGCAGCACTTCATAAATACATGTGTTCTCAAGATGATGACTTCTATTTGGATAATATGTATCCAACATGTTTGTTTTGACAATATCTGTACTTTCCGGATCTTTTTATGCTAAATATTCAATTTCTTATACAGATTTCTGTACTCGATTTCGTGTTGCAGCAAGACCTAGACTCACCCAAATGATTCTTCTAGATTTTGAGTATAAACTTGCAGATGATAACCGATCTGAACATTCATACGCTCCAATTTCTCAATGGGATAACATCTATAAACTGAAACTGTATAGTTTCTTACTAAGGCTCTTCTCTTTGAGAAATTTCTTCACACATTTCATTCAATTCCGTTCTTTCTGATTTTGTAATGTAGGATGTCACATACCGGGCAACCACAATGGAATTATCGGCAACGTACTGAATATCCTTATTAGCATTCCACATTGAGAGAATAACTGGATTGTAACCATTTATGTATTTTGATTCGTCACTTCTTCTCAATTTGTATGTATTTTTGGGAGATTTTCTAGTGATGGTATGTCTCATAGCTGACAGAAAATTGATTACTCTTTCTTTGTATATTACAGGATGTGGAAATCCAGAACGACATTTGGTTTAAAACTTTTCTTTAGACTTGTACTTTTGTCAACAGTATTTTCAACATTGATGACTTTGGCATCGTAAGACTTGTGGTCTTAAGTAGTTTTCTTCTGTTCTTTTTGGTATAGCACATGTGGCATATTCTTCAATAAAAGACAAAACATTATCATCCATCAGTTCCGAATTTAGGTGCATCCTTGATCCATATCAGCACATGTGTACCTCTAGCTTGATACTCCTTTCCACAAAAAAATCCACAACTTCTCCAAGAGTAGGATTCTTTTTATTACAGATAAAAGACATCATATCTTCAAATCTATGATTGAAATATCTGCATACATTAACAGGATCCAAACAGCAGAACGCTCCAGGTTTCTTGAATTCAATATATTTTATATTCCAATTTGCCTCGCGAAGAAATTCAAGTAAATCATCCCAAGCGTGTTCAGCACAGCTTAGGGTAAGGAACCATGTAGGAGTTCCTAAGTTACTTAGCATACATTTAAGTTCTCCATGACGACGGTACCAATACTCATTAGTAACACGCTGACATGCCATCAAATGAATCAGCTAAGATTCTAAATGATCATCTCTTTGATGTACTTTGTCCATAAATTCCTTTGCTGAAACATTTTGAAGATGTACTCCTATTTTCAATATGTGGTTAACTGCATAGGAAAGTCCAGAAAGTCACTCTCAAACAAAAGATTAAATATATATGGGACACATTGTCGAAATCTTGGATCTTCTGCATACAATCTAGTTGTCCGATATTCAGATGCAGGAATCTGCACTGATAATTCATCATATTGTCCACCTTTTCCTGTTGGAAACAATTGCGGAAAACAACGAGCTTCCAAACTTTTTTCCCATACACCCATGGGACTTCCCTTTGCTTTTTTCATTCGGAATAATTCAATGTATTCCCCATTACTTCTTTTGAATGAAGTAGATGTACACTATAATGTTCATAGATTTCTTCACTTTTGGACATATCCACTTTTTTAATTTGACCACTTGACGTTTCAGTATCATCTCCTAAAAGTATTTCTTCTTCTTCCACATACACTTTTTTGTAGTACTCATTGTTCTTCATGAGATATAATGTTGCCTTTGCACTTTCCTAACATCCACTTATTCTTGCAAGATTTTCTTACTCTTAGTAGGAACACCATTAACTAGAATAACCAGTGGTTCACTTTGTACATTCTCTACACCAATAGTTTTAATATTTTTCTTTAAATCTAGGGGTAAATATACAACTCTTCCTTTTAATCCTCTCTGTAAATCTGAAGGAGGCAATGTACCTGTTTTAGGCTCCATACGAACAGTAGCTCGTAGGAATAGTTACCAACTCCAGATTATTATGGACAGCTCTAGCAAGCATTTTATTGTCATCTAATTTTTTATAACAATATGTGCAAATACGCTGGTCAGAACCCAAATCAAAGCAATTCTCTACCAACAAATAAGTTGCAAAATCATTATTTTCTCTTTCACTTTTTGAATACAGTTCAACAGTCCTAGTCTGATTTTTATAGTGAGTTCACCGACAAAAAATACAAGAAGAATTTCAGCTTTCACCTGAAATCACCTTAAACTTTGTAATTTGTTCTTCAAAAATTTTTGTAGTAGTATGTTACACATTCTCTTCAACATTTTCTTCTATTAATGTGTCAGTTTCTGCACTCTCTTGTTCAGGACCAAAGTAACTAAACGCAATTTCATCACAAACCTTCCTCACATCTGATACTGACGCACGCAAAACAGCACTGTTCAGCTCATTTAACATTAGTGCCGGACCTTCCGCATTTGAGAATGATGTACTGCTAACATCCTGAAATGATGAATAACACTTTGACATACTTTTCTAGAAAGACAAGCGAGAGAATGACCTTGCAAACCAGTATTTTTTCTCAATCTGCAAGGGTCTAATCCCTGCAATATCTTAATCTTTTGTTTAACACTTTTTTTTTACTATATTCTCGTAAGAAATTGCATAAAATATCAATAGATTCTTCTCGTACACTACAAATACTACTGCAATCCCAAGTGTACACTGGGGCTTTAGGACGTCTCCCTACAAATTTATCAGCTAACAATTCTTCTGTATTTCTAGGAACCATCTTCTATTTCTCAATTGGACAACCATTTCTAACCTCATCATTCTTCGACCACTGGTATCAACTGCATGCAATAAATTATTGGTCTGAAAATAACTCTTTTCAATAAAGAAAGGCTCTGAACTTGAACTGTGTTTCCATTCACCCAAAAAATCACAAAAATTAGTTCTGTTTATTACTCTATTCCTCTTACTTTTGGCCTTCATCAAATGGATTTGTTTATCTAGTGATCAAATTCTGTTTAAAACTAAAATTAATAATTTCCTTTTTAATTCAAAAGCCTTTTGAATAAGCATGGGCGTAAAATCCGTTACGCTCGCGGATTTTTCGTATTTTCGGAGAATCCGCAATCCGCGAACTCTCGCGGATGCGGCGAGAATACGCAAAATCCGCGCGAAGCGGATTTTTTGTTTGTGTTCACACTGCTCGCGCTGCTCGCGGTCCGCGGCGCGGGCAGGAACAATCTCGCACTAGCGAAAGTACAAAAATTAGTAAAGGAAGTGGCCCAGTCTCCAACTTCCTGTTCCTGTCCAGCAAGCTCCTCCCATAGGGGTGGGGTGAAGGAAGTGCCCCAGTCTCCAACTTCCTGTTCCTGTCCAGTAAGCTCCTCCATTTCCTGGCCACTTTGATTTCGATCTTGACTGGGAAGGATTACTTTTTGTGGTTGCTGCTGGATATTTGGATTTGAGGCCTTTTGGATTACTTTTGGATTCGAAATTTGATTTCACAAAGAAGTAAGTTGATGTTGTGTGTTTGTGGTGATTTTTGTGTGTGTTGCTTTTTTTTCGACTTTTTGGGGGGAAAATCTGCAAGTTCGCGAGCTGAGGATGTTTTTGCTTGTGTTCGCACTGCTCGTGTCCCGCGCAGCAACAATCTCGCACTCGCGAAATTGTAAAAATTACAATTCTGCTGCACATGAATAGAAAACCACCAGGCTTATTTATGGGTGCATGCATGATACAACTGTTGTGTTGATTTTTTTTTTAACATGATTCTGGCCAGGGCATGGATGGCATTGGATTGTGCTGATTTTTGAGTGTTTTAGGACTTTTTGGGGTGGTGTTGGGGGCTTGCTATGTGGGTGGGGGCCATTTTATTGTCTGGTCCCGTGTGGGTGGGGGTCTAGGGGCCATTTGTAAGCCAGTTTGTGTGCTTTGTGCCATAGGCCTGCACCCACTGTGCTCTGATGTCATCCATTATGCCCAGGGGGGCCCAGAATCGGTCTGTTCGCGGTTTTTGCGGGTTTTTGCCACGTTCGCACCGTGAAGCAACAATCTCGCACTCGCGAAATTGTAAAAATTGCAATTTTGCACCGGAAAACCACCAGCAGGCAGCATAAGCCTTCTGAAAATGGATGGATGGCATTGGATTGTGGTGATTTGATTTGTGTTGTGTTTTTTGACTTTTTGGAGTAGGGGTTGGGTGCTGGCTATGTTGGTGGTGGCCATTTTGAGGCATGGTCCTGGCCATGTGGATGGGGGGGTCAAGCGGCCATTTTGAATGCAGGCAGTGAGCTTTGAGACATAGGCCTGCACCCATTGTGCCTTGCTTTCACCCATTGTGCCCAGGCGGAGTCAGGGGTACATGAAAGTACAACCCTCTGTGTGTTTGCTCTCTTGGATCAATGTTAAATTCCTGTTTCCTAAAAATTTAGCAAATCCTAATTTTGAAATTTCCATATTGTGTGGTGGTGTGCATTGTGCACGTGTGTATTCATAAATGCCTACTTGCAAACTGTTTATTCAAGCGCTACATATGCAACATTTATATTTACTGATGTTCCTCTGTCTTCGTTTGCGTTTAGGTGCACAAAACTCCGCATCATCGTTGAGCATCAGTGCCAGGAAGAAGTGCTGCTGCGGCCTGTTGTTCCGACATCTGAAGAAGATGGCTCCAAAAAGAGGTGCCCGTAGGTCCTCTTGCAATAAAGATGTCTCTACTAAGGAGAAGAAGAAGCAAGTGGCACCACTTACCAAGGAGACTGGTGGCTCAACCAATACATTTTTTGGGCAACAACAACAAAAAAAACAAAGGCCCACCATGAGTGCTGCACAGGTAGCCTGTTTAGTTGTTGAATCACCAACGACCAGTGATGTTGGTTCCTCGCAAGAAAGTAGCAGCACACCATCAACACAGGTTGTAACTCATCTCACAAGTACTATTCAACAACCAAAGCCGCAACAACAACTGCATGGGCTACTAGTACAAGCAGAAGTACATGCGCAAGGAGCTGTCCAAGAAGGAGCTGTCCGAGAAGGAGCTGTCCGAGAAGGAGCTGTCCGAGAAGGAGCTGTCCGAGAAGGAGAAGGCCGAGAAGGAGAAGGCCGAGAAGGAGAAGGCCGAGAAGGAGCTGGCCGAGAAGGAGAAGGCCGAGAAGGAGAAGGCCGAGAAGGAGAAGGCCGAGAAGGAGAAGGCCGAGAAGGAGAAGGCCGAGAAGGAGAAGGCCGAGATGGAGAAGGCCGAGAAGGAGAGGTCCATGGAGACTTGCAAGTAGAGGTCAGAGAAGATGCCCATGTAGCGGCGCATGGAGCGGTGCAAGTGCCCACAATGGTTGTTCTTCCAGAAGTAGGGGCACAGGAGGAAATTGACTTTGGAGCCGGGGTATCATGTCAGGAAGACGAAGCCACTCCTCCTGATGATTCATTTTCTCCCAGCTCCCCAGCAAGGAAAAGATCAAGGAGGGTGTGTAGAAGTTCCTCTTCAAGCCCCGCTCCATCAGATGATGATCTGGATCTAGATTGGCAACCATCTCTGACGTCTGAGAGGGAGGCACACCATGAGCTGCGAAAGGTATCACATGTTAAAAGGAAGGGCCCCGGAAAGCTCATACTTATGGATCCGAACGTCCGACTTGATGAAGTGGTGCATTCTGATGTTGTTGAAGAGGATGACAGCAATGATCTATTCATCACACATGTCAGTCCAGCCACACCGGCCATGCAGCAGACAGACATTTACACCCTATCCCGACGTCATGCTGAGCGTGACCCTGGCGACGTGCCACTGGTAGCACCACCAACGCAGTCAAGTAGTACCACAAGTTCAACAAAACCTACAGCTCCCATATTTTCTCCCCAGAGGGGGACTCCATGCAGCTCGACTCCCTCAAGTAAGGTTGCTGCAATAATTGCACAACCCAGTAGATGTCTGCAAGGCTCATCCACCACTGCTTCATCTGGCATTGGCAGCAGTATCACCTCGTGCGGCAAAACCAGAAGTTTCCAGTCCCCAGTTTGGAACTTTTTTAGTGTCCATGAAAAATATGATAACATAGCCGTTTGTTGCATTTGTAAGACTAGCGTTAGCCGTGGTAAGACTGGTACCAACTATGGAACCGGAGGCCAGATAGGTCATCTTGAAAGAAAGCACGCTGTCGAATGGTTTCCGCACCTAGCAAACGTCAAGGGAAAGCGATCCCAAAGGGCAAGTGGCCAAAATATACCCATAGTAGGTGTTTCATCTGAAGATGATGGGGAGGTAGAAGAAGCGTCAGACATGTGTCCAGTTGCACCCAGTACCCCTGGCAGCACCACACCCTCCGTAACACATAGCAGGCACACTGAGAGTCTGGGAGACACACCAATGCGGAAAATGTCAACACTGATCAGAAGTGGGTCGAAGAAGGCATCAGCATCATCCCGTAAATTTGTCCAGCGCACCATTTCAGCCATGTTCTCCTCAGATGCGCAATTTCAACGCAACCACCCAACTGTACGCCTCTATAACACTAAACTGGCAAAAATGCTAGCGGTGGACCTTCTCCCTTTTTCGTTTGTCGAAGGTGTGGGTTTCCTTGAACTCGTGGCAACATTGGCCCCTAAATGGAAGGTTCCTAGCCGGTACTATTTTGCCAGGGTTGCTGTTCCAGCACTACACAAAGAGGTGCTTGAGTTGGTGGGGGCAGCTTTGCAGAAGAGTGCTGTTCACACTATACACCTGACAACAGACATGTGGACCAGTTGCCAAGCCCTTGATTACATGTGCATCACTGCACACGGGGTCTCTTTTTCAGGGGTTATAAAACAGATAAATGCAGGTGGTGACTTGATCGAGATTTTTAAGGGTGCTCGTAAACATGCAACATTAGCCATGTTTGGCATGGAGAAAAGTCATACTGCAGTCAACATTTTGGCTGACTTTAACAAAAAGGTCTTGCAATGGCTGCGCCCAAGACATTGCAAGGTTGGTTATGTTTCTACAGATAATGGCAGCAATGTAGTTAGGGCCATGGCGGACGGTTTCTATTTCAGAGTGCCGTGTTTGGCGCACTGTATCAACCTTGTTGTGCAAAATTTTTTGAAAAAAGAACTTGCAGTCGACAAAACACTGACCATCTGCAGAAGAATATGCACACATTTCAACCATTCTTTTAAGGCCCGGAAGGAGCTGAGGCGCAAGCAAAATGAACGTAGAATGCCAGTGAAAGCACTTATCCAGGAGGTGGCAACACGTTGGAACTCAACCTTCTACATGCTTGAGCGTCTGCATGAGCTGTTTCCAGTAGTCAATGAGTATTTCTACAACCTGGGTGGTGATACGACAGAAATGATGCTAGCGGTGGAGCAATGGCAGCTAGTTAAAAGCCTGACAGACATGCTTCGGCCTTTTGAGGTCTTCACGCGTGACGTCAGCAGGGAGGACTGTTCTTTGAGCAAAGCTATCCCACTGTTGCTGAAGCTCGAGCACCAAGTCAAGGTGGTGTCTTCACAATTAGAGGACGTTGGAAAGAACGAAGCACATGAGTTGGCGCAGAGATTATTACAACGCCTAGTTAGCAATGAACGGCTTGTAAATATCAAGAAACAACAGCACTACATTTGTGCTACTATTCTGGATCCACGTTACAAAAAGCCATTGTTTGGCAAAGTAATAATTCCTTTTGAAACATCGGATGTTACAGAGTACAAAGGTTGGCTAGCTCAGTCAGCCATTCGTTTTGAAAGAGAGCGGAAGGAAACTGTAGGAGAAGACAGTACTACTAGTGAATCAGCAGGCCATCAGGCGTCCCAAAAAAGCCCGTCTGCATCTGTGCCTGTGGCAGAAGTGAGTGACTTTCCCTCTGAGCCGTTAACCACACCAGCAACCGTATCATCTACACCAGGCGCATGCGATATGTCTGAAGCGAGTTGGCTAACTCAGCTAGGGTTTCCTGGTCCTAGAAAGGACACAGAAGTGCAAAGTACAGGAATCCGAGAGGACATTCTTTCAATGGTGCAGGCCTATCTGGATGACTCAACAGAGGTCAATATTACTGAGGACCCATTGGCGTATTGGCATGGGAAAAGAAAAATATGGCGAGAGCTCACCAACTTGGCTATCAATTACTTGTCTTGCCCACTCGCAAGCGTGTCCTCAGAACGTGTTTTTAGTTCTGCTGGTGGCATTGTGACTTGCAAAAGGTCCCGCCTCTTGCCCGCAAATGTGGAGCGGCTCACCTTGATAAAGATGAACCAGCACTTCATACCACCAGATTACAGAGTACGAGAATGCACGCAGGAAGAAGAGGACACCGCCCTACCTGAGGAAAGTTCTCCTCCGTTACCAGAAGTAACCCCGACTGATGATTTAGCAGAGTATGAGGACGAGTTCTGCTTCCCTGACAGCGAGTTCTGAAAATGACTCAATCATTCATTAATTGTAAATAGTCCTCCTTATTCACTTTTATTCCTGTGTGTCTGTCTTTCTTTAGCAAGTGCTTCATCACATTCCCAACAAAACTGTAATCAACCAATAAAACAACAAGCCCATCAACAGAACTGTCTTGATTTTGATGCCGCAGCATTCCTCAGGTTCACAACAGTTAGTTGACAAGAACTCAGTCCTGGTCGTCTATCCTGAGTCCTCCTCCTCCAGACTCACCCTATCCATTACCCATAATGCTGATGCCTGGATTCTGCACAATGAAGAAACTTACGTTGACGAGTCCCCTAACGCCTTAGGACACTGTGAATTACAGGTGGAGCCAGCCCTGGCCTCAAACACAAATTACAGGTAAGATAAGCGTTTGGATGGGAGGTAGTATAATGGAGTGTTCGGAGAGGCGAGAGAGTGACAGTGGTACTGGTAGTAAAGTCCTAGGGCTCTTGAATTAACAAACTCTGTGACAGGCATTTACTTTGGAAAACATTTGGCCTATTGCACGTGAACGTTTAGGCGTTATCATTGCTCGCTTGCCTGTCTTAGGGGTGCTGTCTGTGGGGCTTCTAGGTTTTTGTGGTGTGTGAGCACCGCTGCCACATTTCTAATGTTGATTGCTTTTGTTTTGCAGAAAATCCACGCCGGGAAACTCCAGTTGTGGCCCTGCTGCAGAACGCTTTAGGACTCTGTGAATTCCAGGTGGAGCCAGCCCTCAAACACAAATTACAGGTAAGATAAGCGTTTGGATGGGAGGTAGTATAATGGAGTGTTCGGAGAGGCGAGAGAGTGACAGTGGTACTGGTAGTAAAGTCCTAGGGCTCTTGAATTAACAAACTCTGTGACAGGCATTTACTTTGGAAAACATTTGGCCTATTGCACGTGAACGTTTAGGCGTTATCATTGCTCGCTTGCCTGTCTTAGGGGTGCTGTCTGTGGGGCTTCTAGGTTTTTGTGGTGTGTGAGCACCGCTGCCACATTTCTAATGTTGATTGATTTTGTTTTGCAGAAAATCCACGCCGGGAAACTCCAGTTGTGGCCCTGCTGCAGAACGCTTTAGGACTCTGGGAATTCCAGGTGGAGCCAGCCCTCAAACACAAATTACAGGTAAGATAAGCGTTTGGATGGGAGGTAGTATAATGGAGTGTTCGGAGAGGCGAGAGAGTGACAGTGGTACTGGTAGTAAAGTCCTAGGGCTCTTGAATTAACAAACTCTGTGACAGGCATTTACTTTGGAAAACATTTGGCCTATTGCACGTGAACGTTTAGGCGTTATCATTGCTCGCTTGCCTGTCTTAGGGGTGCTGTCTGTGGGGCTTCTAGGTTTTTGTGGTGTGTGAGCACTGCTGCCACATTTCTAATGTTGATTGCTTTTGTTTTGCAGAAAATCCACGCCGGGAAACTCCAGTTGTGGCCCTGCTGCAGAACGCTTTAGGACTCTGTGAATTCCAGGTGGAGCCAGCCCTCAAACACAAATTACAGGTAAGATAAGCGTTTGGATGGGAGGTAGTATAATGGAGTGTTCGGAGAGGCGAGAGAGTGACAGTGGTACTGGTAGTAAAGTCCTAGGGCTCTTGAATTAACAAACTCTGTGACAGGCATTTACTTTGGAAAACATTTGGCCTATTGCACGTGAACGTTTAGGCGTTATCATTGCTCGCTTGCCTGTCTTAGGGGTGCTGTCTGTGGGGCTTCTAGGTTTTTGTGGTGTGTGAGGACCGCTGCCACATTTCTAATGTTGATTGCTTTTGTTTTGCAGAAAATCCACGCCGGGAAACTCCAGTTGTGGCCCTGCTGCAGAACGCTTTAGGACTCTGTGAATTCCAGGTGGAGCCAGCCCTCAAACACAAATTACAGGTAAGATAAGCGTTTGGATGGGAGGTAGTATAATGGAGTATTCGGAGAGGCGAGAGAGTGACAGTGGTACTAGCAGCAAAGTCCTAGGGCTCAAGAATTATCAAACTCTGTGACAGGCATTTACTTAGGAAAACATTTGGCCTATTGCACGTGAACCAACACGATGACAGTGATCAGTTAAATGAAATTACTGCAAAACCACCACCCACCCAGCTCAAAAGTAGTAAAAAAACAGGTATGCTCAGATAAAGTTTGAAAAAGTATATTTATATCCCTAACAAAATAATCTCCCGCAAGACCCTCCCTAACCCCAACAAATAAATAGTCCTCAAAAGTCCCCAAAAAACCCAACTCCCAATTCCCACCCCCCAAAAGTCTCAAAAAAGGGGCAAGGGACACTCTAGGGATGCAAGCTGTTAAGTGTGGCCTCCAGGGCATCATGCTTTTGGGCCAGGGCATCATATTTTTCTTGGAGGATGGCTTGATCTAGGCGGAGGCCCTCCACCACATTCTGATATTTGTGCCATTTCTGGACCTCCGCCTCTAGGTCTGACACTCTGCGGAGTGCACGGCGCAAGCGACCTTTAACAGTGCTGCGAGGTGCAGCTTTTGCTGCTCGGCGGTGGCGTCTTCCGGCACGGCTCCGGTTCGCTGGAGCACTGTGCTTACCGGCAGAACGTGGGGTAACAGAGGAGGATGTAGACGATGTTAAGTTTGATGCACTGGAGTGCGTGTCATCCCCCTCGAGTTCCACCAGTCGCCGATATTCGGCAACAGTTGCTTCCAGCCTCCGTTGCCGGGCCAGTACAGCCAGCATACTCCTCGTTGGTTTGGAGGTTTTAGTATTGCCAACTATATGAAGAAAGAAAGACATAATCTGTAAGCAATGCTCTTTAAGAATATGATTAACACAAAATGATTCAGCAGGAAGTTGTGTCACAGTACAACTAGCAACTAGCCAGGGCAGTACAAAACTATTCAGGCCAGTATCATGGGCGTCCGCAGGGAGGGGCGCTTGAATCACCATTTCCCTTCCCACAACTCACTTGTATCCTTGGTTTGGTGCTCTTTCATATGAAAGAGATCTGGCAGAAGTGAGTGATTTTCCTCTGAGCCGTTAACCACACCAGCAACCGTATCATCTGCACCAGGCCCAGGCGATATGTCTGTTTCCCTCCCTCTCTCTCTCTCTCTCTCTCTCTGTCTCCCTCTTTCTGTCTCCCTTTGTCTCCCTCTACCTCGCTGTCTCTCTCTCTCTGTCTCCCTCCCTCACCCTCCCTCTGGCTCCCTCCCTCTCTCTCTCTCCTTCTGTCTTCCTCTCTCTCTGTCTCTGCCTCTATCTGTCTTTCGGTCCCAGCCTGCTGTAATTACCATATTGTAATTTGTCACTGGGCCACCACTGGATACACATCATATCCTATCTAAGAGTCAGATAGTACCATGATCCAGCTTACCTGTACTCGCCACCGCCACTGTCTCCTTCCTCACAGTCTGTACTTCTTCTTGGTCCGACTCCTCTAGCGCCGCCTCCTCCCCAGATTGACCCTCGGACTCCGAGTCAATGATGACCACCACATCCGAGCTGGCCCCGCCACCAGATGTTCCACCTACAAAGTAGATTTAAGAATGTTAGATTACACCACTCCACTAGTATTTGGTCTATGAATGAAAAAATGTGAAAACAACTGAAAAATTAATTGACTGTCTACTCTAGTCTAAAGTAAATGTCCCTCCTTCCAGGGAAAGCTGTTGTCTTGCTTAATTTTTTTGTCACAATTGTTGAATGCTTGCTTAATTTTAACACACACTATTTTTCTCTGAACAGACAGAAACTGGACTTCTAAGGACAAGAGGAACATCAACTTGAAACCAGGTGAAAGCTCGGCTCGACCACAAGAAATGTGTACCAATCCAGTACTCATCAACTCAGCACCAAGCACTTTTCCATTTCCAATTAACTTTATTTTAATATATGTGTTTACTTAAACTTTTAATAAAGCTTTTAAACTTGAATTGACTCTGTAGTTTTTCCTCCAGAGAGTCCAGACTAGAGTGACTGAGCGAAAAGTTTTGCAATTTTTGGAAGGAGGAATCTGTGCTGCTGACACTACCAGGTTTATTTATACAGTGTGCCAAACACGCCACTCTGAAATATTATTACTCTGGTCTTTGGTGTCCATAGTTCGGTTTGTGGAGAATTGTCCCTGCAACAGTAGGATTATTGATTTTGCTCCTATCTAAACACTATTTCGAAACAATTAAATTAGGAATGCTTGGACAACAATAGGTCCTCTATATTTAAATGAAAACTTACTGGGGCCAGCAAAGGAGCACTCGCCGCCCTGGCCTGCATCCTCCTCCTTTGGAGCCACTGCTGCATCAGATTTTTCGGTCCGCTTGCCCCTGGGCGGACCTGACGTACAACATGAAAGAAATAACAGAAAACATTGATGATTGCTGCTTGCCGATGTCCTTGTCAACCAAATCAAACATTTAGAAAGAACAAGAACCTACTATTTCATCCAAAAAGAGGGCTACAAAGGAAGGACTGCACCTGAGCCTCTACTCTAGGGGCAGATTTACAAGCCCCTTGCAGCTCTTTTGCTCCATTCTTGCGTCAATTTTGTGACGCAGCGCCACAACAAGAGAGGCGCCATGGTGTGGCGTATATTAACAACGTGACGCATATGGGAGATGCATCCCATTCTAAAACCCTGCGCCATTAGGGAGCATTCCATCGCAAGGGAGGGCGTTCCTGCGCAGGAAAGCATGCTAAACGTGGTTATGGGGAATATATAAAATTTCAATCAGTCATTTAGGACAATGATGCGTCACTGAAACCCTGCGCCTGCATGAAGCAGACTAACAGCTTGACGCAGCATTGCTGGAGCAGCGCCATCGTTGCAACGCAACTCCATCAATGAGCCGCCTTTACGCCACCGATGCGTAACGCTTCGGTGACGTTTTGGGACCATGGTGTGCCGCATTGTAAATACGGCGCACCATGGGTGGTGCTGGCGTGCCGCACACTTTGCAGGGGTGCGCAGGTAATTGCTAATCTGACACTTAGGGGCATACTTACGAGTTCTGAGCTGGACACCTCCAGATGTGCACCAGAACAAATGCGTAACGCAAAACTAACCTTGCGTCACGGCAGATGCGCCGCTATTACAATGCGGCAAACCCTGGCGCAAGGGTAGGCAGATGCGTGACGCATCTCGTGACGAAATAGGGGCGCATCTCTAGAGTCACGTCGCGGGCGCGATGCAACTATAGCAGTGCTCAGGGCTGCCCAATAATACTCAAATACCACATCAGTCCTTACGCCTGCTTCAAGCAAGCAGGCATAAAGAATTGACATAGCAGCGTCACGGAAGTGCCTGCGTTAAATCTTGTAGATTTCACGCAGGCACTTTTGCGAGGCACACATCTGCCTGACCGGCACCCCCCACCCCCCACCCCCCCCTGCGTGGGAACGCACCCATTGTGGCGCAGGCCCAGGCCTTCACGTGGCGCATCTCCTTAGATGCATCACGTTGTACATGACTCGCAGGGATGCGCCACGTTTACGTCGCAGTGCGTCAGGTAAGGCAGTGTAAACGTGGAACAAGGGGCTTGTAAATCTGCCCCTTTGTGTCTAGCATTACGCAGTTCTGTAAAATACACTCATACATTACTCAGCCCAATTAAATGAACACAAAATAGAAAACAAATAAGCAGTGGCACCGGCACAGAGAAGGAGAACAGTGCACCTGAAATGCACAGAAGATTTTGAAATAGTAATTTACCTCTCCTATCAATGTAATCACCAGCAGCATTATTGCTCTTTGTAAAAAAGTTAAAGCAAACATTTGCAATATAACACAGCCACATAGAGCAGGAGAAAAAACAGAGTAGTGAGTAATGAAAAAATTGCTACTACTACTCACCAAGCCCGGGGACCTCCACTCCCAGCACGTCTAGCAGGTCACGCTCTCGGTCCAGGATGTCGGTCCAGCGGTGGGTCACCTGATTGTAGGTGCGCTGGACCCCCGTGATCTTAAAAAGGGCCCGGCACACCTGCCCCCACCGCTTCCGTCGCTCCTGGCTGTTGGTGTAACCAGCAGCGATCCTGCCGCCTGCCGCGATGGTCCTGGGGAGACGGCGAGGCACATAAAAAACAAGTGCGCCCACCTCCTCAGGGCTGAAGATCTCCCGGGGCACCACCATTTCGGCCCTCAAGCGACCACACGGGAGCCGGGCACGGGCTGCGGTGCCCGTCTTGGGCAGCTTGACAGCTGTCTTGACCATGTTCTGGGCAGGTGTTAGCAGTAAAGAAGAGAAAAAATGAAAAAGAATAAGAGTAGGGAAGAAGGAAATAAAAGTTTAAAAAAGTAGTTCAAAAGTAAACAAAAGTAGCCTAAAACACAAAAATATAGATCTAGAAAAATAGAGGGATAGAAAATAAGTTAAATAGATCAACAAAATATTAAAACAAGCAAAGGATGGCAGAGATATAGAGAGGATAGAAACACCATACCCAGACACATAGGAATGAATGAAAAACAAGATGGCGGCCCGATCACGTGCGCGTAAGTAAGTTCGCATGCGATTTCTCTCGCGAACTCGTGCGAACTTGTATTCGCAAGGCGCGAGTCGCGCGAGATTACACTTAGCGGGAGGAAACGGAAATACGTCACGCAAACAAAATGGCGGCGCCCATACTCAACCTTGGGGTAACTCGCACGAGTTCGCGGCCTCCACGGGCCAGTTCGCACTACGACGCGCCCCGCGAATAGGGCGAAATTACCGAAAAACGAGTTTTGCAAAAGCAAAACGAACGAGCAGGTGCAAAAGTTCGAGCTCATCATTTGTAACCATTTACCTGTAGTGCTTCCTGAAGGGGCCCTCCAGAATCCGGTTGCCTACTTGCAACTATTGTGTGACCCTGCTCTGACAGTCACAGAATAGTTACAAGTATGCCATTGCATCCTGTTAAAAAAAATTATTTACATTGCATTTGCAACAAAAGGAAAGGGAGCAGACAAGCAGGTGCCAGCCTTCATTAATGTCAGTTGGGGCAGGGCAGGTGTTGTTGTTTGCAAAACTTAAAGCACTTAGCAGGTGTTTGTTCACTCAGTGGTCAATCAGAGGGTGTTGTGATGACACTGAGGGTGGCATGGGTGTGCCAGCCAGAGGGTGGCATGGGTGAACCAGAGTGCCAGTGTTGACAGAGGATGGCAGTGCTTTGCTTTGCCCCAATAATGTACACTGGTGAACTAGAGGGTGATATGATGACACAGAGGGTGACATGGGTGAGCCAGAGGGTGGCATGGGTGACCAAAGAGAGTGCCAGTGGTGACAGAGGGTGGCAGTGATGAAGAAAGCTTAGCAAACAGGCTGGGCACGTAGAAACAACAAGTTCGCAAAACTGGCGACCCGACAAGTAAGTTCGCAATTTGCGAAATTGTACAAAACCCTCGCGAACTTGCAGAAACCCGTGCGAACACACGCCCCCCCAAAAAATACGCAAATCCGCGAGAATTCGCGGATTTCGCGTATTTTCGCAATCCGCGAATACGCAAATCCGCAAATTCGCGGATTGCGAATCCGCAAAATCCGCCCATGCTTACTTTTGAACAATAGATTCAATATTCTTCTTCTTTTTAGAAAATAGTGCTCTTTTTATATATTTTCACATCTTTTAGCAAGTTAAAAACAACTCTATTACAAAAAATATTTGTTCTGATTTCTTTATACTGATTTTGCCTTCTTTTACCATACATTGTGTCTTTTGAATATAATTTTCCATTTTTCCCTTTGTTCTGATTCATATTCTGTTTCTGGTCGAAGCATACTTTGTACTTTGCACAATCTGCATACTGTTTCTAGGCTTTGAATTTTTTTTTATGAATTCTTTTGTTGTCTTACCGGAAGACTTTTTCTTTTTATCCACATGATGTTGGTCATCCAATCCTTGTTGTGGATTTTTCTTCAAATAATTGTCCTTTTTCTGTCCTTTTCTCTTTCTTAATTTTTCGGCATGATAAGTTTATTTTAATGATGATAAACAATATCTGTAAAAATAATTTCAATACATTTATACATTATACTTTTCTAGTACTATACAAACACATTGTACATAAAGACCATTTAGCCACTATTTTAGTATTTTAGTAATCACTAATTGAAATTGTAATTGAAGGTGTAAAGATAACTGTGTAGGTGATTAGAGGTCTGCGTGTGTAATGGACAAGGGTTTGTAGCAGTATTTGTGTTATGCCCTGGTACATTATATGAGTACTTAGGCACTGTCTGAATGATTAGAGTCCTGCAAGGTGAATGCCTGGATGAGTGTATAAGTGTTTGGATTTGGTGCAGTGTTTGGATTAGTACATGATGCTGGGCGGACGACTAGAGCAGTGCATAGTTAGTGACAGGGTGTTTGCTGGAGTGTATAGGCACTGCCTGAGTAATTAAAGATGTGAAACACAAGTGTGTAGGTGGTTAGATGACTACATACATAGTGGACAGGAGTTTGTACAAGTGCATGTGTTCACTGTATGAGTACTTGGGTACCAAAACAATGATTAGAGTACTAGAAGGAGAGTGCCTGGGTGAATTTATAAGTGGTTCCGTTTTGGCGCAGTGAAAGTTTTAGTAGATGGTACTGTATAGGTCACTACAGGAGTGCAAGATTATTGACAGGGTATTTGCTAAAGTGTATGGATACTGCCTGGGTAAGTGAACATGTGTAAGATAAGTATGTAGGTGGTTAGAGGAATACATGCATAGTGGATAGGAGTTTGAATCAATCCATGTGCTAAGGACCATGATCACTGCATGAGTACATGGGTACTGACTGAATGATTAGAGTACTACAAGGAGAGAGACTCAGTGAATTAATAATTGGTTGTGTTTTACTGCATTGAATGGATTAGTACATGGTGCTGAATGTGCCACTAGAGGAGTGCAAGGGTGTAACAGAGTGTTTGCAGGAGTGTATCGATACTGACTGGGGAATTGAAGTCCTGAAACACAAGTGTGTAGGTGCTTGAAGGACTACATGCATAGTGCGTTGGAGTTTGAAGCAATCCATGTGCTAAGGCCCTGGATCACTGCACGAGTACTTGGGTACTGACTGAATAATTAGAGTACTGCAAGGAGAGTGCCAGGGTGAATTTATAAGTGGTTGTGTTTTGGCGCAGTGAATGGATTAGTACATGATGCTGAATGGATCACTAGGGAAGTACAAGGGGTATAATAGATTTTTAAACAGTTATGTGTTATCAAAGACATAAAGTAACCAAATGCTTCTCTCACAATGGTTGCCCAAATGCAGGCAGACTCACAGTGTGATTCTAGACAAGCAACACTATTCCTTGGACTTTAGCAAAACGGACTCACTAGTCTGGAAGGGGTAAGGTGACTGCACACATTGTACTACTGCACTCTAGTGTGAATACCTGACTCATTCTGCGAATGCATAAGCAATGACTGGCTTCTAATACTACTAAAACCTGACAACAGGATAGGTTTTTAAGCAGTTATGTGTCAGCAAATACATGTAGTAACCAAATGCTACTCTCACAATGATTACCCCAATGCACACAGACTCACAGTGTGATTCTAGATAAGCAAGACTATTCCTTGGACTTTAAAAAAACAGACTCACTAGTCTGGAAGAGGTAAGGTGACTGCACACATTCTACATATTTGACTACTGCACTCTAGTGTGAATACCTGACTCATTCTGCGAATGCATAAGCAATGACTGGCTTCTAATACTACTAAAACTAGACAACAGGATAGGTTTTTAAACAGTTATCTGGCAGCAAAGACATGAAGTAACCAAATGCTTCTCTCACAATGGTTGCCCAAATGCACACAGACTCACAGTGTGATTCTAGATAAGAAAGACTATTCCCTGGACTTTAGCATGAGAAATGCATTAGTCTTATTGAAAACAAAGGCACTGCATACAACCACTCACAAATGAATAACTCACCTTTCAAATAGATTTGTAGATTAAGAAGTATGTCAGTCACACACCAAATTTTCTATACAGAATGCCTGTAGTTCACTGCTCCTAGCAAAACCAAAAAATAGCAAGCTTTCCCTCTCATTCTGCACACATATATATGCAAATATCAAATCACATTGCTTCCCACATTAATTCAAAAGCTAACACATTTCTATTGGTTACACATTGCAACCCTTTCCAATTGAAATAACGTTCAACCCTACCCCCATTCTGCTTACTGCCTGTTACCATAGTAACAGTTCATGAAACATCCAACTGAACACACAGGTCAGACGTTCAGCACACCATGTTGCAAATCCAAGCAGCAAGTGCGCTTGACTTTTCAATCAGCTTATCCTATGTAATTTCCCTTTCAAACAGTTTTTCTTACCCAATAAGAAACATGCTTTTAAAAGACAGAACCATGCACCCTACTTTTCAGTCTATAATGTTCTCAAACAGCCAATCATTTATCTTCTTTCTTCAAAACAGCATGTTATCCACCTTTTTAGAAAAATCATAGTTTTCAAACTGCCCATTTCACATACAGACACCTTCTGAGTGCATCCAGACCTCCCTTCAAGATGCTTAGAGTGTGGATTGTGGGACACATCTATATTTTCTGGAGCCAAAGGTATGCTGAAAACAGAGGTGTTAACAAAGACCTAGCTTTGCCAAATGTAGACATTAAATGGATTGGACAGAGAGGATTAAAGTGGCACCAATTGATGCCATTGGGTAAATCCTTTTTCCATCTCCAACACCCTGACCTCATAATTGTGTACTGTTGTGGCAATGACCTAGGCACTTTGACTGGGGTAGGTCTGGAAATGCTTATGAAGGACACCTTTGGAGAATTGATGTTACTTTTCCCACAATCTGCCTTTGTCCATTCTAACATATGTCAAAGACAGAAATGGAACTGGTCCAATCAATTTTGTCCACATATTGAGAAAGGTAGGAAACATGTCAATAAAGCTGTTTTTGCTTATCTCAGAGATTATAGGATGAGGTCCATTTACAACAGCAATCTGCGTTTTAATATGGATGGCATGTGCATTTTATAGATGAGGGTAACAGAGTCTTCCTCAACAACTTTAGACTCTGTATAGGTACTTACTTATAGGTACCAAAATCTCTCAATAAACATGAGGGCTCTTTTTAGAGCAACCTAAGATTTAAACACATAAGATTCATGTATATTTAAAGAATATGACATTTCTTTTTTGCTTGGAGTCGCGCACCCAGCGTGTTTTGGAGTCGCGCACCCAACGCGTTCACACCAGCCGGCCGTGCTGTGAGTCTCGCATCCAACGGTTCACACCCGAGGGGGCCGTGCTGAGCGCCGCACTGGGTGAGCCACTCCTAATTTTACCGTAACATTTTTTTAGCACTTACCTCTATTCTATTCTCCCTGGGGACCCCACCCCCGGGGCCTATATACAACGTTGGGGACCATGGGGGTGAGCCCCAATGCCCCCACGGTCCCGCCAGCTCCCACCACCCTTTGGGAACCGGCATTGCTTTTCCACATGGGGAGCTCCTAACATGCAGCACCCCGTATGGAAAAGCAATCTGGTTTGCATTTTGGAAGAGAGAGCAGGTTTCCCTGCTCTCTGTTAAAAAAATCCAAACCAAGTTTGCTATGGGAGGGCGGGAGCCACTAAGCTCCCACCCTGCCATAGCAAACAGCAGTGTCCCGGGGTGGGCACCCTGGGACACTGCAGGAGCTGGCCCTGGGGGGTGGCTGTCCCCAGGGCCCTTGTTGGTATCAGGAGGGGGGCCAGGCAGGCCCCCGCCCTCAATGTACAAAGACCTGGGGGGTGGTGGTCCCCGGGAATTGGGGGGGCCTTTGAGCCCCTACCCATTTACTTGAAAGCCCCAGGGGGGTGGCAGTCCCCAGGGCTGGGGGGCCCCTCTGGGCCCCATTACATTAAATTGTTTTTGCCCCAGGGATTTGGCCCTCCCGGGGGCTAATTATTAAAGAAGCGGGAGACTGTGCTTCGTTTTTTTATCACAGCAGGATCAGCGGACCCTGTGCAAATTTTGCTGTTTTTCTCAGCAACTACTCAACGGATTTACACCATTTAACAAAAAGGCACAAGTCTGAACCAAGAGCTACCTCTTTGCCAATTTGGTGTAATTCTGTTCAGCAGTTTGGGCTGTAGCTGCAGCTTAAGGTTCCTATGGAAAATTACATGGGGAAAACACTTTTTTCTCAGCTTCCTTTTTGCGATTCACCCCCAAACTTTCAGGATCGGAGTGGACCGAAGCGCCCAACGACTTTTAAACATTTTGCAAAGATTCGTCAACCGGCGCCAAATTATTGCAAATAGAATTTTGCGGATTTCCTTTGGAAAATAGGTCCTAACTAAAACTACCTACTGGCGACTGCCAGTAGGTATTATATATATATATATATATATATATATATATATATTACCTACTGGCGGTCGCCAGTAGGTATATATAGTTAGGATTTTTTCTCTATGGGATTTTTGAAAATTCTATGTCTAATAACTTTGGCGTTTGTGGACGGAATTGGCTGAAATTTTCAGGAAAATGGCACATTTTGTTTCTGAGCAGCCCTTGAAAATTTGGGGGGGGGTTCGTCAAGGGGGGGCCGAGAAAAAAGGGGGTCCCAAAACGTGTTTTTAACATTGAGTTTTCCATAGGGCGGTTGGCCTCACTTTTAGCCCGAACGGCTGAATGGATTTGCATGAAACTTGGCAAAATTGTAGGGACTGGTAGCCCGATGTGCCTTTTGTAGGTCTCAATATATGTGCTCCAGTGGATTTTGAGAAATTAACGTTTAAAAAAAGATATATATCTGTAACAGCGGACCTGGCAGCGTCCCAGGACGCGTACTTTTCGCGCAACGGAGCTTTGTGAAGCGAAGCTGATTGGTTCTCCGGCGTCTGTCAACATTCCAAAAAGTCCGTAGCGGCCGCCATCTTGTCTCTCGGTAGGATCGAGAGACAAGAGGAGGTCAAAACAAAGGGGGAAATAACTATAAGGGGGCATAGTAGATCCTCGCTGACCCCCTAGGTTTGATGTGGAGGTTTTAAAAGGGCCCCGCGGGGCAAAAAAAAATAATAATAATAATAATCGAACAGCTGAATGGATTTGCACGAAACTTGGCAAAATATTAGGGACTGGTAGCCCGATGTGCCTTTGCTAGGTCTCAATATATGTGCTCCAGTGGATTTTGAGAAATTAACGTTCAAAAAAAGATATATATCTGTAACAGCGCTCCGCTTCGCGTAACGGAGGTTTGCGAAGCTGATTGGTCATTCTGTCACTGGGCTATAGTTGGGCTACATCTGGCTGATATTTGGGCTACATTTGTTTTTTTGTGTGTCTGGCGGCCATCTTTGGGCTACATTGGGCTACATTGGGCTTCATTGGGCTACATTGGGCTACATTTGGGCTCCAACATATATATAGGCCAATGTAGCCCAATATATATTTTTCAAAGTTAATGTTCGTAAAAACCACTGGAGCATATATCTTGAGACATAGCAAAGGCACATCGGGCTACCAGTCCCTACAATTTTGCCAAGTTTCGTGGAAATCCATTCAGCCGTTCGAGCTAAAAGTGAGTCCAACCGCCCTATGGAAATGAAGGAAATGAATGGGTAATTTGTAATTAGCAAATAGCTAATCGCAAACTAGGAATGGTAAAGAATCGCTATTTATTCCTTAAAGTTCGCTATTTAGGAAATGCAAAAAACTTTGATGATACATATGGCGGTTCATCTCTAACAAGATAAGAAGCATAGGGATACATTTATGATGACTGGCGCATCACCAGGGATGTGTTAGTCATTCTGTGCCGCTGTTCCGTCACCTATGGTGTGCTGCATTTACAATGCGGCGCATCATGGGGCAAAAACAGCACAGATGCGTGATGTATCTGTGCCGTAAAGGTGGCGCATTGCTGGAGTTGTATCGCAAGTGTGATGAAGCTCCAGCAAGGGTCGGGGGTGCCCCTGTCGCAGGGTTTCTGTACTCACACAGAACTGTGGACAGAGGATTGGAACCTCGGCGAATTAGGGTGTCCCAAAACTCACGTTAGTAATCAAAAACTCCTTAGCAAGCTAGGTACAGTGTCACATTGGATATAACAAACTCTCAATGTTTAGACAATCCAGAATATGAACTTATAGTACCTCAGGATACGTGGAACTCATGAACAGTCGGTCGTTATATATTTCTTAGAAACCAGAACATGGAGTTAAGAAGAACACATGTGTATTTGAAATGTTTATTTACTAATGCCGTCTTCTCAGGCGTAGTATCTTAGATAATACAAGTACACATATTATCAGTAGCAAAATTACCAGCATAGTTACTAGTACATAAAAAGCGAATGGTGATAGTATGTTAACATGCTGTAAATGAATAAGAGTTAGCAACACTTATAAGCAGCCGCGGGCCGTGGAGGGAGTTACGGTGAGGCAGGGAGGCGGGGAGGGGGAGAAGCAGGGTGGAGAATACAAGTACACATATTATCAGTAGCAAAATTACCAGCATAGTTACTAGTACATAAAAAGCGAATGGTGACAGTATGTTAACATGCTGTAAATGAATAAGAGTTAGCAACACTTATAAGCAGCCGCGGGCCGTGGAGGGAGTTACGGTGGGGCAGGGAGGCGGGGAGGGGGAGGGGCAAGGTAGAGAGGGCTCCACCCTGCTTCTCCCCCTCCCCGCCTCCCTGCCTCACCGTAACTCCCTCCACGGCCCGCGGCTGCTTATATCTCACCCTCCCTAATACACATATTATATTATTTGCTAAGAAGGTCTCTTTGTGTTGGTTTAGGGCGTGCCCATACTTTAGTGTCTTAGATTTGAAGGAATCACATCAGCATACACCAGCTCTCTCTTCATGTGAACCGCATCAACTGTTGTGTATGTGTGTTCGGCAAAGCAATATAAAACCCGCCTCATGCCCAGAATTGGCAGAAGTTGCACTTATGTTATGAGTATGAAGTCGTGGAGATCAGACCTCATAACAATTCTGTATCGTGTTGTTCTTGAAACTTTAGCACTCGCTGTACAGATATAGTTTAACAAGCAAAGCAGATAGTAGAGCAATAACATATTATTCTCATGTAAACCACGATGAACTACTAGGTGGAAAGCTAAAGCAACAACTAAGTGTCGTGTGCAGAAGTTGCAAAAAAGGAAAAATGGCGTTTAAACCGGTAATGAGCCCATGCTAACTTAACACGGTGTAAAGATATCCAGGACCTAGATGACACCTCCCCATGATCCGGAAACGAACTGAATAAGATAATAGAAGTGCCATCTCATGAGAGCAGATTGCAAGTTTATATGTGGACGGTCCGCAAGGTAAAGCATTAAAAACTAGGAAAATTTAATGCTAAAGAAAAATAAAACAGCCAAGTACTTTATCGAGTCTTAAGCCAATAGGCAAGGTAAATAATAAAAACTTGACAAATAAGTCAATGAATTGTCAATGAAATGCTAGTACTCAGCATATCAAACATGAAAAAGGTCTATGACATAACTGTGTATGCAAAATAAGCTGCAACAGCCTCCAATAGGAAGTCACCGTCTTCATCCGAAAACAGTTCAGCCATCCAATTTAAAAGCGGAAAAGAACATACGTGCTCTCCCAGCACCGGATCCTCTATCACCATCAGAGGACAGCTCGGTGGGTTTTCAAGAAAGCTCTGTTCCAAGAAAGACTGTGCTGCCGCCAGTAAATTCCAGGGACCAAGTAGTCCATGCATCAATGCCACAGCCATAATCCTTTCGCCAGGACAAACCAACTCGTGAGTAATGATAGGAGTCATCAGCTGATTAAAGTCGACGTCAGGAGAAACCGGTCCGCAGAGACACAAATCAATGGCCCAATCGAAATCACAGGTCAGGCAGTGAAATACAGGCTGGACACAGGTGAAGTAGGAGAATCGAAAAGATAATCCATATGCCGTGCTTAATATCGCCAACGGCATTGTGCCATAATATTCTAGCATGCGATTGCGGAACAGTGTCAGCAGCTGCAGGGTGGGAGGTTGCATAGGAGGGACATCCATATTTAAAAATGTAAAAAAGCACAAGAGCGTCCGCTGGTAATGCAAGTAAAAATGCCAATCCACGAACCAGAGTGGAGAAAATAGAATGAAAGGAAGCAGGGATGACTCCAAAGATTTTCTCAAATGAAGTCACGAGACCACTGGTAACAACTTTAAAAAAGTGCGCCAGGGTCTTTGTGGAGGATGCGTTAAAGATAGTCGGAACCATCTTGCTGAAATTGAAAGGCAAATCTGAATTGAAAAGGGTCTGCACCTCTGTACGGGTGTTCGCTATGTGAAGCACGAAAGTTTCACGGGCCGAACTCAAGGCCACCTCTCTCTGAGACAAAAGAGCTCTTATTCTTGCCATGCCGTTGAAATCTGTCCCAAGGTTGGTATTTGTGGCCAGATTGAAAACTCCCTATGTTCATGTGTGGGAGGAAATAGAACATTTCTGCAGCAAATAACCCGTTCACTTACTGTTACGATAAAAGGAATACTTTTAATTAACTCAGAACAATCTTCATTATTGAGCATCAAATAACTACCATTTTCCAACAACTTGAACGTGGGGATGATAGCAGGAACTGGCGTGCCTTGCAACACGCAAGCCATATTTGGTTGGTGTTTGTTGCATGAACCGTGTAACTGTATGTGCCTACACATTAGTGAATGATCTGGCGTCTCAGTGCATTCCTCTCCATTCAGATAAACTTCTTGATCATCTTTGAAACATCTGTATGTGTATGGAAGCGACCAGACCTCATGAAGAAAAGCACTACCTAAAGGTTCATAACGACCTATTGGTATATATTTCATACAATTTGAAAACTTATATAAAGCAAAAGGCAGCGTTATTAAACCGTGGATAAGGCACGTTGCCAAAAAACCCGCAATCCTCTGCTGATGATGTCACTGAGCATGTCATGAATGATGTAATATGTGACATCATCAGCAGTGGATTACGGGTAATAGTATCTCTAGTTTACTCCCCTATAGCTGTCTTTCTTTTAACATAAGTGTCTGTTTCCTTCCCTTATACTTACTGTTTTTGGTTCGCTTCCGGTTCGCGTACCGGCGAGCGAACTGGGAAGCGAACTAAGAGAAATAGAGGTTGGCACAGTTCCAAATATTGTACCAATTTTTTAATAACGGGGAGGTAGTTCTGAAAAGAACTTTTTTTTTTATTGTTTTTGTTGTTTTATATTTTTTTTATTATTTTTCGGAACATTTTTTTACTTTTTTTGAATTTTTCTGAACAGTTTTATATTTTTTGGGGTTTTTCTTGGAGGGGGCAATGAAAACGATTCATTGTAAAGGGCTCAACAGGAGCAACAAAACAAAAAAAGAAGTATTTATTATTTTGGGCGTTTCGTACAAATTTGCATATGATAGTCAATAGCTCTGTTGATCAGAGTGATGCTTCTTTCTCCGTAGCAAATGAATCCATCGCAAAATACGCAGATGTGTTTTACTTCACCAAATCTCATTTGTATATTTGGCACCATCTCCCTGCCCTCTGGTCCCGTTACTTCCGGTACAACAGATCTTCTGGCCATAATAGGGAGATTATCTAGGTCGTTCCGAAACTGTGCAGCACTGTAGTTGTTAGGATGCCACCTAGTCATATGGCGATGCATTGTGTAGTTTCCGAAACTGTATTTTTTCTCGGTTCCTCTGGACAGTCTATCTTGACATATAAGGCAAGTTACGTATCTTGCATTTACTTTTTTCTGACTTTTGGGAATTTAAAAAAATTGCCAAATGAAGTTTTCTTTCCGGTGAGACGTCCTGGGCTGCTCAGGCAAAAACTGCCTCTCTTCGTGCTCGTCGTCCTGTTCCTCTTCTTCCTCTTCTTGTTGAATTATAACTTGAGCAGGTGGTCCACTCTTCCTTGGATGTGGTGGAGGTGGTGGGGAAGCACCAGCTGAAGCTACTAAAGAAGCCATTGCTCAGTGATCACAAAGGGTCTTTCTCTCACAATGATGAAAGACAGAGTGAGGAAAGAAGGAGGGATTTTCATCATTTGGGAAAAACAAGAGTTCTCAACCAATCAAAAGTGTTCATTTTAGATTATATGACCTAGTCTTACATCATTAGGAAACCAAAAGTGAAATGAACCAATGAAAAGTGTTATTACCAAGTCACATGACTTGCTGTGTTTACGTTAAGCGCTTTGCAGGGCCTCCCGGTTTGCTTCCAGAAACCTGCGCTTTGCGACTCGCTTCGCGTACCAGTTCGCTAACGTAGCACGTCATATGACGTATCACGCGAGAACGTGAAACGTCATGCGGACGGGAGGCGTCACGATGTTGTTTTCTAACGCGGCACTTGCGGTAAAGAAACGTTTACCGGCTCGCGGTCTATTTCGCGGCATCAAGGTCAGCTAACGGGAAGCTTCCCGTTTCGCGAAGCGGGAACGAAGAAAAAAAAATATTTAAAAAAAAAATTATTCATAAACATATAAAATATATTTTTGGATTTAAAGAAGAATACATTTTACAGCTACAGATATTAGCTGTTAAAAAACCAATGAAATTCACAGAAAAAACCATAGGTTATAGACCATATATAGTTAGGAATTAGCATTTACAAAACCTTGAAAATTCACTGAAAAAACCATAGGTTATAGACCATATATAGTTAGGAATTAGCATTTAGAAAACCTTATTTTACTCACACAAAACCATTGAAATTCCATATATAGTTAGTTGCACTAACTATATATCGCGCACCCGCAATCCACTGCTGATGATGTCACATATTACATCATTCATGACATGGTCAGTGACATCACTGATGACATCACTGATGACATCTCAAATGACATCACTGATGACATCATCTAGTGTCTGTGTGTTTTTGTAAAGTTTAAATACGTTTTACATATTGAAGAATGAGTGGATGTATGGAAGACTGAGTGTGTGTGTGGCTGGCTGGGAGGTGTGTGACTCTGTGCATATCAATGTGTACTTGTATCAGTGATTGTATAAGAGAGTAAGTATGTGTTAGTATATGTGTGAAAAGTATGGTGTTCTGTGTTTAACTATAGATGAGGAAATCGAAGTGTGATTGATTCTTCACAGGACTGACTAGGTGTATGAGTGCATATGATAGTGTTCTAATAATAACTGACTGTATGTATGAGTAATTGTATGGGTGAATGAGTGAATGTGTGTGTAGACGTACGAATCAGTGAGTGCGTATGTAGTAACTGGTATTGGTGTGTCATGATGTCATCAGTGATGTCATTTGAGATGTCATCAGTGATGTCATTTCAGATGTCATTAGTGATGTCATCAGTGATGTCACTGAAGTATGGTGTTCTGTGTTTAACTGTATAGATGAAGAAATGGAAGTGTGATTGATTCTTTACAGGACTGACTTGGTGTGTGAGTAACTCCATGGATGAGTGGCAGTGTGTGACTGTCTGCATAGGTGTATGAGTGCATATGATAGTGTTGTAATAATGAGTGACTGTATGTATGAGTGATTGTATGGGTGAATGAGTGAATGTGTGTGTAGACGTAGGAATCAGTGAGTGCGTATGTAGTAACTGGTATTGGTGTGTCATGATGTCATCAGTGATGTCATTTGAGATGTCATCAGTGATGTCATCAGTGATGTCATTTGAGATGTCATCAGTGATGTCATCAGTGATGTCACTGACCATGTCATGAATGATGTAATATGTGACATCATCAGCAGTGGATTGCGGGTGCGCGATATATAGTTAGTGCAACTAACTATATATGGAATTTCAATGGTTTTGTGTGAGTGAAATAAGGTTTTCTAAATGCTAATTCCTAACTATATATGGTCTATAACCTATGTTTTTTTCAGTGAATATATATATATATATATAAATAACCTACTGGCTGATCCATTCCGCTCCTTCCCTGAAAGTTTGGGGATGATTCGTTAAGTGGGGGCCGAGAAAAAAGGGGGTCCCAAAACATGTTTTCCCCATGCAATTTTCTATAGGGACCTTTAGCCAGGGCTACAGCCCGATTGGCTGAACGGAATTACACCAAATTTGGCAGAGAGGTAGAGTTCGGATTGTGTTTTTTGTTAAATGGTGTAAATCCATTCAGTAGTTCCTGAGAAAATCAAAAGTAAAATCATAGTGATATCTAGAGACGAGGTACTGCACGCGTACATATATCTGTACAATTACGAGTTGCATGCTGATTGAATGTCAACTGTCTGTCAACACTCCAAACCAGGAAGTGTTGGTAGCCATCTTGTGCCTCGGTAAAACCGAGTCACAAGAAAACTGTAAAAGAATGTTGAAAAATAAGGAAAGGGGGCAGGGTAGAAACACGTGGGGTACCGTATGGTACTCGTACGCAGTGGAAAAGTAAAAAAAACTAGATGTCCGTTTTATTCTTAATTAGCTCCCCGGGGGGCCAAATCCCGGGGGCAATTTTTTTCTAAAATGGGGGGCTTGTAAGGGGCCCCGGGGAACGCCACCCTCTGGGGTTTTATTTTGAAGTACTTAATGTTGGGAGGGGGTCACGCGCCCCCCCTCCTGAAGCTCTTGATGGCCCTGGGGTCCAACACCTCCCAGGGCCGGCACCTGCAGTGTCCCGGGGTGCCTACCCCCGGGACACTGCTGTTTGCTATGGTAGGGCAGGAGCGTCGCGGCTTCCATTTTAGCACAGCAAACCGCTTTCCTATTTGAAAGAGAGAGCAAGTTAATATGCTATCTTTTTTAAGTAGGAAAGCAGATTGCTTTTTGTTAGAGAGAGGAGCATATAAACTGCTCTCTCTGACAAAGCAATGCCGGCTCTCGAATGACGCGGGGAGTTGGCTGGGACCATGGGGGTATTGGGGTTCCCCACACGGTCCCAAACGTTATTTTTTGAGTCCCGGGGGATGGGGTTCCCTTGCAGCTCCTTAAACATTCGTGTGGCGACACGCTCTTGTTTACAAAAGTGTGCGCCCAGTGCATTCTGGGATTGTAGGCGGCCACGGGAGTTGCCGCGAGTCTAGCACTGGGCAAGTAGCGTTCCCGGCGCTCAGGACATTAAATCCTCAAATTCTTAACTCCATGTCCATGTGGTTATTAGGAGCAGATAGTTATAATTCTGTTTTTTTGTGTTTTTACTTTTCTATTTTTTTGTGTTTTGTCAACAAGTTTTTTTAAAACCAAAAAAATGGAACTGGAACTCAAAAAGTATCCAACAGGAACAAAAGAATGAAAAAAAAGAAACTAATGTCGAGGACAGTGATGCTCCTGCTTCCTGCGTTTTATCAGGTCAATAGACTGTTCCCCATAACACAAAAGTTTATTGCAATAAATGCATGGAATTTTAACTTTAGCAAAATCACGATCAATTTGTGGGTGTGGACTGCTTGCTGAAAATGCCGCTGCAGCAGTTGAGGTGCTTGGTGCAGTAGCAGGTGGGTTGACCTGCAACCTCCGTGTTGCAGCTCGAGCAAAGTTGCTGGGGTGCAAGTTCTTCACGTGTCGCTCCATATTTGCTGTGCGAAAGGAGTATTTTTTAGATGGATCACCCCTTGAAAGAGTTGTTTGGCAAATTCTACCGATTACTTTTGGAGCATTAACCTTTTTTTGGGACTGAACTTTCAACAGTTGGAATAGGAAGTGTTATGAACCAATCAAATCTCTTCTTTTAAAGTCACATGGCAATGCGTACGCTTACGCTGTGCTTACGGTGCTCTTACGATGCGAGTACGCATGACGTTCTACCGTGATTTTTGTAATTGCTTTTAAAAGTAATATACGATTGTTCAAAGTTTAAAAAAACTATTTTAATAACAACCCTATATAATGTATTTTGTTAGTATGTTCAGTAAATACATAAATATATGTTTTTAAATAATTAAAAACATTTGCGTCTTTCGCATACGGGGCGCCGTACATGACGTCACACGGCAGCTTTGATGCGATGCGTAACGTGAAAGCGTATTAGTAGCGTATGCTGAGATTGATTAGCAGTACAAACTATGGTGCAATCACTCTCTCACTGTCAAATCAGAATACAGGGCGCGCTATTAGAATGGTTACAAGTGGTCACTCATTGGAGAACCGATTCAGTTGTGTGGCTTATCCACGGTACCATAATGTTACCTTTTAGCCTGTTTAAGTTTGAGGTTTGCATGAAATACTATGCTATAGGCAGATATGGATCTTTAGGCAGCGCTTATCTCCATGAAGCTTGGTTATTACCATTTACATATAGGTGCCTGAGGGAGGGAAAAGAAGTTTATCTGAATGGTGAGGATTGCACAATAGCACCAGATCACTCCTTAATTTGTAGACACATACAATTGCATGGCTCTTGTAATCAAGATGCGCCTAATTTGGCCTGAGTTTTGAAAGGCACTCCGACACCTGCTATCATAATAGCATTGATTTTACTGGCAAACGGGAGTTATTTACTTTGAAATAATGCAGATTGTTGTGCGATGTTAGCAGGCATCGCTTACATGATTACGGTAACTGAGCGTGTGGTTTGCTATAAAAAAGTTGTGTGTACTCCTCTGCATGGGAAGCTGGATGTTTCTATCTGGCCGTCGATTCCGACCTTGAAAGCAGAGTCAACCAAATGAGCCGTATAAGAGCGCTATTGTCTCAAAAAGAGGTTGCTCTTACATCTGCTAGAGAAACATTTGTCCTTCATGTAGCAAACACCCACACAGAAGTGCACGCTTTATTAAATACAGACGTGCCCCTGCATTTTGGGGAGTTAATTCAGACTATCTTTAATGCATCCTTGACTATGGAGTTACCTTACTTTTTTAAAGTTATAAGCAGTGGCCTTGTGACTTCTTCTCAAACTATATTTGGTGTCTTCTCTGCATTTTCCCATTTGATTTTTTCCAGCATCTTTGGTGGATTCCCCTTAATACTCGCATTAGTTGCCGGTGTGCTTCTATTAATTTGTTTACTTAAATATGGATGCACATCCTGCAGCACAGGACAATATTTCTCTGCTGTTGCTGGTCCGCAACCGAATGAATAGTTATTATGGAGCACTGCCTCTGGCTACATTGAGTGCAGTTTATGGATTATCGTTTCAGTTTTCCTTTTTCACATGCGTTCAACCTGTCTTCCATTGCCTGAGCTGCAATTTCGACTGGGCCCTGGATTTGTGTCTCTGCAGTGCGGTGTCTCCCAACCCGGATTATGACCAGCTGATGAGCCCCTTAGTGGTTCATGGCTTACTCTGTTCTGGCGGTGGGATTATGGCCTTAGCAGCGATACATGGAATAATGGGACGTTGGAATGTTTTTGCAGCGCTGCATGACTTCTTGGCACTCAGTTACATTGAAGCTGACCCGAGTTTTCCACCGATGGTGATAGAGGCTCCGGGCATTGAGGAACATGTATGTTCATTCCCACTATTGATTTGAAAGGCTGAATTGTTTTCAGATGAGAACAATGACTTCCTCTTGGAGGCTGTTGCTACATTCTGTGATGTCATGAGTGATGTCACTGACCATGTCATGAGTGATGTAATATGTGACGTCATCAGCAGTGCATTGCAGGCGCTTGAGTTATAGTTAGCTGAACTAACTATAACGGGGGAATTTCAAAGGTTTTGTGTGAGTGAAATGTCCAGCTAACTATAACATGTGTGAAACCTATGTTTTTTTAATGAATTTGCAAGGTTTTTTAAATTCTAATTCCTAACTATAACATGTGTGAAACCTACGTTTTTTTCAGTGAATTTCAAAGTTTTTTAAAATGCTAATTCCTAACTATAAAGCGGCAGAAACCTATGTTTTTTTTTCAGTGACTATATATATATATATATATATATATATATATATATATATATATATATATATATTCCCAAATCTTGCCCAGATGTGAGGCCGCACTCCGGTGCAGGTAAGTCACAGACTATTTTATTTCTGACACAGCCAGCTTCTATTCCCTTGTGATGTCCCCGGCCTGACGCGTTTCAGGGAATCCTTTCCATTTCTTCAGAGGCCCGCGAGAGCAACCTTCATTACAAGCAGCTGCACTGACCCCTGCATTCTTTTCAATCCTTGATTGGCCTCCGGTGTGCTCTTTCATTAATTCACACTACTAATGCATGCTGGGACCTGCAGTTTCTTGATGCACATATTTACTACCCTCCAGTGGGTTGGAAGCTCCTGCAAAATTAAAGGGACCAATGTAACCCTCCATTGGGCTTGGAAAAGACTCTGACTGTCTCTTGCTGCAGGTCCCAGCATGCATTAGTAGCGTGAATTAATGAAAGGGCACACCGGAGGCCAATCAGGGATTGAAAAGAATGCAGGGGACAGTGCAGCTGCTTGTAATGAAGGTTGCTCTCGCGGGACTCTGAAGAAAGGGAAAGGATGAGTGATTGTGAGAGTGGCTGTATGGATGAGTGTGTGCTTGTATCAACATTTGTATCAACATTGTTGAGACAGCAGAAGACTGAATTAAAGATATTGATCGCAAAGATTTGCTTATTAAATAAATAAAAGATTGCAACCAACCGCAAAGTATTCATATCTAAATTTTCTATTAGATCCAGAAGCATCATAAAAATGATAAGTAAACGGTGGTAACTATTACAATAGAAACTGGACTTTGGAAATTCATTTATCCTTTATTTGCCTATACAAGAAGCAAAAACCTGAAGTTGCTGCAAAAACAGATAAATGCAGCACTAACCATGAAGGCATGGAACAATGCAATAATTGCACTCATTGCAAAAATTTGATTCAACATAATACCATCACACATACCAGAACTGGAGAAAGTATCACATTGAAACACACATCGGACTGCAACTCCATGAATGTGAATGATTGTCTCAAATGTCCTTTTGGACTACTCTCCATTGGGAAAATTGAAAAACTGAAACAAAAGTCAAAATAAGGATCTGAAAACACAAAAGTATGATCCGGACTAAGAATACCAATTCCAACCTGGTTGTTCACTGGTTGGAACAGCGTCACAATATTGCTCAACTGCAATTTCTGGTTTTGGAAATAGAGAAACTTAAGAAGGGTTCAGACCCCAGCAAGATACTGTCTCAAAAAGCAGTCCTTTGGATAAACAAAATCAACACTATGATGCCACTCGGCTTAAATGACAAACTCCATCTAAGCTGTTTTTTATAATTAGATAGTTAGATTAGTTAATACACTGTTTCCCAGAGAGCACACTGATTCACATGTTAATGTTTGAGATACACTTAACACAGAGCAAGGAATTCACACACATTGATTTATTAAGCTCCATAATATTGTATGTATATGTTTTTTTGTTAAACGCCTTTTGGCGTATTTTGTAAACCCGTTATGTTCCTTATCTTTGTTGAACAATCAGTTGATGTTCATCTCTGTTGTTATAAATATTATTTTTGTAGATTTCCATCGTAATCACGAGAAGTAAGCATTAATTGGCAATGACAGCACATGTTGTACATCTTGTTCGAGTTATACTCATGTTATGGAGAATCCCAGTTGCACTTAATTTTTCCTCCTTACTTGTTGAATATAATTGGTCCAGCCAACCTCACAGTCTAGTTGTTGACACCAGTAGGAATATTCATGGGTATCATCCAGTTCCAGACCACATAGGTATTTTTGTAACACAGATTCACGGGTCTCATATTATGAGAAGATGGCTGTCTCATTAATATATTGATGCTATGGAGAACACTAACAGTACTATGTGTATTTATGATAGGTGGTCATTGTCTTTATGTTTACATACAGTTAAGATTTAGATTGATGTAGGAATTTTGATAACTGACATTCAGATTTGTATCGCAAAGGGATATTTGCGTAGTGGACGTGGGATCTTTCACCACTTAATGATGGCGGCTTTGTTAGCAGGAGATTTTAGTATGCATGGATGATGGGCGTAGCCATGATCAGGTGGTCATTACGTTCAGGACGCGGGAACTTTTGGTTTTAATCGGTAGAAATACAGCAATAACACTCATAACATAGGGAGAATATTGTGGAAGACTTTGACTCCCTCACCGGGTAAGTATTTATAGCCAGCAGAAGGCACGTCTGCAAATGGGAAGCATTACGGTATCATGTTAGGCTTGGAAAGAATATTATTTCCGGAATAGCGTTTGTTTGTTTTATATAGGTTCATCTGAGCCAAGCTATTTTCGGCAAAGTGGAAGGTATTTCAACAAGGATTTCATTTTTAGTTTCATTCACATAGCACAGAATAGTCATGGTATTACACATGTGTTTTATGTTGTGTTTTCAGGATCCCAGTGTGTAATAATCATAGTACTCATATGTCATTTAGATTGGTATCCATTGCTTACTACGTGTAGTATTAAATACCACTTGTGTTAACCCTGTCACCTGTATGCATAAAGCATGATCACGATTTATGGTCTTGGTGAAGGTGAGGATTTAGTAAACAGTTTGGGCATGTTTGCTGCCATTCAAGCCTTTATCTTTTCCTATTTCTTATATGAATCTGTGTGCATGGCATTTTGATCAGTTTTGTAGATTTGGGGAACACTGACTCTCCACAATTTATAGTATTAGTGGCATGTAGATGTGGTAATTCTTGTTGGAACTTTGACATGACCTAAGGTATCTTTGCTCTTGTTTACTCACCTACCTGGGTTTAGGAAGCACTTGGTTGCGAGTGTTAGCGCAACATAGTCTTTTATTTAACACTCAGTTATATTTGTATTTTAGTGTCCCCTGAAGAAGGGACAGCCCATCCATAAATGCACAGGGCATCACACAAATAAGTGGAACCTCATTCAAGAAGAATGTATTGGATGTAATATGTATTTAGTTATAAGTTTGAGCTTGTATGTTTCCATCTTTATATATGTATTGGAACAATTGTAACCATTACAGAATATTTGTTTCAATGCCATATACTCATTGTTAACAACAAAAATGTTGATGGTAATACCTTTGCTAATATGTGATTGATTTATTTTTGACAAACAAATTGACAAGAGTTTTATACGTATTGACTTAGCTGGTCACCCAGCTTATTTGGGAACTGTTTACCTGATTCATGTCTTCATTAATACCCTCTTGCCAAGCCTTAAACACACCTTTTGTTAAATATGTCACTACTAAGGTAGGCCCTAGTTAGCTGTTAGGCAGAGTGCTGTGTGATGAATGGTTTTGACACATACATTTAGGTTTTACATACACTGGTAGTGAAAAACCCCTACATTCATTAATTACTTATGTGAGGCCTATGCCTCCCATAGTATAACATTGGGGATTACTTATTACATTTAAAAAGCTGTCATTTCCAAATGGGAGCTGGTACCAAACCCTTGTTGTGTGTCTTTGGAATTGTGATCAAGAGCCTCATTTAATGGGAAAGTAGAGTTATTTACCACAATTTTAAAAATGCCACTTTTAGAAAGTTTACATTTTTATGTCCTTATCCCTTTTTTGCCTGAAGCCTGGTCTGGATCACATTACTGTCAGCAAATGACACTTAAGGCCAGATATAGATCTCGGCGGATGGGTTACTCCATCTCAGTGGTGATAGATATCCTGTATGCCGAAATATAAATCCCATTATAACCTAATGGATGTATATTTCGATGGATGGGATATCCGTCACCATTGCGATGGAGCAACCATCTGCCAAGAACTAATTCAGGCCAGAGAGTCTCACAATAGAGGGATTAGGTGTGCCTGAATGGGCCATCTGTTGGCTGCATGGGAGGCCGAGCTGAGCAAAGCCCCACTTACAACTGAAGAACCTATTATTTGTCTTCAATCAATCAATCAATCAGGAGTTTGTTAAAGCCCGTAAGGGTCTCAAGGCGCTAGGGGTGGGGGGGGGGGTGCAGGTTCCATTCCATCAAGGAGGGGGTCTGTCGAAGAGCCAGGTTTTGAGGTTTCTTGCGAAGATGGGGAGCGATGTTGTCTGTCTGAGGTGGAGCGGAAGGGCGTTCCATGCTTTGGCCGCGAGGAAGGAGGAGCGGCCTCCCGATCTGGTCTTTCTGGTGCGGGGGACCACAGCGTAGGAAAGCTGGGCTGATCGTAGGGTCCTTTGGGGTGCGTGGAATTTGAGTCGGCTGTTCAGGTATGCTGGTCCGGTGCAGTGGAGGGCCTTGTGTGCGTGGGTGAGCATCTTAAAGGTGATTCTCGCCTCGACGGGGAGCCAGTGGAGTGTGCGCAGGTGCTGGGAGATGTGGCAGTGTTTTGGCAGGTTGAGGACCAGTCTTGCGGCGGCGTTCTGGATGTTCTGTAGCTTGCGGATGAGGTTTTTGTTTATTCCGGCGTAGAGTGCGTTGCCAGAGTCGAGTCTGCTGGTGACCAGGGCGTGAGTGACTGTCTTTCGGTGTTCGAGGGGGATCCATTTGAAGGTCTTACGAAGGAGGCGGAGGGTGTGGAAGCAGGAAGATGAGACAGAGTTTATCTGGTGGTCCATTTTGAGCTCGGAGTCCAGGATGATTCCCAGGTTGCGTGCGTGGTCTGTGGGGGTTGGCGGGTTTCCGAGGGCGGTGGGCCACCAGGTGTCACTCCAGGCGTCGGGGTTTGGGCCCATGATGAGTACTTCTGTTTTGTTGGTGTTTAGTTGTAGGCAGCTGTTTTTCATCCATTTGGCGACGGCTTCCATGCCTTCTCGAAAGTTGCGTCTGGCGGTGTTGGGCTCGTTGTATAGGGAGAGGATGAGCTGGGTGTCATCTGCATATGACACGATGTTGAGTCCGTAGGTTCTGATGATGGGGGCAAGTGGAGCCATGTAGACGTTGAAGAGCGTCGGGCTGAGGGAGGAGCCCTGGGGGACTCCGCAGGTGATAGGTGTGGGGTCCGAGAGGAAAGGGGGGAGTCTGACCCGCTGCGTCCTGCTGGAGAGGAAGGAGCAGATCCAGTCGAGGGCCTTGTCCTGGATTCCTGCATCGTAGAGTCTGCGTATTAGGGTGCGGTGGGAGACTGTGTCAAACGCCGCTGATAGGTCGAGGAGGCTGAGGGCTACTGTTTCTCCTTTGTCCAGTAAGGTGCGGATGTCGTCTGTTGCGGCGAGGAGGGCGGTTTCCGTACTCTGGTTTTTTCTGAAGCCGGATTGGGAGGAGTCGAGGATGTTGTGTTCTTCAATGAATATGGCGAGTTGGCTGTTGATGGCTTTCTCGATGACTTTCGCTGGGAACGGGAGCAGGGAGATGGGTCTGTAGTTTTTGAGGTCGGTGGGGTCCGCTGAGGGTTTCTTTAGGAGGGGGTTGACCTCGGCGTGTTTCCAGTCGTCGGGGAATGAGGCGGTCGCCAGGGAGCGGTTGATGGTTTGGCGGAGCATGGGTGCGATGGTGTTGGCGGCTCTGTTGAAGATGTGGTGGGGGCAGGGGTCCGTGGGGGCCCCTGAGTGGATTGACTTCATTGTCTTCAGTGTGTCTTCGGTGGTGAGGGCTGTCCAGTCATCAATCGCTGGTTTCCGGGTGTCGGGGGTGGTTGGTGAGGGTTCAGTGTGTTGGTTGTCTTCGTCTAAGTTGTCGTAGATGCTCTTGATTTTGTGGTGGAAAAAGATGCTGAGTTTGTCGCAGAGGTCTTGTGAGGGAGGGATGTCGGTAGACTCGCTGGTGGGTTGGGCGAACTCCTTGATGATGCTGAAGAGTTCCTTGCTGTTGTGTGCGTGGGTGGAGATTCTGTCTTCAATCGCTTTTTTCCTCGTTTCTCTGATGAGTTGATGGTGGGCGTTGGTGGCGGCTCTGAAGTTGTTGTGGGCTTATGTGGATTTGGTGTTTCTCCAGGCCTTTTCGAGGCGGCGCATGTGCGCGTGGACTCTCGAAGTTCGGTGGTAAACCATCTGGCTTTCTTGGCACGGGTATTGTTGTTTTTCTTGAGGGGGGCTATGGTGTTGGTGCTGTCCGAGATCCATCTATGCAGGGTTCGGGCTGCGGTGTTGGGGTCGTCGTTTTCCGCGATGGTTGGGGTGGAGTTGTTGAGTGAGGAGGTGAGCTGGTCATCGGTGATTTTGGTCCAGTTTCTTTGTGGAAGCAGGTGCTGGTGTCTGTGGATGGTGGGTGTTCTGAAGGTGAAGTGGACGCAACGATGGTCGGTCCATGGGAGTTCGGTGGTGTGGCTGAAGGTGATGGAGTTTCCTGTAGTGAAGAGGGGGTCGAGGGTGTGTCCTGCTGAGTGCGTGGGCTCGGTCACGATCTGGCGGAGTCCAATGTTGTGGAGGTTGTCCAGGAGGGATGTGGTGTTGGGGTCCAGTTGATTGTCGAGGTGGAAGTTGAGGTCTCCCAGCAGGGTGTAGTTGGTGGATGCGATGGCCTGCGGGGAGATAATGTCCGTGATGGAGTTGGCGAAGGGTCCGCGGGGTCCAGGGGGTCGGTAGATGAGGGTTCCTCGGAGGTCGGCGGTGGGGCTGGCCAGTATCTTGAAGTGAAGGTGTTCCATCAGTTCTGTGGACTCGTCAGGGAGTGTGCTCAGGCGGAGGCTGGATTTGTGGACGATGGCGATTCCTCCTCCTGGGTGGATGGGGCGGTCCTTCCTGGAGATCTTGTATCCTTGGGGGATGGCGATGGCGATGTCCGGTCCCGAGGTGGTGTTGGTCCAGGTTTCGGTGAAGAATGCTACGTCTGGGGTTGTGCTGTCGAGGAGGTCCCAGATTTCTGTGGCGTGTTTGTGGAGGGATCGGACGTTGAGGAGGATGCATTGCAGGGTCTTCAGTTCGGTTGTGTTCTTGTGGGCGGGTTGTGCTGGATCCGTGTTCTTGGCGGTGCTGCAGGTGTGCCGGCAGCGGTGACAGCTGAAGGGTCCATGGGTGTCGGCTGGTGATGCTAGCTTGCAGTTGTTGTTGCAGCCTGGGTTGAGTGCGTGGAGTGCTGCTGGGTCGTAGCGTTGGTGGGGCGGAGGTCCAGGGTTCCTGGTGCTGGTCGTGGACGGGTCGCAGACGGGCGCAGACGTGCTTGCCTTTGATGCGCCTTCGGTGCACCAGCGGCGCGCCCGCAGCCCGTGGCCGCTGCGAGGCCGTGTAGTGGCCGCCATTAAGTAGGGGTCGGGGAGGGCTGGACAGCTGGGAGGCGGGAGCGGGGAGGGGAGCTGGATTGGGCCGGTCGTGCTGGGGGGGAGGGGCCGCGGGGGCAGCAGCGGCGGGGAAAGGTAAAGGGAGGAAAGAAGGGATAAAGAAAAAAGGGAAAATAGGCAGAAATAAGGCACAAAAGAGCAGAAATGCAGAAAAGAGCAGAAAGGTGAAACCTGAACCTAGTGAAGCCACGCCGTCAAAGCATATCCCGACATTATCACCCGGTTTTCACAGTAACCCCTGTACCCCCTCGCCAAGTCTACCTTTCCACCCAATAGCCTCTCGGTTGCAAGATCTTCGCCAGGCTCACTCAACCTTTTCTGAGGAGACAGATATTAGGTATCAACATCTCTCTCCCACTCTCTTAGACTCCAACCTCATTTCCTCTACCTCCCTTCCAACTATCCAGTCCAATGACTTATCACCCCCTACTCACTCTCAAGGTGCAAATTCTACCCTATTAACAACCTGGGATTTTCCACTAATCTTCTGGAATACTGCGGGGCTTAGAACTAAGATTCTTCTCCAGTCCTGGATAGACGTGGTTAACAGACACAAACTAGCTTGCTTCCAGGAAACCTGGGCAATTGACCCAATTCACATCTTGGGTTTTAAAACTTTCCACACTGCCGCCACCCCGTCTATCCATGGAAGACCTAAGGGAGGCTTAGCTGTCTATGTCTCCAATCAAATCTCACTTTCGATAAATGTAGTACCCATGGTGTCCCCAACCTGCCAAATTTTCAAGCTTGCCCCTGACAAAAGTTCAAATTATTACTTTGTTAACATGTATAACAATTCTTCACCCAACGATTGTGTAAAGTCACTGTTCGAAATCTCTTCTTACCTACAAGATCAGATGACTAAGAACTCACATTTGCAAAGTTATGTTGTGTGGGGTGGGGATTTCAATGTTCATCTGTGCAGTGACTATAAAAAAGGTATTTGTGGGCTCCAAGATGAGCATGACCTTCCCATTACCCATTTTTCCCACTCTAGTATTGGGATCGGTTTCAACAACTGTCTATTTTCACTAGCCCTTGAATTCGCTAACGAACTAGTGAATCCTGTCGTTGAATTCAAGCCGACCTTTCACGGCAGAGGTCTCACTACCACTATTGATTATATTCTCTGTTCCCAAACTTTTAATTCCCGAATAAAAAAAATTGTAACTGGAACTGACCCTTCTAGTGATCATTATTCTAATAGTATCACCATTACATTCAATTCAGCTCCGTCTTCTCACCCCAAGGATAGCCTACTAACGCAGCGTTCCTTGGAGATGAGTAAAATCAACGGTTTCGCAGTAAAATGGTCAAAAATTAACCCCATCGAGGTCACCCGTAGTATCATCCAAAAAACCTCGCCATCAATCGCTAACTGTTTGGCGGAGTCCTCTCCTCCCCAGTTGATTCTTTCCAGTTTTGCGAACATCCTAGAAGCTATTCGACTAGAGCTTACCTGCCAGCATAAGAAATTTGATAAGGATTCGCGGGGGTGGTTTGACTCTCACTGTCGCAAAGCCCTCAGTGCACTTAAACGTGCATTACATAGCCAAGATAGAGACCTGACATTAATAGCTTCACTAAGAAAGAACTATAAGCTGGCCCAAAAAACACGCAAACAGGAACTAAAAAATAATCTCTGGGCGCAATTGCATGAGAGTGCTGGGAACAAGGATTCCACTTTGTTTTGGCGCACAGTTAAGTCTCCCTATTTAGCGAATGACTCAGCTGTCCGCCACTTGGACGTGGCGGTTCCCGCTGAAAAATGGGTTGCCCATTACTCAGAGATCTTTGGGGACCCCCTTTTAATATCTGACACCACAAGTTCTGAGGAGTCAGACATCACCAAGGATAATATCTACCCTATCGACATCAACTTCGACTTAGTGGAGGTGACTACTGCGCTGACTTCCTCAAAGACCGGGAAAGCTCCCGGCCTGGACGGAGTCCCAATTGACATCTTTGTGAGCAACCTAGATTTATGGGCTCCTATTGTCAAGTGATGCTAGCAGTACAGCAGGTTGGTCTTATCGATTCTTGGTCTTCCTCAGTGCTTCTGCCTATTTTTAAAAAGGGTGATCGCGACAACCCGGCCTGTTATAGGCCCATTTCCCTCTTGGACTCGCTGGGTAAGGTCGCCGGGAGACTAATTCTGGAACGCCTCCAGGATTGGGCTACGGAGAAGAAGATCTTAACCGACTTACAGTTCGGGTTCCAAGAGGGATTAGGTACTGTTGAGCAGGCCCTCAACCTGACTCTACTCATGGGCAAATATGCTTGGGCCAAAGGCGGTAAGCTTTATCTGGTCTATGTGGACTTAAGCTCCGCCTTTGACTGCGTTATTCACTCTAAATTATGGGAGATCCTGCACAACCTCGGTATTGATCCTCCACTTCTGAAATTCCTACGTGAGCTTTATTCGGATGCCAATGCTCGTGTGAGGTATGGCATAAACGGTGTGCTATCGGATACTTTTAACATCACAAAGGGCGTCAGGCAGGGGTGCGTCCTTGCTCCATTCCTATTTAACATCTACACAAATGGACTGGAGCAAGCGATGCTGGTGGACAGTAGAGATCTTCCATGCATAAATACCCGCCCAATCCCCGCGTTACTGTACGCCGACGATTCAGTCATCATAGCGAGAACACCAATCCAACTCCAGCTCCAACTGGATAAGTACTGTCAGTATATGCTTTCGCTAGGCCTAAAAGTCAACAAAACCAAGACCTTCGTTATGCAAACTGGCAAAAAAGCCTTTAAATGTAAGCCTCTCTATATCGACAGTACTAGGTTAGAATCTGCCAGAAAATATCCATATTTAGGGATTCTTATCGATGACCGGTTGTCGTGGAAACCTGCCACCTCTAGTAAGACACTGCAATTTCAGCGCACTACAACGGCGCTGTCTTCATTTTCTAGGAAATTGGGTAAACCTGCCCCTGCTGTACTTATGAAAATATATCAAGCCAAATGCCTGAGTGTGGCTACTTACGGAGCGGGGGTATGGGGCTATGCTCCCGTTAATGAGCTCCAAGTTATTGAAAATGATTTCTTAAAATATGTACTAGCTCTCCCTCGCAGTGCCCCCAACTACGGTAGCCACGTTGAGCTCGGCTGGGATTATATCACTGATACTATCAGATACCAACCGATCCTCCTCTGGCACCGTATTTGGACTAAGGAGCAATGTCTCCTTACTCGGTTGTTAATCACTGATTGCCTGACACTGGCTCACTGGAAAAGGATCCCCTGGCTTTTGTATGTTTTTAATTTCCTGAATGATCTGAATTGCCCAGCGTTTTTCACAAACCCTGTCTCATTAACGTCTATTCCAAGAAAGTCTCTGAAGAACCTATGTGTCACCCATTTAAGAGCTTTACGTATGTCTTCTGAAATCGGTAAGCATACTAATACCCATCTAATGATGGTACAATCCTCCTTTGGTATGCAACCATATCTGTCTTTTTACTTATCAAATTACGATAGATATGTTTTAACCAGATTTCGCTTTGATTGTTTTTACCGTCTTGTGTCGTTCCCTGTGCCCCTAGACTGGTCCCGTGAACTGACCAGATGTCCCTGTGACGATTGTTCTGTCCAGTCCACCTTGCACATAACATTATTTTGCAGCTTGTATGAGACCCCGCGTAAACGCTGGCTGGTTCCACTACTACGTCAGTTTGGGCTGAGAAGATGCAGACCCGCCCTTTTGGCATTACAGTTTTTAGACACTCCATATGTTGCCAAATCTATAGCCTGCTTCTTAAAGGCTTGCTTGAAAATTCGCTCTCAATCTGCTGTCTCTGCATTGTAAAATATTTTGTTGACTGTGTGTATAACTCTCACAGGGATCACATAGGTTCCAAATGTACAGATGACGTTAGGAAATACTAATTTTATACCTCTGTATATAGCAATTAATAGTGTTTTTTCTTTTTTCTTTTAACTGTTGGAAAATTTTATTGCAATGAACTTTTATGATTGTAAATTCAATCGAAATAAAGTTTTATTTGATTTGATTTGAGCAGAAAGGTGAAAGATAGAAAGGGTTAAAAAACGAGTGAAAACGAGAGAATGGGCAGAGGGAGAGAAACGGAAAATGGGCAAAAATAAGGCACAAAAGAGTAGAGGTGCAGAAAGGTGAAAGATAGAAAGTGGAAAAAAACGAGTCAAAACGAGTGAAGGAGCAGAGGGAGAGAAAGGGAAATGGGCAGAAATAAGGCGCAAAAGAACAGAGGTGCAGAAAGGTGAAAGATAGAAAGGGGAGAAAAACGAGTGAAGGAGCAGAAAGAAAGAAAGGAGACAGAGGTCCACTGGACCACCAGGGATGAGGCGCAGGGAAACCTGCGGGTGGAGGAGGGCCTTGATCACCAACACTCAAGAGTGCAGGGGCAGGGGCACCTCACTTAATGGTGGAGCTGCGAGGGTGGGAGAGCAATTTCACTGACAATGAGTCAGTGGTCTTGCTCGCCTGTTCCCGCAGTGGCCGCCATTAAGTAGGGGTCGGGGAGGGCTGGACAGCTGGGAGGCGGGAGCGGGGAGGGGAGCTGGATTGGGCCGGTCGTGCTGGGGGGGAGGGGCCGCGTGGGCAGCAGCGGCGGGGAAAGGTAAAGGGAGGAACGAAGGGATAAGGAAAAAAGGGAAAATAGGCAGAAATAAGGCACAAAAGAGCAGAGATGCAGAAAAGAGCAGAAAGGTGAAAGATAGAAAGGGTAAAAAAACGAGTGAAAACGAGAGAAGGAGCAGAGGGAGAGAAAGGGAAAATGGGCAAAAATAAGGCACAAAAGAGCAGAGATGCAGAAAGGTGAAAAATAGAAAGGGTAAAAAACGAGTGAAAACGAGTGAAGGAGCAGAGGGAGAGAAAGGGAAATGGGCAGAAATAGGGCGCAAAAGAACAGAGGTTCAGAAAGGTGAAAGATAGAAAGGGGAGAAAAACGAGTGAAGGAGCAGAAAGAAAGAAAGGAGACAGAGGTCCACTGGACCACCAGGGATGAGGCGCAGGGAAACCTGCGGGTGGAGGAGGGCCTTGATCACCAACACTCAAGAGTGCAGGGGCAGGGGCACCTCACTTAATGGTGGAGCTGCGAGGGTGGGAGAGCAATTTCACTGACAATGAGTCAGTGGTCTTGCTCGCCTGTCCCCGCAGTGGCCGCCATTAAGTAGGGGTCGGGGAGGGCTGGACAGCTGGGAGGCGGGAGCGGGGAGGGGAGCTGGATTGGGCCGGTCGTGCTGGGGGGGAGGGGCCGCGGGGGCAGCAGCGGCGGGGAAAGGTAAAGGGAGGAAAGAAGGGATAAAGAAAAAAAGGAAAATAGGCAGAAATAAGGCACAAGAGAGCAGAGATGCAGAAAAGAGCAGAAAGGTGAAAGATAGAAAGGGTAAAAAAACGAGTGAAAACGAGAGAAGGAGCAGAGGGAGAGAAAGCGAAAATGGGCAAAAATAAGGCACAAAAGAGCAGAGGTGCAGAAAGGTGAAAAATAGAAAGGGGAAAAAACGAGTGAAAACGAGTGAAGGAGCAGAGGGAGAGAAAGGGAAATGGGCAGAAATAAGGCGCAAAAGAACAGAGGTGCAGAAAGGTGAAAGATAGAAAGGGGAGAAAAACGAGTGAAGGAGCAGAAAGAAAGAAAGGAGACAGAGGTCCACTGGACCACCAGGGATGAGGCGCAGGGAAACCTGCGGGTGGAGGAGGGCCTTGATCACCAACACTCAAGAGTGCAGGGGCAGGGGCACCTCACTTAATGGTGGAGCTGCGAGGGTGGGAGAGCAATTTCACTGACAATGAGTCAGTGGTCTTGCTCTTGGTCTTGGTCTTGGTCTTCACACAGAAGGGTCTAACAATCTCACATTGTTCCTAAAGTTATCTTGGAGCTAGGGCAGGGAAGGCAGAAAATCGCATTCACTTCAAAGCCACTGTGTAGAAGCTTCTCGCACCTTCCAGAACCACGACACCGGGATATAAATGTAGCACCTCAGACACCAACTATTTAGTACACTTCTAGACCTGTGGATACTCATATAGAAAGACAGCTGTGCTGCTGGAAGCTCTTTCACTCTGTTGGGCTGCTGCTCTACAAGGCTGTTGACCTGCTGGATTGCTGCCCTGTTTGGCCTGTTACTCTGCTACCTTCTCCTTGGGAACAAGGACTGGATATTCAACTGTCCCAGGTCCACTTGATTGATTCACAAGGGCTAGTTTGGTGGCCTCCTGTTCAGATCCACAGGGACAAAAAAGGATTCCCTCATCTTTAACCAGCAGCTCGACACGGCGCTATTGATTCCTGACCCGCCAAGTGATGTCTCTCCTGGATACTCAAAAGCGGTGTTAAAGGTCCCCAACCCAAATCCAAAAGTGGGAAAAGAAAACATTTCTGGCTACAAACTGTTTTCAAACCAGGAGGATATCGGCACCAACCTGCTCGCCTATCTGCCCAAGGCGAATTGCCGGTCTGTTTGACTTTTCAGCTTCTCCCGCTACATTTTTTCTTTGCAGCAGCAAATCTGTTTCAGTGGCCCTGCACCAAATGGATATCCCTTCTATTTGAACTGTCTTCAGGTACAGCTCTCTGCCTCGCCCACTTCCATTTCAGAGACTGAGGTCGTACTTAAAAATCTTCAGCGTAGATTCGACCCAAATCTATCTGGTGACTATGTTCCCTCTTTGGACACGTCTTGCAACCTTGCTCTACTGAAATTTACCTTCTTAGAACATTTTTATCAAGAATTTTTTAAGTCTGAAGGCAAGTGGTGACGAGGTCCAATCCATAGTTTGTTTCCGAACTACACTCCTTTTCGGTCAGGTATATTTTTTTACCTTGACCACGGTCTCAAGCGACTGGATATATGCGGTTGGCACTTTGATCTTTTAGGTGGTAGTTTTATCTAGAAATTTTAAAAAATCCTAACTCCAGTTCCACTGATTGGATTTTTATTGTTTTGCTGTCAAATCATTTATTAAAATGTACTCTTACTTTCTAAATTGGTTTGGGTTTTTTGTTGTATTGTGTTTGCACTTTATTACTGTTTGTTTGCTGCATAAATATTTCACACATTCTCTCTAATTTAAGTCTGACAGCTTTTTGCGCCAAGCTTCCTAGGGTTAAGCACAGGATAATTTACTGACTTCTTGTGATGCGCCCTGCAAGTTATTGTGGGTGTTGCTTGACCAGAGCTCACACCATAACAGATAGATAGATAGATAGACAGACAGATAGACAGACATACAGATAGACAGACAGGCGGGCGGACGGGTGGACGGATAGCTGGACGGATTGACAGACAGACGGACAGATAGACAGACAGACAGACAGACAGACAGACAGACAGACAGACAGACAGACAGACAGACAGACAGACAGACAGACAGACAGGTAGACAGGTAGACAGATAGATAGATAGATAGATAGATAGATAGATAGATAGATAGATAGATAGATAGATAGATAGATAGATAGATAGATAGATAGATAGATAGATAGATAGATAGATAGATAGATAGATAGCTAGATAGATAGATAGATAGATAGATAGATAGATAGATAGATAGATAGATAGATAGATAGATAGATAGATAGATAGATAGATAGATAGATAGATAGATAGATAGATAGATAGATAGATAGATAGATAGGAAATTCAAAGCACTTCTGTAAAGGGAAAACCTCCTGAAGAGACTACCATTTCGAAGGGGGCACTAGATATAAAAAGTGGAACCTCAGACCAATTTTTCGGTATGCTCCTGGACCTGTGTGTACTACAGGAGGAGGACTCTCCTGGTGCCAGAAGTCTATCATGCTACCTGAGGTCTAACCTGCTGTCTGAAAAGGAAGACTGGTTCAGCTCCCTTTATCCCAGGCTGAGTGACTTCAGGGGTCAGCTGACTAGCATCCCATCCTGTTCTGAGCTACAGAGACATAACAAGGTCCAGAGGCTTCCCAGCAACTGCCTAGCTGACCTGCCTGGGCCTGCAACTGGACATGACTGACCCCTGCTGACCTCTGATGAAGTGAATTCTTGATCCTTAGGTGGTGCTCTGCCAGTTCCTGGGTCCTTGCCTGGCACCAGAGAGAGCTTCTACTGATCATACTCAAGGTTCTGCCAAATCCCGCGAAAAGAGACACAAAGTCACTCACAACCTCCCTGCACAGCTGCAAGGTTCATTAGAACCGATGTAGAGGCTCAGGAAGGCCTTGCCACAGAGCTGTCAGCCTCATCGGCATTGACATGAGCGACTCAAAGCCAGCTACATTTAAAGTGCCGCCAAGTAAAGCAGGGCCGCCAATGGCTCATCACTCAGCTCATCGAAACCAACGTCCAACAACGCAAGGGCTTGCCATACAGCTCCAGGCCCAATGCCACAAAACTAAGCCTTGCAAAACAACGCTGTGCTGACCAAGCACCAAGGACATATGGGGCAATTCTCAGTGGGCCTAGGCCCTGAATGAGCTCCATCATGGTTGGCATGAACTTGTGAGTTTTGTCCCAGTCCAGTGCAACCAGATAGCCTCTGTTGGTGCTTTGCATATATTGCTGCTACTTTTATCTAAATCTTTACAATTGCATATCTCCAGTAGAACTTTTGTTTCTTGGTCCCAAATATTTTGTTAAAGTGTACTCTTTTTTTTCTAAATTTGTATGGGATTTTTTTTCTGGTATGTTTTCACTTTATCACTTTTTAAGTTTTGCATAAATATGTACACATTGCCTCTAAGTTCAGCCTGACTGCTTTTGTGACAGACTACCAGAGGGTTAACCACACGTTAATTGAGTGACTTTTTGTGGTTCACCTGGACAAGGATTGTGGCTGTTGCTTGAGAAGGGTTTCACTCCCCAAAACCAAACACCCACCTTTTCACAAGGATACTTTTTCTGGCCTCCTGTTAGTCCATCATTAACAAAACAAGTGTTAATATTTTGGGTTCATAAATAGTTTTAGAGGCTGGGGAGAACATGGCGACTGCACACGAGTAGCCGCTGCATTTAAGATTCCCATCGGCTCCTCCATCAGCTGAGCGCTTCATGGGCCGCTTTCTGGAGTGCCATGGTCGGTAATGTAACCTACCTTCCATAGATATCCCCGCATCAGTTTTTTTTAGCCGGATTTCTCCTCTTCTTCCCCGCGGGTGCTCGCTTGGGTGGGACGGCGTGAGAAGCAGTGGGGCTGCGGCCACGGTGAGACCGAGAGACTGCGGGCGGTTCAGAGGCTGTGTAGCCCGCGGGTGATCCGATCCGGCCCAGTTGGAGGGCCGCAGCGAGACCCTGAGGCAGCAGGATGGTGGGGGTGGCGGGGGCTCTGTGACAGTGCGTGGGAGTCCGTAGGCGTCCATTGGATCCGGTTCGGCGTTTGGAGGGCGCCCGTGTGCTCTGAGAGCTGTTTCTTTTTGCTCTGATGCGGCAGCAGCATATGATTTGGAGTTTTGGAGTTTGAGGCCCGGAGAGCTGGGTTTTTTTGCAAAATGCTGGGGTGTTGGCTCAGTCTGCTCAGTCTGCTCCATTCTTTTTCTTTTCTTTTTTTTTATTGACCCGATAGACCCGATAAAACGGATGTGTAACGGAGAGGAAAGGGAACGTGGAGAAGAGGGTGATAAGCATAGCTCCCCCAGCTTTCACAGCCGTACTTGTGTGGACATTGGGACCAAGACCGGGACTTGTTTTCCTCCTTCCTCATTTGGCTTCACGCATTGGGAGCTGCGGCACTGGAGTTAAGGAGAAGTCGTAGAGTGGCAGCCCATGGCTTCATTAGGGGGGGCATCAAAGTAGCAGCAGCAGAGTGCATCCTGGAGCAGACCAAGGAAGCGAAGTGGTCGGAAGTACAAAATCTGGTCAAAGTACAGCCGAGCCAGAAAAGTCTCAAGCTCAGCTTAGCCAGGACACCCAGTTTCATGAGGGTTGGCAGGTTGAAGGGGCTGGAATAGCTGGGGGTGGTGTTGCCCATGCCCATGCCCCTGCACCTGTCCTTTCTCCTCTGAATAAGGGAAGCTACAGGAGGGACAGGAAGCATAGGTAGCCCGATAAAAAAGTAGCCGACCAGCTACAGTTGAGTGAATTAAAGGGGGGCTTAGATACTGCACTAGATACTAGACAAGATACCACCAGCTTTACACTCGGGAGCAATGAGAGTGGTAGCGATTGTGAGGAGCGGGGCGATGGTAGGGGCGCAAGGTGGACAGTGGTGAAGGCTAAGACCAGGAAAGGTGGGAAAGGCAGTAGAAAGTGTACCTCTACTTTTCTATCAGGAGAGGCTAAGAAGAAAAACCCCAAACTTCCCAATACCAAGGCTAAGGGCCCACTGTTGGACCCAAAATTTAAGATTATGCCCTCCCTAAGGTCTTATTTTAAGGTCTTATCAGAAGAATTGAGTCTGGGGGAAGTTGGTAGAGTGAGAAGAGAGGTTGGAATACAGTCAGTAGCAGATCCGAGTGAGCTAGGCACCCCTACTTCCCCCTTAGCTATTCATAAGCTGGTGGGGGATTACGCTACTGTAGATAATATAGTAGATAAAGGAAGCCTTGAGTTAACAGCAAGAAGTGACAGGATGGAGTTAGGAAAAAGGGAGAAGAGGTATCCATATATCAGATCCCTCACGTAGCCACCGTACAGAACCCTCAGGACTAAAGGGTCATAGTCCGGTTGTGCCCCGGCACCGACTCCGGCTTTGGCTCTAGTTCAGGATGTGGCCCTGGCTCAAGCTCAAGCTTTGGCTCCAGTTCCGGCCTTGGATTCAGCCCCGGTTCAAGTTTCCGTTGTGGCTATCCAGGTTCACTCTATCCCGTCTTTAGAATTAATTATGGCCTCCCTGGCAGTGGACATAAAGAAGGGTTTTGAGGTTTCAGCTTCAAACCAAGGGGAGATCAGAAGTTTATGTGAGTCATTATACAAAAAAGTAGACCTTTTGAATGCAAGGACAGAAACCCTGGAATCAGAAGTGGGGACACTAACTGGCCAGCTGAACGTCATGAAGGGGGATTTTGCAGCTTTGAAGAAAGAGGAAGGAGCATTGAGAGACAGGCTGGAACTGGTAGAGAATAACTCCCGTAGGAATAACTTATGAGTATTGAATGTCCCAGAGGGCAGCAAGGGGAGTGATCTAAAACCTTTTATGATAAACCTTCTAAAAGAATCACTAGAATTAGAGATCACTGCCGAAGAGCTGGACAGGGACATTCAAAGAATCCATCGGGACCCCTTCAGACGCAACCCGAGTCACTGCAAGACAAGGAAAATCCTTATCAATTTCCATACCTACTCAGCAAAAAAGAAAATCTTGAATCTTTCTCTTAAACTTAAATCTTAGAGGATCATGTACAAAAATAAGATGTACAATGTAAGATCGGTACAGGAGACTGAGGATCTCCTCGAAAATGTACAGTCGGGTTAAGTACAAACAAGCTATAGGCGATAGTAGCTTTGAGACCGGTCTACAAATCCATACCAACTTATAATTAAATGCTACATATTTATAAATGTAGGGGAGGGTTAGGGGGAGAATAGTAAGGTTTTTTTGGTAGAAGGGGGAGGAAGGAGTGACAAAAGAGATATTAATATAGGCACTGATTAGGTTCTTCCGCTTTCCTATCTTCCCTTTCTTTATCTCTGGTTTATTCCCCCCCTCGCTCAGAGATGAATACGTTTACAACTGTGTTTGTGTTTAAGGCTAAGGATAAGGATATTAAAAGGCACATTATAATAGAGGTGGGTAGGTCGATTCCCCGAGGTGGGGATTTATGTTTTGCACTCTTAGGTGGGGGTTTTGTGTAATTCTTTTTTCAAGATGGGAGCACAGGGTGGGAATCTTACCTGGATGATTTCTGTCCGGATGATTGGGGGTTGGGTTATCCAGGGGTGGGGGATAAGGGAAGGGGGGAAGGGAGGGAGGGTTAAAAGCTTCAAAACCCTCATTTCCGCTATTTTTGATTTGTCAAGCTTTAGAATTAAAGTGAAGGGCATAGGAAAGGTATGGAGGGTGCCAATAATTAATATTGCGCAGCAGAAAGGGAAAAGAAGGGGGAGCCACCGTGACTTCTCTGCAGATTCTTTCCAGGAACGTCAATGGCCTGCTCACCAGGCCAAGGAGAGATAAGATTCTACAATACCCACGAGACTCTACGGAGCAGGTCAATGTCCTCCAGGAGACACATCTAATGGAAGAAGAATTGACTGCCCTGTTAAACCCCCACACTTGGGTGGGTTCCCATGTTAGCACCAACCAAACAGCAAACATCAGAGTGGTATCTATCATATTTAAGATGTCAGCCAGGGCCCAAGTTTGCTCTCGTATAAAAGATCCAACTGATAGATGGGTGATCGTTAAAATCTTAATTATGAACACCCCGCTAATTTTAACCGGATAATAAGGCCCTAACCAGGACGATCCTTCTAGCATGAAGACCATCTTTTCACACTTACTGGACTTTTCAGAGCCAAGTGTCCTGGCAGGTGACTTTAATATTGTGTTAGATCCTGTACTGGATAAATCACCATCTAACACAGCAGAAGCCCTGTCTAAATCTTGAGAGTATTTGCTGGGGGCCATGAAACAGTATACTCTATCGGACATCTGGAGAGATAGATCGGGGCAGCAGCAGGGGGTGTTGTATCAAAATTATAAATATAGACATCAGTCACGTATTGATTTCGTGTTGATAAGTTACTCATTAAGGAGTATGGTTGAGAGCGTTGTATATCTGGCGCCTCACCTCTCAGACCATTCTGGTGTCCTCTTGACTCTCAAATGTCAAACATCTAGCCCAATTAGGACTTGGTCCTTTAATCGTGCCATACTATGGGAGAAGGGAGAGGAACTCTATCTTTCACAAGAAGTGTCATGGTTTTTAGAGGTGAATGAGGGTACAGCCTTTATCGCCTCAGTATGGGATTCTTTGAAGGTCTTCCTACAGGGACAAATTACTACAGGTCCTGTTTTAGGAATAAAAGGTATAAGGAGGAGATCTCAGATATCGAGAATAGGCTGAAGGATGTAGAGGTAAATATTTTTGCTCCAATGTCCTCCAAAATCCTACAGGAGAAGCGAGATAGGATCAAGGATTTGAAATCCCAGCTTGATAGCATTTTGAACACTAGGCTGATTCGAAGGTGGGAAACCAGCAAAATCTCGCATTTTGAATATGGGGAAGGTGTAGGCAAGCTTCTTGCTTGGAAGAGTAGATCGGATCGAGTCAGGAGCTATATTAAAGAGATTAGAGATGAAAGAGGTATTGCTGCAACAGATGAAGAAATTCAAGATGCTTTTCAGTCCTTCTTTCAGAACATCTATCTGGAGGATGGCAATGCAGATAGCCAGCGGGCCCAAAGGTGGCTTGAGGATATGACGCTTCCTTCTCTTACTTCGGAACAAAAAAAAAACTTGGACAGGGAATTTTCCTGTCTTGAAGTAAGGGAAGCAATCTTTAATACTAAAAAGGGAAAGGCCGCGGGGCTAGATGGCTTACCCTCAGAAATATATAGGGCTATAGCAGATCAGGTAATCCTTTTTAGGACTGGGCTCTTTAATCAGATTTTCCAAAAAGGCCTGACTCCACCGGACTCATGGAACAACGCCATTATAGTATTGATATATTGAAAACTGGGAAAGCGGCATCTAATTGTGGGTCTTATAGACCCATATCCTTATTGAATGCTGACTATAAAATCCTTACATCTACAATGCCGCTCGACTGGGTACAGTGGTGGGGGATGTCCTGCACCAAGATCAGAAGGGCTTTGTAAGGGAACGGCAGTTATCACCTTTAACTTACGATCTTATTGGGGCAATAGATCTAGCGTCCGCCTATGCTCTACCTCTGGCAGCAATGACCTTAGACGCCACCAAGGCCTTCGACAGAGTAAATTGGTTGTACCTGTCGGAGGCCTTGAAGAAATGTATTCTCGGTGAGAAGTTCTGTTGCACCGTACAATCCATCTATAGGAGCCTTTCAGCTAGGCTGCTGGTAAATGGTGGTCTCACGGCACCCTTTAACCCCTTTAGTGCTGCCGTCGGCCGTTGCGAGCACTACCTCCGTAGTGCTGCGCATGTCCAACGGCCGACGCGGCCCCACCCGTTTCTTAGAACGTTCATCACTGGCGCTGAACGTTCGACGCATAAAACGGGTTAATATATCTAGAGGCACTAGACAGGGCTGCCCACTCTCCCCTCTCCTTTTCGATCTGTATATTGAGCCATTTGCCCATCGGCTAAGGCAGGATAGTATTATTCAATCTTTTAGGTATGGAGAGTGGGAGAGGAAGGTAGCCCTGTATGCTGATGACTTCTTAATTCTTACGGCTGACCTTGACATGGCCTTTCCAGCGGTTATTAGTCAAGCCCAAGATTTTGCTTTGGTTTCGGGGTACGAAGTTAACATGACTAAAACTGAGGTTATGGACTGGAACCACGTAGCAAGTATGCAACAATATCAAATAAGTTCTACTATGAGATATCTTGGATTTAAAATAGTCCAAGATATAGCTAAGATTGCGGAAACAAATTTGATGGCAGTGTGAAGAGACTGTGTAAAGCTGATGCGGACCTGGACTTCGCTACCTCTCTCAATTATTGGTAGGGCCAATCTGGCTAAAATGACCATACTCCCTAAAATCTCTTTTCTTTTTAATTGTATTCCTCTGCACTTTTACAAAATATTAATTGATAAAATTCAGAGGGAGGTGAATTCTTTTGTGTGGGGGTATAAATATGTGAGATTGGCCTGGAAAAAGCTGAGGCATCGTAGACCGAAGGGGGGTCTGGCTTTACCTGACATTCAAATTTACGCTTGGCCATTCCAATTTTCTCATGCTTTTAAAAATGCCGGCCAACACTGGGATAGGAGGGATGTTTTTAGCAATGCTTCGGGGGGGCACACTTACCGGTGGAGGACTTTTTGTTTAAGTTTGGGGATGTTACATTTTTAAAGAAGGTTAGGCTAAAGGTGCTGCAGGGCTTTGCAAAATCTTGGGCAGACTTAAGGAAGGCTGTCTCTTTGGGTTATTTTTCTAACAAGGCTCCGCTGTGGGATTCACCCAGGAGTCCAGAATGTCTGGGAGATAGCTTGGCAACCCCTTTAAGGGAATCGGGCCTGGCTGTATGGGGGGACCTGTTCATAGAAGGTACACTGTTAACATGAGAACAACTCAGGGAGAGGGTTGGGACAGGTTTATCTAGGTTTAAATACCTCCAGCTGGCTAGCTGGGTTAAGGCTCAGTCACAGACTAGTAGAGGCGGCTTATTAGGGGTAGGCACCGATTTAGAGTTTAATCTCCTGTCCAGTCCACAAAGGAAAAAAAAAAGTCTCCTTTTGGTATCAGGCAGTGTTGGAGGCAGTGGACGGAGGTTTTAAACTTGTGTAAGATATATGGGGGAGTGTCTTGCCAGAACAAGAGTGCGATACCCTGTGGCTAACTTCTTGTAATCTGTTATATGATATAGTAAAGCCTGCATGGCTAAAAAGAAACCATCTATATATTATCCACAGGGTTTATTTTACCCCGCTGAAGTTATCAAAAATCAACAAAGAGCAGCTTGTATGTTGTAGGAAGTGCGGTATGGCCCTGGCTTCGGACATCCATATGTTTAAAGAATGCCCTGCATTGGCCTCCTTTTGGGATAGCTTCGGCAAATTTATGTCTAACCTAATTAGCACGCCGGTTATTTTGGACTTTCCCCTGGTTTTCTTCGGTCTTCAAGAGAATATCAAAGGACAAGCAAGATCTTTACTCTTGTATTCTGTCCTCCTGGCTATCAGGCAAATCTGCATAAAATGGACAGACTCTATCACTCTTTCCTTCTTTGAATGGCAATCTTCGCTCCTGGCGACATCGAAGTTGGACTTACTAAGAACAGGCAGCCAAAAGAAGAGAAGTTTTGGGAATATCCTGAAATTACAATGAGATCCGGAGGATTTTATTTTTGTTTTTAACCTCTGGGGTCCGATGATTAAGCTGCCTGAAGTCTCTATGGCCAGATTGGAACTACTCCCAGCGGTTGGGGGTAGTTTTCAAGATAAGGTCACCTAGCTCAAGAAGCTTACGAAATAGAGATACTACAGTGGATTTTTGAGTGCATATACCAGCCAGTCTTAATGCCGGTAGGGAGATGAGGATACATCCCTAGCCACCTATGCCTCTCAGTTCGCTGAGTGTGAGTACGGACAGGCTGGCAAACCACACTCACAGTGAGATGGGCGGTAAATGAGGAAAAAGAATTAAATAAAATAAACAAATATATAGTTTTTGGCAGGAATGGGTACCTTCAACCACCAAAACATGTGTTAAATGCTTGATTTTATTTGAATGTGTGCTGCAGGATGCAACACCCATGCATAATTTACATAATTATTAAAAACAATTATACTTGTACTTATACTATATTTTTTCTTCATAATCATGTGTTGTGACAGTAGTAAGTATTTGATTTTGTATACAAAACAATGGTGTATACATACAAATACAGATGATAAACACACACACAATTTAATGCTTGGCCGCACTATGAGCACTGTTGCAGTACTTTTGTGTTAAAATGACGCACAAAACCAGGCAATCCAAGATAAACAAGAACTTTAAAATAGCAACATTGTAGTTTGTGTTGTTGCTGCACCACAAAAGTATCACAAGTAAAATGTAACCTAATAAAACATTGTTCAAAATGTCACATTAATTTAATCAATTGAATTTTAAAGTTTAAAAATGATTCTTTGTTTGCCATTGATGAATACATTCACATCTAGGATGCGTGTAATATCATATTATCCCAGAAAGCATTATCCTTCATAACGTCTAACAATTATTCATTATATGTGTATATATATTTTTAAATATTTCTGATAACAATAACATTATTTATATATATTATTAGCAATCTAAACTTGGAACTATTTGATGTTGATGATTGTACTTGTTGAGTACCACTGTGTTGCCTCATATCTGTGGTAGAGGTAGATGAACACTCAACACTGGCTTGCTGTTGTGAATTGCTTTCAATTCTAGATGCACTTTCAGGCTGCATGTCTTTCGGTTTTGCCTTTCTCAAAGAACTACTCCATCTTGTGGAACCCTTGAGTCATTTTGATCAGATGCTAATATCTTGCCTTTCAGGCGGCATATTGTTTCTTTTCACTTGCATTCATATTTCTTGTTTGTTACTGTAATTGAAAAAGCAAGGTAAAAAAATAGACTGTAGTTTTTTATTAAATACACATTGACATTCCTTAAATTCCTGACAGGATGAAACAACATGTATTAAACCAAAGCATGTTTAGCTGAATACTCCTCATATTATTATATCTGCAGGGTTTCTTCAATCTTACATTTTAGAAGTAAACGTGCTCATGATCATAAATATGAATACCATTTTTTTGGGTAGAGTTTTGAAAAAGTAAGCATGACTGGAAGTCATGAAAGATCATGATATTTTTTTACATATGTGCACAATGCACCCTCATATAACAGGTGGTGCATACACATATAAATAAAGAAAGAATCATTTTGTAAAAAAACAAGCAACATTCAGACAAAGAATAACTACTTTGCATATCCTTGAACTAGGTAGCGGCTGCCTGGGCGGAGCATGGATGGTACAGCCCAGCCACCAAAGTATTCTTTTATACCCACATTTGGAAAGAATTGTAATCATGTGTTTGTACCATACTGTTGCGCCTACCCAATGCTGGTGTAATGAAGAGAAACCTCTTAATTTCTCCCCTTTACTTCCTCTTGGGATGTGTGCTGCATTCTGCAGCATACATAGCAAGAAGAACGAGTCTCATAATTGTTTGAGTGCAAGTAGGTATCCTTCCATGCACACACAATTTGACCACAATGTAGGCACCCTTGAGTTATGGATTAGGGGCCTTGCATTGGTGCTAGGTAGGCTGAATTCATCCAGCACTACAGCACAGCATATATGCACTATTACCTGGAAGTTGTGGCGCGTTTTTGCACTCTCCAGTTCATGCAACTCTGCACAGCAACTCACCTTTCGGCATAGCGAGAAAGGTTGTTAAATCAAAAACACTCCTTTTAATGCACAAACAGCATGTCAGGAGCATAACATCTTTGTAACATTATTGCAAACTAAGGGGTTGATTAGGATGGCGGACGGATTGCCCCCGCTGCGCTGGGGGTAGCCACTGCCAGCCCGGCGGGGGCAATCCATCCGCCATCCTGACAGAAACAGGGCTAATATGGTGGCGGTGTCGATCAGACACCGCCAGCCATATTAAGATGTGCTTTGGGGGCCCGTTGTCGGCCCAATGGTGTAGGGGGTGTGGGGGGTGCACATGGGGGTACCTATGGTGCCCCCCTGTGTTTCAAAGTACAACATGGCAGGCACCATGCGGTGCCTGTCATGTTGTGCTTTGTAACGCACAACATGCATTTTTGGCATTGCGGCGGACGGTGCTTTCAGCACCGCCCGCCGCAATGTTAAAAATGCGGGATGCACCCGTCACTGTGGCGGGTGCATCCTGATTCGAGGCACGGCACCTCCGCCCTTATGGCGGATGGTCCATGCCCACGACAGGATGGCGGACGGACAAAGTCCGTCCGCCATCCTATTGACCCCCATAATTGGGCATTTGCTGAATCTCTCTTGATAGCATAATGCAAACACATATTTAACATGTCCATTTACATAGAAACTGAAATTATCTTTTAATTTCAGTCTTTGTGAATAATCCCAACACTCTTATCAATGTAATGCTTGCATGTATTTAAGTGCAGACTGGAGCAAATGTAACTGGTTCAATAATAATATGCAATCAGCATGTTCATAGTTTGATTATTTCTTTACATATGTTCAGCAATGCACATTGAGGTAACATAATTTATATTCCACAGCCTCACACAACACTCACACCAAGAGTCTCATGGTTATCATCAACATACACATCATATGTACTGTTGTCATATCCTTTAGGATAGTCCCTTCATGTGCCTACCAATTACATACATTTTGTTTCATCCACACAACATAACAGTCTACACAGGTAGCCTTTTAACTAGAAGCTTACTTTTGTCTCTCCGACATCAGGATCTTGGTACCCTATCTTAATCTCTGTACGTGATGTACATAAACATTTCCCCAGGCACAGCAGATTTATTCTGTATAAGAGTCACCCTTTTTTCATCCATAGTCAACAGCCAGCTGTGCATGATCCTGTTTGTTTAGAAAAGGATTAGCTGAGGATTAGTGAATGCTTTCAAAAGATATTGATTCTAGAAGAAACCCTGGAGTTACCACTTTAGTATAAAAGACCCTCACTCCCCATTACAAAACAGTGGAGAATTTCTTCCAGGCTGGACCAAGACTCAGCAGGCTGATCCTTTGACAGACAGAGACCTGACATCCCTTGTGGGATACCATCCTCGACGCAGAGACGGGTTCCTTCCTTGAGAACCATCAGGTGAGGGGTTAGCACTTCCCCGGGGGATTCATGGCTCCATTCAGATATATCCTAGCACTTACATACACATGCTTCACCAACATATCTAGGCTAGGTACATTTAGGTATAATACGCATCGCAGGAGTACGCCAATGCTACTGTAATATATATACTTCTTTTATTCATCTTATTAGCACTATGGTAAAAATGTATCTGCTATTTACAACATTGGTGCTAGCGATCACATTTGTCTGCTCCTATCTTTTGATTGTCGCTGCGAATATGTTTCCTACTAGACTGATGTTTGATAAATAAATACTTGTTGAAACCATTCCAATCGTCATTCTGTGCATGTATATTTCCACAATACCTGGGGAATCATGGTTGTCATGATCAGTGGTTGCCAGAAACTACATACACCACTGTAGAATACAACGGGGTGGCAGTGACACCGTAGAGATAGCTGGTGGTGTAACAGCTGACTCTACCTGTGGGGGTGTCCAGATACTGTCAGCACACCTAGCTCTCAGTTTAGGTCATCCAAAATATGCAGGTCCTGAGGGGTCCTAGGAACTACACAGCACTGTGTACAACATTAAGCAATACACCATTAATCATTTCAGCCTGAAAAATTCAAACTATTTTTATTAGATATCCCTTCCCTATAGTTTGGCATCATACACATATCATAGTACCACTTGCACTATATGTCAAGAGTAGCAGGGTTGCATCTAAACATTTCAAAGTGAAAGGCAGCACCTTGATAGATTAAAATAACCCCATTCTTCTAATGTTTACATGATCCTTCTAAATCCTTCTAAAAAACTCCGCTCCGTGGGCCGAGTTCGCAGAAGTTTGCCACTCGACCCTCCGCTTGAAGTTCGGCAAAAAACTGCGTCTCGGCTGTGTGGCATAGTATACCAGTGGCAGCCGTGCACCCCTATTCTGTGTCATCAAATTGTTGTTGAGATTCTGTGTGGACACTGGAGAAATGGTTGGGTGTGTCAAGTTACAAGTCGTATGACTCGTCATGGCCCACCAAATGGGGTATGACTGTGTGCAGACATGTTATACATTGGCAGGCACAAACCTTGCTGCAATAAGCCCCTCCTGCTGTCGCATTCTGCAAAGTACAGCAGGCTTTATAATTGTGGTGTGTGTGCATGGTCTTCCTAGCTGTGTATTTCTGTCGGGTGTTTCACACCAAGGCATCCCTTTCATTTTCAAAAATGTAAACAAGCTTGGGATGCCTTTTATTTCTGTGACTATCTCAAACAAAGCATGCTGGTACACGCACACACTGCAGCACTAATATATCACACACCTTGTGTGTAGCCACACATGTACCCATGTTCTCCACCTTTAGTAGAACGTCAAGTGTTACCAATGCACGGCGATGTGAGAAGGCATTACCATCCCAAGTATGCATGTCCATTAGTATAGGCAATTATAATAAACACACAAACGTTTCTATGTCATACTGTATCTTTTCACATATAGAACCATGTTATTTGCTCCTACAATTAAACACAGGCACACAAACTACCTTTTCGCAAACGTCAGTTTTCTTTTGCTTTCTGCACTCACACACTCACACACATGGATTTCTCCTGATCCTGCCTATTGTATGTGTGCTTGTGTTCACACACACTCACACATTAGTGCTGTTCACACACACGCAGATGACAGTACAATGCAGTGCAATTGTTTAAAACATACATGGTTAGAGTGTGAAACCCTGCTTATAGTACACGCCAAGCTGACGGCATTTGCTACTGCCCTCCATGACACTCACTGAGCACATAGATCGGATGGAAATTTCGTGGTGGCAGCACTAAACTGAGACAAAAATACCTCACACTTTTAAACCTGCCACATAGTAATGTTTGCCTCTGCAACAATTCCCCCTGCTGGCTGATCATGGACGTTTGCCCTGAATAGCGCTCAGTTGTGTGATCAACCTGCTCTGCTTGTGGAACTCAGCGGAATTCAGCGGAGTTTTCCGGTAACGCCACGGAATTCCATGGCGTGAAACTTAGCGAGCTCTGCCCAGGTGCCTCTCAAAATGTTAATTCAGATTTACAAAGCCATGCAAGGGCCTTTCGGCATTAACTTGTGTACCTTTTAAAAAAAAATGCAGCCCCTTACTACACCTCATTACACTGTGTCGGCGAAGAACATGTGTGGCAAACCCAGATACACTCAGTTTAGTAAAGCTGACTTTGCCACAAAATGTTACACCAACCCGTTCTTGGCCTAATGATTATAAATCTCTTTATTTATTTTTGTGTGTGTAGAGCAGAATACCACAGACATACAAAGATAAAGTAGCAAAATAAAATAAAAGATATTTGCCCTCATTACAACAGCCTCAGGGAGATAGAGTTTTTTGTTGTAAAAATATTGTTCATAAATATTGATAGCAACAACAAGGTGATGGATGGCATACTTGAATTAATCTCATCCACTGGAAATCGCTTGGGCCATATCCCAATCCATCATTTTTCTCCCAATATGCCACCTCAGTTTAGCATGTTCCAATGATGATGCATGGCTTTTCACTCAACATACTTATAGGATACTGTTGATGTGCTGCATTGACACCATCTTTATGATTTGGTCTAGTGACATAGAAGCTGACATGGCTTTCCATAATTGGTAGAATAAACTGAACTTCAATATCCTGTCAACACATCGTTTTTATGGCATCTAATGATTTTTTTCTAAATGTGTTGCTTGAATTAGGCTCTTATACTTCCTAAATCGTGTTATTAAGGTTCACTATATTGATGGTGGATTATCATATTCTATCAGATTGGTACTTGACACAAGTTTTCTTTTATGAAGTGGTATTTCACCCCTCAGACATTTGTCCATGCTCATGACTGAGTCTCTCCTTATGCACTTTTGAGACTGTTTAGTGTCTAAAGCTTTTTGCTACAGCACAAGATGTCTGCATGCAACCTTTGGTCTACTCTTCTCTAGATCTCTGGACCACTGAGCATGACTTTTAACCACAGTTATTTTAACTAAGCTGACGTTTTGGAGATAGGTTATTTTGTTCATCAAGACAGGTGTATTATATTTCAGATAGACATGATTTTGTATCTAATTTGGTATTCTTAAAATGATTTTTGATCATTTATAGTGGGGTCTCTCCTATATCTCCATTAATTAAATGGTCCTGAAGTTGGTCTTGTGGATTAACACTGTTTGAGACCAAAATGTCAACAAGTAGGCCATCTATCTGTTGGAAGAAATTCCAACCTGCACACGTTTTGTGTTATTGCTAAGATGGATATTCTCTTGTTCTCACCTGAGAGTGGGTTTGAGATACATTGACAAATGTAATTGTGAAACAGTGTACCCTTTATTGGATAACACATTGAACTCTTTCCCCCTGAAGCTCCGCTGGTAAGTGCTGCTGCCCATGCTGTGCTGTGCTCTGTACAGTTAGGAGTTCGAGGTCCTCCTACACCAGCAGGCTCCTGCCTGCGCCTCATCCCTGGTTGTCCAGTGGGAGATCTTTGCTCATCTGCTGGTTCCACTGCTGTCTGTGCTGTATTGTACTATATTGAGCCCATTTTCTGTCTTTGTCTCTGTTTCTTGTATTGTAACTGTTCCTGTTTTTCTGTCCTTTACCCCTGTATTTTGGTTTTTGTTAATCTATTTTCCTCTTGTTTTTTCTGGTGTTTTCCTCCTTCCTGCCCATTTCCCTTCCAGCCGCTGCTACCCCTGCAGCTCCTATCTATGTCAATTTCCACCTCCCACTTCCCAGCTGCGATACCCTCCCCCTTCCCTACTTAATGGAGGCCAAAAGCCCAAGGCATGCCAGAGGCAAGCCCATCTGCACCCTGGACCTCTGACCTTCTACCGCTACGACTCCGCTGCCCTCCTCGCACTCAACCCCAGAAGGAACATCAACTGCCAGCTATTGATGCCGAACACCACCCACAGATAGTTCTCCTGCCGCCACTGCTGACATTCCTTCACCATCCACAGCAAGCCCATGACCTCCATACCCAGGCCAGGCACATGCACACCAAAGAAGTACTGAAATGCATCCTCCTCAACGTGTGCTCCCTGCACAGACACGTCGTAGAGATCTGGGATCTCCTCAACGCCCTCTCGCTAGATGCCGCCTTCTTCACGGAAACCTGGACAAACGCCGCCTCCACCTCCGACATTGCCACTACCATTCCAGATGGATACAAGATCCAGAGGAAGGACCACATCCACCGCCCAGGAGGGGGACTCGCCATCGCACACAAGAGCTCTCTCCGACACTCCATCTGCAGAACAAGCGACTGCCTCTTCAACACCTCCACCTTCACTTCCAGAACCCGACCAGCCCCAGAACCACGCTTCGTGGCACCCTTGCTTACAGACCCCCAAGGCCTTGCACTTCTTTCACCACCACCACCGCTGACCTCATCGCACCCCACACCAACACCTACATGGACTATGCACTCATCAGAGACCTGAACTTCCACCTCGACAACCACAGCGACCCCGGCTCCACCGCCCTCCTGAACATCCTCGCCAACCTCGGATTAAAGCAGCTCATCACTACCCCCACCCACAAGGCCAGTCACATCCTCGGCCCTATCTTCACAGGACGGACTAACATCCATTTCAGCCACACCTTACAAACTCTCTGGACAGATGACCACTGTGTACACTTCTCCTTCAACACCACCACCGCACACAAGCCTGCCCTGTGCCTGCACACAAAGGAATTGGAGCAAGGTCACAGAGAAGCACCTCAAATCTACCCTAATTCACAACCTCCCCTCCACCATGACCAACACCAACTCTGCAGCCAAAGAACTACACTGCTGGATCACCAGCTGTGCAGGAAAGCTTGTACCTCTCCACCTCCTCAATAGACAAAGCACCCTGAAGGCCTCCTGGTTCCCCACCATACTCCAAGAAGCCAGACGCTCCTGCAGACGTCTCAAAAAACATTCGAGAAACAGCAAAATCACTGAAGACCAGATCACCTACAAGTACACCATGCCAGAATACCTCCAACGCATAAGAGCCACCAAGAGGACCTTCATCTGGAACAAAATCCTCACCAACGCCAGCAACTCAAAGGAACTCTTCAACATCATCCAGCAGTTCACCAAACCGCCCCAGTTAAGCCACAGACGTCACGACATCCCAGGACAAACTTGGCTCCTACTTCTCCCTGAAAATCAAGGCCCTCTACGACAACTTCAGCGAACAGACTCCTGAAACCACCCTCCCCTCCGGCAATGACAACCATCCCACCATCACCACCTGTACACCGGTCACCACTGAAGACATCACCATGACCCACTCAGGAGTCCCCATGGACCCATGCCCACTGCACATCTTCCACAGAGCTGCCACCGCCATACCACCCGAACTACACTGCACCCAGATTCCATGATGCCGACCTACGGCGAACCGCCCTCGACTGGATCCGGTACTTTTTTCTTGGCAGACCCGAAAGAATCAGACTCCCACCCTTCCTCTCTGAACACATACAGATCAACTGCGGAGTACCCCAAGGATATTTCACTCAACCCAACGCTCTTCAACATCTACATGGGCCCCCTCGCTGCCATCAGACAGCATGGGCTCAGTACAATATCCTACACCAATGACAACCAGCTCATCCTCCCCCTCATGAAGAACCCAGAAGACACCAACTCAGCTTCCAGGAAGGAATGAAAGACGTTGCAGCCTAAAGCTCAACTCAAAGAAGACAGAGGTCCTCGTCCTTGGACCCTCCCCCACCACTTGGGACAACACCTGGTGGCACTCCACCCTTGGAAACCCACCAGGAACCTCTGCACCATTCTAGACACCTCCCTCACCATGACTCGCCAGATCAATGCTGTCACCTCCACCTGATTCAATTCCCTCTGCATCCTCTGCAACAACTTCAAGTGGATCCCCCCGAAGCCAGAAAAACCATCATCCATGCACTCAAAACCAACCAGCAGACTGGACTACGGTAACACCCTCTACGCTGGAATCAACTAATCCCTGCTACATACACTCCAGACCATCCGGAACACCACAGGTAGACTAGTCCTCGGCACTCCACAACATGAGCACACGGCCCAGCACCTATGAGACCTGCCCTTGCTCTCCATCAAGAAGAGAGTAATGTAACCTTCAAAACTACTCATCGACACCTACAAAACCCTCCATAACATTGGACCCAATTATCTCAATGAAAGAGTCTCTTCCCACGTACCCAAAAGAAACCTCTACTCCACCAACCTCGCCCTATCAGAGACCCTACACATCCACAGATCCAGAGCAGGTGGAAGAGCATTCTCCCACATCGTGGTCAAGGCCTGGAACAAGCTTCCAGTCAACATCAGATGCTCCCCCACCTGGCAAACCTTCAGGAGGAGCCTCAAGACCTGGCTTTTGGCTGACCCTGAGCTGCAACTCCCGTGCCTTGATACCCTCATGGGTGAGTAGAGCACTTTAAAAGAACCCTGAATGATTGATTGATTGTTAATGTATGGTGTGACTTTCATTTTTCATTGATACCCAGCATGTGCTGTACTTCAATATCATTTGTCACATTCAACCAGTATATACACCTGTCTTTGTGATTTTTTCTGTGTCTAATTGTTCCATGCAAATATTACTAGTTTATGTATGATGCAACAAAAAGAATTATACATTTTCGTAAATGTATGTACTTTTGAATTACAGCATTAAGTTTGTCCACAGTTGCTTCTCATAAAACATGCTTCTTAGATAAGGGTAGTATAGAGGTGAATGAGATATGGTTTTCCTCTTTAGTAAAGCTGAGTTTCCTTTTTCTAGCACCTTCTAGAAGAACACCGCCATCCCTGCTTGCACCCTACTGAGTTGTAGGTTGATCTGTATTAGCCGTGAGATGAAAAACAATGCTTGAAAGTGGGGTTTTTTGGTCTTGCGTGACATAAACCAAATTTGTGTCACGCAATTGTGACCTGCAGCACACAATTCAGCTTTGCATCATATAAGAAGGAGCTGCACTACTGCACATTTTGCCACAAAAACAACTTAGCATCATGCTGCACAGTGGTTGTGTCTCCCTTGGGTCGTGGTGCATCATGTAGCAAATATGGCACTTTCATGAGGCAAGCAAGTAGCGTAACACAACACAACAGTTCCTTAAGCAAAACAGTATTGTGTGAGTATTAGTAAATGTGGGCCCAGGTGTGTCGAATGCAAATTCTGCATGCATTTCCTCATTTCCAAATTGAAAAATAGGACTGTTTGTAACACCTAGTAAACACTTCATTCCAGTATGATGGTATTACCGTAGACCTCTATTACAATTTGAGTGGAGTAATATTGGGGTATTTATCACAACTGGTAAATAACGTTTCCCCAGATGTGATACATAGGTATGCTGCTCTCCATTGCACCAGTACTGAGTGTGTATGCCAATTATATTTTTACCAGAGACAACAAGGCTGTGCAAAAGAGGATAATAGGATGTGAAAAAAGGTCAAGGAATCATCAAAAGCAATTTAATTTCAATATTAGGCTTAGGGTGGTGAGGGCCAAAAGTAGTCCATAAACAAATCAAAAGGTTTTCTTTCCTAAAGGTGTTGAAAAAACAGATTTTCTTTTTGAATCCCTAGAGTAAGAGACTGCCAATATCAATGCTTCCCTTTACTTGCCTTTGCGGATATTGGCAGATTCCCTTAAGTTAAGTACAAGAATGCCTCTTCTACCTTTCAAGAGGTAGTGAATACAGGACAAGTGATTAAACTCAGCCTTAGTCTAGACAACTTCAATTCCACTTACTTGCATGAATTTTCAAACTGGCATACCACCTAGGATCAAAGTTTACTCCTATGATCTTCATACGATAATCTTTGGGCATCACAATCTAACTAAGAAGCCAAGAAATAACAAGATACCACCATGTTCCAAAGTCTAAATGGATCACCAACTCCATGGACTCAAGATATAGCCTTTTAAGTGTAATTAATTATGGAGTCAGAATTTTGGGATACCAAATGCATATGTGGGCCTTTCAAGTCCTTCCAGATTATTACAATGTTGTTAACTGAGGTTATGATATCCTTGTGGCATGTTTAAATTAATTTATTTATGAAATCAAAAGTAATCAAGTCTGCCCTCAAACGTCAGACGTGCATTAATGTTTTAAAAGAGAGTCTATGGGTAGATTGTTTGAAAGACTGCAAAAAACTCACTCCAAAGAAATAACAACAACCATAGAAACATAGCAGCAAGAATACAAACCTGTAGCTTTTATAATGGGGGATTTTTGCCAAGAAAACACAGGCTGTCAACAAATGATATTTGAACTTTAAAGTAATTTAGGCAGCTTCCACCTGGTTATCTATTTCAACATATAAGCTGATAGTCAACGCTTTAGATATATTCATTTTCTTTCATTTATTGTTGCATCGTATAAAATCCTTTAATGATACATTCAATTAAACACATATTTACAACCATTGGAAGCATGAAACATAAACTAGTAAAAAAAACAAGCACAGCATGACTAACCATTGAGCCAAGTTTCGAAATTTTAAAACAATGAACGCTACTACAAGCCCAACTATTTTATTGGGCTATAAACGTGGCTGCCTAGCACCAATGCAGGCACCCTTGCACCATCGAGGGTGTCTGTGTTGCAGGGGAAGATTGTTTATGTGCAGGAAGGCGTCCCTTTCTGCACATAAACTATCTTTAAATGGTGTTTTGTAACTTCTATGTTGCAAAACATAATTTCTTTATATGATTGTTTATGTGCAGGGAAAGACACCTTCCTGCACATAAACAGTCAATTGAGTTTTGGTGTTTCCATGTTATTATAGGCTTTTGTAGCGCGCTCTGTTACTAAAAAAATAGTATCCTGGCGCGAAAAAGGTAAGAAACAGGACATAGGAGGATCTTATGCAGTGATGTTAAAAAGGTGGGTCTTCAATCCCTTTTTGAACAGGGCGCTGGATGGAGCTGTTCTTAGCTGCTGCGGGAGGGTGTTCCATGCTCTCGCCGCTCTGACTGAGATAGATTGGCCGCCGAGCCTGCTATATTTGAATTTTGGGACCGTCATCTGGTGCAGATTAGCTGATCTGAGGGGACGGTTGGGAACATATAGGGAGAATCTTTTCCTCAGGTAGGTAGGACCAATTTGGTGGACGGCTCGATAGGCGAGGACAAGGATTTTAAATAAAATCCTGTGGGCAATCGGGAGCCAATGTAGGGTGCGGAGAGATTGGCGGACACTTGAGCTTTTTGGAATATTGAACAAAAGCCGTGCAGCGGCATTTTGTATAACTTGGAGGCGATGGATCATATAGGCAGGAAGGCCGCAGAAGAGGCCATTTACATAATCCAGTCTGGATAATATAAGGGCACGGATGACGGTCTCTTTTGCCGCTCTCGGGAGGAGTGGAAAGAACCTGCGTAAAGTTTTAAGTGTGGAAAAGCAGATCCCGGTGAGTCTTTTTATATGATCTTCAAATCTGAGGTCATTATTAAACCAGACTCCAAGATTTTTGGCAGGGCCTCCGATGGATGTGGGGCAGGGTAGATCGGCTGGCCAGAGAGAGTTGCCAAAATTATCTGGGAAGGAGCCATAAAGTAGAATTTCAGATTTGCTTTCGTTGCACTTTAATTGGGCGAGGGCAAGCCAACGAAAGACAGATGACAAGCAGGTTTGGGCTCCAGATGTATCCAGATTGTTTTTGGGCCACGTGAACAAAAGTTGAGTGTCGTCAGCGTAGGCCATTATTTTTGCTCCCAGTTGTTCAGCGAGGTAAATAAGCGGGGTTAGATATATATTAAAAAGCAGGGGGCTGAGGGTAGAGCCCTGAGGCACACCCGTTGCAAGTTTCTTAGGGGAGGAGGCGAAAGGGGGCATCCAGACTTGTTGGAATCTATTGTCCAAAAAGGATGTTAGCCAGTCAAGGGCAGAGCCTGTGATGCCAATGGCCGCTAGTCTGGTGAGCAGAAGGGAGTGAGGGACAGTATCGAAGGCGGCAGAGAGGTCTAATAAAATCAGAGCCGCCCTGCCACCTTCGTCCAAACACTCTCGGATGGCCTCGGAGATTTCCACCAACGCCGTCTCCGTACTGTAGGCTGCTCTAAAGCCAGACTGTGCTGGGTGAAGGGCCTGGGAATTTTCAACGAATTTGTCTAGCTGAGTGAAGGCAACCTTTTCGCATACTTTTGCTAGGGCCGGCAGCAATGATATAGGCCGGAAATTAGCGGGGATAGCAGGGTCTAATCCATTTTTCTTTAAAAGTGGGAGCAATTTAGCTTGCTTCCAGCAGGTCGGGACCGTAGCAGTGAGGAAAGAGCGATTGATAATATGCGTTACCTCGTTGCCGACCGTGTCTGCGAGACGCGCAAGCACTCTGGCGGAACAAGGGTCAGAAGGAGATCCTGAATGTAGGGAAGCGAGAATGCTGACAATGTCCGTATTATCTACCGGGGTGAACTGGTGAAACCGTTCCGTGTGGGTAGGTAACACAGGAGATGGGGTGGCCGGTGTGGGTGGGAAACTGTTACAGGCAGAAAGTAGGTCATCCTGGATTTTAGTGATTTTGTCAACGAAGAAAACGGAGAGTTCTTCGCACCATTTCTCCGTGGAGGCAAGTATGGGTTGGGCAGAGCAAGGTGAGGTGAAACTTTTCACTATAGCGAAGATTTCTTTACTGTTGTTATTGGCATTAGTTATGCGCCCTTCGAAATATTTGCCTTTAGCGGATCTAATCGCTGCATAATATTTCTTTTGCGCCGTCCTTAGATTATTTTTTGCCTCGGGGAGATAGGCTTGTCTCCATGTCCGTTCAAGTTGTTTACAACCTGACTTAAGGTCACGGAGAGTGGGGGTGAACCAGGGTTTGGAAAGAGTGGTACGCATTCGGCGAACCCGGCCTGTTTTTGTTGATGCGGCCGACCCGCCTTCTATCCAGGAATTGAATATGCTGACGGCTGACTCAATTTCCATGGGTAGAATGGGGCGGGCGGTGTCAAGATGTTCCGACATGATCTCTACATTGATTTTATGTTTATGGGCAGTTGAGTCGTTGGTCTTGGCCGGGCGCGTAAGGGTCCAAGAAAATCTGATCAGCATGTGGTCAGACCAGGTCACAATTTCGGGATTGGTTAGATTAATGTCGAAATTAGTGCAGACCAAATCGAGGACATGTCCACCTGAGTGAGTGGGAGTTTTTACCCATTGTATAAGCTGGGCCATGGCAAGTGCTTCACTTAGGCGAGACGTGTCAGGGAGGTCCAGATTATCTACATGTATATTGAAATCCCCCAGGAGAAGATATCTGGAGTATCTCAATGCTCGTGGGACAACTATGTCCTCCAATGTACCTAGAAATCTACCAACATGGCCTGGTGGTCGGTAGACCAAGGTACCCCCTAGGGTGAAGTGCTCCCCAAGTGAAAGTGAAAAGTGCAGTATCTCAGCATCCGTTGGGGGGCCTTGTGGTTCTAGCGAGAGAATCCAATGTTCTCTGAATATGACTGCGAGGCCACCGCCTCTGCCTGATGGGCGGTCGTTCCTGGCAATTTTGAAACCCCGTGGGATGGCCAGTTCGACCACCGGTCCGCATGTCTCATTTAGCCAGGTTTCAGTGACAAAGAGGAGATCAAACTGGTTGTTACTCAAGATTTCAAAGATGTCCTCTGAGTGCTTAGCCAGTGATCTGGCATTGATGAGGCCTGCCCGGATAGATGACGGATCCCCAGGGAGCTGAGTTGGAAATAAGAGAGTGGGCTGATAGCAAAAATTGCAGGCTTGACAGACCCGCAGGGGATCGCCATCTGCTTTCCATGTGTTACTGTGGGGGCAGGAGACAGTATTAAGTGCCGAGAGGTACTCATGGGAGTAACGAATCCTGGTCCTATGGGGTATTAGTGGTGCACCGACAGGGGGGCTGTCGCTGGCCGCGTCCGGGACACGGACGGGCACAGACGGGCAGGACTTTGGCTTGACTTCGGCGCGACATCGGCGAGCCCGCTGCGCGCGTCCGCTGCGCGGCCGGGGGCACATGGGAATATATGGAAAGGGGAGGAGTCAGCTGCTAATCGCTGATTGGTGGGGGATCAGGACGTTGTAGTCACTTCCTCACTGGTTGGCTGTTCGTCGTCCCTCCACGCAAACCAAACTTTTGGCGGTGGAAAGGGGACACGAGCGCAGTGCAACAACAAAAGTGAGTGCTTTCAATAATTAAAATCACATAAATTTTGCCACAAGTTTAAAAACGTGAGCGTTTCGTTTATTTTACCAGCGCTCTGAAATCTGTCTCCTAGCTGTTCTCTGCGTTCAACATGAATCACCAGAGTGAATGTGGAAGCGGCCTATAAGCCTGTGGGGAGTCAGCTGCTAATCGCTGATTGTGTGCTGCACAAAGCAGCATACATGTAAAAAGCAAAAACTATGAGAAATAAAACATTTCACCTCGTTGTGCAAGGGTAAGACCAGGTTTTTCCTGGTCTTAATTTTGGCACTGCCCCATATTTATGCCACCCTTTTAAATATGGGGCAGCATTAAAATCAATGACATCACACATTGCCCTTCCCTTTCACGCTAAGTATAGCATGAAAATGTGCCTTATTTACAAGGCAGAGTTAAGCCACGTTAAGTGGATTAACGCTGCCTTGTAAATAAGGCTAAGCCCCTATCGCCACCACAACCTTGTAAAAAGTGAAGTTGTGGTGATGATAGGGGCTTGTAAATATGCCGCCAATTGATTCTAAGGGTATGACTGGCAGCTGCACCAAGCTGAAAATATGTTGTTGCATGATTGAAAGCAAAGGTTGGACTTGTCCCTAACTTTAAATTCTTTTTTTCAATTTCTTCTATCCTCTTATATCACCTTTCTAATTTCCTGTGTTTATAGAAGGAACAATGCAAATGTAATTTGATACTTGTATAGCGCACTACTCACCCGCAAGGGTCTCAAGGCGCTTGTACGAATACCGCTGTGGAACCCATCCTGGCTTTCCCTGTGAGGTGTCCACTCCTGGGCACCCCCAAGGTGGAGGCCAGGCATCCTTAGTGTTGTGGGGGCCGTTGTGGAGATTAAGCAAGCTATTGCCCAGAGTTACAGAGTGGGACTCCATGATTGGAATAGGCACCGAGGCAAGAATTATCAGGTCCATAGAATTTTTGAGCCCAAGACCTGCCGGGGCGGGGAATGGAACCATGGTCCCGTGCTAGACCTCTGCATCAGGGTCTGCCGCTCTAACCATTGAGCCACACTTCTACACAACAATGTAGGTTTCACTTAAGAATGCACATCTCCAGTGCTATCCTTTCAGTGGTATGGCTGCAAGTTATCTGCTCCCAGTCCAGACACCTATAGTGCCTACTTTGTCTATATTTCAGACTTGTTAGAAGTGACTGTGGTGCATATTATGGACTTGCATCAAGTCAAGCTAAGTTCTGCTTATTTTGTCATGGTATTGCCTCTGGTCACCAACACTGTTTTGCCTTTTATCATTTCCTATGTCTAATACATATATTTTCTCTTTTGCCTTTTGTTTTGGTTGATATGTATGAGCTGCTGGGAAAAACCCTGCAGACTGTCCTTTCTAGAGACTGATATGATTGTAAGGAATTGTCTAAGCTGCAGTGTGAGTTAGTTGCTGATCAATTATCTCAAGAAAGCAAACACTAAAATGAAGAGCAGACCATCACCTCTCAAAGGTTCACAAGCATGTCAGATGGCTAAGAAATTCGATACATGGTTATGGTGAAATAACGGATTAACATTGATTTCCCTCGCATTGTACCTTTCAATGGATGTGACCGGATTACTTAAAATAAATATCTGTACAAATGATAGAGTTGTGACATAATAGCGAAGTGACTGGATGCAGTTTATGTCTCAAATTTAGTTGCAAGGGAGTTTGCGCATGAGTACTGATAATAAAAGTCACAGTTCAATGAAAATATCCTTAGAATAATGCACACTATTCACACGACTAATAGAGGATTTCAAAATTGCACAGAAATGTGGCGAAAAGAGGGAATTGCTCCACTGATCTGTTCTTCTTTCACTTCACATGTACAGTCTTTGAGAAGCAAGTATAGAGGGGATTTTATTTCGCTGGACATTCTCTTGGGCCATACAAATAGACACTGCCCTATGCCAGGGAGACAAAATTAAATCCAGCAATTATGTTTTCTCAATTACCCCATAAAAGGCTTGTAGATTGTATCAGTAAACGACCTGTACAACACTGGTTGAGCCACTTGTGCTGTATCCTCACAAGCGTAGCAACACTTGCCTGAGCCACGAAACTGCTTTAATCATGCATTTGCGTGGTTAAGGCAGATAGCGGTCTAGTGTCCAAATGGGCGGGAGAGAAAGAGGAAGCATCGAAATAGGAAGCTCCAGACGCAGACAGTTTAGTGGGGCTAGTTCCGGGATGGGGGTATTTTAGGGGTGGTGTTGGTTTTAGGGCTTAGGGTGGGGGGCTTGTGGTTTTTGGAAGAGGATAGGGTTTTAAGACTCAGGGTGGGGGAAGAGCTGGGGCTAGGTTTGGGGGGTTAGTTTTATGAGATGGGGGTCGGTTTTAGGGTTTAGGGTGCGGGGTTGGGGCAGTCTTTTTAATGGGGGACAGAATTTTAGGGCTCAGGTCGGGGAAAGGGGTAGGCGTAATTTTAAGGGTAGCGTTGGGTAAGTTTTAGGGCACAGGGCGGGGGGCTGGGGTCAGGGTATTTTTGATAGGGTGCAGGGTTGTAGGCACAGGGCAGGGGAAGGAGTAGATTTAATGGCAGGGTGAGGTCGGTTTTAGGGCAATGAAATCAGTTGTAAAGTCATGCATGATAAAGGCATGTGTGGTAAATGAATGCGTCATTAAGACACATTTGTTGTTGGGACGGCATTATGGAGGCACGTGTATTTCAGACATGCGTGCGTCTGTCATACAACCGAGTGTGACTTTCAGCTTCTAATACATAATGTTACATCGTACAACATATTTCAAGTTACTCAACGGGAAGAGACAAATGCTTATCATGTTCTCTACAATATTATACATCAGTGTTCCCAAGAAAGTGTAGGAGATCCCTCCTGTGTGACATGATCTTGTCTGGCAGTTATATTATGACAATCCATATCTCCAATGCACCATTATGAGCTCTGGACTTAATCGTCTTATCTTAGATAAGGCTACTCAAGAGCAAGAGTGGCGTACGTGCCAGTATAATTAATTCCAGGAGTTGAAAAAGGGTCGCCATAATAAATTGAACCAGAATGAGATTGCATAATGTCTTTCTATACGGATATTTACAGATAAAGCAACAAATGAATGTGCCACAGAACTGTTAGCCAAATGGACGGCTACACAAAGCAAAAAATCACAATCGCCTCCTATGTGCTCCCGATATCATCTAATTGGGTAGATGCTAATAATGTCAAGTGATTGGGTCGACCAAGACTCTTCTATTGTCCATGGCCTCTACAACCACTATATTAGAGTATGCAGTTTGTTGTTTTTAGGTAACCTTAGGGACCAGAACATGTCCGATAAGTATCACTGGTCTTATGATGTGCAAACCAGTTGCATACATGAGATTCACCTAAAATACTGTGTCACTTTCAACATTTTATAATTCAAATACGAATGCCCAGGACAGCTATTTAGGACCTGTTAGAAATGGGATTTCTGGTTGGCTGAGGCTTGCGCCAAAGCCAGGCAGAAACCACCACTCTAGTTAGGGCAAGGAAGTTACACTCCAAAGATAACCCCTGCTCACCCCCTCAGCAACGTTACACGAGCAGCAAGGCTGATCCCGGAGGCAAAGTAAGTTAAGTATTTGCACACGCACCCACCAACAACAACATCCCAGGCCCCCCATAAAAGGAACTCCACACAAGGTTATATATAAAAATAGCCTTTGTATTACCGTAAACACATTAGGTCATAATCACACAGGTACACTGTGCCAACTGGCACTGGACAATATTTACAGGGGATTATATACATGGGACAGGGCCACGTGGACCACTGTCAGGAATAGCACTTGGTAGAAATTATCACTTAGAACATAGGATAATTGTAGCGTAAAATAGCATTTGTAGAACACAACCAGTAATTACTGGAAAAAGGTAGGTACACTCTACGCAACCCTAGCCACCTTAGGCATATATCACGCAGGGAACCCTGAACTCACTAGCATAGCTATACTAGGAAAAACAACCTCCTAAGCATAAACACACATTTAGAGGTATAGGCAAAAAGGTAATGCATATATCACATTAGGCAAGTATCACATTTGTGCAAAGATCACAGAACTGACCCCAGGCCAACTTGCGCAAGGGCCTAAACGATGCAGCTGCCCACTAAGCGCTGGGCAGCTGGGGAACTGAGCCTCCTGGCTCTCCTCTGGGCTTCCAAATAAACACAGTGCCCAAAAACAACTTGGGAGCCTCGCGGGCTCTGAAACAACAATGTGCCCGGGAGCCTTGTGAGCTCAAGAATAAGTATGCGGCCTCACTGGGGGAGCGGCCCGCTGCCAGCCGGGCAGCTCTACCCTGGGAAATGCCCCCAACAATCTCGGGCGATAAATAATAATGTTGCTCAACAACGTTGGAGTCCCTCCCTGGGGTACTCAGAAAACAATGGCCCCCTCGATGTTGAAACGACCCGCGGGTCTGCTCTGCAAAAACAGGAAAAAGGAGAAGGAGGCTCTTCTCACCTCACCTCGCCCTCTGGGGACCGGGGGTTTCGTCAGGGGGCCCGCGAGGATCCTGGTACCTTCCGCTGGGTGCCGCTCCCTCGATGGCTTCGCGAGCGCTGGGCCAATCCCAGCGCGGCGCAGCAGACGAGCCCCTGACCACGTGATGCTGCTAGTCCTCGGTCGGGCCCAACCACAGCGCGGCTCCTCCGTCGAGCCTCCCGTAGTTTAGCCTATGACGGCAGCGGCCCGGGCCGATGGCGGTGATTTCCTTAGCACAATACGGGATAGGCTCCCATTTAATGCACAGTCCCTAGCGGGGAGGGCACCCGCTAGGGATTCAAGACTAGCGCCATGTCCCTGGAGGGGTGTGCACCCGTCAGGGGTTAAGAAGACGTATAAATACGCTGGGTAGGCTCCCGCTCGGGGGACAAAACGGCAGATAAGCGGGGTGGGCTCCCGCGCCGAAAATAAGCAAGAAGGGGGATCCCCACGCCAGTGAATCCCTCGCAACGTGCTATTTTCGAGGGGTGGAGGCCAGCACTACCCAGGTGCTGGCAGGCCACCAAAGTCCCAAAGGTCCAGGGACAAAGGGGCATATTACCAACAAGTAGCGATATTTATCGCTAAATAGGCTTAGCGATGATTTTTTATTGCTGAGCATCGCCGGAATTTATCGCTGAGATAACGTGCTATTAGCAACGTTTATCTCTAAAGCGACACATTTTCTGGCGATAGCGGCGAAATACGTGAATATCGCTGAGAATACAGCGATATTCACGCATTAGAGACAAAATGTTCCTCGCCATGTTATCCACCTCCCATTGGATAACATGGCTAAGAACTGGTCTGGGCAGGTGTTAGCTACGCCTGCCTTGCTAATAGGCGATATCGATGTTAGAGACTATTTTCAGTCGCTAACAGTTTGTGGACGCCCACTTTGCATGTCATTAGCGAATAATATCGCTAACATGCAAAGCGGGCCCCAAACCGCTCGCTAAAGTGGCAAAAATTCCCTATCGCCACCCTTGATAATATGCCCCAAAGTCTTTTAGGAATGAAGGCAGGGGGGCAAAGGCTGGGCCCAGGGGCCAGCTCACAGGGCCCTCCAGGCAGAGAGGCAGTCCCCAATGGCAGTTTCTCCTGGCACCCAGCAGCAGCCGGCCCCTCTCAAGTTAGGATCAGGAAAATAAAAATTTTCATGCCATCACAGCCCCTTCTTATACACAGAAATCCTTTGTCTCAGGCTGCAGGGTTAAGGGAAAACCAGATGCAACTGGTTTTGGAGCACTCTGTTGTGCTCAGCCCCTCTCCCCATTCACGAGACAGGCTAGGGACATCAGTCGCACCACAGGGGGTGGAGCCAGCATTGTGTAGGGAAAGCCCAGCCCTATTCAGTTCCCTGGTGCACCCCTCCCTCACATCAACATGCAAATCTCTCCATTCACCACCAGGGCAGACCCATCCTGACTCCTGGAGCCAGGCACACCAGCCAGCTCCAGCCAATCACCAGCCAGACAGTCACCTCACATTTATTACACAGACATGCCAACTTCTAGAAGTGGCACTTCCACACTAGACACAGTAAATCCGCACACATCATCGTGCAGCATTTCTCTCAAGAGTTCGCACATACCAAACTTGACCCTGCACTCCCCACGCATCAGAAACTACCATGGACACTCACATTCCCCATGCATTCCCATGGGAGGGCAGGCCAATCTCACCACATGCACGCACTTTTCACTGGGACACAGTGCGACCGCTCGCAATGAGAAACTACCAGTCTGATTTGAGAAAGCTGCAAAAAACGACTGCTTGCACTGTGCAAGATATGGTTTGCACCGATTGCACAGTGCGGACCAACATCTGGCACTGTGCAATTAGTGCGAACAGCATTTTGCTCAGTGCACTACGCAGTTCGTGTAGCTCGCATAGTGCAAAGTGCACTTTTCGTAGCTACGCGTAGCGCTACTACGCGAACTAAGGCCAGGGTTAAATTTAGGGCATGTATAGCATTTGCACTGATGTTAAAACTTCTACAATTGAACTACTTGAATGTACATATCTGCAGTTGATCGAGTTTTAACTGAATTTACGATGCTTGCACTATTTTGCTTTTTTCCTGCTGAGCCTTGATACATTGTGGGTTGAATGTCAATATATATGTCACTGGTGATCCCCTGCACATGGTTCAATTAATATGCATTACTGAAAAAAAACAATTGTTTTTCATACCTCATGATGTGGCAAGTGTAGTACTGTAGCCAAACAATAATTCATCAACTGGTGTGATACCAATGATGATAGAAGCTCTCCCCTCTTCCAACAGACACAATAGTAAGGTGGTAAAGAATGAGCTCCTTGTAATCCCTTCTGTTCTCTGGTCTCGTTGTACTCAAGAGCCTAACCACACAATCACCACAGGCTCTAGGAATTGAGCCAAGACTGTTGGCCTCCTGTCCCACCCATATCTCTCTTAAGAGAATATCTGAGTTTCACAACATCAGTACAGGACAGTCATAAGAATCAATCATGTATTACAGGCATGCTTGTAAAATACACGTCAGATTTGGTTCCCTCTATACTCCAAAGATATCATTTATTTAATGACTGTTTCTTTTTAAGTGCAGAAGGTTCACTAATGATATACGAAAAAGATTCTATTGTTTCAGTTGAGAATTGTACCTTTAATTATGCTATTTTAGTTTAACATAATATAAAGAAAACATTTTCCCTTTGCATCCTACTCATCAAACAGGTGTGTGCCACATTACATACTATTTAGAGAAAGACACAAAGGGCCACATGTATTAAGATTTGGAATAGCGATGACCTAATTGCGATTTTCAGTGAATCCCAATTAGGTAATAGCTATTCCAAATGTATGAAATTCCAAGAGTTTAATTTAGCGATTTGTAGGGGATCGCAAATTGACCTACCTCAATAATATTATTAAGGTAGGTTGCAATTTACGTCCCCCTTGGAATTGCTAAAATCACAGGGATGGTTGCCTGCTGGGGTCAGCAGACCACATTATCTGTGATTGCTTGTAAATAAAGCTATCATCTTTTTTTAAATGCAGCCCTGTTTTCCTTAAAGAAAAACGTGCAGCATTTAAAAACAAAAAAGAAAAGTTTTTTTTTCATTTTTTAAGAGCAGGCAGTGGTCCTTAAAAAAAATGTCCTCACCATTCCCCAAGTGTAAGGTGCCCCTTGGGGACCCGTTACCAATTGCAAATGGTTTACCACCATCTTGAAGTTGGTCACAAAACACTCATACACATTGCTGCGATTTGCTATTTGGAAGGGATGCCCTAAACATGCCCCTTCCAAATACCGAATAGCTCACCCATTTTGTGATACGGTAATAGGTTACTGAATCACAAAATAGGGTTTGATACATGAAGCTAGCCTTTTTTTGAGTTTTGCAAATGGACTGATGCTGCGAATCAGTCCATTTTTCGAAGGCAAAATTGGTTCATACATTTGTCATCATGTGCACAATATGTTTCACAGTGTTGTCTCATAGGACCAACAGACTTGCTTTAATAAGAAGATGATTTATCGATTTAGCAGCACCCAGTGAATGCCAATAGCATGTGAAGAGGGTTGGAGCAGAGTTGGAGAGATGGAGTTGTGTTTGTAGGATAAAAGGCAAGTGACAAGATTAGTGATAATATTAACTCTCCATGTGCCACTTACCAGTACAGGCCCTGAATTCTTTTTCCAGTTCAAATGTTGTGCTCTATTCCGGAGGATTCTTACCTATGTATTTAATTTTCTCCATTCTTTTCCCAAATTAAGGGATTAAAATTCTTGTACATGCTCATATAATGATTCTGGTCATTTCACTAACTGCCTTCCACTGATGTAAGCGGAACCCGCCATCTGATTCCAGCCGGCTGTTACAAGTGTGCAATCACTTCTTTGATAACTTTTTCCCTGACCTGGGAGTCTGGATCCCAAATGCTGGGAATTATCGTATATCCATCTATCCTTCATTTTAGATAAGGCACCATTTTCATTTTCATATGTAATATATTTGAGAGTAAAAGCATTCATTTAAATTGTGAGTTATCATACACTGATCCATCTTTTACCTCAGACAAGGCGCCGCTTAATTCCTAAACGTAATATATTGATGAAGGAAGAATTTTATACCTTTTATTCGGCCTGCCATGTGGAGCCCTGTATAAACGCCATTCGGCAAAAATGGCGAGCAAACTAGAAAATTCCCCATAGCAAAGGGTGTCCGCCAAGGCTGCATACTTGCGCCATTTCTATTCAACTTATATATTAACGAGGTAGCAGTTTCGTTAATTGCTCTGGAGGTGGATTACCCAAAGATAAATGGTCTCCCAGTCCCACTTTTGTTATACGCCGATGATGCAGTGATTATGGCCCGCACTCAGCGGGGACTCCAAAAGGCGTTAATGGGTTTTGCAACCTTCATGAGCGGGGCCTAAAAATAAATGTGGGGAAAACGTTTACGATGTCCTGTACCACCAGTAAAAAAGTGCCTGACTGTAAAACCTTTGTTAATGATTCAAAGATAGCTATGTTTAAAACGTTTTCTTATTTGGGCATCATTTTTAATAACAGGGGGACATGGTCCTCAGCGATCACTTCCCGGAACCTGGCCTTTGCACGCTCGATAGGGGCAGTTAAACAATTTGCCAAAAAACTTGGCGGGAAACCGGTAGACACACTACTTAAGATTTATGCAGCAAAATGTGTGTCTACGGCGGTTTATGGGGCGGGGATCTGGGGATTTGCGGATCCCTCTCAAATACAAAGGGTGGAAAATGCTTTTTTGAGATACCTTCTAGCAGTCCCGCGCTCCACATCCACCACCATATGCCACAATGAACTTGATAGACCCCATATTAGTGATTTGATAAAGATAGCGCCAGTCATGTTATGGTTCAAGATTTGGACATGTGAGGATACGACTTTCAATAGGGAAGTAATTCATGATTGCTTGGGGCAAGCCGAGGGCTCCAAGCAGCCGTGGTTGGCATATGTGAAGAAATTTCTGAATTCTATTGACCAACCAGAGCTATTTTCAAATCCAACATCATGTGCCCTAATCTCAAAAAAATCACTAAAAATGTCATGCCTTGGCTTACTGGAGGACAGGAGATATTATCTGGATGGGCACAAGTCTACTATTCTCGCCCATCGCCAGATCCTCCATGATCATGGCCTGCATCCTTATTTGGCGCCAAATTTCTCATGCTATCACAGAATGCTTTTAGCACGAATGAGGACGGAATCTTTCTTTAGGTTAACAACGTTCCCTGTGCCAAATGATTGGTCCGGGAAACTGATAAAATGTCCGTGTGATGGTATAGCCACCCAGTCTAATATACACTGTATCCTCTTCTGTCAGTATTATCAGTGGGGGAGGAAAAAATACCTGATACCACTGTTAAAGTCATGGGGTCTGAGAAGTTGTAAACCTGCCCTTCATAGATTGTATCTGCTTCAAGATGAGCTTACCATTGTAGTGATGATAAAATTTTTGTCGTTCATTATAAAATGCAGAGGAACCATGAGAAATGATTAGGAGCATGAGGGTTTGCATGAGTATTATTTTGTGCCTAATAACATCATATAATACACAAATATGTTTATATTTACCTCAACTGCTCCATCGACTTAATGAATTTACCTCCCTATCAAATGAATTTTATGCAAAGATTTTAATGGTTTTTAAGATTAGATTAATTGATAAGTGTAATGAATTGCATATTTGTGTAGTGTCTGTTTTAAATTTATCAAATTTTATCATTGTGTTTTGATTGTATTTTGTATTTATGCTCGCTTTTATGGTGTTTGTTAAATACCGAATAAAGCTATCTTTGAATCTTTGATAAGGCACCATTTTCATTTTCATATGTAATATATTTGAGAGTAAAAGCATTCATTTAAATTGTGAGTTATCATACACTGATCCATCTTTTACCTCAGACAAGGCGCCGCTTAATTCCTAAACGTAATATATTGATGAAGGAAGAATTTTATACCTTTTATTCGGCCTGCCATGTGGAGCCCTGTATAAACGCCAATAACAGAATAGATTCATTTCGCCCTGAAGAAGTCCTTTCGATAGGGACAAAGCGCGCCGACTGTGCTTTTGATCAACTTTTGTTCTTTACTTTGTTCCAGAAAACAAAACACTTTTGTGATGAAACAATTCTTTAGACAAAAATTTACTTCACATAAATTGTCATATACAATGCCCACATAATGTCGGGTGTTTTTGGGTACAGGAACAGTGACCAATATTTATAGATTATCTGTTGAATTCCAAAAGTTGATTCTGATTGTATGTCCTAGGTTGCACATAACAATACGAGGAGGGTTTGTATTTTTTCCCTTATGCCTTTTGTCAAATATGTCTCAGCTAGACCTCAACATTCTTAAAATGTACAGGTTCCTAAAGTACTGCAAATCAGGGTCAAAGCCACAAAAATTAGGCACTTGATCAATGTTCAGTTCTCACATTGTTGTTTCGCGTTGCCATCACGTTAGTATTCAGAAATGGGGGAGAGGGTAGGAAGTGATTTATTTTTTATTAATTAATAATTAGTTCTTAATTAGTAGTAATTAACTGATTGAAAATTAATTATGTAAATTGTGTGATTAATTTTAGGTGCGGGTTGTGGGGTTTATTGGGGTAAAGGGTGGGAAGAAATGATGTTAAATTAATTAATAATTAGTTGTTAAGTTATATTAACTAAATAATTGATTATTCATTATGGAAACTGTGTGAATAATTTTAGGTGCAGGTTGTGGGGTTAGTGGGATAAAGGGTGTGAAGTAACTTATTTTTAATTAATGAATAATTAGTTCTTAATTAATATTGATTATTTAATTGAAAATTAAATATGGAATTTGCATAATTAATTTTAGGTGTGGGTTTATGGGGTAAAGCGTAGGAAGTAATTTATGTTTAATTAATTAATAATTAATTGATCATTAATGTTAATTAATTAATTCATATTTAATTAGGGTAGTTGTTTATATTTTGTTGGGTAAAAGGTCGGAAGTAAATTAACTTTACTCACTTATAATTAATCTTTACATATTATTAGTTTTTTAATTGAAATAAGATTTAATTGTGTAATTAATGTTGTTACAGTTTAGTTTTAACATTGGTTTGTGAGGATTATAGGGGTAAAGTGTGGGTGGGGGGCCTTTGAGCCCCCCCACCCATGTATCATTGAAGCCCTGGGGGGTGGCGGTCCCCGAGGCAGGGTGGGGCTGTGAGCCCCCACCCATTTATTTACTAAGCCCCAGGGTTGGCGGTACCCGAGGCTATTTTTATAAATCCCTGGGGGTGGCAGTCCCCAGGGCTGGGGGGCCCCTTTGGGCCCCCATTACAATAAAAGATTGCCCCCGGATTTTGGCCCACCCGAGGGCTAAATAGTAAGCACGGGAAGCGGCGCTTTTTTTTTTTTGCAGCCGGATGCGCGGATCCTACGCTCATCTTGCGATTTTTTTAAGAAAAGGGGCCGTGGGGGTCCTTGTGGGACCTCGAAGCAGGCCTAGGTGGTCAGGGGGTTTCTACCCTGCCTTCTTTTCGTGTTTTGCATGTTTTTTTCTGTTTTCTTGTCCCTCGGTTATACCGAGGCACAAGATGGCTGCCAACACTTCCTGATTTGGAGTGTTGACAGCCACTTAGCATGAAGCTCATGATTGGGAGGGTACTACTCCGCGGCCATAGATATCGAAGCTTTTTTACTTTTGGTTTTCTCAGCAACTACTGAACGGATTTACACCTTTTAACAAAAAGGGTTCTTTCTGAACCAAGGGCTACCTTTTTGCCAAATGTGGTGTAATTCTGTTCAGCAAGGTATGGCTGGAAGGTATGGAAAGATGTCTGTAGCTCATGCAGTTCCTTGGTAGAATAAGAGATATGTTTAAAGATGGGGAACTAGTTTCTTTTCGCATACAAAGCAGTACCTTATTGGGAGATGAAAAGCACTGTTTTTTAAAAGTAGGGTGCACATTCGTTTTGCGGAAAAGCATGTTTGTGATTGGTTAAGAAAAAGCAGTTTGCACTTGGGGTAAATATCATAGGATAAAATTTGCTCAATTCAACCACACCTGCTACTTGCATTTTGAAGGGACTGTTCAAACTTAAAACAATTGTGAACTTTTAACCTGCATGTGCTGTTAAATGTTCGAGAAAATGTTGCAAAAAAATATCGTTAGGTTTAAAAAAATTTATGAACTTTTAACCTCCACGTGTTGTAGAATGTTCTAGAAAGTGTGTTGATAGAATAGGTTGCATTTCTGAATTCTACGTGTACTTGACTGGAAACTGCCTTCAATTAAATCCAGAAAAAACGGAGATCATGTTGATGGGTAATGCTTCAGACATCTGGACAGATGAATGGTGGCCTATCCAACTTAGCTCTGCTCCGACCCCCAAATTGTCAGTGTAAAACTTGGGTATAAAAGTAGAACGACAGCTATCTTTGAAGGACCAAATTGCGGCTACGACCAGCGCATGCTATTACAGCATACGACTCTTGCGAAAAATTCTTCCATTCATACCTACCCTGCATAGAAGGACACTAGTGCAGGCAATGATAACCAGTCGCCTGGATTACGACAACGCTTTGCTGGCAGAAGTAGGACAATCACACCTGGCCAAACTGCAAGTGGTTCAAAACACAGCAGCTAGAATGATACTAAACCGCCCAGCGGGTACCCCTTCGATTCCGTTGCTCAGAGAACTACACTGGCTATCGGTGAAAAAAAGATTGGTTTTCAAAATCTGCTGTTTAACCTTCAATGCCTTGAACAACAGAGGCCCCTGCTACCTCCAAAGAAAACTCTTCAAATACTGCCCCTCTAGGAGACTTAGATCCAGCTTGAGGGGTCTTCTCCAAGTCCCCCGAATTCGTCTTACCCAGAAGGGCGGAAGAGCTTTCTCATTTCTTGCTCCAAAATACTGGAACCAGCTCCCCCAAACCCTACGAGAAATCACCAGTTATGGTATTTTTAGGAAACAGCTGAAAGCCTTTTTGTTTTAACTCACTTCTATCCCCCCGTGCTCCTTTTGCAGAATACTATACTTCTAGTCAACGCCGAGATGCCCCAGGGTGAGTTAAGCGCTTTATAAATCACTTAACATAACATAACATGACATAAGTACATGACATAACGTGTGGCTTGGTACTGCGTACCCGTCGGATACCAAAGTAGCACCTGGGTGACTTCATGCATATATGATGTTACGTGGCATGCGGTACATGAATAAACAAAAGAAATCCAACTAGTGCTGGGGAGGTTGAGTGATCAAATGGATAATGAAGCACTCATTGTTTGTAAAAATACCCCTCACACACCAACAGGCCCCTTGGTGTCATGCTTCATCATCGGGGTCTTCGCACCCCTCTATCGGGATGCGGCGTGCTGCGACCTACGGCTACGCGGGAGCACTACAGGTGTTGGCTATGTGTGGTGTCCAGTGTGTGGGTAATATTTATAAGTGAGTAGGGTGTGCGGTGAAAGTTAAAAAGTACCTGGCGCTAGAGTGAAAAAGAAATTTTTATTCTGTGCTCTGGCTGGTACTGTTAAAAGAAAGTGCAGGGTGAGGTCTGACCTGTTATGTTGATGAACAGGACCTCTGGTGTGCTTTTTGTGTCGACATGTTTCGGGGACAAGCTCCTTCTTCAGGACAGGGGCACAAACTCCCTTCCCTACTCACGTCTTTTTTACATAAAAAGTGTATTTACATAAAAAGTGAAAAATTTAAATTGGCTAAGTGTGCCTACAGCGGTCTGCTAGAGGCACAATGACCTGTAGAAAGACAAAAGACAAAAAATATGTCCCCTAATGGTTACCCATGTAGCGGGTAGTTCAAGCAGGTGCAGTCACCTGGAACCTGACCATTTTGCTTATATTAAGCTTTGAAAAATAAAATAAACGACTCACAACACAAACAACATAAAACACATAGGATACTAGGTTTTTTACTGTAAGTTCTTTCATACTTCTGAAGCTTAATTTGCTGGCTTCATGAGCAAGTGGGACGTCGGGGTGTTGCATCAATGGCTATCTGTAGTGAAGAATGAGGCATTTATAATTCATTCTATTGCACTTACTTATTCAGATGGTTATAGGTTCTCGTGGTCTAAAGCTGTTTTTCGCCATTGATACTCACAGACTCAGGACGCTCTGGTCACCGTCTTACCCCGCACGCCGCTCCGCTGATGTGGAGACAGGTAGCGGTGATCGTATATTTATAGCCCACTTCGTTAATTAGGCGGAAGCAAAGATCATCCCATGTATGGGTATTCCGCCCTGTGGCCATACAGGGCGTCTGCATGTTGCAAGCGAGGTAGCATGCGATCAGTGTCTGCGAGTGCCGCTAGTCGGTAGTGAGCATGCGCAACCTCTTCACACTGATCTAAACAACATGCTTGCTCAGAAGCTGTCTATGCTTCGCGCATGCGCAGTTCATGTGCGCACGTCAGGCTAGGTGGCCACAGTGCGCGTGTGAGGTCTGTAGAATCCCGATCTTGTCACGGTCTAGACGGAAAGACTAGTGTGACTCACTATTGGCATCATACTGCTTGGTAGAATCCAGGTTTGTAACGGCAATGTCCTAATAGGCCGGCTACCCTTGATCATCCCAATGTGCGTGGTATGATTGGGATTATGGTGGCATGGTTGTATTCCAAAGGCTGGACGATCGTCCAGTTTAGTGTGTATCTATACAGCGGACCATATGCATGATTTCGGAGTCTCAGATACTTGGAAAAAATGGTCCTATTATATCTAACCCACCAAACCAATTTGTTAATGGTGCACAATCCTTATTCAGTGGTCTCATTATACCGACAATTGGCTCCATGGGACGTCATCGTTAAGCCCATGTAGATGGGGGCCCAGACGGAACACCCAACGTTGTTCCTTTTGAAAGAGGCCCACATCAGATGGTAGCTGTTCAATGATGGTCCATTTTAGATCGTTTACGCAATGCTGGGAGGTCAGGAAATGAGCAGCCATTTTAGTAGTACTTTTTTTACAACGCACATTACTCTTATGTTCATTCATTCGCGTTTTTATGGCTCGTGTGGTCATGCCCACATATTCCAGATTGCATGGGCATTTTATGAGATAGATTACATTCCTTGAATTACAATTAGTGAACCTCCTTTGTTCCCATGTTGAGCCATTGCTGAAGTTGAGTCTGGTACTTTTCGTGGTGAGATGACAGCTGCTGCAGTTCCCGCATGGGTAATGTCCTTGGATACTCATTGTTGGTTGTGTTGGTACCATTGTCGTTTTCGGTCGGGTATTAACCAAAATGTCTTTGAGATTACGCCCCCTGCGGTGTGCGAACATCGGTTTTTCCAGGTTTAGTTCGCCGCATGTAAGTATTTTCCAATGCCTGTTAACTAATTTGGACACCTCATTTGACACCGTGTTATACGTTGTGATACAGATGGGTCGTTTGTTTTCAGTAGGATCCTTGATTCGTTCCTCCAATAACGCCTCTCTGTTATTGTTTTTCGCCCTCTCGAAAGCTTTGTTAATAATCCTGTTCGGATATTCCCGTGATTTGAGTTTCTCTTTCAAATCTTCCGCCTGTTTTTTAAATTGGCACAAATCTGTACAATTACGCCTTAGGCGTAAAAACTGCCCATATGGCAAGTTTTCACGCAGGTGTCGGGGGTGAAAACTGTCGTACCTCAATAAACAGTTTCTAGAGGTTGGCTTGAAATGAGTCGTGGTTTTCAAAATCCCTGCCTCCGCATAAATGTTGAGGTCCAGAAACACCAAGGACTGGTTTGAAATAGTGATTGTGAATTTCAAAAAAGCGTTCTGGTTATTGAGCCATTCCAAAAAAGTCATTGCGGACAGATGATCACCTTCCCATACCACCAGAATGTCGTCAATGTACCTCTTCCAGCATTTTATCTTGGACCTGTATGGATTCTGTTCATGCAGGATTTTGCTCGTCTCCAGGTGATGCACATAGAGACCAGCCAGGCTAGGAGCAAATGTGCTTCCCATGCTGGTCCCATGGCATTGTTGGTATATGGTGGTCTTATACTGAAAAAAGTTTTTTTGCAGTGCCAAGGAGATGCATTCCAAAACCAATCCTCGAGGAGTTTGATATTTCCATGGTGTGGAGAAGAGCACCTCCTCAATTATTAGTAGTGTTTCGTCATGAGTGAGGCTGGTGTACAGGCTCTCCACATCGAGTGAAAGTAGTAGCTGTGTATTTGGATCAAAAGTTGTATTTTGTAGGAGTTGTAAAACGGCCTTGGTGTCTTTTAAATAAGTACTGGTTGATTGCACTAGAGGTCTCAAAAAAGCGTCAGCGAATTTCGACAGAGGTTCCAATATCGAGCCGATGCCCGAGACTATTGGTCGGCCAGGTGGGTGGTTAAGGTCCTTGTGGATTTTAGGAATGCTGTAAAAATAGGGGATGCGTGGTCTTTTCTGTGTTAGGAATTCTCCTTCCTTTTTGCTTAACCAATCATGCGTTACGCCTTCCTCTACCATCCCACCAATTTTGATATGAAGGCTCTCCGTGGGGTCTTGTTGCAGTACCATGTAATTGCGTCTGTCCGATAGTAGTCTTAGACACTCGTTGTCATAGTATTCTGTGGATTGTAACACAATGGCACCTCCCTTATCAGCTGGCTTAATGACTATGCTGGCATCTTCCGCTAGGGTTCTCAAGGCAAGTTGTTCTTCCTTTGTTGTATTGTGGAAGGTGCGTGTGGATGAAACATCCAGTTTGTTGACATCCGTTAGCACCGCTTTTTCAAAAGCCAGTAACTCGATAGGGAGTGCTGAATCGGGAGGGGTAAAGGTCGACTTGGGTCTCAAACCTGTATCGGTTGTCATGGCTGGTGTCGGTTTGTCCATAAAGAAGGCCTGAAGTTTCAATTTTCGGACAAATTCCTTCATTTCCAGGTTCACTTTAAACATGTCCGGTCTTTGTGTCGGTACAAAGCCCAAACCTTTGTTCAGTACTTGCTGCTCGATATTTGTTAGGGGTTTGGATGTTAAATTCACAACTAGGTCCCTCTCTGGTTGCTGGTTGATGCTTGGTTGGGCAGGGAGCCTGTCATGCTCCTGGTTTGTCGGGGGTTTCCTTGGTCTGCCTCTTCCCATGTTACGTTGTTGCCTTTCCGGTTCCTCCCCCGTGTCCCAGGGCGGGAGCCTAAAAAAGGCTGTTGACCGTAGAAGGCTCCATTGAAGTCCTGGTTCCATTGTGGGAAACCTTGGGCATCTGTAGGGTGATTAAACTGGAATGGCTGGAAAGGTGGTGGTCCCATGTATGGTGGGTACTGCTGTTGATAACCTCTCCACCCACGTTGTCTTGGAAATTGTTGTCTCCTCTGTCTCCAACCACCTCGGTTCTGGCGATTCCTCCTGCCACCGCTGGAATTTGAACTGGCGGTACTGTTGTCAGACGCATCACTATCTGTGTCATTTCTTGTAGAGACATAATCAGCTTTGGTGTATGGATAAGTCCCTTCAGGTGTAAATTTTTCTTTATCCTTAGCCAGTTTATTGAGCTTACTTTGTTTCAGTGTGAACTCGAACTCTGTCATTTGCTGGTTAAGTTCGTCTAGTCTGTTTTTGAGCTCGTCGGTTGACATATATGTGTTGAGTTTGACCTCAATCTTACCAATGTCAATTTTTAGTTCCTGTGTGATCCTGGTTGCTGTCTTTATGATCAAAACTAACCAGTCCCTGGTACAGTGCCAAGAAATTAATGACCATTCCTTCTTGAACTGCATGTCCGTTTGAAAAATGAAGGGTTCGTTTTTTACAATCAGACCCGGAGGTCCCATCTTGTTCCTTAGGTATTGTGTCATTATCAGACCGTGTAGTGCTGCTTTTATCTGATTCCGTCTCAATTTCACTAGTTCGTTCCAGTCGTCAATGTTCGGGCCGGGTTCAGGGTTGGTCAGTCCTTCAAAAGGGTTGACTGCTGCCAGGATTCTATCAATTTCGTCCATGTCAAAAGTTAGACCATGTTCGTCCTCCATGTTATTAGACCGCTGTGGTCTACAGGTACCTAGTGTGTGTAATTATGTGTTGTGGGGAGAGTTCGGGGGTATAACTCCCGCAGCTGCACGCTGCCTAGACTATATCAAAAACATAGGGGGGAGGTAGAGCCAATCGCTGGATTCGTGCTCCAATGGTACATGAATAAACAAAAGAAATCCAACTAGTGCTGGGGAGGTTGAGTGATCAAATGGATAATGAAGCACTCATTGTTTGTAAAAATACCCCTCACACACCAACAGGCCCCTTGGTGTCATGCTTCATCATCGGGGTCTTCGCACCCCTCTATCGGGATGCGGCGTGCTGCGACCTACGGCTACGCGGGAGCACTACAGGTGTTGGCTATGTGTGGTGTCCAGTGTGTGGGTAATATTTATAAGTGAGTAGGGTGTGCGGTGAAAGTTAAAAAGTACCTGGCGCTAGAGTGAAAAAGAAATTTTTATTCTGTGCTCTGGCTGGTACTGTTAAAAGAAAGTGCAGGGTGAGGTCTGACCTGTTATGTTAATGAACAGGACCTCTGGTGTGCTTTTTGTGTCGACATGTTTCGGAGACAAGCTCCTTCTTCAGGACAGGGGCACAAACTCCCTTCCCTACTGACGTCTTTTTTACATAAAAAGTGTATTTACATAAAAAGTGAAAAATTTAAATTGGCTAAGTGTGCCTACAGCGGTCTGCTAGAGGCACAATGACCTGTAGAAAGACAAAAGACAAAAAATATGTCACCTAATGGTTACCCATGTAGCGGGTAGTTCAAGCAGGTGCAGTCACCTGGAACCTGACCATTTTGCTTATATTAAGCTTTGAAAAATAAAATAAACGACTCACAACACAAACAACATAAAACACATAGGATACTAGGTTTTTTACTGTAAGTTCTTTCATACTTCTGAAGCTTAATTTGCTGGCTTCATGAGCAAGTGGGACGTCGGGGTGTTGCATCAATGGCTATCTGTAGTGAAGAATGAGGCATTTATAATTCATTCTATTGCACTTACTTATTCAGATGGTTATAGGTTCTCGTGGTCTAAAGCTGTTTTTCGCCATTGATACTCACAGACTCAGGACACTCTGGTCACCGTCTTACCCCGCACGCTGCTCCGCTGATGTGGAGACAGGTAGCGGTGATCGTATATTTATAGCCCACTTCGTTAATTAGGCGGAAGCAAAGATCATCCCATGTATGGGTATTCCGCCCTGTGGCCATACAGGGCGTCTGCATGTTGCAAGCGAGGTAGCATGCGATCAGTGTCTGCGAGTGCCGCTAGTCGGTAGTGAGCATGCGCAACCTCTTCACACTGATCTAAACAACATGCTTGCTCAGAAGCTGTCTATGCTTCGCGCATGCGCAGTTCATGTGCGCACGTCAGGCTAGGTGGCCACAGTGCGCGTGTGAGGTCTGTAGAGTCCCGATCTTGTCACGGTCTAGACGGAAAGACTAGTGTGACTCACTATTGGCATCATACTGCTTGGTAGAATCCAGGTTCGTAACGGCAATGTCCTAATAGGCCGGCTACCCTTGATCATCCCAATGTGCGTGGTATGATTGGGATTATGGTGGCATGGTTGTATTCCAAAGGCTGGACGATCGTCCAGTTTAGTGTGTATCTATACAGCGGACCATATGCATGATTTCGGAGTCTCAGATACTTGGAAAAAATGGTCCTATTATATCTAACCCACCAAACCAATTTGTTAATGGTGCACAATCCTTATTCAGTGGTCTCATTATACCGACAATTGGCTCCATGGGACGTCATCGTTAAGCCCATGTAGATGGGTGCCCAGACGGAACACCCAACGTTGTTCCTTTTGAAAGAGGCCCACATCAGATGGTAGCTGTTCAATGATGGTCCATTTTAGATCGTTTACGCAATGCTGGGAGGTCAGGAAATGAGCAGCCATTTTAGTAGTACTTTTTTTACAACGCACATTACTCTTATGTTCATTCATTCACGTTTTTATGGCTCGTGTGGTCATGCCCACATATTCCAGATTGCATGGGCATTTTATGAGATAGATTACATTCCTTGAATTACAATTAGTGAACCTCCTTTGTTCCCATGTTGAGCCATTGCTGAAGTTGAGTCTGGTACTTTTCGTGGTGAGATGACAGCTGCTGCAGTTCCCGCATAGGTAATGTCCTTGGATACTCATTGTTGGTTGTGTTGGTACCATTGTCGTTTTCGGTCGGGTATTAACCAAAATGTCTTTGAGATTACGCCCCCTGCGGTGTGCGAACATCGGTTTTTCCAGGTTTAGTTCGCCGCATGTAAGTATTTTCCAATGCCTGTTAACTAATTTGGACACCTCATTTGACACCGTGTTATACGTTGTGATACAGATGGGTCGTTTGTTTTCTTTTGTTTATTCATGTACCATTGGAGCACGAATCCAGCGATTGGCTCTACCTCCCCCCTATGTTTTTGATACGTGGCATGCGGTGCCATGAACTCGTCGGATACAAAATGTGCACCATTTACGAGTTTAGCAATATTTCGGATAGGATTCGTGTGGTGATGGAGCTTGGTACGCTAACAGTATGGGAGTGTAATTCCCCCCCCCCCCCAAAAAAAATATATACATACTTTTTGGGGAAGATATAAAACATTACATCATTTTTAAAGTTAAAAAAAGAAGTATATTAGAGTTCCAAAATATTTGAAAAAATATTTTAAAAAAATAGGTTTGAGAAACATTACAATATGAAATTAACATTTAAAAAACCTTCGAAATTCACTGAAAAAACCATAGGTTTGAGGTACGTTATAGTTAAGAATTAGCATTTAAAAAACCTTAGAAATTCACTAAAAACCCCATAGGTTTCAGGAACGTTATAGTTACTTGAACATTTGACTCATATAAAACCAGAGAAATTCACCTGTTATAGTTAGTTGAGCTAACTATAACTCGCTTACCCGCAATGCACTCCTGATGATGTCACATATTACATCACTCATGACATGGTCAGTGACATCACTGATTACATCACTGATTACATCTCAAATGACATCACTCATGACATCATCCACGTGACAATCTGATGCACATACTGGTGCTGTAATATAAACTTTGATACACCCATTCTAAAATGTTACTACTATTTTTGAAACATACACAGAATAATGCCATATACTACATAGCTCTCACTATTTCCTTGGTCTGCACACACATCCAGTCACTTATACATGTAGTTACTCATCAATACAGGACTATAATATGCACTCATACATCTATACTTGCAGTCACTCTCTGCCAGTCATCCATAGAGTTACTCACGCACCTAGCCAGTAATGCAAATAATCAATCATATACCCATTTAACCATGTATACAGTTATAAACACCAACTCCGTTATTTATAGGCATACCACATCACTTATGTATGCAGATACTAACACATATTTACTGTCTTATATAATCACTCATAGAAGGAGACACTTATTTATACATCCACTCTTCAAATAACTTCGCCTCATGTATACTCATTTATATATAGTCTAACACTCACATATAGTGCTCTAGAACATATGTAGTTAGTCACAGATATACCACTGAGACATTTGTTCACTCACCAACATATCCATAGACACACTAACTCACCCATACAGCCCTTCCTAGATACACTTTTTAATCAATACAACCACTGAATCACCCACTCAGACATCTATTCACAGACTCATACACCCACTCACCCACACAGACACTCAGGGACCCATACAGAAACTCAGACAAAAAATCAATAACCTATATAGACACTTATGTAGCTATTTAGTAACCCATGCAGTTGCTTACACACCAATGGAGAAACTAATAAAGACTTTCACACAGTTTAGTCATTAACCCATGCATACAGTAAGACATGTTCAATCACTCACTTATACAGTCAGTCACGCACCTACAAAATAATTCCTTTAGGCACTTGTAAATGCATGCATTCTTCAATACACCTTGGCGCATATATATATATATATATATATATATATATATATTCACTGAAAAAACCATAGGTTTCAGACCAGTTATAGTTAGCTGGAAATTTTACTCGCATAAAACCATTGAAATTCCCACGTTATAGTTAGTTGGACTCACTATAACTTGCGCGTGCAATGCACTGCTGATGACGTCACATATTACATCACTCATGACATGGTCAGTGACATCACTCATGACATCACTGATGACACCATCCAGTGAATGTGTGTATTTCGGAAAAATAATTATGTGTTATATATGTATATGTAAAAGTTGATGGAAGAATAAATGTTTAAATAAGTGTTTACATGGATGTTTTTAAAAAAAAAATTGATTGGTTAACTGGTTTATTAAGTGTATCTTAGTAAATACATATATTAGAGAGTAATGTTTAAATATTTAAATATATGTATTAGTGTTTCACTTTGTGTATAAGTGGCTGCATGGCTTGGTGAGTAGGTACATGTGTATGTATATGGGTTATTAGATGTTTTTCTTAGTATCAGTATGAGTGTTTGTATGGTTTGTTAGAGGTATTACTTAGCACATAGATGCATGAATGACTGTGTGTTTTAATGTCTCTCTCTTCGTATGTGTTTTGAAGACAGCATATGTGCAGGACATATATGGTTAAACTTCAAATATGCAGAACTGCTTCAAAATATGCGGCAGGCAAAGGATGAAGATTATAAAAATATTTTACAAGATGTAAGAATCTGTAGTTACTGATAAAGAAACTAGTGAGAATGAAGGGTAGTGGCGCAACTGGGATAAATGAAGAACGGTGAGGGAGGGTAAGAAAATACCAGTTAGTATAAGTAAAGAGGGGTGAAAGAGAGTGAACAATTGAATTAGGATAAGAGATGGGGAGTGAAAAGAGAAAGGACAGAAAGAGTAAAGGAAACACTACCTGAATGGGTTTGAGTGAAATAGCAAAGAAAGATAAGTAATGCAGTGTGTGTGACTTATAGGGAGTCAGTGGGTGTAGGTCGGGTTGTGGGTGTGTAAGGTGTGTCTGTGGGTGTGGCTGTGTGGGGTGTTTTGGTGTGCGTGAAGGTGAGGGTGTGTGAAGTATGTGTGAGCAGTGTATGGGTGTGGGGTGTATATGTGTGCGATGTATGTGTGTGTATGGAATGTGTGTGTGTATGTGAAGAGTGTGTGTGGGGGGATTTTTTATGTATATGAGGTGTGTGTGTGGTGTGTGTATGGGGTGTATGTTAGAGGTGTGTGTATGTGTTGAGAGGGGGATGAGGTGTGTGTGTAGGAGTAAGGTAAATAATTAAGAAAAACAGAATGAGTGAAGAAGCAAAGGAAGAGAACAGAGGGTAAGTGAAGTAAAGAATAGGGATTGAAAGAAGTTGAATATGAGAGGGGAAATAGGGAAATTTGAGTAAACATGGAGAATAAGAATAAGTGAGGGAAGCAGAATAAAGACACAGGAGTGAGGTTGGTTGAGAACATATTAGTGAGCTTAAAGCAAAGGGTGATGACAAAATACATTTTTATAGTCATACTTACCATATAATTAATGTAACTTTGTATCTGTGAAAGAGAGAAGAACAAATAAGTTATAATTAGTAAAATGTGTATTTTAAATTAAAAGATACAAATGAAGAGGTTACAAATCATAACACTGTATTTAGAAATAAAGTAAGAGTGAAGGACACAGAAAGGGAAATAAAGTAAGGTAGAAGGATAAAAAGAGAAAAAAATAAATAGAATGAGAGCAAATTACTAAGAGTAAGGCATATAGATTCACTGACACAGAGGAAGAGAAGAACAGAGAAATGAACTGAAGGTAAGAAAGATACTAAAACAATGTGAGTTAGCAAAACTAAGTCAGGAAACATTAGTAAGTAAAAAGATAATAACAGAGACGGAAAAGAGTCTAATAAGGATGCATTTACAAGATTGAGAAATAGAAGATAACTGAGAGTAAGTGAAGAACAGTCATAGAGTGAAGGGATGAAGGGAGAGAGGATACTATACAACGATTGAGGGAAATGGAGTGAGGAAGTTAGTAGACAGACACACTAAGAGAAAAACTGAGTGAGGTGGAGTACAATGAGTGAGAAAAGGAAATGAGTAAGGGAGCAAAAAAAGGAAAGAAAGGAGAAGACGACTAAAACAGTGGTACTGAGAGAAAATAATTTGGTGATGAAAGTAAAGAGAAGGACATTGAAAGAAAGGAAATGAGGGATAGTAATGGAACCAGACTAAAAGAAATGGGATGAAGAACGATGAGAGAGGAGCAGTGAAGTTGTTGTAAGAGAAATGATAGAAGGTAGATAAACACAAGTGAACATAACAAAAGGAGAGTGAGGCACTCAGGACATAGAGAGAAGAGGTCAAAAGAAAGGAGCAAACAAAGATAAGCGAGGGAGAGTGGGTGAGTTATAGTGATAGAGTGCGACAATACTGCTCAGTGAGTAAAGAGGAATTACTAAAAGAACAAAGGAGGAAAAGACGGAAAAGGGAAGTAAAGCAGAGAGACTGAAAGCTGAAAAGTGGTGCAAGGGAGAGAGGGGATGCAGACAGTTGAAATGAGAATGAGGGGTTGTGAAAGAAGTGGAGTAAACGAATGGGTGTGAAACAGAGTGAGAGAAAGGCAGTGTGAGTGAGTAAAGAGAGCTGAAAGAGAGAGGAAAAAGGAAAGTGAGTGTCAGAGAATGGGAATACAATTTAATTTACACAATCCAAATTATAGAATAACTTGAACAACATGTTACATAGTTTATTTTTGCTGTTCTCAGACTATATTGAATTTCACTTAAAACAGTGAGTTCAAATTACTCATCATATGACAGCGGGAAAAAAAAACACAATCTAAAAGATTGTGTTTTAAAAAAAAACTTAGATACTGATAAATGACAAATGTACACTAATCTTTGATTGACTTACTTTTCCTTGAGGCCAAATAGTATATCATGGAGGTCCTTTTCTCGTTGCAAAGTACTCTGCTGTTCACTAAAAAATCCATTTCATCGACTTTCTAGAAGAAAAGCTCCAAGAACATCTTAAATATTTTCATTATTTTCATATATTCCTTTTTTTCAGTCATGACTCTTTACTCATTCCTGTACCTTTCCTTTTGGCCAAATAGTGTCAGATGTATGAGTATATTTTCAAATTAATTCCAAGAAACTCTGAAATTACCTTTTTTCCAACGTTCTGAAAGAAAGGCTCTACAACATTTTCACAATATTTAAGTATTTGTAAAACCATCTCTGACTCACTCATGTTCATCATTTTGTATAATACTAATATCACTTACTATGAGATCCACTTACAGTACCTATATGACAAGTCAATTTTTTATATTACCTGGATCACTTTTACTGAGGATATATTTTTAAACAGCAAAATAACCTTTATTAACTGCTCCCGTCTTCATAGGCCAATTACCTTTACCTAAATTTTGGTTGTAAAAACACTAGGTATGAATTTTTAAAGCCAAAAGGCAAACGTTGTTTGAAAGTCAAATGAGTGTCGTTACAGTGCGTCCAACCTTTACAACTTTTTAAATAGCATGTGTAATGCCCTGGTGTTGTAGAAGGACCGTCATGAAAAATAATAGCTACAGTTGCAAAGGTTCTTCCTGATATTGATAACTGTGAAGCCTCGAAATTTTTAATAGAAGTTGTAAATTTAGTTCCATCAGGTCTACATCGTTGGAACATTAAAATGACATACTGACCATAATTTTGTAGAAATAATGTGGACAGCATTGTAGATTTACATTGGGGACACACCATATTGTGATCCGCTGCTTTAACTAGATTAATAAAAGGCACTGATTTGCAGTCTGGTAAAGTCAAATATATAAATCTTTCAGTGTCTATTCTAGTAGTACTTTATAAAGTACAGTTGTCGCAGTCATGCTGCCATTGATAAGAAAGGCTAAAAAGATTTTTTATATCTACACCTTCATCTTCCAATACATCAAACATATACATTAAAAATTCCTGACAATCCTGCTGAATATTCTGTGAAAATTGATTTTGACCAGTACATATGTCTAGAAGATTTCGAATTTCTGAAACACTTTCTATTTTTGCTCTATCACTGGTACATTTCTCAAACACGGAATTCAACAAACAACAGAATCTTTGATCCCGTTTTTCAACAATCTGTTACTTGTATATTTTGAAGAAAAAAAACAACATTAACCATTACATTAGCATAGCAGTTGACACCAGAACTGTTTTCAAACTGAAATCCAACAACATCTTCAACAGAATCCTTTTTCCTTCTGCTTACAATTACAGTTTCATCTACTTTTTGTCTTTTTGCTACTACCTCACTGCAATTACTCTCATTTCTTCTTTTTCGGCCTACCACACGTTTTTCAATCAGAGGATATTGAGGCAAATGTGGAGCATACTCTCTTCCTAACCTATTGTATTATTTAACACAATGTAGATCTGCACAAATCTTTGTTTCATCACACTCAATCAAGTACAATCCTGATAAAGTTCTGACTCGTGATAATGCCACATATGCCATACCCTCTTTAAACACAGAACTTCCAATGTTCACCAAAGCGCTATCTACACTTAAACCTTGAGATTTATGAATTGTCACCGCATATGCCAAACAAATAGGAAACTGTTTTCGGCGAAAATATAAGTCTTTCACAAGCAAAAATCTAGCTGAACAACGACAAATTTGTTCTATTTCATCAATGCCATCAAATTTAATTTTTAAAATTTCAATTCCATCTCTATTTTTGTAATTCACAAAACCAACAACATGACCCATTGCTCCATTTACCAGACCTCTTTCAACATTTAAATTCCTTCTCAAAATGATACGACAATTTAAACACACATTCAGAGTCTTTTCAAAACCAGCAGTTTTAGATATAGTCTTCTCTAATGAATCCAATTTTGATTTCAAATTTTCAGACAAAATAATTGTTGCTCCCATAAGTTCAATTTTATCTATAGCTTCCAGTTTCACTATCTATTCATTTTCTAACTTTAACATTTTCTTGTTAAACATGGAACATTCTTTCAGAGTTGGCATCAAACATATGCCAGATTTCTTCTCGTTAATTTTCTTAAAAATATTCTCTGGAAGAATGTTTTCATTTGGGTACAAATTTGAAATTAATCGTCCATGTAAAGCTTCTTTCCCTTGTTATAGTTAGGATTGTTTTCCATAGGGAAATCGCAACATTCTATTGGGAATAACTTTGGCGTCGGTTGAGGAATCTGCCTGAATTTTTCCTCAACTTTGCCTCGCGGCTCTCCGCTCCGTCCCTGAAAGTTTGGGGGGGATTCGTCAAGCGGGGGCTGAGATAAAAGGGGGTCCCAAAACGTGTTTTCCCCATGTTAATTTCCATAGGGCGGTCAAACTCACTTTCAGCTCGAACGGCTGATTAGATTTTCACCAAACTTGGCAAAATTGTAGGGACTGGTAGCCCGATGTGCCTTTGCTATGTCTCAAGATATGTGCTCCAGAGGATTTTGAGGAATTTGAGTTAAAAAAAATGTATATATCTATAAGCGCGCCCCGGTACGAGTACCGGGGAGCGCACCGGGCGCGCTACGCGGCTTGCGCACGGAAAGCTGATTGGCTCTCGGGTGTCTGTAAACATTCGAAACAGTCCGCAGTGGCCGCCATCTTGTGTCTCGGTAGGACGGTAGGATCGAGACACAAGAGGTGGCAAAAAACAAAGGGGGAAATGACCAAAAGGGGGCAGGGTACACCCCCACTGACCCCCTAGGTTTGATGTGGGGGCCATAAAAGGGTCCCGCGGGACAAAAACATATATTTTTTTTTTTCGATTTTCGCGGGGGGGAGCGCCCGGTACGCGCACCGGGGAGCTTACAGGGGAGCGTACCAAGAGGCAAACCCAGTGAAACAGTGAAATAATATTTTATAGTGATTAGAGGTAGGGTAGCTCTGCATAGAGTTGTTGTGTTGTTTAGGTGTTTTAAGTACCAACATGTAGGTACCAATGCTGAGTCTTAAATTTAATGTACACCGTTTCCTCTGTAGATATCTTGCATGTTGTTACAGAAGTTACCTCACACACCCACACCTCCACCCACACCCAGACACCCCACACACCCACACTCACACACACACCTCACCCCCCCATACACACCTCACAGACACACCCCACACATCCCACACACCCCCCCCACACACACACACACACACACCTCACAGACACACCCACACATCCCACACATGCACACACATCCTACACATATACCCCCCACACCCAAAATGTACACCGTCTCCTCTGTAGATAATTTGCATTTTGTTACAGAAGTTATTGTGGTATATGGAATCCATAGCATAGTCTGTCAGGAAAGCAGAAAGAACATGAAGGCAGGAGATGAAAAAGAGATGTCAAATACACATTGGAGATAATATAGTGGGAGAAAGGAAGTAACTATGAGCAAAATTACTATGTAACATAAAAAAGTTGCACAGTATACTATAAGTCTGAATTTACATTATAATTAATGTGGTACTAGTTTATGAATTACATATAAAAATGAATAATGTCTCGAACAATTTTTGAATATTAAATATACATTTATTTTTCTGATTCTTTTTCGAAATTTAACAGAACTTCTAACAACACATTGTCGGAAATGTCCTCATTTTCAATCAGCGAATCTACTGCTTCTGCACATTGAACTAATTCATAGTCCCGTGATTCATCCATGAAATCTAAGTCTTCATTATCTACAATACATTTTTCACCGTTGTTCTCCAGAACAATCTTGAAGGAAATATTCTGCTCTCCTTCCATTATCTTGCTGTAATTTGCATAAAAAATAAATATATCAGTAGAGATTGGGCACTGTTGGGTTTAAGTTTAGACAGGTAGTTTTGATTTTTTAACAGTGAAGTTATCTTTGGGCAGTGTATGGTATCAGGCTGGAAGTAGAAATATAAAATAGTGTATATCATAAAGCCTAAGTAAATTCATAATTACACAAGACAAGCCTAACTCCATCCATAACTATAACAGATAAGCCTATCTCAATCTATAACTATTACAGAGGGATAGTATATAACTATCAGAAAATGTTTTCCAAATTAACTTAAAGTGCACAACATACTTCAGTTTTCAAAATAACATCTTACCTTTGAAAAAGAAGTTTAAGTTCTCAGTGAAAATCCTTTTGAAATATACTTCAGGAAGTAGTAGTCAAAATGGCTGTGTTTCCCTCTCTTTCTTTATATATATTCATGTACATAACCAATCAAATGTCATGAAATAATAGTAGAAAATGAAAGTAACATTTTAATTGGTTGTAAATTCCAACACTTCAGATGTATTTTGTCAAGTAATTCACCTCAGGATATTTAGAGAGGGCTACAGGCCAAATGGCTCAATGGAATTCCACCAAATTTGGGAAAATGGTAGGGACTGGTATGTAGTAGGGCCTATCCTATATTTGGTGAAAGTGTCTCCAGTGGTTTTTATGTTAATTAACTTTTAAACATTTCTGGGAGCGCTTCCCGGTGTGCGCCCCGGTACGCGTACCGGTAAGCGTAACGGGAGTCCTCCATTTTATGTTTCGGCAGATTTGAGACAGAAAATGGAGGACAAACAACGTTGGGAATGGGTATAAGGGGGCATCGTAGGCACTGAGGGGGTCTTAGGAGGCCCATATAGGCAAAAAAAAACAACACATTTTTTATTTTTCGCGGGGGGAGCGCCCGGTACGCGCACCGGGGAGCGTACTTTGGTGAAAAATAGTGAAAAAAGTTAGAAAAAGATAATCATTTGGAGTGATCAGAGGTAGGGTAGCCCTGAAAAGAGCTTTTGGGTTTTGTGGCTGATTTAGGTACCTACAAGTAGGTACCAATGCACAGTCTTAAATTCAGGAGGAATATTCTATTCCCCTCATCTGAGAAGTGCACACCATCTCCTCTGTAGATATCTTGCATGTTGTAACGCAAGTTGTTGTTGTATATTGAACCCATTCCATAGTCTCTCATGTAAGCAGAAACAGATTTATTCACATGTTTCCGTGCTTTCTCAAATTGTGGACAAAATTGATTGGACCAGTTCCATTTCTGTCTTTGGCATATATTGGAATATACCATGGCAGTTTGTGGAAAAAGTGTCATCAATTGCCCAAAGGTGTCCTTTAAAACCATCTCCAGACCTACCCCAGTCAAAGTGCCTAGGGCATTTCCACCACAGTGCAAAATTATGAGGTCAGGGTGTGGCAGATGGTAAAAGGTTTTCACCAATGGTATCAATTGATGACATCTCAATCCTCTTTGGCCAATCCATTTTATGTGCACATTTGGTAAATCAAGGTTGTGAAAATTTCTGGTAGCTGCATACCTTTGAGCCCAGTGAATGTAGCTATGTCCAATAATCCAGACAGAGTACATGGTGAGAGGAGGTTCTGGTGCAGTCAGATGAAGTGTAGGAATGAAATGGCAGTTGGAGCAGTAGGAGTTTGCAAATAAAAAGAACTGTGGAGTTTCAGTGCTCTTGAATCACAAGCAATGATTGGTGGATTCAGATAGTTAAAAAGTGAAAGTTAGGGTGCATGGTTCTGTTATGTGAAAGAAGTACTTTGAGTGGTTAAGAAAAAGTCATTTAAAGAAAGATTGCAGTGGATAAGCTGGTGTATTGAGAGGTCAAACATGTTTGCTGATTTGATTTGCAACATTGTAGAATAAACTTTTAACCCTGGGAGCTCAGTGAGGAGGGAGTTGCTATGGTAACAGGTAGGAAGGGCTGAGGGGGGGAAGGGTGTTGATTTGAAAATAGAGAGGGAAGAGTTTTGATTGCTTACCATGAGGAATATGTGTGTAGATTTAGAGGTTTTCTGTGCCATTAATGGTTGCAGTGCCTGGAGAACATACCTTTTGCTCTGCTAAAGAAATATTGGTGTGTGTATGTGACACTTTCTGAATCTCCTAAAGCATTTGTAAAGGTGAGTTATGATTCATTTAGATAGAGAGTTAAGATTAAGAAGCACATTGATGTTCTTTGCTGTTTGTGTTTCTGTGTAGTGTTTCTAAAATGTTAATTGAAAAACGATTTTAGTGCAAATTAATGGGTTTTAGTAGTGAAAATGAATGCTTGTAAATAGGATCTGTGCTCTGTTCATAAAATATTAAATAAAAAACGATTTTAGGGCAAATTAATGGCTTTCAGTAGTGAAAATGAATGCTTGTACATAGGACCTGTGTTCTGTTCCTAAAATGGTAATTGAAAAACGATTTTAGTGCAAATCCATGGCTTTAACATTTTTAAGAAGGAATAAATAGTGTGTGCATAATTATATAAAAATATTTGAATCTTTTACAAACATGTTACCTGTTTTACCTCAGATTGGGAAGCAGACTGAGTTTCTTAGCTGTTGGTTTGTTTCATTTTTTGGGTAATGCTTGGTAGGAATGTTTGCAAGAGATAGGAAATGTATTTTGTAAAATAGTGACTTTTCAGTACTGAAATGGAATGATTGTACATAGGACCTGCACTGTGTTTCTAAAATGTTATTGAAAAATCGATTTTGGAACAAACCAATGGCTTCTACATTTTTGAGAAAGAATAAATAGTGTGTGCATGATTACATAAAAAAATTTGAAGCTTTCACAATCATGTCACCTGTGTTACCTCAGATTAGGAAGCACACTGAGCTTCTTTGCTGTTGGTTTGTGTTATTTTTTTGGTAATGCTTGGTAGGATTGTTTGCAAGAGAGAGGAAATGTATTTTGTAAAATAGTGAGTTTTCAGTACTGAAATGGAATGATTGTACTCCAGCAATGCATCCTTTTACATGGGGAAAGCTGCATGTGAAAGCGTTTGCCTCAGTCTTATATCTGCTGTAAAGCAGTCGCACGATTTGGACGTAAAAGTGTCCTAAAAGTGACGCAGTGAAATCTCATAGATTTCACTGTGTCACTATTACGAGGCTTTTTGCGGAGAAATGACCACTCTGTGTACATTACACCTGACAGAGGTATAATGTGGCGCAGAGGTTTAAAAAGTGACGCATCTACCTACATGCGTCACTTTTTAAATATGGCGCAAGAAGGCACATGTTTTATGCCGCCGATGCGTCACAAAAAGTGACGCATCAGTAGTGCAAAACTGACGCAGGGCTTTATAAATGAGGCTCATTTATTTTTTTGCACACTACTCCAGTTTAGTCCTGTCCACTGCACTCTTGGACACAAGCCTCACCTTTTGTGCTCCCCTAGACAGGCTTCATCACATGAGCACTCCTGCTTAGGCGTTATAATCTTTTTTTAGAATAACATTTGAAAAACAGAGATAAGGTTATATGTATAAGCTTTTCATTACACTACTAAAATATTTTTGGTGCAAATTAATGAGTTTTACATTTTTGAGAAAGAATAAATAGTAGGACCTGCACTGTGTTTCTAAAATGTTATTGAAAAATCGATTTTGGGACAAATCAATGAATTCTACATTTTTGAGAAAGAATAAATAGTGTGTGCATGATTTCATAAAAAAAATTGAACTTTTCACAATTATGTCACCTGTGTTACCTCAGATTAGGAAGCACACGGAGCTTCTTTGCTGTTGGTTTGTGTTATTTTTTTGGTAATGCTTGGTAGGATTGTTTGCAAGAGAGAGGAAATGTATTTTGTAAAAAATTGAGTTTTCAGTACTGAAATGGAATGATTGTACTCCAGCAATGCATCCTTTCACATGGGGAAAGCTGCATGTGAAAGTGTTTGACTCAGTCTTATATCTGCTGTAAGGCAGGCGCAAGATCTGGACGTAAAAGTGTCCTAAAAGTGACGCAGTGAAATCTCATAGATTTCACTGCGTCACTATTACGAGGCTTTCTGCAGAGAAATGACCCCTCTCTGTACATTACACCTGACAGAGGTATAATGTGGCGCAGAGGTTTAAAAAGTGACGCATCTACCTACATGCGTCACTTTTTAAATAAGGCCCAACAATGCACATGTTTTATGCCGCCGATGTGTCGCAAAAAGTGACGCATCAGCAGTGGAAAATTGATGCAGGGCTTTATAAATGAGGCTCATCTTTTTTTTGCACACTACTCCAGTTTAGTCCTGTCCACTGCACTCTTGGTCACAAGCCTCACCTTTTGTGCTCCCCTGGACAGGCTTCATCACATCTGCACTCCGGCTTAGGCCTCATAATCTTTTTTTAGAATAAAAATTGAAAAACAGAGAAAAGTTATATGTATAAGCTTTTCATTGCACTACTGAAACATTTTTGGGGTAAATTAATGTCTTTTACATTTTTGAGAAAGAATAAATAGTGTGTGCATGATTACATAAAAAAGTGACCTTTTCACAATTATGTCACCTGTGTTACCTCAGATTAGGAAGTAGATTGTACAGATGAGGTGAGGCATGTCCAGAGGGACAGAGGAGGTGAGGCTTGTGTTCAAGACTGTAGTGGGAGAGAGGCTTTTCTTGGAGAGCGTAAATGGTGGGACCTGTGTCTAAGAGTGCAGTGGACTAGGCTTCATGAAGCCTATCCCCCACTGCACTCTTAGACACAGGTCTCAAGTTCTTTGCACCCGTGGACAGACCTCTCTTCTACTACACTCTTCAATGGAGGCCATACCTCTTGTGCACCCCTAGACAATCCTTACCTCATCTGCAACCCTGAATAGACTTCAACTAATTGGCATGCTTACACAGGCCTCAGCTTATTTACACCCTTGGACATGCGTCACCTCATATGCACCTATTTACTATCAATTATACTGAATACATTGAGGCTTGTTCAGAGGACAGAGATGAGGTAAGGCTTGTCCAAGGGTTAGAGGAGGTTAGTCCTCTCCACTGTAGTCATGGACACTGAATGCTTGTACATAGGACCTGCACTGTGTGTCTAAAATGTTATTTAAAAAACGATTTTGGTGAAAAAAAATGACTTTTAGTTTTTTGAGAAGGAATAAATAGTGTCTGCATGATTAAATACATATATTTAATCTTTTCACAATATTGTCACCTGTGTTACCTTAGATTAGGAAGTAGATTGTGTAGATGAGGTGAGGTTTGTCCAGAGGGACAGATGAGGTGAGGCCTGAGTTCAAGACTGTAGTGGGAGAGAGGCCTTTCCTGGAGAACATAGGTGGTGAAGCCTGTGTGTAAGAGTGCAGTGGACTAAACTTCATGAAGCTTATCTCCTACTGCACTCTTAGACACAGGTCTCACTTTCTTTGTACCTGTGGACATAACTCTCTTCCACTATACTCTTCAATACAGGGCTCACCTCTTCTGCATCCTTGGAGAATCCTCACTTGATCTGTAACCCTGAATAGACCGTTTGCTTTTTGTCATTGCTTTGTTGTTTGATAATAGTGGACTATAATGCGCTTTTTTTTTAACACAGATTGAAATCAGGATTTTAAGAGTAAGGAAAGATGCCCTCAAGGCAAAGAAGAAGGAAAAATGAAATACGATTAGAAACAAAAACAGCATCGGAATTACATCAGTCCTCCACAACAAAGACTTCAAAAAACAGGAAAGAAGCTCCTGGTAAGATAACTAAGTCTTTCTTACGGAACATATGTAGAAGAAAAAAAAATGTTGGACAGCATGTAGAAAAAGAGAAGGAGAGAGTAAGTTTGAAAAGGAAGGAGAGGCCCTCAAAAAATTTTAGTACTGGAGCACGAGAGAATAATATGTATCGGAATAGAAGGCAGAATCAGTTTAGAGGCATTCGTAAACGAATGTTTCGCAATAGGGTGGTTTTAAATTTGTTAAAAAACATTAGGAAAGGAAAACAGAGAGCTGCTTTTTATAAGAAAAAGAAAAGTGTAGAGAAGATTGTTGATCAGGCTTTTGAAGTTAAGAAAAAATTATTTATTTTAATAATCAATAGAATTAGGACACTTAACAAGACAAATGATGTTTTCAAATCAAACAGTAGATGGTAATTAATCGGACTAATTTTTGTAAAGTTTTTTCAGGAGAATGGATGCATAGTTCAAGTTGTGAGCCATTTTTTAATGAGGAGAGTTACTTCCAGGAGAATGATTTAGTGCATGCAGTTGACACCAGTGGTCGAGCGTATGAAGTGAAAGACGGTTGTCCGATTGAAAAAGAGAAACTTGTGCCTAGAGAACCAGAAGAGGTGTTAACTGATGAAGTTTTAGGGAGACGTACTAAGGGTCCAGTGTACACTTGGAAGTGTAGTCGTATTTGTAGTGTGCAACAGGAATCAATTGATTTGTTTTGTAATTTCTTACGTACATATAGTAAGAAAAGTCTAAAGCAGAAAGTGAAGTTGTTGCAAGACTTAGATCCTTGCAGAGTGAGAGAAAACACAGGTTTGCAAGAGCATTCACTGGCTTGTCTTTCTAGAAAAGTCTGTCAGAGTGTTTTTCATCATTTTAGGATGTTAGCAGTGCATCATACCAAAATGAGGAAATTAGTGAGAATGTTGTATTATGCAAAAAGTCCAGCACTTAAGCTTAAACAATTAAACAGTGCTCTTTTGCATGGAACTGAATTAGATGTGAAGAAGATTTGTGAAGAAATTGAGATTTGTTATTTTGGTGAAAAAGAGGACAGTGTAGAAATTGACACAACAATTCAAGGTAATGTGGAAGACAATGTACAGATTTCAAGTACAGAAAAGTTTGAGCAGGAAATTACCAGGTTTAAGGTGAAATCAAGTGAAAGGCCGAATTTTACTTGTGTGTGTTGTCGACGAAGTCATTATAAACATCAAACTAGATTAGTTGATTTATACGTAAAAAGTGAAAAGATGAATAATTATGAGTGGAAGGATTTTGCAACTTATTTGTGGGTGGACAATTGTTTTGATTTGAGTTCTGATCAGCATATTTGTAAATATTGTTATGATAAATTAAATCAAAACAGAATGCCTGCTAGAGCTGTTCATAATAATCTGGAGTTGGTAGACATTCCCCGTGAATTGATGGATTTAAATACATATGAGTCTATTTTGATTTAATGTGTCCATCCTTTTCAGGCAATTGTTCGCATGGAGCCTAACATAGGGAAATTGCCTCCTACAGATTTGCACAGAGGATTAAAGGGAAGAGTTGTTTATTCGCCTCTAGATTTAAAAAAAAATATTGATACAATTGGTATAGAAAAAGTAGAAGAGGAACCTTTAGTTATTCTAGTTAATGGGGTTCCAACAAAGAGTAAGAAAATCTGGCAAGATTTAGTGGATGTTAGGAAAGTCAAAAAGGCAACGTTGTATTTAGTCAAAAACAATGAGTTTTACAAAGATGTATGTGTTGCAGCAGAGGAAACAGCTGCAGATGAAGACAGTGATTGTTCAGGCGGCCAAATTGAAAAAGTTGATGTGTCTAGAAGTGAAGAAATATATGAACATTATACTGTTCATCCTTTGCATTCCAAAGAAGTAATGGGGAATGCAATTGAATTGTTTTAAATGAAAGCAGCAAAAGGAAGTCCCATTAGTGTATGGGAAGAAAGTTTGGAAGCTCGTTGTTTTCCACACCTATTTCCAACAGGTCGAGGTGGACGATATGACGATCGACCACTTCAAATTCCTGCATCTGAATATCGAACTGTTAGATTATGTGCTGAAGATCCAAGGTTTCGTCAATGCATTCCCTATTTGTTTCATTTACTGTATGAAAGTGACTTGTCTGGGCTTTCTTATGCAGTAAACCATATACTGAAAAGTGGAGCCCATGTTTCGGCGAGGGACTTTATGGAGAAAGTGAATCTGCAAGATAATATTTTGGAATCTCATTTAATCAATCTCATGGCATGTCAGCGTGGTACAAACGAGTATTGGTACCGTTGTCACGGGGAATTGAAATGTATGCTAAGAAACTTAGGAACTCCTACATGGTTCCTCACTCTTAGCTGTGCCGAGTATGCATGGGACAACTTACTTCAATTTCTACGAGAGGCAAATGCAAATATACAAAATATAGAATTCAAAACACCTGCAGAACTGTGTTCTTTGGATCCAGTGAATGTATGCAGATATTTCAATCATAGATTTGAATCTATGATGTCTTTTATTACCAACAAAAAAAATCCTCCCCTTGGAGAGGTTTTGGATTTCTTTTGGAGAAAGGAGTATCAAGCGAGAGGTGCTCCTCATATACATATGTTGTTGTGGATTAAAGATGCACCCAAATTTGGAACAGATTCGGATGAGACAGTGATGAGCTTCATTGAAGAGTATTCAACATGTGCTGTTCCGAAAACTACAGAAGAAAACAGTTTAAGGCAACAAGTTTTACGCTTTCAATCCCATCGTTGTGGAAAGTACTGTCGTCGAAAATTCAGAAACAAGGACAAGTTCTACACAAAATGTTGTTTCGGCTTTCCACGACCAGTGATTACTAAAGGAAGAGTAAATAATTTGATGTCTTCTCTGCGACATACTGTGACGAGGAAATCACCAAAAAATACATACAATTTAAAAAGAAACGAAGAGTCTAAGTACATCAACGACTACAACCCAGTGATTTTGTCCATGTGGAATGCTAACATGGATATTCAGTTTGTTGCTGACAACTCTATTGCTGTGGCTCGATATGTGACGTCTTACATCACAAAAAAAGAAAAGACAGAACTGAAGGAAATGTGGGAGGACATTTCACATGAAAAGAGTCTAAGCAAGAAATTATACAGTTACAGTCTGAAGATGTTGTCGCATCGAGAAATTGGAGCATATGAATGTTCTGATCGATTGTCATCAGCAAGTCTCTATGCCAAATCTAGAACCATCATTTGGGTGAGTCTAGGTCTTGCTGCAACACGAAATCGAGTTTTGAAATCTGTACAAGAAATAGAGTATTTGGCGGAGAAAGAACCAGAAAGTACAGATATTTTGAAGACAAACATGTTGGATGCATACTATCCAAATAGAAGTAGTCATCTTGAGAACAGTTGTTTGTATGAAGTTCTGCAAAACTATTTTTATAAGAGAACCATCAGAGAAGATATTAACAATGGAATATATGCTATCATTGGGTGTGAAGGATGTCTAGTGTTTAATGCAACCAAGGATACCATAGAATGTCCTGTTTTTCCAAATTATCTGCAAATGTTGAACGAAGAAATAGAGCAAGAAGCCACAATTGCTGCAGAGATTGCTAGAGACAGTTCTCAAGACAGTCAGAGTTCTGCTTCATTGAGTCAGGATCCACTTGGAGGACCAATTATTCAAAATGAAGCTGCCACTGCCATGGATGAGGTGGAAAGAGCTATGGAACAAGCTCAAGATGATGTAGTTAACTTAGAAGATTTGGCAAAACAACTAAACCTTGAGCCGAAACAGATATATGACGAAGTCACAGATCAGATTGAACATGGATTCACTCATGAGAAAAAAGAGTGCTTATGTACATCATTTAAACCAGTCCAACTGTACGTAAGTGGAGAAGCGGGAACTGGAAAAAGTTTTCTGATTAAAGCAATTGCAACTTATCTGCATAAAAGGACTGAATCACCGCTATCTTGTGTTGTTACCGCTCCAACTGGGCTGGCTGCACATAACATTAAAGGGATTACTTTACATCGTTTACTGATGCTGCCAGTGGAGCATGATAACAAATTGCAATATCACAAGCTATCTGGAGATGCGTGTTCCGAAGTTTCGAGAGTCCTGAAGAAAATGAAACTTCTTCTCATTGATGAAGTAAGCATGGTGTCAAATATAATGCTTGCTTTTGTGCATTTGAGAATGCAAGAAATTCTTAGAACAGACTATGATGTCTTATTTGGAGGAAAACACATTATTGTTTTTGGAGATCTACTGCAGTTGACTCCAGTGAAAGGACAACCTGTGTTCAAAATGCTCACGCATGAAGATACCAGGAAGTGCCTAGGACTGTATGGGTGGATGACTGTGTATATGTGTGTTTTAATCTAGTGTATGTGTAATCATGCACACACTATTTATTATTTCTCAAAAATGTATAATTCATTGATTTGTCCCAAAATCGATTTTTCAATAAAATTTTAGAAACACAGTGCAGGTCCTACTATTTATTCTTTCTCAAAAATGTAAAACTCATCAATTTGCACCAAAAATATTTTAGTAGTGTAATGAAAAGCTTATACATATAACCTTTTCTCTGTTTTTCAAATGTTATTCTAAAAAAAGATTATAACGCCTAAGCAGGAGTGCTCATGTGATGAAGCCTGTCTAGGGGAGCACAAAAGGTGAGGCTTGTGTCCAAGAGTGCAGGGGACAGGACTAAACTGGAGTAGTGTGCAAAAAAATAAATGAGCCTCATTTATAAAGCCCTGCGTCAGTTTTGCACCACTCATGCATCACTTTTTGTGACGCATCGGCGGCATAAAACATGTGCCTTCTTGCGCCATATTTAAAAAGTGACGCATGTAGGTAGATGCGTCACTTTTTAAACCTCTGCGCCACATTATACCTCTGTCAGGTGTAATGTACACAGAGGGTTCAATTCTCCGCAAAAAGCCTCGTAATAGTGACACAGTGAAATCTATGAGATTTCACTGCGTCACTTTTAGGACACTTTTACGTCCAAATCTTGCGACTGCCTTACAGCAGATATAAGACTGAGGCAAACGCTTTCACATGCAGCTTTCCCCATGTAAAAGGATGCATTGCTGGAGTACAATCATTCCATTTCAGTACTGAAAACTCACTATTTTACAAAATACATTTCCTCTCTCTTGCAAACAATCCTACCAAGCATTACCAAAAAAATAACACAAACCAACATCAAAGAAACTCAGTCTGCTTCCCAATCTGAGGTAAAACAGGTAACATGTTTGTAAAAGATTCAAATATTTTTATATAATTATGCACACACTATTTATTCCATCTTAAAAATGTTAAAGCCATGGATTTGCACAAAAATCGTTTTTCAATTACCATTTTAGGAACAGAACACAGGTCCTATGGACAAGCATTTATTTTCACTACTGAAAGCCATTAATTTGCCCTAAAATCGTTTTTTATTTAATATTTTATGAACAGAGCACAGATCCTATTTACAAGCATTCATTTTCACTACTAAAACCCATTGTTTTGCACTAAAATCGTTTTTCAATTAACATTTTAGAAACACTGCACAGAAACACAAACAGCAAAGAAAATCAATGTGCTTCTTAATCTTAACTCTCTATCTAAATGAATCATAACTCACCTTTACAAATGCTTTAGGAGATTCAGAACAGTGTCACATACACATACCAATATTTCTTTAGCAGAGCAAAAGGTATGTTCTCCAGGCACTGCAACCATTAATGGCACAGAAAACCTCTAATTCTACACACATATTCATCATGGTAACCAAAACTGGTTACCAAAACTGTTCCCTCTCTATTTTCAAATCAACACCCTTCCCCCCCTCAGCCCTTTCTACCTGTTACCATAGCAACTCCCTCCTCACTGAGCTCCCAGGGTTAAAAGTTTATTCTACAATGTTGCAAATCAAATCAGCAAGCATGTTTGACCTCTCAATACACCAGCTTATCCACTGCAATCTTTCTTTAAATAACTTTTTCTTAACCACTCAAAGTACTTCTTTCACATAACAGAACCATGCACCCTAACTTTCAGTTTTTAACTATCTGAATCCACCAATCATTGCTTGTGATTCAAGAGCACTGAAACTCCACAGTTTTTTTTGCAAACTCCTACTGCTCCAACTTCCATTTCATTCCTACACTTCATCTGACTGCACCAGAACCTCCTCTCACCATGTACTCTGTCTGGATTATTGGACATAGCTACATTCACTTGGCTCAAAGGTATGCAGCTACCAGAAATTTTCACAACCTTGATTTACCAAATGTGTACATAAAATGGATTTGCCAAAGAGGATTGAGATGTCATCAATTGATACCATTGGTGAAAACCTTTTACCATCTGCCACACCCTGACTGCATAATTTTGCACTGTGGTGGAAATGACCTAGGCACTTTGACTGGGGTAGGTCTGGAGATGGTTTTAATTGACACCTTTGGGCAATTGATGACACTTTTTCCACAAACTGCCTTGGTATATTCCAATATATGCCAAAGACAGAAATGGAACTGGTCCAACCAATTTTGTCCACAATTTGAGAAAGCACGGAAACATGTGAATAAATCTGTTTCTGCTTACATAAGAGACTATGGAATGGGTTCAATATACAACAACAACTTGTGTTACAACATGCAAGATATCTACAGAGGAGATGGTGTGCACTTCTCAGATGAGGAGAATAGAATATTCCTCCTGAATTTAAGACTGTGCATTGGTACCTACTTGTGGGTACCTAAATCAGCCACAGAACCCAAAAGCTCTTTTCAGAGCTACCCTACCTCTGATCACTCCAAATGATTATCTTTTTCTAACTTTTTTCACTATTTTTCACCAAAGTACGCTCCCCGGTACGCTCCCCGGTGCGCGTACCGGGCGCTCCCCCAGCGAAAAATAAAAAATGTTTTTTTTTTTTTGCCTATATGGGCCTCCTAAGACCCCCCTCAGAAAACCTAGAGGGTCAGGGAGTGCCTGCGATGCCCCCTTATACCCATTCCCAACGATGTTTGTCCTCCATTTTCTGTCTCAAATCTGCCGAAACATAAAATGGAGGACTCCCGTTACGCTTACCGGTACGCGTACCGGGGCGCGCACCAGAAAGCGCTCCCAGAAATTTTTAAAAGTTAATTTATATAAAAACCACTGGAGACACTTTCACCAAATATAGGATAGGCCATACTACATACCAGTCCCTACCATTTTCCCAAATTTGGTGGAATTCCATTGAGCCATTGGCCTGTAGCCCTCTCTAAATATCCTGAGGTGAATTACTTGACAAAATACATCTGAAGTGTTAGAATTTACAACCAATTAAAATGTTACTTTCATTTTCTACTATTATTTCATGACATTTGATTGGTTATGTACATGAATATATATAAAGAAAGAGAGGGAAACACAACCATTTTGACTACTACTTCCTTTTTTTTTTTATTAGGTTTTTTCCCACTTTTATCCCAAGGTGGTGGGTAAGATTAGACCATCAATACATACAACAGAGATAATACATACATATATAAAAAAGAAAAAGAAAAAAAGATAATTACATTAACATAGAAAAGAAACTAAAAAAAATTAATGATTAATTTGCAATCCAATTTTCAAATGGAACCCAGTTCTTGGAGGCGATTAGACGTCTTCTCTTTCCTCTGAAAGGCTGAACTGAAATCTCAAGTTTATACCAAGCCAGCATCCTGGCTTTCCAATGACAGAAAGTAGGGGGTTCCGGATTGACCCAGAGTGATGTAACACAAAGTCTAACCATGGCCATAGAGATAAAAAGAAAAGCTTGCGAATGTCTTGATTTTTGAATGGCCGTAGAATATTCATAACCAGTAATAATCATTTCAGCAGAAATTTTGACTGGAGTTTGAGTAATCTGTGTGAGAAAAATTTCAATTTGGTTGATAAAGAGAAATAACTCCGGACAGCTATAAAACATATGGATAGAATCTGAGGAAGGAATTTTACATCTTGGACAAAACGAACCTTTACCCCCAGTGACAACCCCCCATCTGACAAGTTTTGCAGGAGTATAATACAAATTGAACATAGCCATATAACTTTGTGAGCGAAGAGTACCTGATACTAAAACAGATCTAGCTAGTACCAATGGAAATTTTAAATCAATACAGGGTATTCCAAATTTTATCATCCACTTATTATTCTGATCATCCAGGTCATCTGGAAGTTGGGATAGAAAAGTCTGGTATAAATTACCGATTTTCACTTTCCTCTTGATAGCTTCAACTATTACAAGTTTTTGAAACTTTGCTGGATTTTGAGAAAGCTTTTTATCTAGAAAACTTCTTAATTGGAGATATTTAAAGAAATGATTAGACTGCAAATTAAATTTTTCCTTTAAGAAGGTAAAGGAAGCAATTTGCCCTAGGTCAGCTAGGTCACCAATCTCCTTTAGCCTGAGAGCCATCCAAATGTTCGCCACCCCCTCTTGAAATATATTAGGAAGGAGTCTAGAGGCAGTTAAAGGGGTATAATAGGTGAGCTTGGAAATATGGAAATGTCTACGCACTTTTTGCCATACCGATAATAATGCCCATAATACCTTAAATTTAGTGTTTTTAAAATAGCTCGGTTCGAGTATACGAGTAAGTACCCCTTTTGTAGAATCTCCCAATGATATTGAATATATTGAGGGTGAGAGGTGAGCCGGAAGCTCGTCAGCGATCCCTAATAAAGGGACAGCGAAGTGTTGGACCATGGCTGCCCAATAATAGAGAGTTACATTTGGAACTGTCCATCCTCCACGATCTTGTGGAAGACAGGTCCACTTGGCTGCCCGTGAAAAATTTCTTGTAGATAATGAAGACTTAGATTTCATGGATGAATCACGGGACTATGAATTAGTTCAATGTGCAGAAGCAGTAGATTCGCTGATTGAAAATGAGGATATTTCCGACAATGTGTTGTTAGAAGTTCTGTTAAATTTCGAAAAAGAATCAGAAAAATAAATTTATATTTAATATTCAAAAATTGTTCGAGACATTATTCATTTTTATATGTAATTCATAAACTAGTACCAAATTGATTATAATGTAAATTCAGACTTATAGTATACTGTGCAACTTTTTTATGTCACATAGTAATTTTGCTCATAGTTACTTCCTTTCTCCCACTATATTATCTCCAATGTGTATTTGACATCTCTTTTTCATCTCCTGCCTCCATGTTCTTTCTGCTTTCCTAACAGACTATGCTATGGATTCCATATACCACAATAACTTCTGTAACAAAATGCAAATTATCTACAGAGGAGACGGTGTACATTGTAGGTGTGGGGGGTATGTGTGTAGGATGTGTGTGCATGTGTGGGATGTGTGGGTGTGTCTGTGAGGTGTGTGTGTGTGTGGGAGGGGGGAGGTGTGTGTGTGGGATGTGTGGGGTGTGTCTTTGAGGTGTGTGTGTGTGTGGGGGGGGTGAGGTGTGTGTGTGAGTGTGGGTGTGTGGGGTGTCTGGGTGTGGGTGTGGATGTGTAAGATGTCAGTGTGGGGGTGTGGGGTGTTTGGGTGTGGGTGGAGGTGTGGGTGTGTGAGGTAACTTCTGTAACAACATGCAAGATATCTACAGAGGAAACGGTGTACATTAAATTTAAGACTCAGCATTGGTACCTACATGTTGGTACTTAAAACACACAAACAACACAACAACTCTATGCAGAGCTACCCTACCTCTAATCACTATAAATTATTATTTCTCTGTTTCACTGGGTTTGCCTCTTGGTACGCTCCCCGGTAAGCTCCCCGGTGCGCGTACCGGGCGCTCCCCCCGCGAAAATCAAAAAAAAATATATATGTGTTTGTCCCGCGGGACCCTTTTATGGCCCCCACATCAAACCTAGGGGGTCAGTGGGGGTGTACCCTGCCCCCTTTTGGTCATTTCCCCCTTTGTTTTTTGCCACCTCTTGTGTCTCTATCCTACCGAGACACAGGATGGCGGCCACTGCGGACTGTTTCGAATGTTTACAGACACCCGAGAGCCAATCAGCTTTCCGTGCGCAAGTCACGTAGCACGCCCGGTGCGCTCCCCGGTACGCGTACCGGGGCGCGCTTATAGATATATACATTTTTTTAAACTCAAATTCCTCAAAATCCTCTGGAGCACATATCTTGAGACATAGCAAAGGCACATCGGGCTACCAGTCCCTACAATTTTGCCAAGTTTGGTGAAAATCCATTCAGCCGTTCGAGCTGAAAGTGAGTTCGACCGCCCTATGGAAATTAACATGGGCCAAACACATTTTGGGACCCCCCTTTTATCTCAGCCCCCGCTTGACGAATCCCCCCCAAACGTTCAGGGAAGCAGCGGAGAGCTGCGAGGCAAAGTTGAGGAAAAATTCAGGCAGATTCCTCAACCGACGCCAAAGTTAATCCCAATAGAATGTTGCGATTTCCCTATGGAAAACAATCCTAACTATAACTACCTACTGGCGACCGCCAGTAGGTAATATATATATATATATATATATATATATATATATATATATATATATATATATATATATATATATATATATATATATATATATATATATATTCACTGAAAAAACCATAGGTTATAGACCATATATAGTTAGGAATTAGCATTTACAAAACCTTGAAAATTCACTGAAAAAACCATAGGTTATAGACCATATGTAGTTACGAATTAGCATTTAAAAAACCTTATTTTACTCACACAAAACCATTGAAATTCCATATATAGTTAGTTGTACTAACTATATATCGCGCACCCGCAATCCACTGCTGATCATGTCACATATTACATCATTCATGACATGGTCAGTCACATCACTGATGACATCACTGATGACATCTCAAATGACATCACTGATGACATCACTGATGACAACTCAAATGACATCACTGATGACATCACTGATGACATCTCAAATGACATCACTGATGACATCACTGATGACATCACTGATGTCATCTCAAATGACATCACTAATGACATCACTGATGACATCACTGATGACATCTCAAATGACATCACTGATGACATCACTGATGACATCTCATTTGACATTACTGATTACATCACTGATGACATCATTCATGTGATAATACGATGAACCTCTTCAGACTCTAATATAACCTTAGATACACTCAGTGTAAACAAAGACTCACAGATTGTCACTCATCCATGAAGTTACACACACACCTAGTCAGTCATGCAAAAATCAATCACACCTCCATTTTCTCAACTATACAGTTATACACACCTTACTTATTCAAACATATACTAAAACATATTTACTCACTTATACAATCCTGGATACAAGTTCACAATGATCCATACAGCCAATCACACACATACTCTGGCTCTTATGCACAGTTATTTATATATGTCAACTCTCACATGTACTGTGTTTTACATATGTACTTACTTTGACATGTAGCACTGAGATATCCATTCACTCACCAATACACTCATGCACACAGTCAACCGCCCATACAGCTGTTTCCACATGCACTTTTGAACCCATACATCTAGTGAATCAACTGCTCACACATCTATGCACAGAGTCATACACCTCCCAGCCACCCACACACACACTCAGTCTCCCATACAAATGCTTGGGCAACCAATCAATAACCCATATAGTTACTCATATAGCTACTGATCAACACATGCAGCAGTTTACAGAACTACAGACATAATGATGCACAAATTAAGACAGTTTAGTCACTAACCCATGCACTCAGTGAGACACATTTAATCACTCACTCATACAGTCAGTCATGCCCCTACTAAATCCTCCATCCAGACACTTATACATCCACTCATTCTTCAATATGTAGGACATATTTTAACTTTACAGAAAAATACAGTCACTGGATGTTGTCATCAGTGATGTCATCAGTGATGTCATTTGAGATGTCATCAGTGATGTCATCAGTGATGTCATTTGAGATGTCATCAGTGATGTCATCAGTGATGTCACTGACCATGTCATGAATGATGTAATATGTGACATGATCAGCAGTGGATTGCGGGTGCGCGATATATAGTTAGTACAACTAACTATATATGGAATTTCAATGGTTTTGTGTGAGTAAAATAAGGTTTTTTAAATGCTAATTCCTAACTATATATGGTCTATAACCTATGTTTTTTTCGGTGAATTTTCAAGGTTTTGTAAATGCTAATTCCTAACTATATATGGTCTATAACCTATCGTTTTTTCAGTGAATTTCATTGGTTTTTTAAAAGCTAATATCTGTAGCTGTAAAATGTATTCTTCTTTAAATCCAAAAATATATTTTATATGTTTATTAATAATTTTTTTTAAATATTTTTTTTTGTTCGCTCCCGGTTCGCGAACCGGGAAGCTTCCCGTTAGCTCAATTTGATGCCGCGACCCGGTCCGCGAACCGGTAAACATTCCGTTTGCGCAACTGCCGCGTTAGAAATCAACATCGTGACGCGTCGCGGAAGCGCGACGTATCACGTTGTCGCGTAATGCGTCTTATGACGCGCCGCGTTAGCGCACCCGGAAGTGCTCCTGTACGCGAACTGAGACGCGAAGTGCAGCTCCCCGGAAGCGATCCGGGGCGCGTCGCGAAAGCGCGACGTATCGCGTTGCCGCGTAATGCGTCTTATGACGCGCCGCGTTAGCGCACCCGGAAGTGCTCCGGAGCGCGAACCGAGGCGCGAAGCGCAGCGACCCGGAAGCGATCCGGGGCACGTTCCGCAGCGCGTAACATAAGCGTAACAGGTCATGTGACTTGTTAATAAAACTTTTCATTGGTTCATTTCACTTTTGGTTTCATAATGATGTAAGGCTAGGTCAGGTGACCTAAAAATAACACTTTTCATTGGTTTAGAACTATTGTTTTTCCCAAATGATGAAAACCCCTCCTTCTTTCCTCACTCTGACTTTCATCTTTGTGAGAGGAAGACCTTTTTTGATATTTGAGCAATGGCTTCATTGGTAGCTTCAGCTGGTGGACCCCCACCACCACCACCACCTCCTCATGGGAAGAGAGGACCACCTCCACAGTTCATCAGCAACACAGAGGAGGAAGAGGATGAACAAGAGGAAGAGGAGACAGAAGGACCACAGTTTTTACAAGAGGAGCCCCGGGTTTCTCATCGTAAAACCAGTTTTATTTGGCAGTTTTTTTCAATCCCTGAAGGGCAGAAGAAAGTTAATGCTAGATATGTGACGTGCCTCATATGTAAAGAGGACTTATCTAGAGGCACCTTAAAAAAGTATAGCTTCGGCAACTACACCATGCATCGTCACATGAGCAGGTGGCATCCATTAAACTACAGCCGGGCAGAGATGCGTGACCTGCAGGACAACCCACCAACTCCTGTGGCCACGACATCAACACAGGTATCTTTGACAGGACCAGAGGCACGGGAAACCGTGCCAAACATTCAGGACAACTTTGTCCATATGAAGATTACCTGTTTGTATTGCGGTACATTACTGTCATGTGCCAATATGAGCATTACCTTAATCAACCGAGCTTATGAAATCACAAGTGCTCTAAACGCCCCAGAAAGTAAAACATTTTTTTGCTCCTGTTGAGCCCTTTCCAATGCCTGTTTTTTGTTGTTTCCCCTCCCAAAAAACAAAAAAAACATAAAACTGTTCAAAAAATACAAAAAAAACAAAAAATGTTCAGAAAAAAAAAAATATATATAAAACAACAAAAACATTAAAAAAAGTTCTTTTCAGAACTACCTCCCCTTTCAAAAAAAATTGCTAGAATGTTTAGCACTCTGGCAAGCTGTATTTCTTTTGGTTCGCTTCCTGGTTCGCTCACCGGTACGCAAACCGGGAGCGAACCAAAAAAAAAAAAAAAAAAAAAAAAGAAGAGTAAGTATAAGGGAAGTAAACAGAGAGTAATGTTAAAACAAAGACAGCTATAGGGTCTAAACCAGAGATACTGTTTAATAGATTTATTTACCGAAGAAAAGAGGGAAGAGGATATAATTGTGAAAAACAAAATAGATAAGGAAGTGAAAGAAAAAAAAGAGAGTAGAACAATAACAAAGAAGAGTTTCTTAGAGAATATGAGTCAATGTTCAAAATAAGATTAAAACATGTGGAATAACAGAGAGAAAAAACAGAAAGCAGAAAAGAAGAAGTAACAGAAAAAGAATAATTGAAACAGCAAAGAAATGTAAATAACATAGGGCCATATTATCAACATAGGCAATAAAAGTTTTGCAGCTTTTATCGGCAGAAATGTGTCGCTTAAGCCGCTTTTGCGGCAGAAATCTGCCGCTAAAACCACTTTTGCAGCAGTTTTCTGCCGATAAAAACAGCAATAATTTTATTGGCTGTGTTCATAATATGCCCCTTAGTGTGCTTCAACTACACAGAAAAAGCATAATGAACAAGTAGTGAAAGAGTGATCAGTCAAAGACACTAAGAGTAATAGAGACGGAGTGAGTGAACAAGAGTGAGGAACTATGAGAAGAGAGGGAGTGAGAAAAGGAGTGGAAGGAGTAGAGTAAGTAGCTAATAGAGAAAGGAATGAGGGAAGTAGCAAAGGCAGGAAACTGAGGGTTAAAGAAATGAAGCTGTGGAACTAATAGTAGGTGAATGTGATAGAAATGTAACGAAAAGACTACAAAACATTTACCTTATAATTGTCGTTAAATTACTCACTTTTTATTTTTATACTTTCAATCTGTGAAAGAGAGAACAAACATTTGAAAAATATTAAAACATGTATTTAAAAATTAGAAAAGACAAGGGAAAAGATTGAAGGAGAAACAGTTTTTCAACAACTTTGACACTTACAGAAGCTTCTGCTTCTCCAGGCCCCTACACAGTCCTAAAGATATACATTTTAAACTAACAGTATCTTGATGCAGATGAAGTGAGGCCTATCTTAGAACATGGTGCATTTTTTGCACTGCTGTTGTCTCACAAAAGTGTCGCAAGACACTAACATTTTAAATGATTGTTTCAAGATGCCAATAAGATGTGTCCTATCCAGAGGTTTGTTTGAGGTAAGGCCTACTCAGGGTTCCAAATGAAATTTCGAGTTCCAGATCCACACCAACCCGAACACCACCCTCAGAGGCACCCTGATCTACCGACCCCCTGGACCACGCACGCAATTCAGCGAGGACATCGCCGACTTCGTCAGCCCGCATGCCCTCCCCTCCGCTGACTACATCCTCCTGGGAGACCTCAACTTCCATCTGGAGAACAACAACGACCGCAACACCAGCACCCTGCTCGACAACCTCGCCAACCTGGGACTCAAGCAACTGGTGTCCACCCCCACCCACCTCGCCGGACACACACTCGACGCAGTCTTCTCTTCCAGCACAGACATCGACTTCAGCCACGCCACAGAGCTTCAATGGACGGACCACAGCTGCGTCCACTTCACCTTCAAGAGAACAACGACCCACCAACACCAGCAACAGGCCGCCCGCAGAAGCTGGAACAAGATCACGGCAGACCAGCTCGCCACCTCCCTGAGCCAGCACCCTCCTGCCAGCTCAGCGAACCCCAGCCAGGCCGCCGACAACCTCACGAAGTGGATCAGCAACTGCGCGGACGAACTCGCCCCACTGAGGACCCCGCCTAGCAGACCCGGCAGCAAGAAGGCCCCATGGTTCACCGACGAACTCAAGAGCTCCAAGAAGAACTGCCGAGCCCTCGAGAAAGTCTGGAGAAGGGAACCGACACCAGACAACAGGACCTCCTTCAAACTTGCCACCCGGAAACACCACCAGCTGATCCGCGCCGCCAAGAAAACAGCATTCAAGGACCGGTTGGACAACAACGCACACAACTGCAAGGAACTCTTCAACATCGTGAAAGAGCTTTCCAACCCCAGCGCAGGAAACAACGACATCACCCCATCGCAAGACCTCTGCAACTCCCTCGCTTCATACTTCCACAACAAGATCGCGGACATACACAACAGCTTCAACAACCAACCAACGCACACCAGGACCGAACAACCACCCCCCACCACCACCCTCCACGCCTGGACCCCGATCAGCACCGAAGACACCATCCGCACGATGAACTCCATCCACTCCGGATCACCGACCGACCCCTGCCCTCACCACGTCTTCAACAAGGCCGACGCTGTCATCGCACCCCACCTGCGAGACATCATCAACACATCCTTCGACACCACCATCTTCCCGGAGAGCTGGAAGCACGCCGAACTCAGCGCTCTACTCAAGAAACCAACAGCGGACCCCACCGACCTCAAGAATTACCGCCCCATCTCGCTCCTCCCGTTTCCAGCCAAAGTCATCGAGAAGACCGCCAACAAGCAGATGGCCGCCTTCCTCGAGACGAACGGATCCCTCGACCCCTCACAGTCCGGCTTCCGAGCCAATCACAGCACCGAGACCGCCCTCATCGCCGCCACCGATGACATCCGAACCCTGATGGACAACGGAGAAACAGCGGCCCTCATCCTCCTAGACCTCTCCGCGGCTTTCGACACGGTCTGCCACCGCACCCTAGTGCAGCGTCTCAACAACGCCGGAATCCAGGGGAAGGCACTGGAATGGATCATCTCCTTCCTCGACGGAAGAACACAGAGAGTCCGCCTACCACCGTACAAGTCAGAGGCCTCCGAAGTCATCTGCGGCGTCCCCCAAGGATCATCTCTGAGCCCCACCCTCTTCAACGTCTACATGAGCCCCCTCGCGGCCATCGTACGCAAACACAACCTCAGCATAATCTCCTACGCCGACGATACCCAGCTGATCCTCTCCCTGACGAACGACCCCGCCAGAGCCAACCTGCACGAAGGGATGAAAGAGGTAGCCGAGTGGATGACGACCAGCCGCCTGAAACTGAACTCAGACAAGACGGAGGTCCTCATCCTGGGCTCCTCACCCTCCGCCTGGGACGACTCCTGGTGGCCCCCCGCCCTGGGCACCGCACCCAAACCGACAGACCATGCACGCAACCTGGGCTTCATCCTGGACTCCTCCCTCTCCATGACCAGGCAAGTCAACAACGTCTCCTCGGCGTGCTTCAACATCCTACGCATGCTACGGAAGATCTTCTGGTGGATCCCCACCGAGACCAGGAAGACCGTCACCCAGGCCCTCGTCACCAGCCGACTGGACTACGGCAACGCCCTCTACGCCGGGACCACCGCCAAGCTCCAGAAGAGACTCCAGCGGATCCAGAACGCCTCAGCCAGACTCATCCTCGACATCCCACGAACCAGCCACATCTCCGGACATCTGAGAGACCTTCACTGGCTCCCCGTCAACAAAAGAATCACCTTCCGCCTCCTCACCCACGCACACAAAGCCCTACACGACCAAGGCCCGAGCTACCTCAACAGCCGAGTCAACTTCTACGCTCCCAAACGCCACCTCCGATCAGCCAACCACGCCCTCGCCGCCGTCCCCCGCATCCGAAGAGCGACTACAGGAGGAAGGTCCTTCTCCTACCTGGCCGCCAAGACCTGGAACTCCCTCCCTCCCGACCTGCGCCTGACCCAAGACCACCTCTCCTTCAGGAAGAAGCTGAAGACCTGGCTGTTCGAGCAGTAGCGGCACCCCCCCCCCCCAGCGCCTTGAGACCCTACGGGTAGGTAGCGCGCTCTATAAGTGCCAATGATTGATTGATTGATTGAGTTGTTGAAGAGAACAGAGGACATAATACATGTGAAGGTCTACCAATGAAGTAAATCATGTCCACTTCACTCTTGAACAAACGCCAGACCTCTTCTGTGTCCGTGGACAGACCTAAAGTTCATCTGCACAATGTCATTCGTAAACTTAGGAAACACAGGTGATGTAATTGAAAAATGTGGAGTTTCTTTTCCTCATTTCACAATCACATCACCTGTGTTTCCTTTGCTTAGGTATCTCATAGTGCAGATGGAGTCTAGCATATCAAAGAGTACACAAAAGTTGAGCAGTGTATACAACAATTTTGACATTTACAGAAGACTCAGCTTCTTATCTTGTTGGAGATGAAGTGAGGCCTGTCTTGCAACATGCTGCATCTTTTGCATCACTGCTGCATCGGTTTCATGTGGCACGGGTTTTTTACAGCATGACACATCTGCCTAGATGCATCAATTTGTAATTTTGTTGCCTCATAGCAAATCTTTTCCACCGCCAATGCGTCAAAAAAGTGACGCACAGTGGCGCAAAAGAGGCATACACCGATCATAAATCTGTCCCTAACATTTTAAATGATTACTTCAGGATGACGATAAGGTGTGGCCTCTCCAGAGGTTTGTTTAAGGTGAGGCCTACTTAGGGTTGCAGATCAAATTTACGCTTGTTGAAGAATACAAAGGACATAATACATGTGAAAGCCTACCAATGAAGTAAGCCATGTCCACTTCACTCTTGAACAAAGGCCAGACCTCTTCTGTGTCCGTGGACAGACCTAAACTTCATCTGCACAATGTCATTCGTAAACTTAGGAAACACAGGTGATGTAATTGAAAAATGTGGAGTTTCTTTTCCTCATTTCACAATCACATCACCTGTGTTGCCTTTGCTTAGGTATCTCAAAGTGCAGATGTAGTCCAGCATATGAAACAGTACCCAGAAATGCACACTGCATGCAACAACTTTGACACTTACAAAAGCTTCAGCTTCTGCATGCCCCCTACACAGTGCTAATTATATACATTTCAAACTGATGGTATCTTGCTGGAGATGAACTGAAACCTATCTTGCAACATGGTGCATCTTTTACACAAAACTGACCCACAGCGGCGCAAAAGAGGCGCACGGCCATCATAAATCTGATCCTAACATTTTAAATGATTGTTTCAAGATGCCGATAAGGTGTAACCTATCCACAGATTTGTTTCAGGTAAGTCCTACTCAGGGTTGCAGATGAAATTTAGGTTTGTTGAAGAATACAGAGGAGATAATACATGTGCAGACCTACCAACGAAGTGAGTCATGTCCACTGCACTCTTGAACAAATGTCAGACCTCCTCTGTCTCCTGGAACAGGCCTAAACCTCATCTACACAATGTGATGTGTAATGTTAGGAAACACAGGTAATATAATTGAAAAACGTGCAATTTTTTTTGCTCATATCACCTGTGTTTCCTTTGCTTAAGTATCTCATTGTGGGAATGTAGTCTATCATATGAAAGACTACGTGGAATGTGAGCACTGTATGCAACAACTTTGACACTTACAGAAGCCTCTCCTTCTCCATGCCTCCTACACAGTTCTAAATGTACATCATAAATGCAAACAGTACAGAATTAATTATACATGTTAAATGGTTTATTTTTGCTGCTCTCAGAATGTATCAAATTTCACTAAAAACAGTGACTTGAAGGTATTCATCATATAACAGCGGGGAAAAAAAAACACAATCAAAATGATTGTGTTTAAAAAACCCATACAACATAACAAATCAGAATTCAGAACTCCTTAAAGTTAACTTACTTTCCATGACGTCGAAGGATGTCCTATGAACAGCTTACACTCTGTTGTGCTGTTATTACTTTCAGCCCGCCACTTTCTGAAAGAAAACCTCCATCGTTTTGAAAAATATGTTACATACAATAAATGACTTCTCGCTCTCTACCACACGTTTCCACAAGGCCAAATCATGTAAGAGCCATTTATAACTCTTGGAATTCTTGTAAGCCAATCCCGTCTTTTTATATTTCCGCAACTTTCAGAATTAAAATGTTGAAGATCATTTTCACAATCCTGGACTACTAATATCTTACCCTTCTTGCTCACTCATGTTCTACATTTCCTATGACACTGATACTGCTTACTATGAAGCAGACTTACACTACCTCTATGACTACTACAATTATTTAATTCTCTACATCACTTTTAATCACAAAGCAATATAAAACAGTAGACAGCATTGCAGACTTACATTCCCTCTACTCCATGTTTTGATTGGCTGCTTGAATTAGCTTATAAAAAGAAATCGTTTTTCTGAACTCATTCAAAGTGCAGTTATTTTTCCATGACGTCCAGTGTTATGGTAAGAAGTTATGTCTCTGTACTACACTTATCCTCAAGGCCAAATCGTGTAGGAGCCATTAGAACTTCTTGAAATTCCTCAGAGCGCATCCCGAGATTCTTTCCCTAAAATTTTGGTTTTAAAAACACCAGGTAAGAATTTTTAAGGTCATACGGCAATTTTTTTTTTTAAATTAAAACAGAATCGTTGCAGAATGACCAGCCATTTCTAGACTTTAAATAAGCTGTGTAATGTCCTGATGTTATTGAAGGACCGTCATGATATATAATTGCTGCAGTTACAAAAGTCCTTCCTGATATTGACAACTGTGAAGCCACAAAATTTTTAATTAAAGTTGTCAATTTTGTTCCATCAGGCCTACATCGTTGGAACATTAAAATGACATACTGGCCATATGTTCGTATAAATAATGTTGACATCATTTCAGATTTACATTGGCTACACTCCATGTTGTGATCAGCTGCTTTTACTAGCTTATTAAAAGAGACTGATTTACTGTCTGGCAAAGTTAAATATATAAATCTTTCTGAGTCTACACTAGTAGTACTTGATACCCTACAGTTCTCGCAGTCATGCTGCCATTGATAAGAAACCCAAACAGGTGATCTACATCTACACCTTCAGCATGCAATACATCAAGTATATACATTAAAAACTCCTGACAATCTTGCTGAATATTTTGAGAGAATTGTGTTTGACCTGAAAATCTGTCTAACAGATTTCGAATTTCAGACACACTTTCTATTTTTGTTCTATCAGTGCTACATTTCTCTAACACAGAATTTAACAAACTGCAAAATCTTTGATCAGAATTGACCACAATCTCTTCTTTTACATTTTCTAGAGAAAACAAAACATTAACCACTACATTAGCATAGCAGTTGACACCAGAACTGTTTTCAAATTGAAAACCAACAACATCTTCAACAGAATCCTTTTTGTTTCTGCTTATAATTTCAGGTTCATTGACTTTTCGTCTTTTTGCTACAACCTCCCTAGTATTGGTCACATTTCTTCGTTTCCGGCCTACCACACGTTTCTCAAACAAAGGATATTGAGGCAAATGTGGCGCATACTCTCTTCTTAACCTATTGTATTCCTTAACACAATCTAGATCCGCACAAATGTTTGTGACATCACACTCAATCAAGTACAATCCCGATAAAGTTCTAACTCCTGACAATGCCACATATGCCATACCCTCCTTGAACACAGAACTGCCAATATTCACCAATGCACTGTCTACACTTAAACCTTGCGATTTATGGATTGTCACCGCATATGCCAAGCAAACAGAAAACTGCTTATGGCGAACATATAAGTCTTTTACAAGCAAAAATCTAGCAGAACAACGACCAATTAGCTGTACTTCCTCAATGCCATCAAATTTAATTTTTAAAAATTCAATTCCATCTCTATTTCTGTATTTCACAAAATCACCAACATTACCCATTGATCCATTTACCAGACCTCTTTCAACATGTAAATTCCTTCTTAAAATTATACGGCAGTTTAAGCACACATACAGTCTTTTCAAAACCTGCAGTTTTAGATATAGTCTTCTCTAATGAATCCAATTTTGTTTTCAAATTCTCAGACAAAATAATTGTTGATCTCATATGCTCTACTCTGTCAATAGCTTCCAGTTTCACAATCTCTTGCACATTCTGCAAGAGTAGGCATCAAACATATTCCAGATTTCTTCTCAGTAATTTTCTGAAAAATATTTTCAGGCACAACATCTTGTTCTGGATATAAATTTGACAGTAATCGTGCATGTAAAGCTTCTTTCCCATGCTCGGTCACTTTTCCAATTCTAACATCTTGTAGAATATTCTTGTAAACTTCATCCTTCGCCTGACGCATATTTTCATGCAGTTCAGCATAATTGAAGTTTAACCATATATTGACGTTGCCAATGCTCCCTAGGCACTTCCTGGTATCTTCATGCGTGAGCATTTTGAACACAGGTTGTCCTTTCACTGGTGTCAGCTGCAGAAGATCTCCGAAAACAATGATGTGTTTGCCACCAAATAACACATCATACTCTGTTTTGAGAACTTCTTGCATTCTCAAATGTACAAAGGCAAGCATGACATTGGAAACCATGCTTACTTCGTCAATGATAAGAAGTTTCATTTTCCTCAAGATTCTTGAAACTTCACAACAAGCATCTCCAGATAGCTTGTGATATTGTAATTTGTTGTCATGCTCCACTGGCAGCATCAGTAAACGATGTAAAGTAATCCCTTTAATGTTATGTGCTGCCAGTCCAGTTGGAGCGGTGACAACACAAGACAGCGATGACTCAGTCCTTTCCTGCAAATAACATGAAATTGCTTTAATGAGGAAACTTTTTCCAGTTCCCGCTTCTCCACTCACGTACAGTCGGACAGGCTTCAACGACGTACATGAGCACTCTTTCTTCTCATGACTTAATCCATGATCAATTTGCTTGGTAACTTCGTCATATATTTTCCTCTGCTCAACGTTGAGTTGTCTTTCCAAGTCTTCTAAGTTAACTGCATCCTCCTGAGCATGTGCCATGGCTCTTTCCACTTCATTCATGGCAGTGGCAGCTTCATTTTCGATAACAGGTCCTCCTAGTGGATCCTGACTCAATGAAGCAGAACTCTGACTGTCTTGAGAACTGTCTCTGGCAATCTCGGCTGCAATCGTTGCTCCCTGCTCGATTTCCGCATTCAACATTTCTACATATTTAGGAAAAGCAGGACATTCTATGGTCTCCTTGGCGGCAGTGAAAGAGTCTTCGTAACAGAGGAAATCTCCAAGCAGTTCCTCTTCTGCACGCCAAGGCTTGAAAAGTTGCAAAAGTGCTAAATAGAAAAACTCCTTTTTTTCAGGAGATTCGCCACTCAATTTTCGATGGTTTACCAAGTGGCATTTTCTTTGCTTGACCAGACATCCCTCACTTCCAATTACAGCATACACTCCTTTCTCAGTATCTTCTTTGATGTTCCTCTTGAATATGTAATTTTGTAGAACCTCATACAGACAAACATTCTCGAGGTGACTGCTTCGATTTGGATAATATGTATCCAACATGTTGGTCTTCAAAATGTCGGTACTGTTTGGCTCCTTTTCCGCCAAATACTCAATTTCCCGCACAGGTTTCAGAACTCGATTACGTGTTGCAGCAAGACCAAGACTCGCCCAAACGATACTCCTAGATTTGGCATAGAGACTTGATGAAGACAATCGGTCAGAACATTCGTAAGCTCCGATTTCTCGATGCGACAACATCTTCAGACTGAAACTGTACAACTTCTTACTGAGGCTCTTTTCATGGGAAATGTCCTCCCACATATCCTTCAATTCTGTCTTTTCTTTTTTGGTGATGTAAGATGTCACATACCGAGCCACAGCCATACAGTTATCAGCCACAAACTGTATATCCATGTTAGCATTCCACATGGACAAAATCACTGGGTTGTAGTCGTTGATGTACTTGGACTCTTCGTTCCTCTTCAAATTGTATGTGTTTTTAGGTGATTTCTTCATCACATTATGTCGCAGCGAAGACATCAAACTGTTTACTCTTCCTTTAGAAATCACCGGTCGTGGAAAGCCGAAACGACATTTGGTGTAGAACTTGTCCTTGTTTCGGAATTTACGACGACAGTACTTTCCACAACGATGGCTTTGGAAACGTAGAACTTTGTCTCTTCGGCTTTTCTTCTCCTTTGCGTTTGGAACAGCACACGTAGAATACTGTTGTATGAAACTCATCACTGAGTCTTCTGGATCTGTTCCAAATTTAGGTGCATCCTTGATCCACAACAGCATATGTATGTGAGGAGCACCTCTTGCTTGGTACTCCTTTCTCCAGAAGAAATCCAACACCTCTCCAAGAGGTGGATTCTTCTTATTCATGATGAAAGACATCATAGCTTCAAATCTATGATTGAAGTACCGGCATACATTGACTGGATCCATAGAGCACAGTTCTCCGGGTGTCTTGAATTCGATGTTTTTGATGTTTCCATTTGCCTCTCGTAGAAATTCAAGTAAGTCTTCCCAGCCATACTCGGCACAGCTCAGAGTGAGGAACCATGTGGGAGTTCCTAAGTTCCTCAGCATACATTTTAAATCACCATGACGACGGTACCAGTACTCATTAGTACCACGCTGACACGCCATGAGATTAAACAGGTGAGAATCCAAAATACTGTCTTGGACATTGACTTTATCCATAAAGTCACTTGCCGAGATGTTTTGCATGTGTATACCACTTTTCAAGATGTGGTTCACTGCATATGACAGTCCAGACAGATCGCTTTCAAACAGGAGATGAAACAAATAGGGAATACATTGTCGAAACGTAGCATCTCCTGCATACAATCGCAAAGTCCGGTATTCAGAAGCAGGAATTTGATGAGGTCGCTCATCATATCTTCCTCCCTGACCTGTTGGAAAAAGCTGTGGGAAACACCGAGCTTCCAAACTTTACTCCCAAACACTAATGGGACTCCCTTTGGCTTGTTTCATTTGAAACAACTCAATAGCATTCCCCATGACTTCCTTGGAATGCAAAGGATGAACACTATAATGTTCATATATTTCTTCACTAGTAGAGGGTTCTACTTTCTCAATTTTACCAGCACACAAATCGCTATCCTCTTCCTCACTTCCTTCCTCTTCTGCAACATATATATTCTTATAGTACTTATTATTTTTTTTCAAATACAATGTTGCCTTTTTGACTTTCCTAACATCCACTAAATCTTGCCATATTTTCTTATTCTTTGTCGGAACCCCATTAACTAAGATAACCAGAGGGTCCTCTTCCACTTTTTCTACTCCAATTGTGTTAATGTTTTTCTTCAAATCTAGAGGCAAATAAACAACTCTTCCCTTTAATCCTCTCTGTAAATCTGATGGAGGCAATTTCCCTGTCTTTGGCTCCATTCTTACAATAGCCTGAAAGGGATGGATACTTTGAATCAAAATAGATTCATAAGTATTTAAATCCTTCAATTCAGAAGGAATCTCAACCAATTCCAGATTATTATGAACTGCTCTAGCAGGCATCTGGTTTTGATTTAATTTGCTACAACAATAAGTACACACACGTTGATCCGATCCCAAATCAAAACAATTTTCTACCATCAAGTATGTTGTGAAATCCTTCCATTCACTATTATTTTCCCTTTCACTTTTTGCATATAAATCCACTAACTTAGTCTGATTCTTATAATAAGTGCGTCGACAACACACACAAGTGAAATTAGGCCTCTCACTTGATTTCACCTGAAGCGTGGCAATTTCCCTCTGAAAATTATCTGTACTGGAAACCTGTACACTATCTTCCACATTACCCTCTTCTTCTTGGTCAATTTCAACATTCTCCTCTTTACTTCCAAAGTAACAAAACTCAATTTCTTCACAAATATTCTTCACATCTATTTCAGAACCATGCAAAAGTGCAGCGCATAATTGTTTAAGCATAATTGCTGGACTCTTAGCATAATACAACATTCTAACTAATTTCCTCACTTTATTATGATGCACTGCTAGCATCCTGAAATGATGAAAAACACTCTGGCATACTCTCCTGGAAAGACAAGCCAGTGAATGACCATGCAAACCTGTCACTTCTCTCACTCTGCAAGGATCTAATTCTTGCAACAACTTCATTTTCTGCTTCAAACTTTTCTTATTAAATGTCCGTACAAAATCACAAAGCAAATTGATGGAATCCTGTCGCACACTGCAAATACTACTACACTTCCAGGTGTACACAGGACCCTTAGGACGTCTTCCTAAAACCTCATTACCTAACACCTCTTCTGTCTCTGTTGTCACAAGTTTTTCTTTTTCAACTGGACAACCATCTTTCACTTCATAAGCTCGACCACTGGTGTCAACTGCATGCACCAAATCATTATCCTGGAAATAACTCTCCTCATTAAAAAATGCCTCACAACTTGAACTATGCATCCATTCTCCGGAAAAAACTTCACAAAAATTACTATGATTAACTATTCTCTTCCATCTACTATTTCTTTTGAAATCATAAATTGCCTTGTTTAGCTTCCTAATTCTATTGATTATCAAAATAAATAACTTACGTTTAATTTCAAATGCCTGATCAATAACTTTCTCAACTTTTTTTTTTCTCTTATAAAAAACCACTTTCTGTTGACCTTTCTTAATATTTTTTAACAAATTGCCAATTATCCTGTTGCGGAACATTCGTTTACGAATGTCCCTAAACTGTTGTTTCCTTCTACTATCATGCACAGAGTTATCTCTTGCTCTAGCAGTAACATTTTTGATTGGCCTTTCCTTTCCGTTTAAATTGCTTCTCTTTTTCTGGACTGAAACATTTTCTGTAGTAATACTTTTTTTACTACAAATATTGCTTATGAATGTTTTTGTGGTCTTACCCGGTGCTTTCTTGGTGACTTGACAAGTTTTTTTGGTAGAGGACTGCTGCATTATTTCATGGACCTGCTGTCTTTGACGTTTTGCAGCCTTTCTAAGTCTATCCATGTTTGGCATGCTGAAATCTTGAAATGATCTGCAGTTGAATCTGTGGTGAAATATAATAAAAAATTTTATTAACCACTATTACCAAACAGTAAATCAATAACAGTCATCAAAAACTTAACACACTACTTCACATTTTTACATAGAATATTTTTTAGTGCTTGGCAAATTTAGAATACAGAAATAGCAGAAAAGAAATGGAATTCATATTCATTTTACCTGTGCTGTTTTATATGTGAATCTGATCTAATTTTATGAGCATATTTTAATATTTTATTGAAGACACTACACATAACCTGTTTTTGAAGGTGTCTTTATTTTTAAATGAAACGGTTTACATTTTTACTTTTCATTTATTATAAATTTTTATATGTTTATAGTTCCATAGGCTCAAGCACGTCAGCTTCCCACCCTATATCATACAATTCTGACAATTTGGCATCCTCATCATTTTCTTCATCATCCTCAGAATTTAAATCATCCAAGGGATCTACTTCCACTGACGTTTCAATTACAAGTTCAATGATAATGTCATAATCAACTGATTGCTGATTGTCACTCATGGTTGATGTTGTCGTTATCTTTAAAGAAAGAGAACAACAATGAGATGTTGCAGAGTAAGAGACAAATCTCAGAGATTATAATAGTAAAATTGTTTAACAAGAGTAACATTTTGCAGCTATTATTTAGCCATGTCCAGCGATGCTGAGGAAGTGAAGCCTATGTCCAAGTTTTCAGTGAACATGACTCATCTCTTCTTAACCTTGGATAAGCCTCACCGACTCTGTGTCCCCTGCTCATACTTAAATGTACAGGGGCAGATTTATGCTAAATGGCGCATCCCCACGGATGCACCAGTTAATGTGCACCGCTGCTCTGCCAGCCATAGTGTGCGGAATTTACAATGTGGAGCACCATTGAGCAAAAACAGCACAGATGCGTCACACATCTGTGCCACAAAAGCAGCACATTGCAGGAATCACGTCATAAGCGCGACATGTCTACTGCAATGCACAGGAGGAGCCCTCACATTGCATGGTGCATCACTTCTTATGCCTGTTTCAAACAGGCATAAGGATTTGATTCAGCAATGCTATAAAGCTGACTCAGTGAAATCTTCTAAATTTCACTGTGTTAGTTTTACAGGGCTTTCTTGCAAATTAATGCATACCTTGCAACAAAACACCTATATGAAAACTGATGCAGGTTTCATGTGGCACAGGACTTTACAGCATGACACATCTGCCTAGATGCATCAATTTTTAAATATGTCGCCACATAGCAAATCTTTTGCACCACCGCTGCGTCACAAAAGTGACGCACAGCAGCGCAAAAGAGGCACACGGCTATCATAAATCTGTCTCTAACATGTTAAATGATTGATTCAGGATGACGATAAGGTGTGGCCTATCCAGAGGTTTGTTTAAGGTGGGGCCTACTCAGGGTTGCAGATCAAATTTACGCTTGTTGAAGAATACAGAGGAGATAATACATGTGAAGGCCTACTAATGAAGTAAGTCATGTGCACTTCACTCTTGAACAAAGGCCAGACCTCTTTTGTGTCCGTGGACAGACCTTAACTTCATCTGCACAATGTCATTCGTAAACTTAAGAAACACAGGTGATGTAATTGAAAAATGTGGAGTTTCTTTTCCTCATTTTACAATTACATCACCTGTGTTTCCTTTGCTAAGGTACCTCATAGTGCAGATGGAGTCTAGCATATCAAAGAGTACACAGAAGTTGAGCAGTGTATACAACAATTTTCACATTTACAGAAGACTCAGCTTCTTATCTTGTTGGAGATGAAGTGAGGCCTGTCTTGCAACATGGTGCATCTTTTGCATCACTGCTGCATCGGTTTCATGTGGCACAGGTTTTTTACAGCATGACACATCTGCCTAGATGCATCAATTTGTAATTTTGTCGCCACATAGCAAATCTTTTGCACCGCCACTGCGCCACAAAAGTGACGCACAGTGGCGCAAAAGAGGCATACACCTATCATAAATCTGTCCCTAGCATTTTAAATGATTAATTCAGGATGACGATAAGGTGTAGCCTATCCAGAGGTTTGTTTAAGGTGCATGAAGCTCTAGCAGTACATATCCAGAAATGTAATTGATTTCAAAAAACGTTTTTAAACACAACATATAAATCAATTGTATACCTACATTCATGGGGAAATGAATTAAAATGAAATTAAAATCGTTTGTGAGGAAAAGGAATGCTTTTAAAATTTATGACAAGGAAATAATGGTGTCTGCTTCTTCATTTCATTTTTCTTCAGCATTTTTTGGTCACTTTTAACATGGCTATGTAACTCAAAGAATCAAAATCTAAATTTGCCAAGCACAGGTGCGAGCATATTTACAAGGAATTTGCACCACGGGGAAAGGTCTTAAATTAAAATGGGAAAAATAACATCAGAGACACTCAAATGCCTTATAAAGAAGCAGACACCATTATTTCCTTGTCATAAATTTTAAAAGCATTCCTTTTCCTCAAAAACGATTTTCAAGTCATAATTTGAAAACACTGCACATTGGGAAATGACTTAAAATGTCCTTAAGACACATGAAAGCGTTTTTTGATTGCCTTTGCAGCATTTTTGGGTCACTTTTAACATGGCTATGTAACTTAAAGAATCAATATCTAAATTTGCCAAGCACAGGTGCGAGCATATTTCCAAGGAACTTGCCCCACGGGGAAAGGTCTTAACCGCATGCGTGCGGGCGGAATTCCGCCCGTTCGCTGAGATTTCCGAAACCGCACTTTACGTGACGAGCTGGGCTCGTCATGAGCGTGCGAGGAGGCTACCTCATGACGAGCCCAGCTCGTCATCAGCGTCGAAGGGGTTAAATTAAAATGGGAAAAATAACATCAGAGACACTCAAATGCCTTATAAAGAAGCAGACACCATTATTTCCTTGTCATAAATTTTAAAAGCATTCCTTTTCCTCAAAAACGATTTTCAAGTCATAATTTGAAAACACTGCACATGGGGAAATGACTGAAAATGTCCTTAAGACACATGAAAGCGTTTTTTGATTGCCTTTGCAGCATTTTTGGGTCACTTTTAACATGGCTATGTAACTTAAAGAATCAATATCTAAATTTGCCAAGCACAGGTGGGAGCATATTTCCAAGGAACTTGCCCCACGGAGAAAGGTCTTAAATTAAAATGGGAAAAATAACATCAGAGACACTCAAATGCCTTATAAAGAAGCAGACACCATTATTTCCTTGTCATAAATTTTAAAAGCATTCCTTTTCCTCAAAAACGATTTTCAAGTCATAATTTGAAAACACTGCACATGGGGAAATGACTTAAAATGTCCTTAAGACACATGAAAGCGTTTTTTGATTGCCTTTGCAGCATTTTTGGGTCACTTTTAACATGGCTATGTAACTCAAAGACTCAAAATCTAAATTTGCCAAGCACAGGTGCGAGCATATTTACAAGGAATTTGCACCACGGGGAAAGGTCTTAAATTAAAATGGGAAAAATAACATCAGAGACACTCAAATGCCTTATAAAGAAGCAGACACCATTATTTCCTTGTCATAAATTTTAAAAGCATTCCTTTTCCTCAAAAACGATTTTCAAGTCATAATTTGAAAACACTGCACATGGGGAAATGACTTAAAATGTCCTTAAGACACATGAAAGCGTTTTTTGATTGCCTTTGCAGCATTTTTGGGTCACTTTTAACATGGCTATGTAACTCAAAGACTCAAAATCTAAATTTGCCAAGCACAGGTGCGAGCATATTTACAAGGAATTTGCACCACGGGGAAAGGTCTTAAATGAAAATGGGAAAAATAACATCAGAGACACTCAAATGCCTTATAAAGAAGCAGACACCATTATTTCCTTGTCGTAAATTTTAAAAGCATTCCTTTTCCTCAAAAACGATTTTCAAGTCATAATTTGAAAACACTGCACATGGGGAAATGACTGAAAATGTCCTTAAGACACATGAAAGCGTTTTTTGATTGCCTTTGCAGCATTTTTGGGTCACTTTTAACATGGCTATGTAACTCAAAGACTCAAAATCTAAATTTGCCAAGCACAGGTGCGAGCATATTTACAAGGAATTTGCACCACGGGGAAAGGTCTTAAATTAAAATGGGAAAAATAACATCAGAGACACTCAAATGCCTTATAAAGAAGCAGACACCATTATTTCCTTGTCATAAATTTTAAAAGCATTCCTTTTCCTCAAAAACGATTTTCAAGTCATAATTTGAAAACACTGCACATGGGGAAATGACTGAAAATGTCCTTAAGACACATGAAAGCATTTTTTGATTGCCTTTGCAGCATTTTTGGGTCACTTTTAACATGGCTATGTAACTCAAAGACTCAAAATCTAAATTTGCCAAGTACAGGTGCGAGCATATTTACAAGGAATTTGTACCACGGGGAAAGGTCTTAAATTAAAATGGGAAAAATAACATCAGAGAAACTCAAATGCCTTATAAAGAAGCAGACACCATTATTTCCTTGTCATAAATTTTAAAAGCATTCCTTTTCCTCAAAAACGATTTTCAAGTCATAATTTGAAAACACTGCACAGCTCCTATGCACAAAAACACCCTGTCAGTACTAATACTTCACATTTTCTCCAATTACAATTTCTCAAAGAAACATAATCTATTTGTAAAACACTTGAGACAAAGCAACATTTTAAAAACACAACTTTCTTCATAATTTTCTTCTTAAAACACACTATTCTCTATCTAAATTAAATAAATCTTTTCTCACCTTAGCAAATACTTTATGAGTTTCAAAACAGTCTCAGAAATACACCAATTTGTCTTCAGCAGAACAAAGGGTATGCACTCCAGAGGCTGCAGCTATAGAAAGCACAGAAATGCTGTAATTCATCACACATATCTCTCATGTCAGCCAATCAAAACTCTTCCCTCACTTTTTTCAAATCAAAACCCTTCCCCCCTCTGCCCTCTCTGCCTTTTTTGCATAGCAACCACCTCCTGGAAGACCTCTGGTGTTTGCAAGTTCACACAACAATGTTTCAATTGAACTCTGAACTCTCAGTGCACCTGCATATCCAGTGCAATCTTTCATTTAATGATTTTTTATTGACCATTCAAAATACATCTTTCAAAGAACTCATCCATGCACCCTACCTTTCTGTTTTCAGCAATCAAAATCCACCAATCACTGTTACTGCTTCATTAACACAGAAACTCCACAGTTTTTTTCATTTTAAACTCTTATTTTTTCAACTGCCATTTCATTGCCACACTTCATCTGACTGCAGCAGAACCTTCTCTCACCATGTTTTCTGTCTGGATTGTTGGACATAGTTACATCTATTGGGCTCAGAGGTATGCTGAGAACAGAAATTTACCTAACCTCAATTTACAAGATCTGGAAATTAAGTGGTTTGGCCACAGAGGATTAAAATGTCACCAATTGATACCATTGGTGAAAACCTTTATGCATTTGCCAAAACCTGACCTGGTAATTGTGCACTGTGGAGGTAATGATTTGGGCACTTTGACTGGGGTAGGTCTGGAAATGCTTTTAAAGGACACCTTTGAACAATTAATGGCACTTTTTCCTCAAACTGCCTTGGTATATTCAAATATATGCCAAATACAGAAATGGAGGTGGTCGAACCAATTTTGTCCACAAATTGAGAAGTCGAGGAAGCATGTAAACAAATCTGTTTCAGCTTACATGAGAGACCATGGAATGGGCTCCGTGTACAACAATAACTTGCGTTACTACATGCAAGATATCTACAGAGGAGATGGAGTTCACTTCTCAGATGAGGGCAACAGAATTTTCATTTTGAATTTAAGACTGTGCATTGGTACATACTTATAAGTACCTAAATGTACCATAAACCCAAAAGCTCTTCTCAGAGCTACCCTACATCTGATCACTCACAATTATTTTTCTACTCTAACTTTTTTCACGAATTTTCAACAAAGTACGCTCCCTGGAGCGCTACCCGGTACGCGAACCGGAAGCTAACCGCGTGAAATTTTTTAAAAAAAATGTTTTTTTCCCGCACATATGGGCCTCCTCAGCCACCCTCAGAAAACCTAGGGGGTCAAGATACGTCTACCGTACCCCCTTCTACCCATTCTGAACATTATTTGCCCTCCATCTTGTATCTTAATTCGACCGAAACACAAAATGGTGGACTCCCGTAACGCTTCAGGTTCGCGTACCGGGGCGCTCGCCAGTTCGCGTACTGGGGCGCTCCCCGGGAAGCGCTCCATCAAAAAAGGTGGGAAAGTAATTTACAGAAAAACGACTGGAGACACTTTCATCAAATATAGATTAGCTCATACTACATACCAATCCCTACCATTTTCACAAATTTGATTGAAATTCCATTTAGCCATTTAGCCTGTAGACCTTTCTAAATACCGTGAGGTAAATTACTTCACAGAACACATCTGAAGTGTTGGAATTGACAACCAATGAAAATGTTACTTTCATTTTCTACTTTTTTTACCTGACATTTGATTCGTTATATACCTGAATATATTTAAAGGAAGAGAAGGGAACACAGCCATTTTGACTACTACTTCCTGGTGTACATTTCAATTGGATTTTCACTAATCACTTCAACTTCTTTGTAAAGGTAAGTTGTTATTTTAAAAACTGAAGTATATTGTGCACTATAAGTTAATATGGTAAACTTTTTCTGATAGTTATATACTATCCCTCTGTAGTAGTTATAAATTTAGATAGACTTCTCTGTTATAGTTATGGATGGAGTTAGGTTTCTCTTGTATAATTATGAATTTACTTACGTTAAATCACATACACTTTTTTATATTCCTACTTCCACTCTGATACTATACACTGCCCAAAGATAAATTCACTGATAAAAACTGCCTATCTAAAATTAATCCCAACAGTGCCCTATCTGTACTAATATATTTTTTTTTATCCAAATTTCAGGCAAAATGGAAGGCGAACAGAAAGTTTCATTTCAAATTGTCCTGCAAGAGAGCAACCAAGAAATATTTGATCCAAATTATATAGAATTTATGGATGAAACTTGGGACCAAGAACTACTGCAATGTGTGCAAGCAGTAGATGTCCTCCTTGAAAATGAGGACATTTTACACACTCAAACATTACAAGCTATGTTCAATGAAAATAACGACATTTCAGACAGTGAAATGTTAGACATTTTATTAAATTTTGAAACACAATCACAATAATAAATAATTGCTTAAAAAATAAAGAAATTAAAAAATAATCAACAAAACAAACAATCAATTAACATACAATATTAGAAAAGTCTATCATTCTTTTTTCCTTTTAGTACGCTTCCCAGAACGCTTCCCGGTTCGCGGACCGGGCGCTCCCCACGCAAAAAAACAAATTTTATTATTATTTTTTTTTTGCCCTGCGGGGCCCTTTTAAAGCCGCTACATCAAACCTAGGGGGTCAGGGAGGATCTACTATGCCCCCTTATGGTCATTTGCCCCTTCGCTTTGGCCTCCTCTTGTCTCTCGATCCTACCGAGAGACAAGATGGCGGCCGCTACGGACTGTTTGGAATGTTTACAGACACCGGAGAGCCAATCAGCTTCGCTACGCGAAGTTCCGTTATGCGTCAAGTACGCGAACCGGAGCGCTGCCCAGAGCGCGCTTAGAGATATATATCTTTTTTTGAACGTTAATTTCTCAAAATCCACTGGAGCACATATATTGAGACCTAGCAAAGGCACATCGGGCTACCAGTCCCTACAATTTTGCGAAGTTTCGTGCAAATCCATTCAGCCGTTCGGGCTAAAAGTGAGGCCAACCGCCCTATGGAAATTAACATGGGAAAAACGTGTTTTGGGACCCCCCTTTTTTCTCGGCCCCCCCTTGACGAACCCCCCCCAAATTTTCAGGGGCTGCTCAGAAACAAAATGTTCCATTTTCCTGAAAATTTCAGCCAATTCCGTCCACAAACGCCAAAGTTATTAGACATAGAATTTTCAAAAATCCCATAGAGAAAAAATCCTAACTATATATACCTATATATACCTACTGTATATATATATATTACCTACTGGCGGTCGCCAGTAGGTATATATAGTTAGGATTTTTTCCCTATGGGATTTTTGAAAATTCTATGTCTAATAACTTTGGCGTTTGTGGACGGAATTGGCTGAAATTTTCAGGAAAATGGAACATTTTGTTTCTGAGCAGCCCCTGAAAATTTGGGGGGGGGTTCGTCAAGGGGGGGCCGAGAAAAAAGGGGGGTCCCAAAACGTGTTTTTCCAATGTTAATTTCCATAGGGCGGTTGGCCTCACTTTTAGCCCGAACGGCTGAATGGATTTGCACGAAACTTGGCAAAATTGTAGGGACTGTTAGCCCGATGTGCCTTTGCTAGGTCTCAATATATGTGCTCCAGTGGATTTTGAGAAATTAACGTTTAAAAAAAGATATATATCTGTAAGCGCGCTCTGGGCAGCGCTCCGGTTCGCGTCCTTTACGCGTAACGGAACTTCGCGAAGCGAAGCTGATTGGCTCTCCGGTGTCTGTCAACATTCTAAACAGTCCGGAGCGGCCGCCATCTTGTCTCTCGGTAGGATCGAGAGACAAGAGGAGGCCAAAACAAAGGGGGAAATGACCAGAAGGGGGCATAGTAGATCCTCCCTGACCCCCTAGGTTTGATGTGGAGGCTTTAAAAGGGCCCCGCAGGGCAAAAAAAAATAAAAAAAACATTTTTTGTTTTTTGCGTGGGGAGCGCCCGGTTCGCGAACCGGGAAGCGTACTGGGGAGCGTACTATGAGGAAAAAAGAATGATAGACTTTTAAAATATTGTATGTTTATTGATTGTTCGTTTTGTTGTTTTTTTTGTTTTTATTTATTTAAGTAGCAATATGTAGGTACCAATGCAGAGTCAAAAAATGTATATACACCCTATGTAACATAAAAAAGTTGCACAGTATACTATAAGTCTGACTTTACATTATAATCAATTAGGTACTAGTTTATGAATTACATATAAAAATGATTAAAGTCTCGAACAATTTTTGATTATTAAATAATTTTATTTTTGTGATTCTTTTTCCAAATTTAACAGAACATTTAACAACAAATTGTCGGAAATGTCCTCATTTTCAATCAGCAAATCTACTGCATCTACACATTGAACTAATTCATGGTCCCGTGATTCATCCATGAAATCTGAGTCATCATTGTCCTCAATAACTTTTTCTGTGTTGTTCTCCAGAACAATTTTGAAGGAAATATTCTGCTCTCCTTCCATTTTCTTGCTGTAATTTGCATAAAAAATAAATATATCAGTAGAGATAGGGCACTGTTGGCTTTAAGTTCAGACAGGTACTTGTGAGTTTATAACAGAGAAGTAATCTATGGGCACTGTATGGTTTCAGGCGTGAAATAGTACTATTAAAAAGTGCCTGTGAAGAAGTCTAAGTAAATTCATAATTATAGCACAGAAACCTAAATCAATCCATAATTATAATAAACAAGCCTTTCTCAATGTCTAACTCTTACAGAGGGACAGTATATAACTATCTGAAAATGTTTTCCCAAATTAATTTAAAGTGCATAACATAGTTCTCCTTTCAAATTTATAAAATAACATCTTACCTATTAAAAACAAGTTTAAGTTGTCAGTGAAAATGCACTTGCAATGTACTTCAGGAAGTAGTAGTCAAAATGGCTGTGTTTCTCTCTCTTTTTTTATATATATTCAGGTACATAACCAATCAAATGTCAGGTAAAAAAAGTAGAAAATGAAAGTAACATTTTAATTGGTTGTCAATTCCAACACTTCAGATGTGTTTTGTGAAGTAATTTACCTCAGGGTATTTAGAGAGGTCTACAGGCTAAATGGCTAAATGGAATTCCAACCAAATTTGTGAAAATGGTAGGGATTGGTATGTAGTATGAGCTAATCTATATTTGGTGAGAGTGTCTCCAGTAGTTTTTCTGTAAATTACTTTCCCACCTTTTTTGATGGTGCGCTTCCCGGGAAGCGCCCCGGTACGCGAACTGGCGAGCGCCCCGGTACGCAAACCTTAAGCGTTACGGGAGTCCACCATTTTGTGTTTCGGTCGACTTAAGATACAAGATGGAGGGCAAATAATGTTCAGAATGGGTAGAAGGGGGCACGGTAGACTTATCTTGACCCCTAGGTTTTCTGAGGGTGGCTGAGGAGGCTTATATGTGCGAAAAAAAACATTTTTTTTGAAAATTTCGCGCGGTTAGCTTCCGGTTCGCGTACCGGGTAGCGCCCCGGGGAGCGTACTTTGTTGAAAATTAGTGAAAAAAGTTAGAGTAAAATAATAATTGTGAGTGATCAGATGTAGGGTAGCTCTGAGAAGAGCTTTTGGGTTTATGGTACATTTAGGTACTTATAAGTAGGTACCAATGCACAGTCTTAAATTCAAAATGAAAACTCTGTTGCCCTCATCTGAGAAGTGAACTCCATCTCCTCTGTAGATATCTTGCATGTAGTAACGCAAGTTATTGTTGTACATGGAGCCCATTCCATGGTCTCTCATGTAAGCTGAAACAGATTTGTTTACATGCTTCCTCGACTTCTCAATTTGTGGACAAAATTGGTTTGACCACCTCCATTTCTGTCTTTGGCATATATTTGAATATACCAAGGCAGTCTGAGGAAAAAGTGCCATTAATTGCTCAAAGGTGTCCTTTAAAAGCATTTCCAGACCTACCCCAGTCAAAGTGCCCAAATCATTACCTCCACAGTGCACAATTAACAGGTCAGGTTTTGGCAAATGCATAAAGGTTTTCACCAATGGTATCAATTGGTGACATTTTAATCCTCTGTGGCCAAACCACTTAATTTCCACATCTTGTAAATTGAGGTTAGGTAAATTTCTGTTCTCAGCATACCTCTGAGCCCAATAGATGTAACTATGTCCAACAATCCAGACAGAAAACATGGTGAGAGAAGGTTCTCCTGCAGTCAGATGAAGTGTGGCAATGAAATGGCAGTTGAAAAAATAAGAGTTTAAAATGAAAAAAACTGTGGAGTTTCTGTGTTAATGAAGCAGTAACAGTGATTGGTGGATTTTGATTGCTGAAAACAGAAAGTTAGGGTGCATGGATGAGTTCTTTGAAAGATGTATTTTGAGTGGTCAAGAAAAAATCATTAAATGAAAGAATGCACTGGATATGCAGGTGCACTGAGAGTTCAGAGTTCAATTGAAACATTGTTGTGTGAACTTGCAAACACCAGAGGTCTTCCAAGAGGTGGTTGCTATGCAAAAAAAGCAGAGAGGGCAGAGGGGGGAAGGGTTTTGATTTGAAAAAAGTTGGGGAAGAGTTTTGATTGGGTGACATGAGAGATATGTGTGAAGAATTACAGCATTTCTGTGCTTTTGATAGCTGCAGACTCTAGAGTGCATACCTTTTGCTCTGCTGAAGACAAATTGGTGTGTTTCTGAGACTGTTTTGAAACTCATAAAGTATTTGCTAAGGTGAGAAAAGATTTCTTACTTTAGATAGAGAATAGTGTGCTTTAAGGAGAAAATTATGAAGAAAGTTGTGTTTTTCAAATGTTGCTTTGTCTCAAGTGTTTTACAAATAGATTTTGTTTCTTTGAGAAATTGTAATTGGAGAAAATGTGAAGTATTAGTACTGACAGGGTTTTTTTGTGCATAGGAGCTGTGGAGTGTTTTCAAATTATGACTTGAAAATCGTTTTTGAGGAAAAGGAATGGTTTTAAAATTTATGACAAGGACATAATGGTGTATGCTTCTTTATAAGGCAATTGGGTGTCTCTGATGTTATTTTTCCCATTTTAATGTAAGACCTTTCCCTGTGGAGCAAATTGCTTGTAAATATGCTCCCACCTGTGCATGGCAAATTTAGATTTTGAATGTTTGCGTTACATAGCCATGTTAAAAGTGACCCAAACATGCTGCAAAGGCAATCAAAAAACGCTTTCATGTGTCTTAAGGACATTTTAAGTCATTTCCCCATGTGGAGTGTTTTCAAAATATGACTTGAAAATCGTTTTTGGGGAAAAGGAATGGTTTTAAAATATATGACAAGGACATAATGGTGTATGCTTCTTTATAAGGCATTTGAGTGTCTCTGATGTTATTTTTCCCATATTAAATTAAAAGACCTTTCCCCGCGGAGCAAATTCCTTGTAAATATGCTCCCACCTGTGCATGGTAAATTTAGATTATGACTGTTTGAGTTACATAGCCATGTTAAAAGTGACCCAAAAAAGTTGCAAAGGCTTTAAAAAAACACTTTCATGTGTCTTAAGGACATTTCAAGTCATTTCCCCATGTGGAGTGTTTTCAAATTATGACTTGAAAATCGTTTTTGGGGAAAAGGAATGGTTTTAAAATATATGACAAGGACATAATGGTGTATGCTTCTTTATAAGGCATTTCCGTGTCTCTGATGTTATTTTTCCCATATTAAATTAAAAGACCTTTCCCCGTGGAGCAAATTCCTTGTAAATATGCTCCCACCTGTGCATGGTAAATTTAGATTTTGACTGTTTGAGTTACATAGCCATGTTAAAAGTGACCCAAAAAAGTTGCAAAGGCTTTAAAAAAACACTTTCATGTGTCTTAAGGACATTTTAAGTCATTTCCCCGTGGGCAGTGTTTTCAAATTATGACTTGAAAATCGTTTTTGAGGTAAAGGAATGTTTTTAAAATTTATGTGCGCCATATGCCCCCAAATTTCTTTTTCAGGGGTGCAGCAGGGTGTTCTTGAGACACCCCTGCAACCTTGGAAAAATTCCTAATTTGCGATGAGCTAATTGCTAATCGCAAATTGCACCTTCATTGCTATGGGCCTCCTGGCCCATGGAAATGAATGGGTAATTTGCAATTAGCAATTTGCTCATCGCAAATTAGGAATGGTAAAGAATCGCTATTTATTCCTTAAAATTCGCTATTTAGGAAATGCAAAATAGTTTGATGATACATATGGCGGTTCATCTCTAACAAGATAAGAAGCTTAGGGATAGATTTATGATGACTGGCGCAATGAGGTGGACATCACTTACTTCATTGGTAGGCCTTTACATGTATTATCTCCTCTGTATTCTTCAACAAACGTAACTTTGATCTGTAACCCTGAGTAGGCCTCACCTTAAACAAACCTCTGGATAGGCCACACCTTATCGTCATCCTGAATTAATCATTTAAAATGCTAGGGACAGATTTATGATAGGTGTATGCCTCTTTTGCGCCACTGTGCGTCACTTTTCTGATGCAGCGGCGGTGCAAAAGATTTGCTATGAGGCGACAAAATTACAAATTGATGCATTTAGGCAGATGTGTCATGCTGTAAAAAAACCGTGCCACATGAAACCGATGCAGCAGTGATGCAAAAGATGCACCATGTTGCAAGACAGGCCTCACTTGGGGCCATATGTATCAAGCTAATTAGCATTCGCAAAGGCCGAAATTCTGCGAATTTCGGCCTTTGCGAATGCTAATTAGACAAATGGTATGTATCAAAGAAGTTTGATGCAAAATAAGGAATAGCAAAATTTGTTATTCCTTATTTTGCGATTGCACTGAAGCATTTGCAAATTTTGCGATTCCTTAAATGAAATGTATCAAACAAAAAATATGCAAAAAATGCCATTAAGGATTTGCAAATTACCACCAACTTCTAGTTGGTGGTAATTGCAAATTCTTTTCAAAAAGCTTTTTTTCCAAAAAACAAAAGGTGCCATATGACGCCCATACATGCCCTTAGGGCATGTATGTGCGCCATATGCCCCCAAATTTCTTTTTCAGGGGTGCAGCAGGGTGTTCTTGAGACACCCCTGCACCCTTGGAAAAATTCCTAATTTGCGATGAGCTAATTGCTAATCGCAAATTGCACCTTCATTCCTATGGGCCTCCTGGCCCATGGAAATGAATGGGTAATTTGCAATTAGCAATTTGCTCATCGCAAATTAGGAATGGTAAAGAATCGCTATTTATTCCTTAAAATTCGCTATTTAGGAAATGCAAAATAGTTTGATGATACATAAGGCGGTTCATCTCTAACAAGATAAGAAGCTTAGGGATAGATTTATGATGACTGACGCATCACCAGGGATGTGCCAGTCATCCTGCGCCGCTGTTCCGCCACCCATGGTGTGCTGCATTTACAATGCGGCGCACCATGGGGCAAAAACGGCACAGATGCGTGACGCATCTGTGCCGTAAAGGTGGCGCATTACTGGAGTTGTATAGCAAGTGCGATGCAGCTCCAGCAAGGCTCAGGGGTGCCCCATCTCCACAATGCTGCGTCAAGAACTATGCCTGCTTCAAGCAGGCGCAGGGTTTTGACGCAGCTTTGTCCTATCTGATTGTAAATGCGGCACACCATGGGTGGCAGAGCAGCGGTGCACGTTAACTGGTGCATCCCTGGGGATGTGCCAGTTAACATAAATCTGCCCCTTTACATTTAAGTATGTGCAGGGGACACAGAGTCGGTGAGGCTTATCCAAGGTTAAGAAGAGATGAGTCCTGTTCACTGAAAAATTGGACATGCGCTTCACCTCCTCAGCATCGCTGGACATGGCTAAATAATAGCTGCAAAATGTTACTCTTGTTAAACAATTTTACTATTATAATCTCTGAGATTTGTCTCTTACTCTGCAACATCTCATTGTTGTTATCTTTCTTTAAAGATAAAGACAACATCAACATGAGCGACAATCAGCAATCAGTTGATTTCGACCTCATCATTGAACTCATAATTGAAACATCAGTGGATGTTGATCCCTTGGATGATTTAAATCCTGAGGATGAAGAAGAACGTGATGAGGATGCAGATTTGTCAGAATTGTATGACATAGGATAAGAAGCTGACGTGCTTGAGCCTATGGAACTATAAACATTTATTTTAAAAATTTATAATAAATAAAAAGTAAAAATGTAAACCGTTTGATTTAAAATTAAAAACACCTTTAAAAACAGGTTATGTCTAGTGTCTTCAATAAAATATTAAAATATGCTCATAAAATTAGATCAGAATCACATATAAAATAGTAGAGGTAAAATGAATATAAATTCCATGTATTTTCTGCTATTTGTGTATTATATATTTGCCAAGCACTAAAAAATCTTCTATGTAAAAATGTCAAGTAGTGTGTTAAGTTTTTGATGACTGTTATTGATTTACTGTTTGGTAATAGTGGTTAATAACATTTTTTATTATATTTTACCACAGATTCAACTGCAGATCATTTCAAGATTTCAGCATGCCAACCAAAGAAAGACTGAGAAAGGCTGCAAAACGTCAAAGACAGCAGGTCAATGAAAAAAAGCAGCAGTCCTCTAACAAAAAGATTTGTCAAGTCACCAAGAAAGCACCGGGTAAGAGTACAAAAACATTCATAAGAAATATCTGTAGTAAAAAAAATATTACTACAGAAAATGTTTCAGTCCAGAAAAAGAGAAGCAATTCAAACGGAAAGGAAAGGCCAATGTAAAATGTTACTGCTAGAGCAAGAGATAACTCTGTGCATGATAGTAGAAGGAAACAACAGTTTAGGGACATTCGTAAACGAATGTTCCGCAACAGGATAATTGGCAATTTGTTAAAAAATATTAAGAAAGGTCAACAGAAAGTGGTTTTTTATAAGAGAAAAAAAATAGTTGAGAAAGTTATTGATCAGGCATTTGAAATTAAACGTAAGTTATTTATTTTGATAATCAATAGAATTAGGAAGCTAAACAAGGCAATTTATGATTTCAAAAGAAATAGTAGATGGAAGAGAATAGTTAATCGTAGTAATTTTTGTGAAGTTTTTTCTGGAGAATGGATGCATAGTTCAAGCTGTGAGGCATTTTTTAATGAGGAGAGTTATTTCCAGGATAATGATTTGGTGCATGCAGTTGACACCAGTGGTCGAGCTTATGAAGTGAAAGATGGTTGTCCAGTTGAAAAAGAAAAACTTGTGACAACAGAGGCAGAAGAGGTGTTAGGTAATGAGGTTTTAGGAAGACGTCCTAAGGGTCCTGTGTATACCTGGAAGTGTAGTAGTATTTGCAGTGTGCGACAGGATTCCATCAATTTGCTTTGTGATTTTGTACGGTCATTTAATAAGAAAAGTTTGAAGCAGAAAATGAAGTTGTTGCAAGAATTAGATCCTTGCAGAGTGAGAGAAGTGACAGGTTTGCATGGTCATTCACTGGCTTGTCTTTCCAGGAGAGTATGCCAGAGTGTTTTTCATCATTTCAGGATGCTAGCAGTGCATCATAATAAAGTGAGGAAATTAGTTAGAATGTTGTATTATGCTAAGAGTCCAGCAATTATGCTTAAACAATTATGCGCTGCTCTTTTGCATGGTTCTGAAATAGATGTGAAGAATATATGTGAAGAAATTGAGTTTTGTTACTTTGGAAGTAAAGAGGAGAATGTTGAAATTGACCAAGAAGAAGCGGGTAATGTGGAAGATAGTTTACAGGTTTCCAGTACAGATAATTTCCAGAGGGAAATTGCGACGTTTCAGGTGAAATCAAGTGAGAGGCCAAATTTCACTTGTGTGTGTTGTCGACGCACTTATTATAAGAATCAGACAAAGTTAGTGGATTTATATGCAAAAAGTGAAAGGGAAAATAATAGTGAATGGAAGGATTTCACAACATACTTGATGGTAGAAAATTGTTTTGATTTGGGATTGGATCAACGTGTGTGTACTTATTGTTGTAACAAATTAAATCAAAACCAGATGCCTGCTAGAGCAGTTCATAATAATCTGGAATTGGTTGAGATTCCTTCTGAATTGAAGGATTTAAATACTTATGAATCTATTTTGATTCAAAGTATCCATCCCTTTCAGGCTATTGTAAGAATGGAGCCAAAGACAGGGAAATTGCCTCCATCAGATTTACAGAGAGGATTAAAGGGAAGAGTTGTTTATTTGCCTCTAGATTTGAAGAAAAACATTAACACAATTGGAGTAGAAAAAGTGGAAGAGGAACCTCTGGTTATCTTAGTTAATGGGGTTCCGACAAAGAATAAGAAAATATGGCAAGATTTAGTGGATGTTAGGAAAGTTAAAAAGGCAACATTGTATTTGAAAAAAAATAATAAATACTATAAGAATGTATATGTTGCAGAAGAGGAAGTAAGTGAGGAAGAGGATAGCGATTTGTGTGCTGGTCAAATTGAGAAAGTAGAACCCTCTACTAGTGAAGAAATATATGAACATTATAGTGTTCATCCTTTGCATTCCAAGGAAGTCATGGGGAATGCTATTGAGTTGTTTCAAATGAAACAAGCCAAAGGGAGTCCCATTAGTGTTTGGGAGGAAAGTTTGGAAGCTCGGTGTTTCCCACAGCTTTTTCCAACAGGTCAGGGAGGAAGATATGATGAGCGACCTCATCAAATTCCTGCTTCTGAATACCGGACTTTGCGATTGTATGCAGGAGATGCTAGGTTTCGACAATGCATTCCCTATTTGTTTCATCTCCTGTTTGAAAGCGATCTGTCTGGACTGTCATATGCAGTGAACCACATCTTGAAAAGTGGTATACACATGCAAAACATCTCGGCAAGTGACTTTATGGATAAAGTCAATGTCCAGGACAGTATTTTGGATTCTCACCTGATTAATCTCATGGCGTGTCAGCGTGGTACTAATGAGTACTGGTACCGTCGTCATGGTGATTTAAAATGTATGCTGAGGAACTTAGGAACTCCGACATGGTTCCTCACTCTGAGCTGTGCGGAGTATGGCTGGGAAGACTTACTTGCATTTCTACGAGAGGCAAATGGAAACATCGAAAACATCGAATTCAAGACACCCGGAGAACTGTGCTCTTTGGATCCAGTCAATGTATGCAGGTACTTCAATCATAGATTTGAAGCTATGATGTCTTTCATCATGAATAAGAAGAATCCACCTCTTGGAGAGGTGTTGGATTTCTTCTGGAGAAAGGAGTACCAAGCAAGAGGTGCTCCTCATATACATATGTTGCTGTGGATCAAGGATGCACCTAAATTTGGAACGGATCCAGAAGACTCGGTGATGAGTTTCATACAACAGTATTCTACGTGTGCTGTTCCAAACGCAAAGGAGAAGAAAAGCCTAAGAGAAAAAGTTCTACGTTTCCAAAGCCATCGATGTGGAAAGTACTGTCGTCGTAAATTCCGAAACAAGGACAAGTTCTACACCAAATGTCGTTTCGGCTTTCCACGACCGGTGATTTCTAAAGGAAGAGTAAACAGTTTGATTTCTTCGCTGCGACATAATGTGATGAAGAAATCACCTAAAAACACATACAATTTGAAGAGGAACGAAGAGTCTAAGTACATCAACGACTACAACCCGGTGATTTTGTCCATGTGGAATGCTAACATGGATATACAGTTTGTGGCTGATAACTGTATGGCTGTGGCTCGGTATGTGACATCTTACATCACCAAAAAAGAGAAGACAGAATTGAAGGATATGTGGGAGGACATTTCCCATGAAAAGAGCCTCAACAAGAAGTTGTACAGTTTCAGTCTGAAGATGTTGTCGCATCGAGAAATCGGAGCTTACGAATGTTCTGACCGGTTGTCTTCAGCAAGTCTCTATGCCAAGTCCAGGAGTATCGTTTGGGCGAGTCTTGGTCTTGCTGCAACGCGTAATCGAGTTCTGAAACCTGTGCGGGAAATTGAGTATTTGGCGGAAAAGGAGCCAAACAGTACCGACATTTTGAAGACCAACATGTTGGATACATATTATCCAAATCGAAGCAGTCACCTCGAGAATGTTTGTCTGTATGAGGTTCTTCAAAATTACATATTCAAGAGGAACATCAAAGAAGATACTGAGAAAGGAGTGTATGCTGTAATAGGAAGTGAGGGATGTCTGGTCAAGCAAAGAAAATGCCACTTGGTAAACCATCGAAAATTGAGTGGCGAATCTCCTGAAAAAAAGGAGTTTTTCTATTTAGCACTTTTGCAACTTTTCAAGCCTTGGCGTGCAGAAGAGGAACTGCTTGGAGATTTCCTCTGTTACGAAGACTCTTTCAATCCTGCCAAGGAGACCATAGAATGTCCTGCTTTTCCCAAATATGTAGAAATGTTGAATGCGGAAATTGAGCAGGAAGCAACGATTGCAGCCGAGATTGCCAGAGACTGTTCTCAGGACAGTCAGAGTTCTGCTTCATTGAGTCAGGATCCACTAGGAGGACCTGTTATCGAAAATGAAGCTGCCACTGCTATGAATGAAGTGGAAAGAGCCATGGCACATGCTCAGGAGGATGCGGTTAACTTAGAAGAGTTGGAAAGACAACTCAACGTTGAGCAGAGGAAAATATATGACGAAGTTACCATGCAAATTAATCATGGATTAAGTCATGACAAGAAAGAGTGCTCATGTACGTCGTTGAAGCCTGTCCGACTGTACGTGAGTGGAGAAGCGGGAACTGGAAAAAGTTTCCTTATTAAAGCAATTTCATGTTATTTGCAGGAAAGGACAGAGTCATCGCTGTCTTGTGTTGTCACCGCTCCAACTGGACTGGCAGCACATAACATTAAAGGGATTACTTTACATCGTTTACTGATGCTGCCAGTGGAGCATGACAACAAATTACAATATCACAAGCTATCTGGAGATGCTTGTTGTGAAGTTTCAAGAATCTTGAGGAAAATGAAACTTCTTATCATTGACGAAGTAAGCATGGTTTCCAATGTCATGCTTGCCTTTGTGCATTTGAGAATGCAAGAAGTTCTCAAAACAGAGTATGATGTGTTATTTGGTGGCAAACACATCATTGTTTTCGGAGATCTTCTGCAGCTGACACCAGTGAAAGGGCAACCTGTGTTCAAAATGCTCACGCATGAAGATACCAGGAAGTGCCTAGGGAGCATTGGCAACGTCAATATATGGTTAAACTTCAATTATGCTGAACTGCATGAAAATATGCGTCAGGCGAAGGATGAAGTTTACAAGACTATTCTACAAGATGTTAGAATTGGAAAAGTGACCGAGCATGGGAAAGAAGCTTTACATGCACGATTACTGTCAAATTTATATCCAGAACAAGATGTTGTGCCTGAGAATATTTTTCAGAAAATTACTGAGAAGAAATCTGGAATATGTTTGATGCCAACTCTTGCAGAATGTGCCAAATTCAACAACAAAATGTTGCATTTAGAAAAGCAACAGATTGTGAAACTGGAAGCTATTGACAGAGTAGAGCATATGGGATCAACAATTATTTTGTCTGAGAATTTGAAAACAAAATTGGATTCATTAGAGAAGACTATATCTAAAACTGCAGGTTTTGAAAAGACTCTGAATGTGTGCTTGAACTGCCGTATAATTTTAAGAAGGAATTTACATGTTGAAAGAGGTCTGGTAAATGGATCAATGGGTAATGTTGTTGATTTTGTAAAATACAGAAATAGAGATGGAATTGAATTTTTAAAAATTAAATTTGATGGCATTGAGGAAGTACAGCTAATTGGTCGTTGTTCTGCTAGATTTTTGCTTGTGAAAGACTTATATGTTCGCCGTAAGCAGTTTCCTGTTTGCTTGGCGTATGCGGTGACAATCCATAAATCGCAAGGTTTAAGTGTAGACAGTGCATTGGTGAGTATTTGCAGTTCTGTGTTCAAGGAGGGTATGGCATATGTGGCATTGTCACGAGTTAGAACTTTATCGGGATTGTACTTGATTGAGTGTGATGTCACAAACATTTGTGCGGATCTAGATTGTGTTAAGGAATACAATAGGTTAAGAAGAGAGTATGCGCCACATTTGCCTCAATATCCTTTGTTTGAGAAACGTGTGGTAGGCCGGAAACGAAGAAATGTGACCAATACTGGGGAGGTTGTAGCAAAAAGACGAAAAGTCGATGAACCTGAAATTATAAGCAGAAACAAAAAGGATTCTGTTGAAGATGTTGTTGGTTTTCAATTTGAAAACAGTTCTGGTGTCAACTGCTATGCTAATGTAGTGGTTAATGTTTTGTTTTCTCTAGAAAATGTAAAAGAAGAGATTGTGGTCAATTCTGATCAAAGATTTAGCAGTTTGTTAAATTCTGTGTTAGAGAAATGTAGCACTGATAGAACAAAAATAGAAAGTGTGTCTGAAATTCGAAATCTGTTAGACAGATGTTCAGGCCAAACACAATTCTCTCAAAATATTCAGCAAGATTGTCAGGAGTTTTTAATGTATATGCTTGATGTATTGCATGCTGAAGGTGTAGATGTAGATCACCTGTTTGGGCTTTCTTATCAATGGCAGCATGACTGCGAGAACTGTAGGGTATCAAGTACTACTAGTGTAGACTCAGAAAGATTTATATATTTAACTTTGCCAGACAGTAAATCAGTCTCTTTTAATAAACTAGTAAAAGCAGCTGATCACAACATGGAGTGTAGCCAATGTAAATCTGAAATGATGTCCACATTATTTATACGAACATATGGCCAGTATGTTATTTTAATGTTCCAACGATGTAGGCCTGATGGAACAAAATTGACAACTTTAATAAAAAAATTTGTGGCTTCATAGTTGTCAATATCAGGAAGGACTTTTGTAACTGCAGCAATTATATATCATGACGGTCCTTCAATATCATCAGGACATTACACAGCTTATTTAAAGTCTAGAAATGGCTGGTCATTCTGCAATGATTCTGTTTTAATTTTCAAAAAAAAATTGCCGTATGACCTTAAAAACTCTTACCTGGTGTTTTTAAAACCAACATTTTAGGGAAAGAATCTCGGGATGTGCTCTGAGGAATTTCAAGAAGTTCTAATGGCTCCTACACGATTTGGCCTTGAGGATAAGTGTAGTACAGAGACATAACTTCTTACCATAACACTGGACGTCATGGAGAAATAAGTGCACTTTGAATGAGTTCAAAAAAACTGTTTCTTTTTATAAGCTAATTGAAGCAGCCAATCAAAACATGGAGTAGAGGGAATGTAAGTCTGCAATGCTGTCTACTGTTTTATATTGCTTTGTGATTAAAAGTGATGTAGAGAATTAAATAATTGTAGTAGTCATAGAGATAGTGTAAGTCTGCTTCATAGTAAGCAGTATCAGTGTCATAGGAAATGTAGAACATGACTGAGCAAGAAGGGGAAGTTATTACTAGTCCAGGATTGTGAAAATGATCTTCAACATTTTTATTGTGAAAGTTGCGGAAATACAACATGACGGGATTGGCTTACAAGAATTCTAAGAGTTATAAATGGCTCTGACATGATTTGGCCTTGTGGAAACGTGTGGTAGAGAGCAAGAAGTCATTTATTGTATGTAACATGTTTTTCAAAACGATGGAGGTTTTCTTTCAGAAAGTGGCGGTCTGAAAGTAATAACAGCACAAAAGAGTGTAAGCTGTTCATAGGACATCCTTCGACGTCATGGAAAGTAAGTTAACTTTAAGGAGTTCTGAATTCTGATTTGTTATGTTGTATGGGTTTTTTAAACACAATCATTTTGATTGTGTTTTTTTTTCCCGCTGTTATATGATGAATACCTTCAAGTCACAGTTTTTAGTGAAATTTGATACATTCTGAGAACAGCAAAAATAAACCATTTAACATGTATAATTAATTCTGTACTGTTTGCATTTATGATGTACATTTAGAACTGTGTAGGAGGCATGGAGAAGGAGAGGCTTCTGTAAGTGTCAAAGTTGTTGCATACAGTGCTCATATTCTACGTAGTCTTTCATATGATAGACTACATTTCCACAATGAGATACCTAAGCAAAGGAAACACAGGTGATATGATTGTGGAATGAGCAAAAAATATTGCACGTTTTTCAATTATATTACCTGTGTTTCCTAACATTACACATCACATTGTGTAGATGAGGTTTAGGCCTGTTCCTGGAGACAGAGGAGGTCTGACATTTGTTCAAGAGTGCAGTGGACATGACACACTTGGTTGGTAGGCCTGCACATGTATTTTCTCCTCTGTATTCTTCAACAAACCTAAATTTCATCTGCAACTCTGAGTAGGACTTACCTGAAACAAATCTGTGGATAGGTTACACCTTATTGGCATCTTAAAACAATCATTTAAAATGTTAGGGTCAGATTTATGGTGGCCGTGCGCCTCTTTTGCTCCATTGTGGGTCACTTTTGTGTAAAAGATGCACCATGTTGCAAGATAGGTTTCAGTTCATCTCCAGCAAGATACCATTAGTTTAAAATTTATATAATTAGCACTGTGTAGGGGGCATGCAGAAGCTGAAGCTTTTGTAAGTGTCAAAGTTGTTCCATGCAGTGCTGCACTTCTGGGTACTGTTTAATATGCTGCACTACATGTGCACTATGAGATACCTAAGCAAAGGCAACACAGGTGATGTGATTGTGAAATGAGGAAAAGAAACTCCACATTTTTCAATTACATCACCTGTGTTTCCTAAGTTTACGAATGACATTGTGCAGATGAAGTTTAGGTCTGTCCATGGACACAGAAGAGGTCTGGCCTTTGTTGAAGAGTGAAGTGGACATGACTTACTTCATTGGTAGGTCTTCACATGTATTATCTCCTCTGTACTCTTCAACAAGCGTAAATTTCATCTAAAACCCTGAGTAGGCCTCACCTTAAACAAACCTCTGGCTAGGCCACACCTTATCGTCATCCTGAATCAATCATTTCAAATGTTAGGGACAGATTTATGATAGGTGTATGCCTCTTTTGCGCCACTGTGCGTCACTTTTGTGATGCAGCGGCGGTGCAAAAGATTTGCTATGAGGCGACAAAATTACAAATTGATGCATCTAGGCAGATGTGTCATGCTGTAAAAAACCCGTGCCACATGAAACCGATGCAGCAGTGATGCAAAAGATGCACCATGTTGCAAGACAGGCCTGACTTCATCTCCAACAAGATAAGAAGCTAAGTCTTCTGTAAATGTCAAAATTGTTGTATATTTTGCTCAACTTCTATGTACTCTTTGATATGCTAGACTCCATCTGCACTATGAGATACCTAACCAAAGGCAACACAGGTGATGTGATTGTGAAATGAGGAAAAGAAACTCTGTTTCTCCTTCAATCTTTTCCCTTGTCTTTTCTAATTTTTAAATACATGTTTTAATATTTTTCAAATGTTTGTTCTCTCTTTCACAGATTGAAAGTATAAAAACAAAAGTGAGTAAGTTAACGACAATTATAAGGTAAATGTTTTGTACTCTTTTCGTTACATTTCTATCACATTCACCTACTAGTAGTTTGACAGCTTCATTTCTTCAACCCTCAGTTTCCTGCCTTTGCTACTTCCCTCATTCCTTTCTCTATTACCTACTTACTCTACTCCTTCCACTCCTTTTCTCAGTCCCTCTCTTCTCATAGTTCCTCACTCTTGTTCACTCACTCCGTCTCTATTACTCTTAGTGTCTTTGACTGATCACTCTTTCACTACTTGTTCATTATGCTTTCTCTCTGTAGTTCAAGCACACTAAGGGGCATATTATCAACACAGCCAATAAAATTATTGCTGTTTTTATTGGAAGAAAACTGTTGCAAAAGTGGTTTTAGCGGCAGTTTTCCGCCGCAAAAGCGGCTTTAGCGACACATTTCTGCTGATAAAAGCTGCAAAACTTTTATTGCCTATGTTGATGATATGGTTCTATGTTATTTACATTTCTTTGCTGTTTCAATTAATCTTTTCTGTTATTTTTTCTTTTCTGTTTTCTGTTTTTTCTCTCTGTTATTCCACATGTTTTAATCTTATTTTGAACATTCACTCACATTCTCCAAGAAACTCTTCTTTGTTATTGTTCTACTCTCTTTTTTTCCTTTCACTTCCTTATCTATTTTGTTTTTCACAATTATACCCTCTTCCATATTTTCTTCGGTAAATAGATCTATTAAACAGTATCTCTGGATTACTCCCTATAGCTGTCTTTCTTTTAACATTACTCTCTGTTTACTTCCCTTATACTTACTCTTCTTTTTTTTTTTTTTTTTTTTTTTTGGTTCGCTCCCGGTTCGCGTACCGGGAAGCGAATGTGGAAGCGAACTAACAAAAAAAGAGCTTGCCAGAGTGCTAAACATTCTAGCAATTTTTTTTGGAAAGGGGAGGTAGTTCTGAAAAGAACTTTTTTTAAATATTTTTGTTGTTTTATATTTTTTTTTTATTTTTCTGAACATTTTTTCTTTTTTTGTATTTTTCGAACATTTTTATGTTTTTTTTTGTTTTTGATGGAGGGGAAACAACAAAAAACAGGCATTGAAAAGGGCTCAACAGGAGCAAAAAAAAAAATTACTGTCTGGGGCGGTTAGGGCAATTGTGATTGTTAATAGCTAGGTTTATTAAATTAATGCTCATGTTACCACATGACAGCAATGCACCGCAATACATACAGGTATGTTTAATATGAGCAAAGTTCTCCTGAATGTTTGGCACGGTTTCCCGTGCCTCTGCTGCTGTCAATGATATTAGTGATGTTGACCTGGCCACAGGAGTTGTTGTTGGGTTATCTTGCATGTCACGTATCTCCGCCTGGCTGTAGTTCAGTGGATGCCACCTGGTCATGTGACGATGCATTGTATGGTTTCCGTAGCTATATTTTTTATCAGTGCCTCTAGATAACCGGTCTTTACAAATCAGGCAGGTGACATACCTAGCATTTACTTTTTTTTGCCCTCGAGGGAGTGAAAAAAACTGCCAAATAAAGCTGGCTTTCTGACGTGAAACCCGGGGCACCTCCTGTAAGAACTGTGGTCCTTCGGTCTCCTCTTCCTCTAGTTCATCCTCTTCCTCCTCTGTCTGGCTGATAAACTGGGGAGGTGGTCCTCTCTTTCCATGAGGAGGTGGAGGTGGTGGTGGGGGTGCACCAGCTGAAGCAACTATTGAAGCCATTGCTCAACTCTCAAAAATGGTCTTCCTCTCACAAAGATGAAAGTCAGAGTGAGGAAAGAAGGAGGGGTTTTCATCATTTGGGAAAAACAATATTTCTAAACCAATGAAAAGTGTTATTTTTAGGTCACCTGACCTAGCCTTACATCATTATGAAACCAAAAGTGAAATGAACCAATGAAAAGTTTTATCAACAAGTCACATGACCTCTTACGCTTAAGTTACGCGCTGCGGAACGCGCCCCGGATCGCTTCCGGTTCGCTGCGCTTCGCGCCTCGGTTCGCGCTCCGGAGCGCTTCCGGGTGCGCTAACGCGGCGCGTCATAAGACGCATTACGCGGCAACGCGATACGTCGCGCTTTCGCGACGTGCCGCGGATCGCTTCCGGGGAGCTGCGCTTTGCGTCTCAGTTCGCGTACCGGAGCACTTCCGGGTGCGCTAACGCAGCGTGTCATAAGACGCATTACGCGACAACGTGATACGTCGCGCTTCCGCGACGCGTCACGATGTTGATTTCTAACGCGGCAGTTGCGCTAACGGAACGTTTACCGGTTCGCGGACTGGGTCGCGGCATCAAGATGAGCTAACGGGAAGCTTCCCGGTTCGCGAACCGGGAGCGAACAAAAAAAAAGTATTAAAAAAAAAATTATTAATAAACATATAAAATATGTTTTTGCATTTAAAGAAGAATACATTTTACAGCTACAGATATTAGCTTTTAAAAAACCAATGAAATTCACTGAAAAAACCATAGGTTATAGACCATATATAGTTAGGAATTAGCATTTACAAAACCTTGAAAATTCACTGAAAAAACCATAGGTTATAGACCATATATAGTTAGGAATTAGCATTTAAAAAACCTTATTTTACTCACACAAAACCATTGAAATTCCATATATAGTTAGTTGTACTAACTATATATCGCGCACCCGCAATCCACTGCTGATCATGTCACATATTACATCATTCATGACATGGTCAGTGACATCACTGATGACATCACTGATGACATCTCAAATGACATCACTGATGACATCACTGATGACATCTCAAATGACATCACTGATGACATCACTGATGACTACATCCAGTGACTGTATAATTCTGTAAAGTTAAAATATGTCTTACATATTGAAGAATGAGTGGATGTATAAGTGTCTTGATGAAGTATTTAGTAGGGGCATGACTGACTGTATGAGTGACTGATTAAATGTGTCTCACTGAGTGCATGGGTTAGTGACTAAACTGTCTTAATTTGTGCATCATTATGTCTGTTGTTCTGTAAACTGCTGCATGTGTTGATCAGTAGCTATATGATTAACTATATGGGTTATTGATTGGTTGCCCAAGCATTTGTATGGGAGACTGAGTGTGTGTGTGGGTGGCTGGGAGGTGTATGACTCTCTGCATAGATGTGTGAGCAGTTGATTGACTAGATGTATGGGTTCAAAAGTGCATGTGGAAACAGCTGTATGGGCAGTTGACTGTGTGCATGAGTGTATTGGTGAGTTAATGGATATCTCAGTGCTACATGTTAAAGTAAGTACATATGTAAAATACAGTACATGTGAGAGTTGACATATATAAATAACTGTGCATAAGAGCCAGTGAATGTGTGAGTGGCTGTATGGATCATTGTGAACTTGTATCCAGGATTGTATAAGTGAGTAAATATGTTTTAGTATATGTTTGAATAAGTAAGGTGTGTATAACTGTATAGTTGAGGAAATGGAGGTGTGATTGATTCTTTGCATGACTGACTAAGTGTCTGAGTAACTCCATGGATGAGTGACAGTCTATGAGTGTCTGTTTACACTGAGTGTATCTAAGGTTATATTAGAGTCTGAAGAGGTTCATCGTATTATCACATGAATGATGTCATCAGTGATGTGATCAGTAATGTCAAATGAGATGTCATCAGTGATGTCATCAGTGATGTCATTTGAGACGTCATCAGTGATGTCATTTGAGATGTCATCACTGATGTCATCAGGCATGTCATTTGAGATGTCATCAGTGATGTCATCAGTGATGTCATTTGAGATGTCATCAGTGATGTTATCAGTGATGTCACTGACCATGTCATGAATGATGTAATATGTGACATGATCAGCAGTGGATTGCGGGTGCGCGATATATAGTTAGTACAACTAACTATATATGGAATTTCAATGGTTTTGTGTGAGTAAAATAAGGTTTTTTAAATGCTAATTCCTAACTATATATGGTCTATAACCTATGGTTTTTTCAGTGAATATATATATATATATATATATATATATATTACCTACTGGCGGTCGCCAGTAGGTATATATAGTTAGGATTTTTTCTCTATGGGATTTTTGAAAATTCTATGTCTAATAACTTTGGCGTTTGTGGACGGAATTGGCTGAAATTTTCAGGAAAATGGAACATGTTGGTGCTGAGCAGCCCCTGAAAATTTGGGGGGGTTTCGTCAAGGGGGGCCGAGAAAAAAGGGGGGTCCCAAAACGCGTTTTTCCCATGTTAATTTCCATAGGGCGGTTGGCCTCACTTTTAGCTCGAACGGCTGAATGGATTTGCACGAAACTTGGCAAAATTGTAGGGACTGGTAGCCCGATGTGCCTTTGCTAGGTCTCAATATATGTGCTCGAGTGGATTTTGATAAATTAACGTTCAAAAAAATATATATATCTGTAACAGCGCTCCGGGTAGCGCTCCGGTTCGCGTACTTGACGCGTAACGGAACTTCGCGAAGCGAAGCTGATTGGCTCTCCGGTGTCTGTCAACATTCTAAACAGTCCGGAGCGGCCGCCATCTTGTCTCTCGGTAGGATCGAGAGACAAGAGGAGGCCAAAACAAAGGGGGAAATGACCATAAGGGGGCATAGTAGATCCTCCCTGACCCCCTAGGTTTGATGTGGAGGCTTTTTGCGTGGGGAGCGCCCGGTACGCTTTTGTGCAATGGGCGGTGGTAATCTAAATGATGAGGGGGGGGGGGGCAGCGTTCAAAGCACATCAGCGTGCATAAACACGAAAATGTTTTTATCTACCACGTACTTGACTTATCTCTCTGAGATGCATTCCCTTGTGTTTCGGCAATGGTAGTCTGTTCATTACATAGATCGCCCGATGGCGGTAGTACAGACCGCTCGTAGGAAAGGGTCAAAAGCCAGGGGTATAGGAGTATGTAACAAGCGAGCCATTTAATTGAAAAAACTAAACGTGACAAACGGTTGCAGGATCAGTGAAGGTTGATTTTATAATTGAAAGTATAACAGGATCTGTTACAATAAAATCATCCATACGCACACCATGGGCGAGTATCATGGGTAACATTACTTCGAAGCGTTATTAATACAATAATCAATAATGAAAAATCGACATCAATAGGGTTGCCCGTATTCCTAGTCAGTACCCTTCCCCGCCCGCCATGTGCACAAAGACCGCATACATCCCCCATAACGTCAAGGCTAAGTAACTAGAACGTCATAAGGAGTTGCAAGTCGCTCCCATACTGGCGCCATTTTGGTAGAGGCCAGGCAGGTCCAGAGTATAGTTCAATGTCTCCAATAAGTAGCGGCAGGACCAGAATCCCTTTCGGCAGTTCTGGCTTCGTCATTACGAGCACTAGAAAACAAGACATTCTGGGCAATACCACCCTTGACGCAGCCCTTTATTCTACAAGATGGTGTCTTTCAAAAGCCAGGGGTATAGGAGTATGTAACAAGCGAGCCATTTAATTGAAAAAACTAAACGTGACAAACGGTTGCAGGATCAGTGAAGGTTGATTTTTTAATTGAAAGTATAACAGGTTCAGTTACAATAAAATCGTCCATACGCACACCATGGGCGAGTATCATGGGTAACATTACTTCGAAGCTTTATTAATACAATAATCAATAATGAAAAATCAACATCAATAGGGTTGTCCGTATTCCCAGTCAGTACCCTTCCCCGCCCGCCATGTGCACAAAGACCGCATACATCCCCCATAACGTCAAGGCTAAGTAACTAGAACGTCATAAGGAGTTGCAATTCGCTCCCATACTGGCGCCATTATGGTCGAGGCCAGGCAGGTCCAGAGTATAGTTCAATGTCTCCAATAAGTAGCGGCAGGACCAGAATCCCTTTCGGCAGTTCTGGCTTCGTCATTACGAGCACTAGAAAACAAGACATTCTGGGCAATACCACCCTTGACGCAGCCCTTTATTCTACAAGATGGTGTCTTTCAAAAGCCAGGGGTATAGGAGTATGTAACAAGCGAGCCATTTAATTGAAAAAACTAAATGTGACAAACGGTTGCAGCATCAGTGAAGGTTGATTTTATAATTGAAAGTATAACAGGATCAGTTACAATAAAATCGTCCATACGCACACCATGGGCGAGTATCATGGGTAACATTACTTCGAAGCTTTATCAATACAATAATCAATAATCAATAATGAAAAATCGACATCAATAGGGTTGTCCGTATTCCCAGTCAGTACCCTTCCCCGCCCGCCATGTGCACAAAGACCGCATACATCCCCCATAACGTCAAGGCTAAGTAACTAGAACGTCATAAGGAGTTGCAAGTCGCTCCCATACTGGCGCCATTTTGGTCGAGGCCAGGCAGGTCCAGAGTATAGTTCAATGTCTCCAATAAGTAGCGGCAGGACCAGAATCCCTTTCGGCAGTTCTGGCTTCGTCATTACGAGCACGAGAAAATAAGACATTCTGGGCAATACCACCCTTGACGCAGCCCTTTATGCTACAAGATGGTGTCTTCCGTTCAGAAAATATTGTTGGCAGCATTTTGAAAGGAAAGATAAACGGCCGTTCTCCTAGTGAGTCTCACATTGTTACATTTATGAAGAATGTTGAAGAGTAGTATGTTGAAAATCTGAAACCATCGTTCTACAAACTCTCAACCAGCCTTGGATGGAAAAATCCTGAAGAATGTACAAACTGAAAACCAGTTTTTGTCTGCATAGCATCAGCAGCAACACTTGAGTCAGCTTTGTGTGAAGCCGCCATCTTGATCCAATCAATACCGTCCCCCTGCACACATTCAGGGACCAGGCCGCATTGCGAGGGCACCGCAGGACGTGTCTTCAGGTCAAACGGATTGTGGGACAAGGTCCAGAATGGAAGAGTCACCAAAAGGCAAAAAGTTCCGCCGGACCCCGGGAGCCGGCCGCCTATGTCGGGGGCGATCTGAGGCCACACCAGGGCAACAAGACTTGGGGAGGGGGCAGGAGCCAAGCACCCCCTCCCAGTCCGCGCCACCACACCGCCCCTCGGGGGCCTCCGTCAAGCGGTTCAGGGAGGCACCGCAGGCAGCGGTTCTTCAGATCAGTGGCTCTCACCGGCAAGGCTCCCCTCCGTCAGTAGCGATCGTTGGCGCTGTGGTTGTGGCCAGAGGCCCCGCCTAGTCAACGCCCCAGCCTCTCCATGTCGTAGGCCGCAAGAGTGGGCGCAACTCAGCTGGCCGAGCGAGACTTGGGGAGGGGGCAGGAGCCAAGCGCCCCCTCCCAGTCTGCGCCACCACACCGCCCCTCGGGGGCCTCCGTCAAGCGGTTCAGGGAGGCACCGCAGGCAGCGGTTCTTCAGATCAGTGGCTCTCACCGGCAAGGCTCCCCTCCGTCAGCAGCGATCGTTGGCGCTGTGGTTGCGGCCGGAGGCCCCGCCTAGTCAACGCCCCGGCCTCTCCATGTCGTAGGCCGCAAGAGTGGGCGCAACTCAGCTGGCCGAGCGAGACTTGGGGAGGGGGCAGGAGCCAAGCGCCCCCTCCCAGTCCACGCCACCACACCGCCCCTCGGGGGCCTCCGTCAAGCGGTTCAGGGAGGCACCGCAGGCAGCGGTTCTTCAGATCAGTGGCTCTCACCGGCAAGGCTCCCCTCCGTCAGCAGCGATCGTTGGCGCTGTGGTTGCGGCCGGAGGCCCCGCCTAGTCAACGCCCCGGCCTCTCCATGTCGTAGGCCGCAAGAGTGGGCGCAACTCAGCTGGCCGAGCGAGACTTGGGGAGGGGGCAGGAGCCAAGCGTCCCCTCCCAGTCCGCGCCACCACACCGCCCCTCGGGGGCCTCCGTCAAGCGGTTCTGGGAGGCACCGCAGGCAGCGGTTCTTCAGATCACAACAGAGTCTCATGCTCGATTGATTGAGCTGGCCGAATCAGGCAACAAGAAGGTGGGGGGGGGGCACCTCTTGCTCAACCACCACCTGAGGAGGTGGTACTCTCTTCCTAGGAGGTGGTGGTGGTGGTGGGGATGCACCAGCTGAAGCTACAACACTTGCCATTGCTAAGTGATGAAAAAAAGTCTTCCTCTCACAAAGATGAAAGTCAGAGTGAGGAAACAAGGAGGGGTTTTCATCATTTGGGACAAAAAATAGTTCTAAACCAATGAAAAGTGTTATTTTTAGGTCACATGACCTAGCCTTACATCATTAGGAACCCAAAAGTGAAATGAACCAATGAAAAGTTTTATTAACAAGTCACATGACCTCTTATGCTTACGTTACGCGCTCCGCGCCGCGCCCCGGATCGCTTCCGGGAAGCTGCGCTTCGCGCACCGGAGCACTTCCGGGTGCGCTAACGCGGCGCGTGATATGACGCATTACACGACAACGCGATACGTCGCGGTTACGCGACGCGTCACGATGTTGTTTTCTAACGCGGCAGTTGCGCAAACAGAACGTTTATCGGCCGGGCATATGGAATACATACACATTCATACCATACAATCAGGGCATGTACGCACAGTCACACCATACAATTTTTCACGTTCACAGTGATGGTCTGCACTCCATGCAATATCTCACAGCGTTTGTCTATGTCTTTCCCTACATGGAGCACGGTGCGGTCCATGTCCTCTCCATTCTTTAGTCGGAACTCCGATGTAACCTACAGAGGAGAAAAGAAAGGGGGGGGGATACAGCATTCAGAGGATGTCAGCGCGCGCAAACACGAAAAAGCTTCTACTTACCATGTATCAGACTAGCTGCAGGAACGTGTGATACAACAGATCTTGGCTATCCCTTTCGCATTATTTTTCTGTGTAACATATCCTCCCCTTCTTATGATGCCAAAAAATGTTTCATTTTGTTTGTCTCTAAATTCGAGTTCCCTCTTCGTGTATTTGTTTCTAAATTAGTCTTATTTTATGGGACAAAATACCACACCTTACATTCGGCAGATACCTTAAGCTACGGTCGACCATTTTCTAACAATTCTGGAAAAAGGGCAGGTGTGACGGATACAAATTTCAATTAATCCAAAATTCAGGCAAAGGGTCTGCATTATCTGTCTTCTATTGTTTGGGAATAACAGCCATTATTCTAAAATCCTACCAACCTAGACGATTGTTATGACGCTGATTCCATACTTCCTTCGAAAACTCTTTTTTGCAAAAATGTCAGTATACAAATACGGGCCTACAACCACGTGGGCCGGCCACGGAGCAAACTGGAATCGTATATGATGAGGGGACCTTTACACTGTAGAAAAACGTAACGGGCGGGCCATTAGGTTGCAGGAATTAAGGTGTCTAACAGTTGCGGAATCGGTGGACGTTAATTTTATAATGAAAGTACGACAGGACCAGTTACAATGAAATTATCTAGATATACATTTGCGGGCAAGTACCATGAGTAACGTTAATTCGAACTTTCAATAGTACAGTAATGAATAATACATCAGAACTTAATATCAATAGGGATGTGCAAATGTTCAATCAGTACCCGTCCCCGCCCACCATGTGCTCCAAAACTGCATACATATCTCGTGATATCAAGGCTGAGCAACCAGTACACATCAAGGAGTTGCGAGTCTCATTTATACCGACGCCATTTTGGGCGAGGCCGGGCAGGTCCAGAATATAGTCAAAATGTCTCCACCAACCAGCGGTCGGAACAGAACCCCTTTCAGCAGTCCAAAAAGTTCCGTTAAATGACAACAGAAGGGACAGGCAACAAGAACCATCAGTCAAAGAGGGGAGGGCAAGTTCTTCTCTACCGGGTCACGTTGGGGCTCCACCGGAACTGATCGAATTGGTAGTCTACAGTGTTTCTGGATGTTTGAGACTGAAGCTGGCGTCAGCATGAGAGCACCCCGTGGCTACGTCGTGGCCATTCCGCGAGCAATCATGGCAGTCGCTCCCCACCAGAAGTCTGCGGGAGTCGGGGGCCCCGGTGACTCTTGTAGAATCTTCAAGGCTGAGGGGACGCTTTTGGGAATGGGGCCCATGCCCTAGCAGTCAAGCGTCCGAGTTCCAGGGTTGCCCAGAGCCATCCTTGCAGGCCAGGCCCAAGTCTGTGGAGCCGACCGCCATTTCGTGAGCTCCGTGGCAGCCGCCTGTCGCTGTACTGCAAGAGTGGGTGCAATTCAGCCGGATGGCGGGTGAGACGCTGTAATAGCAAGAGCAGGCGCAACTCAGCTGGCCGAGCGAGGCACTGTGCCGCAAGAGCGGGCGCAATTCAGCTGGCCGAGTGAAGCGCTGGGGTGCAGCTGAGAAACATCCACCTGGGGAGGTGGGGGAGGCTCGTTCGCGCCGCCTCTCCCTTCCAGTGCACCCCACGCCGTCTCCTGTCGCAGGTATATGTGATGGTCGGACCAGGGCACCGCAGGACGTGTCTTCAGGTCAAACGGATTGTGGGACAAGGTCCAGAATGGAAGAGTCACCAAAAGGCAAAAAGTTCCGCCTGACCCCGGGAGCCGGCCACCTATGTCGGGGGCGATCTCAGGCAACACCAGGGCAACAAGACTTGGGGAGGGGGCAGGAGCCAAGCGCCCCCTCCGAGTCCGCGCCACCACACCGCCCCTCGGGGGCCTCCGTCAAGCGGCTCAGGGAGGCACCGCAGGCAGCGGTTCTTCAGATCAGTGGTCTCACCGGCAAGGCTCCCCTCCGTCAGCAGCGATCGTTGGCGCTGTGGTTGCGGCCGGAGGCCCCGCCTAGTCAACGCCCCGGCCTCTCCATCTCGTAGGCCGCAGAGTAGTCGGGGAGAAATCCCGGGAACGGCGGCATTCATTTGGATCGATGTTGCAGCAGGCTGCCATGTAAATAGTTATTTAATAAAACGTTTTACCCTGTTACTTTGCTGGTGTGTTGTATATATTTATAATATTTGCATAGGGTTTGTCATTATTTTGGGCGGGGTGGGCGGCGGAGCCGAGCTGTCTTGCAGCCATCATGGCGTCGAGCTCGGTTCCTCTCACTAGTTTCATATTTCTCATGAGGGGTTGTTCCTAATGTTTCTATTTTAGCGAGGTCAAAAAGAGATCCCATTAGTGGCCTACTGATTTAGCTTGATTCCTTTTGTTTTTTCTAACGATTTTTCACTATCTGCAAAGACTAAACAGAGTATTGCGACTCTGTGCTTGTTTGTAAATAGAGAATGAACCAAAGAGAACCAATTCCAAAACAGTAAATGCTTGGATAACAATCAATCAAATGGAGAGGGAAGCAGGCACGACGGATTACAACGGGGGCAAAGGCCTGCGTTACCTACCCTTCACTATCTGCAAAGAGAGAATACTCCTAAAAGAAAAGAGGGGGGGGGCAGCGTTCAAAGCACATCAGCGTGCATAAACACGAAAATGTTTTTACCTACCACGTACTTGACATTTTAAAGCTTTTGATATTTGCTAATAAAAAACCATTGAAATTCACTGAAAAAACCATAGGTTATAGACCATATATAGTTAGGAATTAGCATTTACAAAACCTTGAAAATTCACTGAAAAAACCATGGGTTATAGACCATATATAGTTAGGAATTAGCATTTACAAAACCTTATTTTACTCACACAAAACCATTGAAATTCCATATATAGTTAGTTGCACTAACTATATATCGCGCACCCGCAATCCACTGCTGATGATGTCACATATTACATCATTCATGACATGGTCAGTGACATCACTGATGACATCACTGATGACATCACTGATGACATCTGAAATGACATCACTGATGACATCACTGATGACATCTCAAATGACATCACTGATGACATCACTGATGACATCTCAAATGACATCACTGATAACATCTCAAATGACATCACTGATGACATCACTGATGACATCTCAAATGACATCACTGATGACATCACTGATGACATCTCATTTGACATCAATGGTCACATCACTGATGATATCATTCATGTGACAATACAATGCATCTCCTCACACTTTAATATAACCTCTGTTACACCCAGTGTTAAATACAGAATATAATTTTTTAAACCATTGACACACCAATACTAGTTACTACATATGCACTCACTGATTCCTACGTCTACACACACATTCACTCATTCACCCATACAATCATTCATACATACAATCACTCATCTTTACAACACTATCATATGCACTCATACACCTATACAGACACTCACACTCTGCCACTCATCCATGGAGTTACTCACACACCTAGTCAGTCCTGTAAAGAATCAATCACACTTCCATTTTCCAATCTATACAGTTAAACATAGAGTACCTTACATTTTCAAACATATACTAACACATTCTTACTCTCTTATACAATCATTGATACAAGAACACATTGATCTGCACAGAGTCACACATCTCCCAGCCAGCCACACACACACTCAGTCTCCCATACAAATACTTGGACAATCAATCAATAACCCATATAGTTACTCATATAGCTACTGATCAACACATGCAGCAGTTTACAGAACAGACATAATGATGCACAAATTAAGACAGCTTAGTCACTAACCCATGCACTCAGTGAGACACATTTAAATACACTCACTCATACAGTCAGTCACGCACCTACTAAATCCTTCATCCAGACACTTCTACATCTACTCATTCTTCAATATGTAAAACATATTTAAACTTTACAGAAATACACAGTCACTGGATGATGTCATCAGTGATGTCATTTGAGATGTCATCAGTGATGTCACTGACCATGTCATGAATGATGTAATATGTGACATCATCAGCAGTGGATTGCGGGTGCGCGATATATTTTTTATTTATTTAAAGAATTTGTAAAGCGCTGCTGACACCTTGCAGGTTTCCTGGCGCTGGAGAAAACTCTTAACTGAGGAAAGTCAGAACGAGGGCAGAGGGGGAGGGTTTAAGGAAAAAGCCAGGTCTTAATGCGTTTCCTGAAGGGGAGAAGATGGGAAATTTGGCGGATATCGATAGGCAAACTGTTCCATAATTTTGCCGCTGCAATTCTGAAAGATCTGCCCCCAATTCTAACTTTATTGTAATTCGGCACTTTTGCCAAACAGGCAGATGCAGAGCGCAGGGTTCTGTTGGGAGTATACCAAGAAAACAAGGCTTGCAAAGGTTTGGGTCCGACTCCGTGCAAGGCCTTGAAGACCAAGCAAAGGGCCTTGAATGCCACACGCTGCTTCAGCGGTAGCCAGTGTAGCTCGGCTAGTGCTGCTGTGGCCGAAGATCTCCTGGTCCAGCCGAGAGCTAGTTTAGCAGCTGCCGACTGAATTCTTTGCAGCCGATCCAGCAACACGACTGGGGACTCAAGTAACAGCGCGTTACAATAGTCAAGGCGACTAAGAATAGTACACCTGACAATCGTTGCCCGGGCATGTGCGGGTAGGAGTGGCATAATTTTCCGCAGAGAACGCAACAGAGCTGAACAAGTCCCCACTGTTTTTGTAACTTGAGTTTCCATGCTCAGCTTGTTATTGAGCATGGCCCCAAGGTTGCGGACCGAGGTTACTGGCTGTGGTTTATCCGGTATTTCCCGAGGCCAAAAGTCGCTCGGGAACGGACGAGAAATTCTGTTTCCAGCACAGAACAGTACCTCGGTTTTGGAAGAGTTGAATTGTAGGGAGTTGTTATGCAACCACCCAGCCGTCTCTCTTAGGCAATCATGGAAGGATGTTAAGGGGATAGCGTCTTCACCCTCCCAAGAGAGAATGAGCTGGGTGTCGTCAGCGTAATTGATAGTTTTTATCCTGTGGGACTTTATTAACGTGATCAAGGGTTTGAGATACACGTTAAAAAGAATGGGGCTGATGGAGGATCCCTGGGGAACTCCCTGGGGCACGGCTGCAAATTCAGATTGAAATGGGGGAGGGATACCGCCTGTCTCCTGTCCTGCAGGTAGGAGTGAAACCACAGCAAGGCCGTGCCCTCCACACCGGCCTCACCGAGTCTCTCCAGCAGAGTCTTGTGATTGACCGTGTCGAATGCGGCAGACAGGTCCAGCAGTATCAGAGCTACTGCCTGGCCCCTGTCTGCACGCATTCGAAGATCCTTCATGGCTACCAAGACCGCTGTTTCGGTGCCGTGGGCTGGGCGAAAACCGAACTGGAGGTCGTCCAGGATGTGGTTCTGCTCCAGGTGAGTGGAAAGACAGGAGCTGACCCATCGTTCGGTGACCTTTGCTGGAAATGGCAGGAGGGAGATAGGTCGATAATTCGACAAACAGTCAGGGCTTAAAGAAGGCTTTTTCAGAAGCGGGGTGACAAGAGCCTGCTTCCAAAGACTAGGAACGTATCCGCAGTGCAAAGATTGGTTGCAGGTTCTGCGCAGAGTGTCGAAGAGTTCAGGTCCAAAGCTTTTCCAGATTTTCGGAGGCAAAGGGTCAAGAGGGGAGCCCGAAGTGATTCCGAGCGCCAGTCTTTCAAACTCGGTTTCTGGGATAGGGGGGAATTCTCGCAGCCTTGCCATGGGGGGGGGATCTGATAGCATCGAGTCGTGGCTAACAGTACTGGTTCTCGGGCTGTTGGGGCAACCCAACGAGGGGGAAGTCTTCAGATTGTGGATGATGGTATTAATTTTATCTGTGAAAAAAGCTGCGAGATTGTCACAAAGTTCTTGTGTAGGTGACTGAGTCCTTGTGGCACACTCTGGATGGGTTAGATTTTTGAGGATCTGGAAAATGCTTTTCGAGCTATTAGAGGCATTGGCAATAGTTGCGCAGAAGTAATTGGCTTTACTTTGCACTATAGCAGTTTTATATGCCCGAAGATTGTCTTTCCAGAGCAATTTGTTGGTGTCAGAGTAGCCTTGCCTCCATTTTCTCTCCGATTGTCTGCAGGCTAATTTGAGGACTCTCAAGGAGTCGTCAAACCATGGGGCTGGTGCTCTGCTCTTAGGTTTGCACTTTTTCTGGGGGACAAGGGAGTTCGAAGTGTTGGAAATCACTGTGCAGAGGGTGTTGTAGTTGTCCTCCACCGATGACAAGGGGGAGAAGCTGTTGACAACATTGAACACCGGGCCAGCCGATCTAACTTTGTCCAGAGCTTTCCAGTCTCTGTAAAAAGCGTCGGGAGAGATATTAAGTGATGGCCTACTGGCTCTGCTGACAGCTATGTGAAATTTGATGAGTGCATGGTCGGTCCAGCACATAGGCAGGATGTCGCCGAGGTGTACTAGCTGAGGGGAGGAAAAAACTAGGTCGAGTTGATGGCCAGTGGAGTGAGTGGGTTTATCGACCAGTTGGGAGAGTCCCAAACTTTTACAAGACATTATGAGATTGTTCAGGGCAGTGTCCAAGCTGCCGTTTGGCCAAAGATTGAAATCGCCCAAAATAATCAGCTTATTGTGGGTGGTGGCCATATTGGTGAGGGTGGAAAGTAGCGACTGTTGCTGCCGGGAGTTGAAGGCTCCCGGGGGGCGATAGCATATCATGGCCGTGAAGGTAGCTCCGAAAAGACAATTTACGGAGAGGCCAAAGATTTCCATTCCAGCAACTGGATCCATATCAAGGATGTTGATGGACCAGGAGGCTCTGTAAATAATACCTACCCCGCCACCCCGACCCTTGGGTCTGGGAAGATGTAATATTTTAAAATCAGGTGGACAAGCCCAATCCAGTTCAATATTACAGTCGGAGTTAGTCCAGGTCTCGGTGAGAAATAATGCATCGAGGTGATGATTATCAATGACCTGTAGGATTTCATTGGCGTGTTTAGGCAAGGACCTAACGTTCAGCAGGCCACCCGAAAACAAACCTCTGCAGGCAAACTCATGCAGCGGGTAAGCCGTGTCAGCGAAAGAAAGGTTACCTTCGTGAGCAAAATCTCTGAGACGGAGTAGTGACTCTCGAGTAAGAGGCGAGAGAGGAGGGGAGATGTGGGGGACTTGGACGGGGAGAGCCGCTCCAGCCGCTGCCGAGGCGCGGACGAGCGCAGACGAACTTGCCTTATGCGCGCCTTTGGCGCGCATTCGGCGCGCCCGCTGCGCTCGTCCGCTGCGCTTCCTGCAAGGACTCATAATATATAGTGGGCTCGACGCGTAGGAGGGGAGGGCGTGGCCAGGCGAGGTGGGCGTGTCTGGCAGGACCCTCGACCAGGGGAATGGCGGCAAGACGCGGGACCAAGGCTAAACAACAGCTGTCTGCTGCTAAGCGCTATCGCGGTAATGCCATCAAGTTAAAGTGCAAGCAGGTATTAAAAACACAAAAATGACACTTTTAAAATGCGCACAAGTTTACAAATCGTTGCTCCCGGCTTTCCGCCTCAGGAGTTTTCTCAGGGTAAAAACGCGACGCTAGCAGTCAGCGCGCTTTTAAATGAACCTGGGAGGGGGGGCGTGGCCAGGCGAGGTGGGCGTGTCTGGCAGGACCCTCGACCAGGGGAATGGCGGCAAGACACGGGACCAAGGCTAAACAACAGCTGTCTGCTGCTAAGCGCTATCGTGGTAATGCCATCAAGTTAAAGTGCAAGCAGGTATTAAAAACACAAAAATTACACTTTTAAAATGCGCACAAGTTTACAAATCGTTGCTCCCGGCTTTCCGCCTCAGGAGTTTTCTCAGGGTAAAAAATAAAATAAAAAATAAATAAAAATAAAAAATATATAGTGCAACTATATATATAGTGCAACTAACTATATATGGAATTTCAATGGTTTTGTGTGAGTAAAATAAGGTTTTGTAAATGCTAATTCCTAACTATATATGGTCTATAACCCATGGTTTTTTCAGTGAATATATATATATATATATATATATCATATTTAAGCCTGCAATACAACTCCAAGCAGACCCCCTTGTCTCAAAGCTGAGCAAGATGGAACACTCCCCCCACCCAAGAGCCATGTGTAATCATTCCCTCTCTCTGCTCCACAGGAAAGAAGCCATCTTAACAGGGATGGTTGTTTGTGGGTGGGAAGCCTGCACTACAACTCCCAGGAGGCACCACAGCTGAGCAAGATGGATCACTCCACCATATACCCGGAAAGATGTGTCAGAAAATGCCCCAAATGTGCCACAGAACAGATAAGTAGACAGTGCATGCACCCCGCCATTTCTCCCTGAAAGCATGTAGCCATATGACCACACCAGTCATCAAATCCCACCAAACTTGGCAGAGATCCAATTGCCACTTCCAGTGTGCAGACAGCTTTCCTTATGTAACTGTCACAGAAATCAAAGTGTGACGCACCAAATTGCATGTTGAAGAAATTAAGGTCACAATCATGCACAGCACTGAATGCTATCTGTAAGTGCCATGGGGCAGAGCATCAAGTCCCATATGAAAACAAAACAAGCATGGTCCGCAATAAAAAGAAAGCAAAGCACAGGACAAGACAGAGGTATGCGTGAGATTACAATGTATAGTTCATGCTCAGATGTAAAGTCTTTCATGCAGAGTTATCAACAAAGATGTTTCACATAATGTTTTTGTGCTGCTAGTCATTAGATGTCAACATGTCCTTGTAATCACAAAATCTGGACGTGGCGCATGGTATCTATTGACATGTCACACCATGGACAAGTAATGTATGTGCCTCAACATCATGTCATGATGCACAGTACTGTACAGACATACAATGTTATATCAATATAAACTGTGTGGTGTATAAATTATAAATAAAATACATCTAACACCAAGCTTGAGGGGTGCACTCCAATGACCATTTACCCTCTGTTCCACAGGTGGCCAAGAACTGACAGCAGAAGATGATCACACCAACCTGCAGAGCCAGTCTCCACCCCTAGAACATAAACTCTCTGATGCTGACTCCCTAGATTTCTTGGATGCGGAGCCAGAAGCTAGCCCATTAGGCATGCCAGGGTGCAACAGGTCCCAGGACGCCACTGTCCCCACCGCCACCACCTCAGCAACAACAACTACGCTGACACCTACTGTAATGACCTGTGTGGCCACCACCACCAGCACCACCACCAGCACTGCCTGCAACACTCTCCCTGCCTCAGGGGATGACTAGCCCGCCCATCAATCTGAGGAGGGCAGGGAGAGTACACGGGTGCATAGAGTGGTGATGCCACAGGTCTGGGACAGCAGGGAAGGTGAGAGGGCAACTGGGCGTCAAACCCAATCGGACTCTGGGACCGAAGCCCTTGTCAACATCGCCAGAGTCCTTGGGGCCTATGAACTGGCCCAGGGACACACGGGCCAGGCTCTTGAAGATTCATGTGAGCTCCGCCTGCTGCTGAGGTCCACAGAAACCCCATGGCCCAAATTGTGGACCTCCTGGGCCAGCTTGTGGCGTTACTGAGAGATAGGCATGCGGCCTAAACAATAGCTCCACCTCCCTCCAGTGGCCCGAAGGATGACAATTTCCCCAACTCGCCTGCGGCCACAGAGAGACGTGAGTCCTCAGATCCCGCTGAGCCCCAGCAGAGGCCCCCCAGCCAAACGTCCATGGGGCCGTCCCAAAAAATTCCAGGAAGGATCCAATGGCAAAGCACCAGCCAAACAACAGTCAAGGCGCCAGCCATGATGGTACCCCTCTTCACCTTGCCATTGACTTTGTTGACTGTCCTTCCCCACACTGCCAGGTTAATGGCATGCATTTGTTGGACTGGGTCACCACATCAATGTGGTGACTACTCGATTGTCTCATCTTCCATCACTGACAACTCATTGGTTCATTTTTCACCTTTTTTTCAATATTCACTTCCCTGTCACATATACCCATTGTAAATAAACACTCTACACACCTACATTTTTGACTCAGCTCCATGTTTATCACAGGATGTACAATGTTGACTCTGTTTACAATATACCAGGAGCACTGATTGTTCTGAGGCATTGAGAGGGTGAAGAGACATAGGAAAACACAAGAGAACAGAATTACTAGTCAGTTGAGGGCATCACAGCCATTACACAACACTTGTCATCAAGGTACTCAATTCTGCACACATTACAATGAGCAACAGTACCAACATAGACATCCTGTAGCTGTGCATGACTACCCTGTCCAAGAAACATTAACAGCCAGCATAGAGCCAACAACAGGCAGCAGTCACAAAGCTCACCTAGGCCTTCTCACAACAACAACATCTGCGGTCAATGGCACCATTGTATGTTTTAACTCACCTTCAAGAGAAGTAGCGGTTGATGAACTGTTGACGCAGGTCGACACCTTCCTCCTCTCCACTATCCTCATCACTGGACATGTGTGGGTTTGCAGGCGGTGGCTTCGGCTGCTCATCATCGTCCAGGAGCAGGGGGATCTCCTTGCGCAAGGCCAGGTTGTGGTGCATGCAGCATGAAACTACGATCTGACACACCTTTTGGGGAGAGTACATTAGTGCACCTCCAGTCTTGTCCAGGTAGCGAAATTGTGACTTAAGTAGACTAACAGTACACTCCACCACACAACGGGTCCTGCCTTAGGCATCATTGTAGCAGACATCACCCGGGGTGCTGGGATTCCTCCGTGGGCTCGGCAACCAAGGCCGGTTGGGATATGCAGAGTCACCTAGGTGTGAGATACACAGACCAATTTTGTAGGATAAACAGTAGCTGAGAACAGCATGTCACACATACAGCACACTACTTGACTCTGCTTACTCACCCACAAACCATGCACACTCTGGATGCAGATTTGCCATCATCTGTGGTACGATGCTTTTACGTAGGATGTAGGAGACATGGGCTGATCCTGGAAATTTGGCACAGACATGGTAGATTATCATATCCACCTTACATACCACTTGCACATCAATGGAAAGGAAATGTTCCCCTTCCTGTAGATGTGTTCACATGCCTGTGGTGGAACCAGGCCAACATGTGTGCAGTCAATGTCACCAAAACATTAGGGATGTGGCCAAGGATATAGAAATCACCCTTCACAGCCGCCAATTCATGCCTCCTGGGGAAATGGATGTATCTGTCCTAGCAGGTCATCATAGCGAACAGGACATCACGTAGCACCATGTTGAACATACGTTGTGACATCCCACCTGTGGTGGACACCGTCTACAGGAATGAACCATCACCTTACAAGTTGGTGTCAAAGCAGTCGGATAGGTTCTGTGTGGCCTCAGATGGGGTTCCAACCAACCACATGAGTCTTGAAGGGTAGGTCAATCCAGATGGAATTTCCGTATGATGTCCTCATCCTCCATACCCGCCAGCACTGTGAATGGACGATGCACATTTGGTCACCTCCTAGATGAGATGAAAGGGCACACATGTGAATTAACCCATTTCGTGCTCACGTCAGCTCTGAGAGTAGTTGACACAGCACATTTGTGAGACAGCAAAACTAGCTTCAATGTAGCTGCTATACCTGCCACATCTTCTTGCATGATTTGGACAGGGGACACAATAACAACACAATGTGCACAGTGTGTGCACAAAGATCAAGTACTGACATGAGTTCAGCAATCTACACAGTTAAATAGGCACAATATGTGCTCAGACCCTATTTACTGTGTGTCTCTTAAACATCTCACACATTGAAATATGTACACATGTGAGAGTCATTAAACCACAGATCTGTGTACATGCACAACAATTTCATAAGTGACATGTGAGTGAGTATATGTCCGTGCATGTAATCCTGTGCACTGACATGGCATGTGTAGTCATCAGTGGGCTAAACATCACACTAGCACTGGTCTGAACTATCTGGTGGCATGATTTATGTGTCTACTGTACAATGTTGAGAACTGGCCATTGACACTGCCACAGCATGATGTGTCCATAGGTGGCATAAGCGTGCTCCACCACCAGAATCCCGGCCACGGCACCAATATCAAGCCGCCTAATCACAGTAGTGACCACCTGGCCCCTGCGGTGTGCCACCACCAATGCCCACCCCAATCGCAGTAGCGATATACACATTATAAAATGGTGGTTGGTGTGCTCCGCCACCAGAATCCCGGCCATGGGCACGAATATCAAGCGGCCAAATCATGGTGTCACCGCCAGTGCCAATGCCCTTACAGCCAATGGGAACTGCAATCGCGGTAGCCAAATGCAATTTTGAAAATTGCGGTAGGCATGCTCCGCTACCGCGGGGCTGGTCATTGGATGCATTTGAAAAAAGCTGACCTGGAACACCAATTGCAGCAGCTTAGTACCACTGAATAAACCCCAGGGGGCTATATATGTGTGGGAGAGAGCCACACATTTCCACCACTTCCAGACACAGCTGACTGACACCCTTCACCACCAACTGCTGCTGTTCCTGGCTCATAGACCCAATGATGGCGAGGACAGAGAACATCAGGGCTTGTCCCTTCATCACGGAGGAGCTGGAGGTCCTCGTGGACAACGTGCTCACACAGTATGGGAGGCTTTATGGTGCTCCTGATATCATGGTAAGTGTTTCAGAGTGAAAGTAGGGGAGTGCAGGGAGTGCCCAAATGAAGTGGATCTGCTGCAGTATGTACCTTAGAGTGAGGGTTAGTGTGATACACTGCCTAGCATGCTGACTTCAGGGGAAAGTGATCTGTAGGCTTTTTTTTACACATTTCCCTGGCTGCATATCAGGATGGGAGGGCCATGCAGTGTGTTTGCCGCCATACAGTGACACAGCAAGTTTGGTAAGAGGGAGTCAGGACAGAAATTACCTGTGCAATTGGATGCTTGGGTCGATGAGGATACAGGCTTATCTGTGAAATTACAGAGAGTTTCTCTCCATAGGGTACTGATGGAAGTGTGTTTGACGTTGTATTGCCACCCTGGATATGTCAGCATTATGCACAAGAGTGAAATGCCTGAGGGTGACACTCTTGTTGGAAAATCACCTATGACACAGAAGATTGTTGTACTTTTGAGACATCCCCCTTCCATTCTCTTCATAATGTATACTGACTAACATGTGTAGGCACATTTTCCCCTCACATTTTGTACATGCATGTGACAGTTTTGATGGGCCACATTAGACCGTAGTGTGTGCCCCCCTGGCCTGCACAGTTACTGCCCAATTTGTCTGGGACCCATCACTGAATGGACAGAGTGAGACATATGGGTTGCCTGCTACCCTATTCCTTAATGAGCTGTCTTACACCTGTGTATTGCACAAGACAGACCTTGTGATGAGGGTGTGAGGTTGAGAGATCATGTCCCTATATATGACCTCCATGACACAGGTAGCCATTTACAGGCCAAGGACATTGAGGGGTGTGCAGTGTTGGACACAGTGAGTCTGCCCCAAAACATCATTTGCAATGTAATGTAAGTCTTGCTCCCTCACATACTGCATTGCAGATGTGGGCCATCTTCACCTTGCTTTCTGTGCTGCCATTCTGCATGTGTATTAGATGGCCAGGTACTGTGTCCATACTCATACCTGCATGCATCTAGGTATGACTATCTCATGCTGATGTACTACATGTCATGCTGTATTGCCTCTGCTAAACATATCTGAATAGATGTGCTGAGTGTGTGCATGCTCCTCTACTGAGACACAGTGGTACATTAACCAGTGGCACTGAAATTTGCTCTCCTTATCTCCCATGCCTGCAGCTCAAAGTCCACCAGCGTCAGGTCGAATAGAGTCCCATTGCACACAAGGTGTGGGCACTGGGTGTCTCCAACCAATGGCACACACACTGTCACAAGAGGTGGGATGACATCTGCCGGCTGAGCAAAAACTGTGGCAGAAATTACGCTGAGGCTGCTCCCTCAGACTGGCAGGTTGGCACGTAGGAGCAAGACACCACTAATGGGCCACATCTTGGCTGTGACACAGCCTTAGCTGGATGAACCTTTGAGGGTCCATCAGCAGCAAGCTGGGGGTGAGTATTCTGGAAGGGTGACTTTGGTTGTGAGTGACTGCATGTATTCCAACCCTGAGCCAGTGCTGCTCTCTGTGATGTTACTAGTGTGATGCAATGGCTTGTAAGTGTCCTCTCTGTTCGGTGCAGCTGTCATGCATTTTCACTACATGTGCTTTCTCGTTTCATTGATGTAATGTCCCTTGACGTTGCATTCTAAGTTGTGGCCTTATGGCATCGGCTGCATTAGGGGAGTCAGGGACATCCCATGGCTGTGAACAGCAGTGTGCCTCATCTGAGTGTTCTATCATCAATGTGTGCAGTGCCTGAGCTCGAAATTGTGAGAACTACACATCTGACCCCAATGTGCAACTCTAGTTGTGCATCAAAGCATGACATTGTGGATAGCAGGAGCTCATGGCCATTGCTAAATGACATTTTGGAGTCTGTGTCTGTGTTGTCTCCTTATGTTGACTCCATATGTGACTGTGACAACATGTTGTGATGTACATCTGTTTCACCCACAGGGACCTAGGTATTCTCACAGGGATCTGCAAGTCAGGTTACAGGGAGGCATGGGCAAGCTATTTGGCTGTGTGGACATAACATGGGTCAATCATGCCAAGTGTGCATGTTACCATGTTTCTTTTGAGTTTAGAATTAAGGTTGCAGAATGTGACTGCACAGGGTGGTGTTCAAGTTGGGGGTATCATCATCTTGTTTTGTGCTTTGCTTGGATATGATGTTTGTGTGTATGGCACTAAACTAAACCTATGTCTCTGTCTCTTGCAGCATCTGTCGAGGGCACAGAGAGACAAGGGATGGACACCAGTGGTGAGGCATCTTGCATGACTGCTACACACGAGCTCACTAAAACTGATTTGACCAGCACCTCGGAGGGGGTCAGAAGTGTCCTTGAGGAATCACGCTCAGAAACACCAGACTCAACGTCATCTAACGCCAGCGATGACTCCTCGATTTTGGCAGGCACAGGGAGTGGGAAATCTGCCTCCTCTTCCACCACACATCGTACAGTGCCCACCCTCCCAGCTACTTTGACTAGTGATGCCTGTGCTCACACCAGTATGAAGAGAAGAGTGTCCTTCCCCCAGGCATTACAGCCCCTGCCCCTGTCTCCCCTGCTGCAAAAACAACAGTTATTATTACTTTATTATTTTGTCATGTTTACACCGCCTGGGCATTGATTATGTGGCAAACATAATTATGCCGAAAAAAAAACGCAGCCACACAATTGTATAATTCCAGTGCCCCTGGTTTCAAGCAAAAGAAATTCAAACTACATGTTTTTGCTGTAAAAATAGCAAGCCTCTAATCTAAGTCAGGACATTGACATGTATGATTAAAGGAGTAGAGAGTACTGCCCAAAGAAAAGAATTTCTCGGTATACCCTGATAGAGGTTGTTGTCACGTGACACGGAGGAGGAGCGAGCATCGAGCAAGCAGTAGCAGCAGCAGGAGAGAAGGCTGCGGAGTCCCGCATCTCCGGCATATCCCGCGTCCATCACCGGGGAGTAGCAGCCTACATCCCAGCATCTCGGCAGTAAAGCCAAGCGAAGGAGGTCAGTGCAGTGCCCCCAGGAGGATTAGCGTGGCGGGGGAGGAGGCAAAGACCGAGCGAGGGCCGGAAAAGCAAGCACGAGCACGGCCACCATTAGAGGCGGCTGCAAAGTTAGAGCCCGGGTATAGACCGTGGAGGCAGCCTGACTAGGTCGGGCGTAGCCTGTGGCCCCCCTGTGAGCTCCACTCGCTGCCCGCCGCTCCCCCCTCGACAGAGGTTTGCTCAAGGAGTTATACCACTGCCGCTGCCGCCACGGCTGCATAGGCGGGCTGACTAGGATCAGGTGCAGCCGGCAGGTCACCGTGAGCTTCATTTGCTCTGTTCTGCTTACCTCATCCGCTCCAGTTGCATTTCCAGCCTCTCCAGGAGCCATAGTATAAGGCACTTCTCGACAAACAATCTACTGAGTTATTGTGCCTTAGAGCCGTTAGAGCACAAAGGAGGACAAGCAAAGGAGGACAAGCTTAGTCAAGTAAAGTATTTTCTTACCAAGAGACTCCAACAAAGCGTGACTAGCTAACATGCAAAAAAATTGCAGCCAAAAAGACCACAAACAACAAGAGAGGCAGGAAAGAGAGCGAGAGGAGAAAAAAAAAACACAAAAACCATTAGTGCAAGGGTCAGTAAAAGAGCGAATAAAGAGTAGGAGTTCATAGGTCCTGTCGTTAAACATAAAAAATTAGATCAGGAACGAACCAGCAAGCTTTACCAAGTAAGAAATAAAAAATAAAAAAACAGGCAAGTCCCTCCAAGAGGGTTCCTCATCAGTTCAAAAGGGGGATCCAGCGGACCAGAGAGAGAGAGAGAGGGCAGGATCAGTCCGACATTAGACAAAATCGACCCAAGCCTAGGAAAACAACAGCAGAAGATCAACAAATTCTTTTTCCTAAAGGACCCGGTGTCCATGATTTTTGCTTCAGCAAAGGAGGCATCAAACCTACCAAGCCCAATTCAGCCCGACAAGTTAAAAATACCAGTCTTGTTCGAAATTTCAAACCATGTCAATCAGCCAATGGAACTATTTACTTACGACGCCACAGCCGACTACCCAGGGAAAAAACTTCATCTAGGGAAAAAATTGGAAATTGTGTTGGCCCAAGTCCACAATACAACCGGGGCACCTATTGACATGGAATCGACCAGTGGTATGGGAAAAAGCCCAACAATAAGTAAGCTAGGCCCGAAGAGCGAAAAGCAAATTTCATTGATATCATCGACACTACCGGGAAAGGAATTCTTGGAAAATATCTTTAACAACATGGGACATAAGATCAACAAGGAACAAACTGACCATAATGACCCAATCAAAGAGATTAAACCTCGAGAAACTGGTGACTTAATAAAACAGAGAGTAGAAGGGGAGGAAGTCTGGTCATACTCCCTTTTAGGATCAAACGAATCAAATTTGATTGAAACTACCAAAACGACAACAAAAAGGACATTCCCACAAGGGCCCACTTTAGTACAACAACCAATCCCTAAAGAGTGTGGGTCGGGACAAGTGGCATCAACCCCATGTAATATAACTGACAGCAGTGGCATTCAAAGAATACTCATAGAAGACAGTATAAGTTTTGGAAGATAGACATAATAATGTCCTTACTGGCAAACCAAGGAAAAAAGGTCCAAATCCCAAACAAAGACAAACAAAACAACTGCGAGTGCAGGAGTATAATTGAGAAACTTGCGTCCCTCCCAGATATTTTAAAAGACATTCTCGGAGCAGTTAAAACAGCGAGCAATCGCAAGGGAAATCAAGAATCCCCAGAGAAAAAACTCAACAAAGAAACGCCAAATTTCCCAAATCATCAAACAAAACAAAGGCATAACAAAGAGGGGGATGGTAATTTAGAGCAACTGGAACATAAAAAGGTCCTAAAGGTGGATCTGGACAGCAACGACGTTCAAATAAAAGAATGACAGGCCAACTTTGATCCTCAGCCACAGGATAAATTAACAAAAAGACAAAGGAAACGAGCTAGGAAGGCAAGGCCCAAACAAAAAAGCAATCTAACCACGGCCGCAGAGAACTTTTTCCCAATATTCACAAGGCGCATGTGCCGAGATCAAGCTAGGATAAATGATTCTCCGAATGACTCCACGAGCAGATTAGCACTATCAGACTTGGATCGGGTAAGCTACTCGCTTGAGCAGTCGATATTGGTAGAACCCATTCAAGAGCTAGATTCATCAACACAAGAGGGATCAAATCAGGGTCCACAACAAGTTTCAGGCACTTTTAACCACAAGAAGCCAAAAAAAGATTTCAATAACGTTGCTGGAAGGTCTCCGACAAAAAAATTAGATAAAGACTTATCATCTTCAAGGTTTTCATGTGCAAACTTAGAGGATGGTCAGATCTCAAAGCACCCGAGCGGAGAAAGTACACGAAAGAACGCTCATGGGTGCTCAGACAAAAATATAAGTAAGCAAAAACGGGGAAAAAAACATGCAGTTAGTTATAAAACAGACCCCAATCAAGATCACCATAAACGGAAACGATCGGAGATGTATAGCACAAAGAAAAGACCGAGAACACGAGCAAACCAAGCAAAGCAATTTAGTAGGAAAGGAAAAGACAAGGGAAAAAAGGAAAATGGCTTGTACAGGACAGGAAACCGTTAGAAATATAAATAACCCAGAAACCAGAAAAGAAGACCACCAACAGGCCCCTCAAGGAAGTCAAAAAAAGTCCTGGACGACATTGAGCCAATACTGTCATTTACCCCAGAATATGTAACGGAGGGAAGGCAGGACATTTTAAACAGAGGGAACTTGATAAAACTATTTAAGATAATACCAGAACTAAGCGGAATAGTCTCTCGTGACATATTAGCAGTGGAGTTCTTTCAAAATAAAGATAACCCAGATATAGAAGGTTCTGTGATCACTTGGGCATCTAAGGAGTTAGCGGCCAGGATCTTCGCCAAGAGACCATTATTTGAGAGTTGGGGAATAACCCTGAAGCAACACATGCGCCCTAGATACCCATATCCCCTTTTGAAAAGCCCATTTTACCCAAAGGGGGAAGAATCACCAAGACCAAAGCAAACAACGTGTCTCCGTGGAGCTCGTCCAACAACCCAGGAAAAAAACTCAGGAAAAACGTGCAACCAAAAAAATCAGACAAACAAAGGAGTGCCTCTCTGGGTTGACCAGGACTGGTCGTGGATCCCAATGGCATTAAGCCAAAAGTATTCCTAGAAAAGACGCAAAGTTACCACTTAGAAAATCCAACCAGGCCCATTATATGGAAAAAAGTAATTTGGTAACGATCAAGATGTGTTCATGGAATGTACACAGATTCAGTGGCATGGACCAGGACCACGAAACTCAATCTTTCTTCAAAACCAAAATATAATCCTTTTACAAGAGACCTGGAACCTGACTTACCCAGCAATTTTGGGATTCACTGAATACCATATATTAGCAAAGAGACAGTCCAACTATGGGCACCCACGTGGAGGTCTATCAATGTATGTCTCACAAAAATTTACTATAGTGCGTAAATTAGGAACAATGGGCTTAACAATTTTAAAAAGCAGAAAAAAGGGTGACTCACAGGTGGTACCAACTTACATGAGTGGTAAGGTCAAGTCAACTATTGACTTTACAATAATAAGTAACAGGCTAAAACATGCCATTGAGGATTACACCATAGTCCAGCGCATAGACCATTTTCCCCAAGCCATAAGGATGAACATCGCAATAACATGTGTAGAAAAAATTACCTCCATAACGTAACAATCTGAGAAATGTAATCTCCGAAAAATAAGATGGAGGGGAGGGGAAACGAAGGACATCCAGGCCACAGCAAGAAATTTTATGACGGAACTCGGCCAACAAATAGATGGAGAACGGGTAAAAAACTGGGAAAATTTTGTAGAGGAACTTATCCATAAGCACTCTGCTCCAGCAGTTACACAAAGAGGTACAAAAGTGCAGAGTGAACCCTGGTATAATAGTGAGTTAAGACATGAAAAGAGAAAAATAGCCCGGAAGTTACGGATCCAACTGAGAAGGAAAAAACAGGGAATTAAACCACACTTCAATAACATTAGGAGTTTGAGAAAAAACTATCAGAAAAAGTTGTGGACCGCAAAAGCAGTGGATAAAGTATCTATATGGGCTAAACTTTTATGTGCACAAGCAAAAAACTAAACTCTCAGGACTTTTGGAGCATTATAAATAACTTAAATAAAGGAGAAGCAATGCACCAGGATCCCGGAATCGGAGACAACGACTCGGGAGATCATGTAAGGAACCTATATTCAAGTAAGGACCCACAGAGAACCAAAAAGAGCCAAGGGCTAACAAAAGAAATGGAACCAAGCAACTTAAAAATTATTCAGGTTAGCGAAAAAAAGCATAAAGATTTGGAATGGGAAAAAGTGGTTAACGAACAACCCCTCTCTGACTAATCGCAACCATTTAAAAAAACAAATTCAAAAGCTCAAAACAGAGCGCACCCCAGGACCAAACGGTCTCCTGACTGCCGTATTTAAATACAACGAGGATTTTTGGGCCGAACATCTTACTATGCTGTTTAATCAAATTTACGTACAAGTTAAAATGCCGGCATCTTGGAAAGGAAATACTATCCACCCAATTTTCAAAAAAGGAGACCGTAGAAATCCGGGGAATTACAGGCTGATCTCTTTAATAGATGTGGAAACCAAGCTTTATGCCTCATGTCTCTTAGAGCAGATGCAAGAATGGGTGGAAAATAATAACTTAATTCCTAGATTCCAAATAGGATTCAGACAAGAGATGGGGAAAATAACAAACTTGATAATCCTGGCATTACTAACCGAAAATGCTGAAAAAAAGAACCAATGATTATATGCATGCTTTGTTGACAGAAAAGCCGCCTTTGATCGAGTGAGCAGGTCTAGAGTATGGGGTAAGCTAAAAGAGTGGGGGCTGCCCCAAAGTCTATTAAATGCAATAATCGGCTTGTACAGCGATACATGGGTAAGTGTAAAACTAGGACAAGGGTCTAGTTTAACATCCTAAATTAAAACCCAGGAAGGCCTAAAACAAGGGTGCGTGTTAGCTCCCAGCCTATTCAATTTATACCTGGCAGACATAGGCAGAAATCTAGAAGAAACCGATTGTCATGCCCCGAAATTGGGCAACGTTTCAGTTCCAATTCTGCAGTATGCAGATGACATTGTCCTACTAAGTAAAATGCCAATAGGCCTACAAGGCTTAATAAACATGCTAGTAACTTACTTATCCCAGGAAAATCTGGAATTAAACAAAGAAAAAACAAAAGTGGTCCGGTTAATGGAGCAAAAGAAAATCAAATTTAAATGGGCAATAAACGAGACAGTGGCAGAAGAACAGGAATCCTATAAGTACCTAGGCGTAATCCTCGGACAAGGCCACTCAAATAAGGAGCATACTTTGGCAATAAAAGCAAAATCACAAACACTAATTTATGCATATAGACAATTACAACTAAAAATGGCCGGCCCGAACTATACGCATCTTTTAAAGGTAATGGCTGCACAAATTTTACCAACGCTGTCATACGGCCTAGTAACGTGGCTTGGAAGGGAGGCGAAAATACTAAACAAATTACAAAATAAGATATATAAAGCAGTGTTCAAACTGCCACAGGCAGCCTCTCCAGCACAAGTCTGCCTTGAATTCGGCCAACAAAATCAAAAATTTCGGTCAATGAGCAGCTTTGTTAAATTATGTCATAAACTCCGCTCAGCTCCAATCGAGTCAATGGACAACATTTGCTGGAAAGAAATAAAGTACCAGGAAAGCCAGCCGCCCACAAACTCATGGGGAAGTTATTTGAGTACCTGTCTGTCCGAATTGAAATTATTAGAGGAATGGAAAAGAGAAACTGACCAAGCATACTTTAGCAAAGTAGCTAATGGTGCAGCAAAAATGAAATCATTGTTGGAGGACACAAGAATATTAACTAAACGTCGACACGCATGGACAGTAATCACCTCTTACAATCAACAAAAGCCACAGGAATATCTAGCCATGCATTTTAATCAGCATTTAAAAAAATATTTACATTGACTATCGAATGGGCCAGCATTACTCTAAAGACTTAAGACCATCCTGGAAATATCAAAAAGAAAGTCCCCATTGCAGACTGTGTGGATATCATGACGAAACCTTAATGCACCTGTTATGCTTATGCCCGGCACTTACGGCTTTAAGAAGGCAGTTCCTACGAGACATCTTTATCACATTGAATATACATTCATGTCGGCAAGCAGTAATAAGTTGGCTGGGTGGTACCTCTTCCATCCTGGCCTGTCGGGGATTTAAATTCATGATTGAGGAAAAAAAACGGTTACAAGAAATGTAATGGAATAAAAAAGAAATCGACAGAGGCTTGAAGATCATTAAGGCACACATAATTCCATAAAATCTTTGAACTTTGAATTTGAACTTAAATACGTACTGCACCGGGGGAAACTAAGAATGTTTTTTAAATCTATATAGGGATGTTTAATATTGAATGTATATATTTATAGCTTCTCATTTTTTATTTCTTTTAATGAACGAATATTGTAATGATTTTTATTAATCATTCAATAAATCAAACTTGAACTTGAAAAAACAAACAAACAAAAAAAAACAGTTGATGGACAGAATGCAGAACAATGTCATACATTCACCCCTGTACAGAGATCTGGGCCTAAATCCATCGTTTTGTTTTTGCATCTGTCACCCCGAGTGGGACGGGTATGCTCAGACGCGAGTCCCGTGCTCTCCACGCCACTGGAGTCAAGCTATCCTGGCTGATGATGGCTGATAGCTAGAAACAGGTATTAGGATGCTTGATTCTGGTCCAGGGAAGACATGGCTTGGCAGTTCAGGCTGGACTGTTCCCATGAGGCACAGGGTCAAGGCTGATTTGCATATGGCCATGTCTGAACTGGGGTGGTCTGGTGAGCAAAAAAACAATGGATATAGGCCCAGATCTCTGTACTGGGGTGAATGTATGACATTGTTCTGCATTCTGTCCATCAATTGTTGTTTTTGCATTTGTCTCCCCGAGTGGGATGGGTATCCTCAGAAGTGAGTCCCGTGCTCTCCACGCCACTGGAGTCAAGCTATCCTGGCTGATGATGGCTGATAGCCAGAAACCGGCCCTAGGATGCTTGATTCCGGTCCAGGGAAGACATGGCTTGGCAGTTTGGGCTGGACTGTTCCCATGAGGCACAGGGTCAATGCTGATTTGCATATGTCCATATCCGAAATGGGGTGGTGTGGTGAGCAAAAAAAATTATGGATTTAGGCCCAGATCTCTGTACTGAGGTGAATGTATGACATTGTTCTGCATTCTGTCCATCAACTGTTGTTTTTGCATTTGTCACCCCGAGTGGGACGGGTATGCTCAGATGTGAGTCCTGTGCTCTCCACTCCACTGGAGTCAAGCTATCCTGGCTGATGACGGCTGATAGCTAGAAACCGGTCCTAGGATGCTTGATTCAAGTCCAGGGAAGACATGGCTTGGCAGTTCGGGCTGGACTGTTCCCATGAGGCACAGGCTCAATGCTGATCTGCATATGGCCATATCTGAACTGGGGTGGTGTGGTGAGCAAACAAATTATGGATTTATGCCCAGATGTCTGTACTGGGGTGAATGTATGACATTGTTCTGCATTCTGTCCATCAACTGTTGTTTTTGCAGCCCTCAGTGTTGAGGCAGTAGACCTTTTGCACCAACTGTGTGTGGGTCAGACATCTCTCCTGAATCCCTTCCAAGGCCATGACAAGAAGTTGGCACAGGTAGTTGACTTCATGGAGGGCATTCATTCATACATTTGTGGGCTACACAGGACTGTCCAGTCTTTGTCCTCCTTGGTGATGGCAGCCATTCAGCTGTCACAGGCTCAGAGTCCAGCTCCAGTCCCTTTGGCAACCCCCTGCCAGTGTCTACATCTGAAGAGAGTGACCATACACCACCGCCCACAGGTTCCAGGTACAGCAACTCCCCAAGCGGGCCAGAGCACAGACACCGTCCCCCAAACAAACTAATGTGACTCAGGAGCTTAAAGGCAAAAGCCCTTCAGGTGACACTCAGGGTCATCAATCCAAAAAACAGGCCTCAGGCTCACATGTTTCAAAATCAGCCCAATCCAAGGACACTCCCATCCAAAAAGTGTCTCCCAAAGACAGGCAGACAGGTGCAATGCCTGTTGTGAAGCTGGTGCCTGCTAAGAGTCTGCAGAAAAGCCCTCTAAGCCAGATTCACCCACAACGTCATCTCCCACCCAGACCCCTGTAACGCTGGGAAAGGAAGGCACTGTAGGGGGTTCACCTGGTCAACAAGGGAGAAAGGGGAAAAGGCAAGGCCAGGCCAAGTGTACCACCCAAACCAGCAGATCCCCAGAGGAAGGGCCACCACCTGCACCTGATGCACCTGTGGTGGAGAGTGAGTCTGTTGTGCCTGCCCCACTTCCCACTCTGACCAAGACATTTATTCCCTATCGAGTCCCCAAGAAGTCGAAAGGTACCCCTCCCCATTCACCCTCCCAAACTGTGTCTCAGGGCAGCATGTCTCCGCCCCCCATGTGCCACCACACCACCCAGTCCAAGCAGCCCTCCAGCTCCCAAAGCCACTGATGCCTCTACCTCAGCTGGTACTCTCTCTCCCAGGTCCAATCCTCCAACTTGCCCCGACAATCAGCCACCTCCCAGTCTGACTGACAGCCAAGTCTGCGGCTAAGTCCCCCTCCAAAACTTATCTCTCCCACAGCAGTGCCTGGACTGCCCATTATTATCCCCCTGGCTGTGTTGCTTCCCATGGCAGCCTACAGTGTCACCCATTCCCTGTGCAGTTTCTCATGTACCTACTTTTCACTTTGTACTGGCAAATAGCCTCACTATTTATCACTTAGGATGCCCATTCCCTGTGCAGTTTCTCACGCACACACGTGCCTACTTTGAACTATGGACTGGCCACTGGCCTTACTGTTTGTTACTATGGATGCCCATTCCCTGTGCAGGTTCTCATGTACCTACTTTGCACTTTGTACTGGCCAATGGCCTTGCTCTTTATCACTTAGGATGCCCATTCCCTGTGCAGTTTCTCAAGCACACATGTGCGTACTTTGAACTATGGACTGGCCGCTGGCCTTGCTGTTTGTTACTATGGATGCCCATTCCCTGTGCAGGTTATCATGTACCTACTTTGCACTTTGTACTGGCCAATGGTCTTGCTGTTTATCACTTTGGATGCCCATTCCCAGTGCAGTTTCACAAGCACACATGTGCTTAATTATACTTTGAACTGGCCATTGGCCTTGCTGTTTCTCACGTAGGATGCCCATTCCCTGTGCAGGTTCTCATGCACACATGTACTTTATTCTACTTTATACTGGCAAATGGCCTTGCTGTTTATCACTTAGGATGCCCATTCCCTGTGCAGTTTCTCAAGCACACATGTGCCTACTTTGAACTATGGACTGGCCACTGGCCTTGCTGTTTGTTACTATGGATGCCCATTCACTGTGCAGGTTATCATGTATCTACGTTGCACTTTGTACTAGCCACTGGCCTTGCTGTTTCTCACTAAGGATGCCCATTCCCTGTGCAGGTTCTCATGCACACATGTGCCTACTTTGAATTATGGACTGGCCACTGGCCTTGCTGTTGTCTACTTCTGATGCCTATCTGGGTAATTTATAATAAAGACAGTTACTCATGTTGTCTGCTTTGTCAGTGTCCTTGCTTAATAACAAATTTTCTGTATGGGCATGGTTTCATGTACCTGTCTGACAACAAGGAATCAATCGGTCTAGTCAGTGCAACAAGTGTACCTACAACACTAGAGCATATTCAGTTCACCAGTTTTCCACTATTTGCGCAAACCTTGGTTTGAGAAAGGTTTCCATCAGCCCACCCATTTGGCGGAACTTCGTCATCTGTTAACACAGGAGAGATGGGTCACATGTGGCCAAAGTAGTTCTATGGCTCACAAACATGTATGCTAGACCTCATACTCCCATGAAATCCCAGCCACTGTGGTTTTACAAGATATGTGGAAACTGATGAAGTGCAGTGCATGTGAAAAAAGGTGTGTGAGTTAAAAATGACTAGGAGGACAAAAAATATGTTTATTAAGGATTGTCCTGATGTCATCTACTAAAAACCGCCTGATAGTTGAAAATAATGAAACTATCTGTTGGCGAAAGGTGAGGTCGACATGTTTCAGCCGGGTAGCTCACTGGCTCAGCTTTCTTCAGGACCTTGTGGAAATAACTCTAAATACTACTGCAAATAAGTCATAAGTGACAAAAAGTGTACTAAATGATACTTAATTCCTTTAGAAGAAATATAAATTAGTGGTAAGGTACCACCCTACCAGACATGTATCCCATGTGATGTCGATTTTTCTGAATTATTTCTTCATTCCTAAAACAGAAAGTGCTATTTAAGAAAACAAATAGCCTTACAAATTGGTGAACAGTATATATGCTCAGTGCGAGAAGATAAAACATGTTGCTTGGTCTATAATACATTGTATTAGACTATACCCATTATCTACATGAATTTGTTAGGGAAACATTTTTTTGTTGTTGTTTGGTAATTGAAAAAAGACTCACCCAGCTTTCTGTGGGAGTAGGCCTCCCCTCACCGGGCAACTGCTCGGTGGTTGAGGCCCCGCTCTAAAGGTAGGAGAGAGTACCGGGACAAAGGGTAATCATGTTATCCATCATATGTGCCCTCATAGTACTCTCAACACTACAAAAAAAACTAAATCTAAATGATCATAAAACATGAAGCTCAACACCAATGACGGCTGAGGGCTGGCATCGACTGTAATAATTTTGTCAAATCTGTATGTGCATAAATAGACCCAAAGTGGTCTCATTAGGTGATACATTACATGTTGCCCTTTAGGGTTGTTTACCAGAGGTGGCGTTCCTTATCATTTTTTAAAGGAATATCTATAGAGAGATGATTCAAGTCTAAGAAGTAATGAAGAAGTTAAGAATAGAAGGTTCGCCATATTTGAAAAGGATGTTTCCAATTATGTTATGCCTCTACTATGAATATAGGCAAAAACTGAAAATAAAGATAATGTACAGTGTCCTTACAAAAGTGTTTTCGTTAGTGCCCTTGCAAAGATGTTTCCATTAATCTTATGTCTCTTCATTGGGTATAAACAACAGCACACAAATTGGAATCATATATAATGTCCATGCTAATAGTAAAAACGTGCTGCTACCAGCGTAATAGATGATGTTTTATAGACCTAAACCAACAAAACCATGATGATAAATCAAGTACTCTAGCTAGTGTATCACTCACCTGTCCGTCGGTACCTCTTCTCGATCTGCGAGCAGTGTGGGAGGTACCGAGGAAGGTGACGAGTCTTCTTTTTTATAGTAATGCTGATTGGCTCAATTGTAGCTCGTTAGTTAATGAGTCGTGCCACGCCAATAGAATCGCGTGGGGACCCCGGACATGCCTATTACAGATCATATTAATTGGGCGTGTGAATTCTCTCTGGACCAATCCCCTTTCGTTTCTTTGACCGATGTAGTTGGTCAGGCTGTCTTGCGTCAGATAGAGACGCTATGTCGTGTATGTTGTTTCTATGGCGCGTGCGCCCTTGGATGCAAATATTGTATTGCCAATTGCATGTCCAGCCCAGGCGCTATATCAGTGCGCATGCGCACTCGTGCCCATCTGGCGTCAGCGCATGTGTTGAAATTCCGAAGCTGTATGGGGGCAGCGACAGCACAAGTCGCGTAGTCTAGTGAAGGTGTGGTCAGTTCATTCTAAAGTCATCCGCATGGGAAAAGAGAAAAAGAAGTACACGAGAGCGTTCGTTCCAACTCAACTGGGACCCCTTAATGAGCACGACTACAATAATCACTTATACAATGTGTGTTCTGTGAAATGCGTAGATCTATAGAGCATGTTAAAGGTATGCAGCCAGTCTGTGAATTCTTGCTGATGTATGGAAACGCTATCAAAGATTGAGACTTAGTGGGGTAGGTGGTTTTATATCTCATGGGTTCGTTCCCTCTCTTCCAAGAAAGTCCATATGACCGTTTGGCAAAAGATATCAAAAAACCTGGTATGTGATCACAACAGTATCCAGATAGTGGAGAAAAAAGATATAGTCGAGGATGATGGACCTATCATGGTATGCAGTAGCAACACCATGGTATATTGCAAATATTTCAGAACAGCAATGGTCTAACCTCATCTTCATTATTAATAGAGTTGGCACATCATATCACTTGTATAGATAAGGTCATTATCGCATCTGTGGTATACAGAGGGAATATACAATTGCATATATAGTAGATCTAGTATTAATATGTGCTTATGTAGATCACCACTATATAAATAATTGTTAGATTGATCAGATTTGAACCCATGGGATGGTGTCATTCAAACCCTCTGTGTCTGTTTTAAGTTTGAAGATCCATCTCTGTTCCCTGACAAAGAGAAAACGGGAGATATCAGTTACATGGCGGGGGATCATAGGATGTTCAAGGATCACCCATCTCATGTCGTCTGCTTGATGTTTAGTGTTCAGGAAGTGGTTGGTCAAGCAGGTGGATTGCTTGTTACAGCGTATAGTGCTTTTGTGCTCACTGATTCGTAGCTTGATTTTGCGGGTGGTGTGACCCACATACCTCAGTGAGCACGGGCACGTGATCATATAAATCACCCGGTCCGTGTTGCAGTTCGTATGATTTCATAGGACCCATGGACGGTCAGTGCCAATATCTATGGATTCCGTTTTGATGGTTTGAGGGCAGACACTACATGAACCACATGGATAGTGGCCATGTACCGAAGGCAGGCCCCACAGAGTATTGGGTTCCTGTTTCTGCTGTTGTTTTGGGACAAACCGGCAAGCTTTACCAAGTAAGAAATAAAAAATAAAAAAACAGGCAAGTCCCTCCAAGAGGGTTCCTCATCAGTTCAAAATGGGGATCCAGCGGACCAGAGAGAGAGAGAGAGGGCAGGATCAGTCCCGACATTAGACAAAATCGACCCAAGCCTAGGAAAACAACAGCAGAAGATCAACAAATTATTTTTCCTAAAGGACCCGGTGTCCATGATTTTTGCTTCAGCATAGGAGGCATCAAACCTACCGAGCCCAATTCAGCCCGACAAGTTAAAAATACCAGTCTTGTTCGAAATTTCAAACCATGTCAATCAGCCAATGGAACTATTTACTTACGACGCCACAGCCGACTACCCAGGGAAAAAAACATCATCTAGGGAAAAAATTGGAAATTGTGTTGGCCCAAGTCCACAATACAACCGGGGCACCTATTGACATGGAATCGACCAGTGGTATGGGAAAAAGCCCAACAATAAGTAAGCTAGGCCCGAAGAGCGAAAAGCAAATTTCATTGATATCATCGACACTACCGGGAAAGGAATTCTTGGAAAATATCTTTAACAACATGGGACATAAGATCAACAAGGAACAAACTGACCATAATGACCCAATCAAAGAGATTAAACCTCGAGAAACTGGTGACTTAATAAAACAAAGAGTAGAAGGGGAGGAAGTCTGGTCGAACTCCCTTTTAGGATCAAACGAATCAAATTTGATTGAAACTACCAAAACGACAACAAAAAGGACATTCCCACAAGGGCCCACTTTAGTACAACAACCAATCCCTAAAGAGTGTGGGTCGGGACAAGTGGCATCAACCCCATGTAATATAACTGACAGCAGTGGCATTCAAAGAATACTCATAGAAGACAGTATACGTTTTGGAAGATAGACATAATAATGTCCTTACTGGCAAACCAAGGAAAAAAGGTCCAAATCCCAAACAAAGACAAACAAAACAACTGCGAGTGCGGGAGTATAATTGAGAAACTTGCGTCCCTCCCAGATATTTTAAAAGACATTCTCGGAGCAGTTAAAACAGCGAGCAATCGCAAGGGAAATCAAGAATCCCCAGAGAAAAAACTCAACAAAGAAACGCCAAATTTCCCAAATCATCAAACAAAACAAAGGCATAACAAAGAGGGGGATGGTAATTTAGAGCAACTGGAACATAAAAAGGTCCTAAAGGTGGATCTGGACAGCAACGACGTTCAAATAAAAGAATGACAGGCCAACTTTGATCCTCAGCCACAGGATAAATTAACAAAAAGACAAAGGAAATGAGCTAGGAAGGCAAGGCCCAAACAAAAAAGCAATCTAACCACGGCCGCAGAGAACTTTTTCCCAATATTCACAAGGCGCATGTGCCGAGATCAAGCTAGGATAAATGATTCTCCGAATGACTCCACGAGCAGATTAGCACTATCGGACTTGGATCGGGTAAGCTACTCGCTTGAGCAGTCGATATTGGTGGAAACCATTCAAGAGCTAGATTCATCAACACAAGAGGGATCAAATCAGGGTCCACAACAAGTTTCAGGCACTTTTAACCACAAGAAGCCAAAAAAAGATTTCAATAACGTTGCTGGAAGGTCTCCGACAAAAAAATTAGATAAAGACTTATCATCTTCAAGGGTTTCATGTGCAAACTTAGAGGATGGTCAGATCTCAAAGCACCCGAGCGGAGAAAGTACACGAAAGAACGCTCATGGGTTCTCAGACAAATATTTAAGTAAGCAAAAACGGGGAAAAAAACATGCAGTTAGTTATAAAACAGACCCCAATCAAGATCACCATAAACGGAAACGATCGGAGATGTATAGCACAAAGAAAAGACCGAGAACACGAGCAAACCAAGCAAAGCAATTTAGTAGGAAAGGAAAAGACAAGGGAAAAAAGGAAAATGGCTTGTACAGGACAGGAAACCATTAGAAATATAAATAACCCAGAAACCAGAAAAGAAGACCACCAACAGGCCCCTCAAGGAAGTCAAAAAAACGTCCTGGACGACATTGAGCCAATACTGTCATTTACCCCAGAATATGTAACGGAGGGAAGGCAGGACATTTTAAACAGAGGGAACTTGATCAAACTATTTAAGATAATACCAGAACTAAGCGGAATAGTCTCTCGTGACATATTAGCAGTGGAGTTCTTTCAAAATAAAGATAACCCAGATATAGAAGGTTCTGTGATCACTTGGGCATCTAAGGAGTTAGCGGCCAGGATCTTCGCCAAGAGACCATTATTTGAGAGTTGGGGAATAACCCTGAAGCAACACATGCGCCCTAGATACCCATATCCCCTTTTGAAAAGCCCATTTTACCCAAAGGGGGAAGAATCACCAAGACCAAAGCAAACAACGTGTCTCCGTGGAGCTAGTCCAACAACCCAGGAAAAAAACTCAGGAAAAACGTGCAACCAAAAAAATCTGACAAACAAAGGAGTGCCTCTCTGGGTTGACCAGGACTGGTCATGGATCCCAATGGCATTAAGCCAAAAGTATTCCTAGAAAAGACGCAAAGTTACCACTAAGAAAATCCAACCAGGCCCATTATATGGAAAAAAGTAATTTGGTAACGATCAAGATGTGTTCATGGAATGTACACAGATTCAGTAGCATGGACCAGGACCACGAAACTCAATCTTTCTTCAAAACCAAGATATAATCCTTTTACAAGAGACCTGGAACCTGACTTACCCAGCAATTTTGGGATTCCCTGAATACCATATATTAGCAAAGAGACAGTCCAACTATGGGCACCCACGTGGAGGTCTATCAATGTATGTCTCACAAAAATTTGCTATAGTGCGTAAATTAGGAACAATGGGCTTAACAATTTTAAAAAGCAGAAAAAAGGGTGACTCACAACTGGTACCAACTTACATGAGTGGTAAGGTCAAGTCAACTATTGACTTTACAATAATAAGTAACAGGCTAAAACATCCCATTGAGGATTACACCATAGTCCAGCGCATAGACCATTTTCCCCAAGCCATAAGGATGAACATCGCAATAACATGTGTAGAAAAAATAACCTCCATAACGTAACAATCTGAGAAATTTAATCTCCGAAAAATAAGATGGAGGGGAGGGGAAACGAAGGACATCCAGGCCACAGCAAGAAATTTTATGACGAAATTCGGCCAACAAATAGATGGAGAACGGGTAAAAAACTGGGAACATTTTGTAGAGGAACTTATCCATAAGCACTCTGCTCCAGCAGTTACACAAAGAGGTACAAAAGTGCAGAGTGAACCCTGGTATAATAGTGAGTTAAGACATGAAAAGAGAAAAATAGCCCGGAAGTTACGGATCCAACTGAGAAGGAAAAAACAGGGAATTAAACCACACTTCAATAACATTAGGAGTTTGAGAAAAAACTATCAGAAAAAGTTGTGGACCGCAAAAGCAGTGGATAAAGTATCTATATGGGCTAAACTTTTATGTGCAAGCAAAAAACTAAACTCTCAGGACTTTTGGAGCATTATAAATAACTTAAATAAAGGAGAAGCAATGCACCAGGATCCCGGAATCGGAGACAACGACTGGGGAGATCATGTAAGGAACCTATATTCAAGTAAGGACCCACAGAGAACCAAAAAGAGCCAAGGGCTAACAAAAGAAATGGAACCAAGCAACTTAAAAATTAATCAGGTTAGCGAAAAAAAGCATAAAGATTTGGAATGCGAAAAAGTGGTTAACGAACAACCCCTCTCTGACTAATCGCAACCATTTAAAAAAACAAATTCAAAAGCTCAAAACAGAGCGCACCCCAGGACCAAACGGTCTCCTGACTGCCGTATTTAAATACAACGAGGATTTTTGGGCTGAACATCTAACTATGCTGTTTAATCAAATTTACGTACAAGTTAAAATGCCGGCATCTTGGAAAGGAAATACTATCCACCCAATTTTCAAAAAAGGAGACCGTAGAAATCCGGGGAATTACAGGCTGATCTCTTTAATAGATGTGGAAACTAAGCTTTATGCCTCATGTCTCTTAGAGCAGATGCAAGAATGGGTGGAAAATAATAACTTAATTCCTAGATTCCAAATAGGATTCAGACAAGAGATGGGGAAAATAACAAACTTGACAATCCTGGCATTACTAACCGAGAATGCTGAAAAAAAGAACCAATGATTATATGCATGCTTTGTTGACATAAAAGCCGCCTTTGATCAAGTGAGCAGGTCTAGAGTATGGGGTAAGCTAAAAGAGTGGGGGCTGCCCCAAAGTCTATTAAATGCAATAATCGGCTTGTACAGCGATACATGTGTCAGTGTAAAACTAGGACAAGGGTCTAGTTTAACATCCTAAATTAAAACCCAGGAAGGCCTAAAACAAGGGTGCGTGTTAGCTCCCAGCCTATTCAATTTATACCTGGCAGACATAGGCAGAAATCTAGAAGAAACTGATTGTCACGCCCCGAAATTGGGCAACGTTTCAGTTCCAATTCTGCAGTATGCAGATGACATTGTCCTACTAAGTAAAATGCCAATAGGCCTACAAGGCTTAATAAACATGCTAGTAACTTACTTATCCCAGGAAAATCTGGAATTAAACAAAGAAAAAACAAAAGTGGTCCGGTTAATGGAGCAAAAGAAAATCAAATTTAAATGGGCAATAAACGAGACAGTGGCAGAAGAACAGGAATCCTATAAGTACCTAGGCGTAATCCTCGGACAAGGCCACTCAAATAAGGAGCATACTTTGGCAATAAAAGCAAAATCACAAACACTAATTTATGAAGTGAAGTGAAGTGAAAAAGCTTTATTTCGAGTTATACACTCATAAAAGCACACACATATAAAATTGCACATTTTAGAAACACTACACATACATTAACACTAAATTTCTAGATAAAATACACAGTTTAAACACTTAAAATATTCCCCAAAAAGTTAATATAAGCTTTCTCACAAAGTACATGAGCTAAATGCAAAGGAAAAAGGCCGAATCACCCACAATGTGGATCAAAGCCCAAATTGAACAATCAAAGCTTGTTACGTACATTTAGCAACATATTTTAACTAAAATCATAGTTATCTCAATCAAATACTTAGCATTGCAATTCATACGAGCATATAGGCAAGAAAACAAGATAACAAGATTCAAAACCTATTCAGCGATAGGAGCCTCCGCCTTAAAGACCAGGCCCACCCCAGGTATTTTGCCGTTCCTATTACTATGGGCAAATCGGTCGTGGAACAAATAATTCTCAGCCCCTCTACACCACTAGAGACACCAAGGTTCCTGCAAACAGGTGCCAGCCACATTTTCCTTGGATTTATGTAAGCCTCACACAGGAATAGAAAATGAGCTATACTTTCGTTGGGGGCGCCACATGCCGGGCAACACGAACTACTATTTGATCCCCAGTTAGACATCAACGACCTCAACGGGAGTGAACCTGCCCTTAGCTGAAAGAATAATTTCCTGTCTAGTGTAACAGTTATAATATCCCAATACAGTTCTAGTACAGGTCTTGTTTTAATTTCCATAAACCTACCCGCCATAGATTCTGGGGTCGCATTCCTCCACAACTTCTGGTCAATATGATCCCAATATATAGCTTTTATAGTTGTTTTACTAGGGAATACTTCCCCAGAGGGATTTTCCCACAGTTTGGATAGACCAAGCTCAGCAAGAACGTCCCTGAGCTTTTTTAGCCATGGAATTTTATGGAAAACATCAGATTTAGCTAGGGCAGAAAACCCCTCGGCATAATGTCTAATTTCTGGGGTCGTCCACAGCCGTCTCCAGTAAAGGATGGGCCTTAGGCGGGCACGATCGCTGAGCGATCTTCTTCCTAAATCCAGGCCAAGTGGTATTAACGGGGTACTTTGCGGGAGACTAGTTATCCCCCTCAAAAACCTGTTCTCCGATCTTTGGAGCGTGTCAAACCTCTCAAAGCCCCAGACTTCAGCCCCGTAAAGGGCTGCGCCTAAGGCTTTGGCGTCGTACACCATGAGAACAGGTTTAATGGGCCTGGTTTTAGATTTAGATTGTTCCACTCGAAGCGCTCCCGAGATCTGCTGGTGTTTCAAAACTGCTTTCTCAATGTGTCTTGTCCAGCCAGGATTACTGGATATCTCCACCCCTAGGTAAGTAAAGACTTTTACTACCTCTAGTCTAATACTGTTCAGAGATACCCTGGGTCGGACTTGACGCTTTCGCCCAAAGACCATCAACTTAGTTTTGTTTACATTGACTTCGAGACCCCGTTCCTTACAAAACTTGTCGAATATATTCAAGGCTCTCTGCAGTCCTGCCGGGGTTTTGGACACGATCAAGGTATCGTCGGCGAACATCAGGATCGGGACCCTGATGCCCGCCAGCGAAGGTGCGTCGACCCTCGCATCCAACATCCTATATACAATGCCATTGATGAACAAGGAGAACAACAGGGGTGCCATGGCACAACCCTGCCGTACCCCCCGCTCAACGGGGAAACTGGTGGAAGATTCCCCGTTCCTTCCCCACTGGACTTTAGCGAAGTTGCTTTCGTGAAGACGCATTATTAGTGTGAGTAGTTCGAGTGGAACCCCTATGTTGCTCAAAACCCCCCATAGCTTGCTCCTGGGCACCAGATCAAAGGCAGCCCTCAGATCTACAAATGCTACATAAAGGCTGCCTTCTCCAAGGAGTACAGTCCCCCATCGTAGCATGGTGAAACGAAAGATTTGATCGACAGTGCTGGTTGCACGTCTAAAACCTGCCTGGTAGGGGGATAAGGCGTTGTTTTCATCTACCCAGGACATAAGTTTGTCGACCACCATCTTACCCACCACTTTCTGGATAGTGGCCAGCAAACTTATCGGTCTATAATTTGCAGGTAGCGACCGATCGCCTTTCTTAAAGATCGGAATTATAATTGCCCCCTTCCAGACATCCGGGATTTTAGCCCCTTTTGCAAGGGCATTTCCAAGCACAGTCGCATATTTTGCCCACCGAACCTTATCATGCTTAAAGATGTCTGAGGGGATTCCATCCAACCCCGGAGCTTTCCCCCCCCGCAGCAATGAAATTACGAGTTCTGCATCTTTAGATGTAAATAGGTCTCCCCTGGAAAATACCACAGGGATTGGTTCGATGTCCAAGTTATCCCTATTCTCCGCATACTGGGGTTGGAAATACTCAACCCATGATGCTTCGTTAACATTATTATCAGGTTTATTTGGTGTGCCACCTCTGCCCCATCTCATAATTTTCCAAAAGAGTCTTGAGTCTTTTTGTCCAGAAGCTTCAAGTAACTCCTCCCAATATTCCTCGTCCCACTGCTTCTTGGCCCTGCAAATATTCTCCTCGTATTGCTTCCTAGCAGCACTAATCAATGCCTTATCCCTGCTTTTAATTGCCCTTCCCAACTCCAATCTAGTTGCCCTGCACTGCTTGTTGAACCACCTTGCCAATTTAATAGGTGGATTTCTATGTGCCTTAACAGGTTTGATAAAATACGGTTTTATTAAAGAAAAAAATAGGTCATGGATGTCTGCTATTAAAGAGGAACCCGGTACTACAGGGTGTACTGATTCCATAGCTAAAATAGCATTGTCTACCTCCAGATTAATGTGCTCAATAGTGGCTAAATTGGCCAACACATTTGGCCATTTCACCCTTCTTGAATCGTTTGCTATGACAGGTACAATTTCGCTATCTGGGACTAAGTCTATATGGGCAGCCCTCCACCATGAGTGGGTAACAGTGAGTGGATTGTGATCACTTTCTATTCTCTCCACTATCTCCATATCACCCAGGCCAGACCATAACTCAAGACTACAAATGACATAGTCGATCCTACTCTTACTATACCCATTGTCAAAAGAGCAGTTTCCTCCTAGGTCACTTTTTGTCCTGCCATTAAGGGCCCTCAAGCCATATTCCAAACATAACGAATTCAACAACAGTACATCCTTGGTCCAACGCTTCACTGGGGATAGATTTAAAGTTGGTAGTCCCCATAAAGCATCCTCCTCTTGGCCTATAGGATGTTCGGTATTTTCTAAAGGCTCGAAAGTCCTATTCAGGTCACCTGCCACAACCACTCTATTACCCAGAGAGTTGCATTCAAGGGAGGTTGATAGAACGTCTAGGGTGGGGGAATTCCCAGCACTTAACCCCCTAGCATAAATGTTATAGATATCTATCACACCGCCCTGTCCTGATGTACACCTCAGTAATTGTATATCCTTGCAGCCTAGGTCAATAACTTTTATTTTAACTTGGGATTTCTGCTTGACCCAGGCTGTTAAGCCTCCCGCAGGCCTTCCCCTCAGACCCCGAGTTGCTGGTATACAAAAATTTAAATAACCTGGCAGGTAAATTGGATCACAAGCCCATGTTTCCTGGAATAGGCACATTTCAAACCCATTAACGAAATCTAGCCAATCTTGAGACAACAGTCTGGAGGCCAAACCCGCTATGTTCCATGAAAGGAACCTCCCCGCAGTATCATCTTTGCTTGTCCCCCTTTCGGTGACTACTATGACCGGTGAATTAGTCAGGATCTCACAGTCACCGCTCTCTCCCACAGCAATATTTACACATTTGATCACATTAACATCACTTGTACCAGAACCGAAATGTGGTCCAGAGACACTTCCCCAATCGCCCTGGCAAGCCCGGTTGCCCCCCCTCTTGTATCCACAGTCCCTGTCTGGGACCCCTTCTACTAAATTATACAATGCATCCCCCTTAGATAACAAGGTTGACTCCCCAACAATTTCCCGGTCCATTTGGACAACTGAGTCAAGGAGTTCAGCTGGATTCTGTCAGCATCCCCATCTCATATACCCTGCGCCACCATCAAAATTATATACCTGGTTGTAACCATCATGTGAACGCAAGAAGGGAGCAGGGAAAGAGCTAGCCTCTACCCGTGGAGGCAAACTAATTCTCAGTGACTCATTCCCCCCTGGGTAAGATGACAGAGATCTTGGATAGAAAAAAGTCAAATCCACAACGCCAATCCCACCAATGCTAATATTCCATCCAGGTTTCGTGATTAACCCTACTACCCTTGGGTCTTGAAAGTTAATTATGATACACTCACCCCCCTGCTTTTTCAAAGTGTTCCCAATCCAATTGACCCTTCTAACCCCAATGATCAGGTCATCCACATCTCCTGGCAAGGGTCTATTTACCCGCAGCCAATGCATGGCTTTATTTTTTAACATATCATATGTTTACCTTTGGCCATCCGGTAGGGGAGGAACGTTGGTGAGAATGGCCACATATGGATAAGAATCAGGGGTAAGTTGGACCGGGGGAATCCGAGTTAAAGGTTTATTAACATAAGGTTTTGGTGGGCAGCGTTCTGGGGCAGCAACACTCGCGGGAGCACTATTTCCCACAGCCATACTAGCATTATTTCCACCGGCTGTGTGGTTACCATTCCTTACATAACCACCCTTATTTACTAACTGAGAGACAGACGGCCCATTTAATCCATCAATAGTTATAGCTGGGTTTTTATCTGTGTCTATCAGTGTACCCTGGTCACAGTCCATAGTAGATGGTGAAAGTGAACTCTTTTTATGAACCACGGGGGCACAGTTTTTTATGCTATCCTTAGTACTATTGGCCATTGTGCTAGTGCAGATAGTGTTAGTACGCCCAGAGACACTATTGTTTACAGGAGGTCGGGGTGCTGCTATATTTTTTTTATTCGGTCCCTGTTTCTGCTGAGTAGAAACCCCACTTACTTTTGCGGGAAACAACTCGACCCCCGTAACACCCAAATCCTGCTCGGCTAGATTATTTTGTCGCCCATTCTCTTCCGTTTTATTCTGAGACTTAATTAATGATTTCACTGAGAAAAAATTATCTAAACTAGCCTGTTCAAGATGATCAAGTTGTTTTACTAGCTTCTCCAGTTTAGTTTCAAGGGGATTTAAGAGGGAGCGTATTAGTTTTTCCAAATCCAGTAAATATTCCGGATGAATCCTCATTTGCCCTGAAGCTGCTATGGTAATGGGGTTTATTTCTATTACTGGTGATGCCGGAATCTTTGGATTTTCTACGTCTATTAGGGTAACCAATTCCTCCCCCCTTGTTGCCCCATTAGGGTTTTCAGCTAGGGCATGGATTATGGGTGTTTTAGTGGCCAATTTCCTAATCTTCCTTGCTGGATTAGGGACTATGGATTTTTTTAGGGTTGTAGCCCTCTTCCTCTTTGAGCATACTTTGGGCTTGACAGCGTGTACTTGAACAACTGCTTTTGATGTAACATTTTGCCCTGTTTGTGCTGTATTAGGGCCCTTTAAATGCTCTGATGATAGGGCGGTAACCACTGTATCTACAGGAGAGGCACCCAACAGCTCATTACTTACAGATATATCATACAGTGTTTCATGTGTAAGTGGCAATACTGTAGAAGATAACGGGGTGACCAGTGCAGGGAAGCTTTGTCCTATGTGTTTTTCAAGGGGATTTTTCATCAATTCGATCGATAACCTTCGTCCAGCGCGTCTTTCCGCCAAAGCAATTTCCCTATCAATATCTTGGGGCAAACGCTTGAAATACGAATCTAGGGGCCCCATAACCGCAGATTCAGCCTCACCCATGGAAGACTGTAAGGCAGAGGTATTTAAGGTATTCGCCATAGGTTAAAACCCCCTGCTATCCTCAAATGACTAGATGATCCTGGTAAACACTTAAGTACTAAATTGTAATCAAACACAAGCCTGTAGGGGGAAAAGGGGTGGCCCAGCCCGGCCTCCAGCGGCCCCGGACGGCCACAGACGGTCCCGCCCTTGTCCCGGGCTTCTCCCGCGCGCTCTCCCGCGCTGCGGGAGGGTAACTAGTTAATATAGTACTTGCACACAAGAGGTGGAAGGGGTGGGAGGGGTCGGGGAGAGCGGCCCAGGTGATGCTGCTCCGGGCTGGCGCTCACTCCTGGGAGATGAAGTCCCTCAGGGAGCAGGCGCGCTCGCTCGCAGCCCCGTTAGAAACTACCCTCAGCTGGCCCTTCAAGACTCCAGGCGGCAAACAGGAACGCTCCAACGAAGCGGGACCCGCGAAGCGGGTTCCGCAAGAGGTAGGCAAAAGGCTGAAAGGCAGCAAGATGGTCAGTCCCAAAAAGCAAATGCAACGCTGAAATTTCAGATAGGCGTCCCGCTCTCTGACCTGCAGAAGCTGTTTATCAGTGCTCGGTGGAAGGGTGGGAGGGGTCGGGGAGAGCGGCCCAGGTGATGCTGCTCCGGGCTGGCGCTCACTCCTGGGAGATGAAGTCCCTCAGGGAGCAGGCGCGCTCGCTCGCAGCCCCGTTAGAAACTACCCTCAGCTGGCCCTTCAAGACTCCAGGCGGCAAACAGGAACGCTCCAACGAAGCGGGACCCGCGAAGCGGGTTCCGCAAGAGGTAGGCAAAAGGCTGAAAGGCAGCAAGATGGTCAGTCCCAAAAAGCAAATGCAACGCTGAAATTTCAGATAGGCGTCCCGCTCTCTGACCTGCAGAAGCTGTTTATCAGTGCTCGGTGGAAGGGTGGGAGGGGTCGGGGAGAGCGGCCCAGGTGATGCTGCTCCGGGCTGGCGCTCACTCCTGGGAGATGAAGTCCCTCAGGGAGCAGGCGCGCTCGCTCGCAGCCCCGTTAGAAACTACCCTCAGCTGGCCCTTCAAGACTCCAGGCGGCAAACAGGAACGCTCCAACGAAGCGGGACCCGCGAAGCGGGTTCCGCAAGAGGTAGGCAAAAGGCTGAAAGGCAGCAAGATGGTCAGTCCCAAAAAGCAAATGCAACGCTGAAATTTCAGATAGGCGTCCCGCTCTCTGACCTGCAGAAGCTGTTTATCAGTGCTCGGTGGAAGGGTGGGAGGGGTCGGGGAGAGCGGCCCAGGTGATGCTGCTCCGGGCTGGCGCTCACTCCTGGGAGATGAAGTCCCTCAGGGAGCAGGCGCGCTCGCTCGCAGCCCCGTTAGAAACTACCCTCAGCTGGCCCTTCAAGACTCCAGGCGGCAAACAGGAACGCTCCAACGAAGCGGGACCCGCGAAGCGGGTTCCGCAAGAGGTAGGCAAAAGGCTGAAAGGCAGCAAGATGGTCAGTCCCAAAAAGCAAATGCAACGCTGAAATTTCAGATAGGCGTCCCGCTCTCTGACCTGCAGAAGCTGTTTATCAGTGCTCGGTGGAAGGGTGGGAGGGGTCGGGGAGAGCGGCCCAGGTGATGCTGCTCCGGGCTGGCGCTCACTCCTGGGAGATGAAGTCCCTCAGGGAGCAGGCGCGCTCGCTCGCAGCCCCGTTAGAAACTACCCTCAGCTGGCCCTTCAAGACTCCAGGCGGCAAACAGGAACGCTCCAACGAAGCGGGACCCGCGAAGCGGGTTCCGCAAGAGGTAGGCAAAAGGCTGAAAGGCAGCAAGATGGTCAGTCCCAAAAAGCAAATGCAACGCTGAAATTTCAGATAGGCGTCCCGCTCTCTGACCTGAAGAAGCTGTTTATCAGTGCTCGGTGGAAGGGTGGGAGGGGTCGGGGAGAGCGGCCCAGGTGATGCTGCTCCGGGCTGGCGCTCACTCCTGGGAGATGAAGTCCCTCAGGGAGCAGGCGCGCTCGCTCGCAGCCCCGTTAGAAACTACCCTCAGCTGGCCCTTCAAGACTCCAGGCGGCAAACAGGAACGCTCCAACGAAGCGGGACCCGCGAAGCGGGTTCCGCAAGAGGTAGGCAAAAGGCTGAAAGGCAGCAAGATGGTCAGTCCCAAAAAGCAAATGCAACGCTGAAATTTCAGATAGGCGTCCCGCTCTCTGACCTGCAGAAGCTGTTTATCAGTGCTCGGTGGAAGGGTGGGAGGGGTCGGGGAGAGCGGCCCAGGTGATGCTGCTCCGGGCTGGCGCTCACTCCTGGGAGATGAAGTCCCTCAGGGAGCAGGCGCGCTCGCTCGCAGCCCCGTTAGAAACTACCCTCAGCTGGCCCTTCAAGACTCCAGGCGGCAAACAGGAACGCTCCAACGAAGCGGGACCCGCGAAGCGGGTTCCGCAAGAGGTAGGCAAAAGGCTGAAAGGCAGCAAGATGGTCAGTCCCAAAAAGCAAATGCAACGCTGAAATTTCAGATAGGCGTCCCGCTCTCTGACCTGCAGAAGCTGTTTATCAGTGCTCGGTGGAAGGGTGGGAGGGGTCGGGGAGAGCGGCCCAGGTGATGCTGCTCCGGGCTGGCGCTCACTCCTGGGAGATGAAGTCCCTCAGGGAGCAGGCGCGCTCGCTCGCAGCCCCGTTAGAAACTACCCTCAGCTGGCCCTTCAAGACTCCAGGCGGCAAACAGGAACGCTCCAACGAAGCGGGACCCGCGAAGCGGGTTCCGCAAGAGGTAGGCAAAAGGCTGAAAGGCATCAAGATGGTCAGTCCCAAAAAGCAAATGCAACGCTGAAAATTCAGATAGGCGTCCCGCTCTCTGACCTGCAGAAGCTGTTTATCAGTGCTCGGTGGAAGGGTGGGAGGGGTCGGGGAGAGCGGCCCAGGTGATGCTGCTCCGGGCTGGCGCTCACTCCTGGGAGATGAAGTCCCTCAGGGAGCAGGCGCGCTCGCTCGCAGCCCCGTTAGAAACTACCCTCAGCTGGCCCTTCAAGACTCCAGGCGGCAAACAGGAACGCTCCAACGAAGCGGGACCCGCGAAGCGGGTTCCGCAAGAGGTAGGCAAAAGGCTGAAAGGCAGCAAGATGGTCAGTCCCAAAAAGCAAATGCAACGCTGAAATTTCAGATAGGCGTCCCCTAAATTTAAATGGGCAATAAACGAGACAGTGGCAGAAGAACAGGAATCCTATAAGTACCTAGGCGTAATCCTCGGACAAGGCCACTCAAATAAGGAGCATACTTTGGCAATAAAAGCAAAATCACAAACACTAATTTATGCATATAGACAATTACAACTAAAAATGGCCGGCCCGAACTATACGCATCTTTTAAAGGTAATGGCTGCACAAATTTTACCAACGCTGTCATACGGCCTAGTAACATGGCTTGGAAGGGAGGCGAAAATATTAAACAAATTACAAAATAGGATATATAAAGCAGTGTTCAAACTGCCACAGGCAGCCTCTCCAGCACAAGTCTGCCTTGAATTCGGCCAACAAAATCAAAAATTTCGGTCAATGAGCAGCTTTGTTAAATTATGTCATAAACTCCGCTCAGCTCCAATCGAGTCAATGGACAACATTTGCTGGAAAGAAATAAAGTACCAGGAAAGCCAGCCGCCCACAAACTCATGGGGAAGTTATTTGAGTACCTGTCTGTCCGAATTGGAATTATTAGAGGAATGGAAAAAAGAAACTGACCAAGCATACTTTAGCAAAGTAGCTAATGGTGCAGCAAAAATGAAATCATTGTTGGAGGACAAAAGAATATTAACTAAACGTCGACACGCATGGACAGTAATCACCTCTTACAATCAACAAAAGCCACAGGAATATCTAGCCATGCATTTTAATCAGCATTTAAAAAAATATTTACATTGACTATCGAATGGGCCAGCATTACTCTAAAGACTTAAGACCATCCTGGAAATATCAAAAAGAAAGTCCCCATTGCAGACTGTGTGGATATCATGACGAAACCTTAATGCACCTGTTATGCTTATGCCCGGCACTTACGGCTTTAAGAAGGCAGTTCCTACGAGACATCTTTATCACATTGAATATACATTCATGTCGGCAAGCAGTAATAAGTTGGCTGGGTGGTACCTCTTCCATCCTGGCCTGTCGGGGATTTAAATTCATGATTGAGGAAAAAAAACGGTTACAAGAAATGTAATGGAATAAAAAAGAAATCGACAGAGGCTTGAAGATCATTAAGGCACACATAATTCCATAAAATCTTTGAACTTTGAATTTGAACTTAAATACGTACTGCACCGGGGGAAACTAAGAATGTTTTTTAAATCTATATAGGGATGTTTAATATTGAATGTATATATTTATAGCTTCTCATTTTTTATTTCTTTTAATGAACGAATATTGTAACGATTTTTATTAATCATTCAATAAATCAAACTTGAACTTGAAAAAACAAACAAACAAAAAAAAAACAGTTGATGGACAGAATGCAGAACAATGTCATACATTCACCCCTGTACAGAGATCTAGGCCTAAATCCATCGTTTTGTTTTTGCATCTGTCACCCCGAGTGGGACGGGTATGCTCAGACGCGAGTCCCGTGCTCTCCACGCCACTGGAGTCAAGCTATCCTGGCTGATGATGGCTGATAGCCAGAAACAGGTATTAGGATGCTTTATTCTGGTCCAGGAAGACATGGCTTGGCAGTTCGGGCTGGACTGTTCCCATGAGGCACAGGGTCAATGCTGATTTGCATATGTCCATATCCGAAATGGGGTGGTGTGGTGAGCAAAAAAATTATGGATTTAGGCCCAGATCTCTGTACTGAGGTGAATGTATGACATTGTTCTGCATTCTGTCCATCAACTGTTGTTTTTGCATTTGTCACCCCGAGTAGGACGGGTATGCTCAGATGTGAGTCCTGTGCTCTCCACTCCACTGGAGTCAAGCTATCCTGGCTGATGACGGCTGATAGCTAGAAACCGGTCCTAGGATGCTTGATTCAAGTCCAGGGAAGACATGGTTTGGCAGTTGGGGCTGGACTGTTCCCATGAGGCACAGGCTCACTGCTGATTTGCATATGGCCATATCTGAACTGGGGTGGTGTGGTGAGCAAACAAATTATGGATTTATGCCCAGATGTCTGTACTGGGGTGAATGTATGACATTGTTCTGCATTCTGTCCATCAACTGTTGTTTTTGCAGCCCTCAGTGTTGAGGCAGTAGACCTTTTGCACCAGCTGTGTGTGGGTCAGACATCTCTCCTGAATCCCTTCCAAGGCCATGACAAGAAGTTGGCACAGGTAGTTGACTTCATGGAGGGCATTCATTCATACATGTGTGGGCTACACAGGACTGTCCAGTCTTTGTCGTCCTTGGTGATGGCAGCCATTCAGCTGTCACAGGCTCAGAGTCCAGCTCCAGTCCCTTTGGCAACCCCCTGCCAGTGTCTACATCTGAAGAGAGTGACAATACACCACCGCCCGCAGGTTCCAGGTACAGCAACTCCCCAAGCGGGCCAGAGCACAGACACCGTCCCCCAAACAAACTAATGTGACTCAGGAGCTTAAAGGCAAAAGCCCTTCAGGTGACACTCAGGGTCATCAATCCAAGAAACAGGCCTCAGGCTCACATGTTTCAAAATCCGCCCAATCCAAGGACACTCCCATCCAAAAAGTGTCTCCCAAAGACAGGCAGACAGGTGCAATGCCTGCTGTGAAGCTGGTGCCTGCTAAGAGTCTGCAGAAAAGCCCTCTAAGCCAGATTCACCCACAACGTCATCTCCCACCCAGACCCCTGTAACGCTGGGAAAGGAAGGCACTGTAGGGGGTTCACCTGGTCAACAAGGGAGAAAGGGGAAAAGGCAAGGCCAGGCCAAGTGTACCACCCAAACCAGCAGATCCCCAGAGGAAGGGCCACCACCTGCACCTGATGCACCTGTGGTGGAGAGTGAGTCTGTTGTGCCTGCCCCACTTCCCACTCTGACCAAGACATTTATTCCCTATCGAGTCCCCAAGAAGTCGAAAGGCACCCCTCCCCATTCACCCTCCCAAACTGTGTCTCAGGGCAGCATGTCTCCGCCCCCCATGTGCCACCACACCACCCAGTCCAAGCAGCCCTCCAGCTCCCAAAGCCACTGATAATAACAAATTTTCTGTATGGGCATGGTTTCATGTACCTGTCTGACAACAAGGAATCAATCGGTCTAGTCAGTGCAACAAGTGTACCTACAACACTAGAGCATATTCAGTTCACCAGTTTTCCACTATTTGCGCAAACCTTGGTTTGAGAAAGGTTTCCATCAGCCCACCCATTTGGCGGAACTTCGTCATCTGGAAACACAGGAGAGATGGGTCACATGTGGCCAAAGTTGTTCTATGGCTCACAAACATGTATGCTAGACCTCATACTCCCATGAAATCCCAGCCACTGTGGTTTTACAAGATATGTGGAAACTGATGAAGTGCAGTGCATGTGAAAAAAGGTGTGTGAGTTAAAAATGACTAGGAGGACAAAAAAATATGTTTATTAAGGATTGTCCTGATGTCATCTACTAAAAACCGCCTGATAGTTGAAAATAATGAAACTATCTGTTGGCGAAAGGTGAGGTCGACATGTTTCAGCCGGGTAGCTCACTGGCTCGGCTTTCTTCAGGACCTTGTGGAAATAACTCTAAATACTACTGCAAATAAGTCATAAGTGACAAAAAGTGTACTAAATGATACTTAATTCCTTTAGAAGAAATATAAATTAGTGGTAAGGTACCACCCTACCAGACATGTATCCCATGTGATGTCGATTTTTCTAAATTATTTCTTCATTCCTAAAACAGAAAGTGCTATTTAAGAAAACAAATAGCCTTACAAATTGGTGAACAGTATATATGCTCAGTGCGAGAAGATAAAACATGTTGCTTGGTCTATAATACATTGTATTAGACTATACCCATTCTCTACATGAATTTGTTAGGGAAACTTTTTTTGTTGTTGTTTGGTAATTGAAAAAAGACTCACCCAGCTTTCTGTGGGAGTAGGCCTCCCCTCACCGGGCAACTGCTCGGTGGTTGTGGCCCCGCTCTAAAGGTAGGAGAGAGTACCGGGACAAAGGGTAATCATGTTATCCATCATATGTGCCCTCATAGTACTCTCAACACTACAAAAAAAACTAAATCTAAATGATCATAAAACATGAAGCTCAACACCAATGACGGCTGAATTTTGTCAAATCTGTATGTGCATAAATAGACCCAAAGTGGTCTCACTAGGTGATACATTACATGTTGCCCTTTAGGGTTGTTTACCAGAGGTGGCGTTCCTTATCATTTTTTAAAGGAATATCTATAGACAGATGATTCAAGTCTAAGAAGTAATGAAGAAGTTAAGAATAGAAGGTTTGCCATATTTGAAAAGGATGTTTCCAATTATGTTATGCCTCTACTATGAATATAGGCAAAAACTGAAAATAAAGATAATGTATAGTGTCCTTACAAAAGTGTTTTCGTTAGTGCCCTTGCAAAGATGTTTCCATTAATCTTATGTCTCTTCATTGGGTATAAACAACAGCACACAAATTGGAATCATATATAATGTCCATGCTAATAGTAAAAACGTGCTGCTACTAGCGTAATAGATGATGTTTTATAGACCTAAACCAACAAAACCATGATGATAAATCAAGTACTCTAGCTAGTGTATCACTCACCTGTCTGTCGGTACCTCTTCTCGATCTGCGAGCAGTGTGGGAGGTACCGAGGAAGGTGACGAGTCTTCTTTTTTATAGTAATGCTGATTGGCTCAATTGTAGCTCGTTAGTTAATGAGTCGTGCCACGCCAATAGAATCGCGTGGGGACCCCGGACATGCCTATTACAGATCATATTAATTGGGCGTGTGAATTCTCTCTGGACCAATCCCCTTTCGTTTCTTTGACCGATGTAGTTGGTCAGGCTGTCTTGCGTCAGATAGAGACGCTATGTCGTGTATGTTGTTTCTATGGCGCGTGCGCCCTTGGATGCAAATATTGTATTGCCAATTGCATGTCCAGCCCTGGCGCTATATCAGTGCGCATGCGCACTCGTGCCGATCTGGCGTCAGCGCATGTGTTGAAATTCTGAAGCTGTATGGGGGCAGCGACAGCACAAGTCGCGTAGTCTAGTGAAGGTGTGGTCAGTTCATTCTAAAGTCATCCGCATGGGAAAAGAGAAAAAGAGGTACACGAGAGCGTTCGTTCCAACTCAACTGGGACCCCTTAATGAGCACGACTACAATAATCACTTATACAATGTGTGTTCTGTGAAATGCGTAGATCTATAGAGCATGTTAAAGGTATGCAGCCAGTCTGTGAATTCTTGCTGATGTATGGAAACGCTATCAAAGATTGAGACTTAGTGGGGTAGGTGGTTTTATATCTCATGGGTTCGTTCCCTCTCTTCCAAGAAAGTCCATATGACCGTTTGGCAAAAGATATCAAAAAACCTGGTATGTGATCACAACAGTATCCAGATAGTGGAGAAAAAAGATATAGTCGAGGATGATGGACCTATCATGGTATGCAGTAGCAACACCATGGTATATTGCAAATATTTCAGAACAGCAATGGTCTAACCTCATCTTCATTATTAATAGAGTTGGCACATCATATCACTTGTATAGATAAGGTCATTATCGCATCTGTGGTATACAGAGGGAATATACAATTGCATATATAGTAGATCTAGTATTAATATGTGCTTGTGTAGATCACCACTATATAAATAATTGTTAGATTGATCAGATTTGAACCCATGGGATGGTGTCATTCAAACCCTCTGTGTCTGTTTTAAGTTTGAAGATCCATCTCTGTTCCCTGACAAAGAGAAAACGGGAGATATCAGTTACATGGCGGGGGATCATAGGATGTTCAAGGATCACCCATCTCATGTCGTCTGCTTGATGTTTAGTGTTCAGGAAGTGGTTGGTCAAGCAGGTGGATTGCTTGTTACAGCGTATAGTGCTTTTGTGCTCACTGATTCGTAGCTTGATTTTGCGGGTGGTGTGACCCATATACCTCAGTGAGCACGGGCACGTGATCATATAAATCACCCGGTCCGTGTTGCAGTTCGTATGATTTCGTAGGGCCCATGGACGGTCAGTGCCAATATCTATGGATTCCGTTTTGATGGTTTGAGGGCAGACACTACATGAACCACATGGATAGTGGCCACGTACCGGGGGCAGGCCCCACAGAGTATTGGGTTCCTGTTTCTGCTGTTGTTTTGGGCGAGTATGCACAAGGCTGTCGCGCAAGCTTGGACCCCTTTTGAACGCGAACAATGGTCGTGGGGGTACTCTCTGTAGCAATATTCAGGATGCGCCAATGTCTGAGTACTGTCTTCTGAACTTTATTAGACAGTGTACAGAAGGTATTGACAAACGTCAACCTTTCGGTGACAGGTTTAGTCATGTTGTGATCAAGTAGAGCTTCTCGATTGACATTAGAGGCTCTCTTCCATGCCCTTCGTACTAGATGTTTAGGGTACTCCCGTGCCTGCAGTTGGAGCGACAGTTCTTTGGCGTGTTTGTCAAACAGTGCTGGTGTAGAGCAATTCCTGCGCACCCTTAAAAACTGCCCTACCGGCAGATTTTCCCGCAGAGCTCTTGGGTGGTGACTGTCAAATGTAAGTAGAGAGTTCCTGGACATTGGTTTTTTGAACAATTCGCACTGTAACTGCCCATTTTCAACAAAGATGGAGATGTCAAGGAATGACAATCGTAACTTGCTGTATTCGATGGTAAATCTCAAGAAAGGATTCTGTTGATTGAGTCACATGTGGAAGGCCATGATTTCGTCGGCGGAGCCTCGCCAGACTACCAGAACGTCGTCAATGTACCTCTTCCACAGCAACACCTGGTGGAAAAATGGGTTGCTGTGGTTGAGGACACGATTCTGTTCGTAAAGGTGGACGTACAAGTTGGCGAGGCTGGGCGCAAATACGCTGCCCATCGAGGTACCCGAGATTTGAAGAAAAATCTGGTCCTCAAAACAAAAGAAATTCTCCATCATGGCTATCCTTGCACATTCCATAATGAAGTTGACTGGTGTTATGCTATCTAGTTCTCGTATTTCGAGTAAACTTCTGATGGAATCAAGGGTCTCCATTTGGGGGATACATGTGTATAATGATTCCACATCAAAGCTGGCCAGTAGGTCAGTGGAAGCATCAAACTCGATGTCTGGTAGGATACGGAGCAGATCTGCAGTGTCTTTAAGATAGGTAGGCATCTCTGTTACCAGCGGTCGTAAAAAGAAATCGAAAAAAGTAGATAAGGGTTCCAGAAGTGGTTTCATGTGACACATGCTCTGTATGTCACTTTGGCATTGCCAGTTGATTGTTTCTCTTTTTCAGAGTTTGCCAGAGGTGACAGGCACTTCGGTTCTTCTTGACTCTGAGGCTTGGGGGTGCAACAATGGTTGTTTGTGATGATCTACTGTTATCCTAATCATTCTATGGTCAGGTTTGCTAAATTTTACACATGTCATGTTAGGATGCACTACCAGAACAGCAGGGTATTGCATCCACAGGATTACAGGCAGGCTGGCTATTGTCCGTCATGTCTGTGTGATCTTTCTTGATGTGTGAACAGCAGTGTTGATGATATCTTGCGATGGCCTGTCTTCCTAGTCACATGGATACATTTGAATGTGTGCACTGGAGTGGTCATGAAGAGTGAAGCAGTGACTTTGTCAGTAGTGTTGATGTGTGTGTACCCCTGCAATGCCAACTGCCAACATATATGACCAAGGAGCTGGGTGCTTGTTTGTTTGAATTGTCTGCCATGTGCTTGTGATTGTGTGCACATGTAGGAGTTGTAGGTTATGCACTGTGCAGTGTGTTGGTGAGTCCTGGGGAACACCTACTTGTTGTTGCTGCTAGTTGTGAGTATGCAGAGTGTGTGACTGACAAGTTGGCGTAGTGTTTTGTTGATCAGCCATGTGTCTTGTTAATGTTTATGCTCACTGTGCAAACCTGCTCAACCACACTGACATTGTTGGTGAGTTTTCTCATGCACTGCTGTCACATGAGCCATTTTTGGCTCCAGTATGGTATGTGGGATGTGGTGTCACACCATTCCCTATCTGTGCTTCTGATGCCTACCCATTGGGAGTGAATCATCCATGTGTTTTTGTACAATACACTTCTGACCTGTCCACTACTGATGTACAAACCACTTCAATGTCATGTAACCTACCCCTTGGGTTGCCAGTGTGTGAGCCTCCCCACCACTTCATTTGTTACACTATGCTTTCTGGTGCTGATCTGTGCACATGACCAATGTGCCACTCAGGGCAGTTTCCCAATTGGTTATGTGTGATTTTCTTGTACTGGTTTGCAGTAATGGTTGCTCATGAGCAGTGCAACTGTTTTGGCCGCACAGTCCTCTGGTCATGTTGTTTGCACCTGGGTGTCCCTGAGTTATGCATCTTTGGGTATTGGGTTAGCTGTATGTGTGTATGCTGAGGTACTGCTACCCTTCCTGAGTGTGATGTTGTCTGTCTGATATGCTGACTTGTGTTGTGGGGGTACATGTTGTGGCACTGAGATGTGTGTGCTACTGATTTGGTTGGTGTGCACACACTGCTTGGCCTGCATGCAGTGCTGTGAGTGTATGTTGCCGTGTACTTCCCTGGTGCGCATTCCCCTGATGTCCAGCTGAGTTTGTGATGGATAGGCATGTGCATCTGTTGTGTTTTTGTTGTGGATGTATGCAGTGTTTGGCCTGTGTTGACTCTTTCTGCTGACAGACGCTCTGTGTGTGGTGTTCTATTTGCCTGACATTGTGTGTGAGTAGTTTGTGCATTGTGATACATTCTGATGTGTGTTGCAAGTGTAGTGTACATTACTTGTGTGTCTGTCACATGCAGCAAGGTGTGTTCTTGTTACTGGACTTGTTTTGACTGCACACTAGTGCCATGTCACCCTAACTTTGACCTGTCACTTGTCAGGATTGTGCATATGTATGCTTGTGGTACACTATGACATCATGTTGACTTGATGGGTGGTGGTGTGTCTCTGTCTGTGTTAGCTTGTTGTCCCACTGATGCCAGTTTGTGTTCATGCTTGTCTTGAGATATTGCAATTCTTGTTTGTGTTGGGGCATGGTGTCTCTGCATTGGTCCTGATTGAAAATGTTGTGTACTCCTGTTCTGTCGTGGGTCCCATTGCCTTATCATTGTTTGGCTGGCCATATGTGGTCTTGTTGTACTTCTGTATATGTTGTTTGTGAGATTTGTGTTTGGCTATTGTTTTTCTGTCAGCATTTTTTCAGGCATCCCTGAGTGTGTGTGATGTTTGTGGATGCACCCCAGGGAGTGTTATTGGTTGTCAGTGTACTGACAGGACAATCATTTGCACCATTCTGTGTGTTTAACACTGGTGTTGAGTGCTGCAGGTGTGAGTTGGGTAGAGGAGGGGTATGTGTGAAAGATCCAACTTGTGTTTGACAGTCATGGAGTGTGCCAATGAGCCATGTGTGTTGTGCTGATGATATACACATGTCAAGTAAGTTGAGACAGATGTGTGGCTGCTCACTGTTCGACTTCAGACACTTCCTGTCATTCCTGTGCCTCTGAATGGCTTGCCTTGATGTATCCCTGAGTTGTTGCACAGAGGTCACTTTGGCTTAATTTCACTCACTGTGCCACCCATGTCTGATTTGATGGCCTAAGGGTGGTGTGATATCTTACTTCTCTTGCATGTGATGTACAGATGCTTTGTGGCTTGCTCCATGGCTTTCCAGCACTGTCCACTTTTGACTAGCCCATTTATTGTCCTCCGTCGCTGCTGCCCTGTGGTATGAGTATTTGTCTGGGTGTCAGTGTTGGGTGTTTTTGTGTGATGTGACAGGCAGTGTGGACAGTCCGGTGGTTGTTCACATGCAGTGTGAGTCTTCATTTTGTGAATGGACTCAGTTTGCTTGTCATGAGTGGAGGGTTGGTGGCGGGTGGAGTAATGCCCTGCCCCTGAGCTTCTGTGCAGGGTGATCCTCTTCACCCCCACCTTCTGAGACAGGCTCCCTGGTTGTTTGGTGCCGGTTCTGGGTACACCTGGCTGGTTAATTGTGCAGAGGAGCACACAGCATGTCCCCATATGGCTGTGGGTGGCATAGAGTGTGATGGGTGGAGGTGGGGCCCTGTGAATCTTTGTGGACTACACATGCCTGGTGCTGGCCCTGCCTAGTACATTTTTTGCAGGTTTTCCCGCATCTGCACCGCTGTGGTGACGTGACCGGGACATTGCTATGATTTCGCCGTTAATGGAGACCCAGATGCGGAGGGGGGATTTTGTGTCAGTTAGGACATGTGTGGGTACACTTGGGGATGTGTTCCTGTCCCCACCAGAGTGTCTGATGTACACAGGAACTGTATATCAGCCCAGGAGTTGTGTGTTGGGTGATTGCGTACCTGCGGCATTGTCCACGACGGTTCATTATTTGCTGGTAGTGGATCAGGTACAGCACCAGAAAAGGCTTGTAAAGCTGGATCCATTGCGGTCCAGACCGGGTGTGCTGGTTTGGCTCTCCGCTGTTGTGCTCCCGCCATCTCCGGTTGGGTGGTTTCTCCGCTGCGGTGTGATGGGCTGTTTGGGGCATCCTAATCTGTAGGGCGGATGGGAAGTCATTCCGCACGGTGTTGGGTCTCTATTGGCTCCCACCGCCGTGGTGGCGGGCGCATTTTTATGGTGGTTCACGTCGCACCACAGCTGACGGTGTATGGGCTATGTTTGCCCATTGTCATTTTGCGGCTGCGAGGACAGCTGCTGGAGGGTGGAAAATGACATTTTCCGCCACTGCCAGCACCACGGAGGTGCCTCCGCCCGCCATCCTGAAGAGCCCCTTTGTATCTTTCTGCAGGTTCTGTTATTGTCATCTAAAATGGTGGGTGGGCTAAAAATGTTGTGCCTACATATGGACAACAGTGGCAATAAATGAGATCCATCAGATAAGTTGGATGATCTGCTTAAGCCAGAATACATGTAAAAATATCAGGGGAGTATCACACCAGTTATTTATAGAACTAGCTAATCTTTCTCAGAGTATACAGTGGTTAAAAAAGCTACGGAAACATGTGGAAGTCATTCTTCTTTTTTTAGAACAAAATCAAATATTAGATCATTCAGAGAAGGGGTTTCAGCCAGCACACAGCACAGAAACGCATCTCATGATATAAACAGAGACAATACACAGCACTGCAGACATGGGTAATGCCAGGCACTGATCCTCCTGGACCTAAGTACTGATACTGTCTCCCGCGTAGTCTTATTGCACATCCTCAGTGATTTGGGGATACGGGGCAAGGCCTTGACTTGGTTTGCCTGCTTTTTAAAGTATCATTCTTTCCAAGTAAGCTCCCCACCTTTCCCTTCCTCCCATTGAGCGCTAGCTCACAGTGTCCGCTAGTGCTTGGCCCTCAGCCCCACTCTTTTTAATATCTACATCCTTTGGAATTTCCCTGATGACTTACGCTGATGACACTCAGTTCATTGTTTTATCTTCAGATGCGGTTGATGCCAGTGAAAATTTTAAAAACTGTCATACAACTGTCGCAGGCTGGATGCATGAACTTTTCCTAAAACATAATACTAAGTAAGAGTGAGATCCTTCTGTTGGGCAGACACACCCACAGATAGGGAGACCATTGGTGGCCAGAAGTGTTAGGACCTCCAACTAAACATATATCTGTGGTTAAAAACCTCGGTATATGGATGGATGACTCACTATCCATTGAAAGCCAGGTTAAAACCCTAGCACGACACTGCTTTGGCATTCTGTGAGGCCTTGAATCCATTCTGGGATTCGTCTCTCTGCAAGTTCCCCAGCTGATTGTGCAATCCCTTGTCATTTCACGCCTAGACTAGTGCAGCAGTCAAAAGATAGGTCCTGAACTGACTACAGGTTTTCCAAAATGTAGCTGGCAGGCTTTTCTTCTCCCTCCCCAAACTCTGTTTGGTCTCTCAGCTCTTAATCAAGCTTCACTGGCTCCCTTTTGAGAAGCGCATGAAGTTTAAAGTGCTCTGCATTTCCCGTAAGATCTTCTAAAAACAAGGAGGGGCAAGTCCTGCTGATCTGATGCAATCTTATTACCCACGAGAGCCTTACCCTCAGTAGACTTGAATCTGGCCTCAGTACCCCATCACAGAAGAGTCAGAATGGGAAGTCGTTCTTTTTGTGTCCTAAAACCCACCCTATGAAACTCATGCCGTGTTCGCTAAGAAAGTCTCAAAACCATTTCAGCTTCCGGAAGAAACTGAAGACTTGTTTGTTTGACCTCTAAGCCCTGCCTGCTCTCTCCTTCATTGTGGTTGTCATACTTGTGACTAGCGCAGGGAATCTCCCTTGGGGGCATCCATGCAGTCTAGAAATCTTGTCAACAAAACATAAGTAAGGAAGCACAAAACATAATGAAAGGATAATTATCAGATTCCCTGGTCATTTGATTGGGAGGATGAAGGACATCGATCTTGGAAGCAACATTGGTGGGACTTGGTATTTTGTTACTTCTTTGCAAAAATAATAACAGTTGTGCCAGGATGCATCCCAACTAATAACCCTAATATAGACACAGGAAGCAAAGAGCAGATTTTCCCATTGAGCAAGAAACAATGAAAATTATGGCCGTTTCACTTGATTATATGATTCAACCTAGTGTCGAACGAGGGAAATGTGGAATACATTTTGATTCAGGGTCCATTTTGTTACACTCAATATGAGCACACCACATAACATACACAAGCCTGTGAACTTAAACTGACTGTAACACTGTTGTAACCATAAGGACTTTAGAAATTATAATGTCACAAGAGTACATCAGTCAATTTTTTGTCAGTCAATTTTGCTTAATTCGTGATAAACACATAAAAACATTTACATACATAGAAATCCATTAAAAAACTTGATTTGTGTTTCTTAAAAATAGAACTATAGACATTTAAAAATACATCAATTGAATCATAAGTTAAAAATGTTAAAATATAAAAAGCTTAAAAATTGCAGATGTTTTTATAGCACGTTATTTACAATAGTCTGCTTATGAGTTTTTGTCTAATGGACCATGACCACCCCAGGTATTTGGCAGTGGCTATTAATATAGGCAATGATGAATTAGTGCGAATAATTCTTAAAGCTACCGCACTACTTGTCGTTCCTAAATTTTTACACATAGGCGTTAGCCAAATACGTCTGGGTTCCACGTATGATTTACCTGCAAATAAAAAGTGCCCAATGGTTTCATTATGCACTCCACAAGATGGACAGATTTTAGTTGATAAGCCGCCCCACCTGCAAGTCAAAGATCTCAATGGGATGGCACCAGCTCTGATCTGGAAGAGCAACCTCCTGTCACTTGGGTTGGTGATAACATCCCAATACGGTTCAAAATTGGGGAGGGACTTTGCTTCCAAGAATCTTCCCGCCATAGACTCTGGGTTGGTTTCATTCCAGATTCGTGCTGCCACCCTGTCCCAATAGATCTTTTTAAGGACTTGTTTTGATGGAAAAGAAGCACTCTCGGGATTTTCCCATAATAGATGTAAACCAAGAGCCCCCAACATGTTTCTGAGTACTTTTAACCAACCTATTTTGTGAAAAACATCAAATCTGATAACATCCTTAAACCCCTCAGCGTAATGTAAAAGTTCAGGTGTTGTCCAAAGTCTGTGCCAGTACAATACTGGACGCAACCTTGCAAGGTCGACAACCGACTTCCTGCCCAGATCAAACTTAAGTGGTAACAAAGGAGACCCTTTAGGAAGACCAGTAATGAGTCTAAAAAACTTGTTTTCCGCAGTCTGTAATGGTTGCAAGTTCTCATAGCACCATAGCTCTGCCCCATAAAGGGTTGATCCGAGTGCTTTAGCCTCGTACACCTGTAATGCTGGTTTAACCGGTTTTGTTAGGGATTTTCAATGTTCAGAGCCCAATGCACCGGCTATTTGCTTATGTCTCACGGTTGTAATGTCAATGTGCTTTGTCCATCTTAGGTCGTTAGATACGTGGATTCCCAAATATGTAAAAGCATTTACCACCTCCAAATGTCTGCCATTCATAACAATTCGGGGGCTGTGGCTACGACGAGGATTAAAAACCATCAGTTTAGTTTTGGCCACATTTATCTCCAAGCCATGGTCCTTGCAGAATTGATCGAAAATGGATAAAGCGTGCTGTAGACCACTTGGGGTTTTAGATAAAATCAGAGTGTCATCTGCAAACATTAAAATTGGTATTTTGGATCCAGCCAACGAAGGGGCGTCCACATTTGCAGCTAGCATGCGGGCAACAACACCATTAATATATAGCGTGAACAATGTAGGAGCCATTGAGCAGCCTTGATGAACACCCCGCTCGACAGGGAATTCTGGGGTGACCATTCCATATCCTCCCCACTGGATCTTCGCAAAGTTTGCCTCATGGAGCCTCATTAACAGTGTCAAAAGATCAACAGAGAGGCCCAGGCTCCTCAACACCTGCCACAGCTTGGCCCTTGGGCCCAAGTCAAAGGCAGCCCGCAAGTCAACAAAAGCTGCGTACAGGCTGCCCTTGCACAGCACCACAGTTTTCCACTGAAGCAAAGTGAAGCGGAAGACCTGATCCATTGTGCTGACCAGTTTTCGAAAACCGGCCTGGAATTTTGACATAGCGTTATTTTCTTCAGCCCACTCCAAAAGTCTGTTTACAACCACCCTACCAATCACCTTTTGTATGGTGTCAATTAGGCTTATGGGCCTGTAGTTTCCTGGTAGAGATCTATCACTTTTTTTGAAGACAGGGATAATAACTGCCCCTTTCCATGAAGCCGGAATATTGGCACCTTGGGCGATTGCATTAAGGAGGAGAAGAATATATTTGCTCCAGCGTTCTTTATCACTAATGAAAAGATCCGCTGGGACACCATCCAATCCCGGGGCTCTACCACTTACCACTGTACTCAGGGCCATCATAACTTCTCTTTTGTAGAATAAATTGCCTTCACAGTGGGGAGGGCCAAGGTCATCCAAAGAAGTGTTAAGCAGGGGGGCGGCGTACTGGGGCTTAAAGTATTCTACCCAGTTCTCCTGGGAAACATTGTTATTGGGTGACTCCGCTACACCCCCTTTACCCCACTTTATGATGTTCCAAAATAACCTAGAGTCTTTTTTGTCACTTGCCTCCCTTAGCTCTTGCCAATGAAGCTCGTCCCTCAGTTTCTTAGCCTTGACTATACTATTTTTGTAATCTAAGCGGGCACGACGGATAGAGACCAAATCCCTCCCTTTGATCGCTGCTCCTAGAGCCAATCTTGAGGCCCTACACTCAGAATTGTACCACCTAGCCTGTTTTAATTTGCTCTCGTTACTTCTCTTTTGTGGTTTTTGAAAGTGAACCTTAATGTTTGAAAAAAGATTTTCATGAATTGTGGTCGCTAGGTCATTACCTGGGTCTGTTAAATTTAGTTTCTCTAAGGATATTACTGCTTCATCGACCTGGGCATTAATAATGTCGATAGTCTGCTGGCTGGTTTTGACATTTATCCATTTTAGTCGGCGCATGTCGTTAGTTGGGACTACCAAGGGAACTTCATCTACTGTATCTGTCATTACAGCACTAGTTGAGGCCCACCACTTGTGCTCAACACACAGTGGATTGTGGTCACTTTCTATTCTGGATCTAACCTTCATCTCGACCACTGACCCCCAGAGATTTAAGCTACATAGGACGTAATCTATTCTGCTCCTATGCTGTCCATTGTCGAACGTATAAGCCCCTTCCTTATTGCTTAGGGTCCTCCCATTCATTGCCCTCAGACTATTTTCATAACAAATGGCATTTAAAGCAATGATATCCTCCGTCCAACGAGTGATTGGCTTCAGATTTAATTTTGGAACGCCCCATTGCCTGTCCTTATCATCTCCCGAAAAGTCGTGTTGGATATCCAGCGGCTCGAAAGTCCTGTTTAAATCGCCCGCTATCACAACACTGTTTGCCAGGGAGTGGGTCTCAAGAAGGGAGCCCAAAGCCGCACAAACTTCTGACCTCCCTTTCTTGTTACCTCTGGCATAGACGTATCGAGCATGCCCGCAGGACCCAAATTTATTCTGATAAGTTGGATGTTTCTACTTTTAGTATCAACTACTTTGATGGTCAGCTTTAATCGCTGGCGCACCCAAATAGTAAGGCCACCCATTGGTCGACCCTTAGGGCCCTTAAATGCTGGGATGTAATAGTTCAAGTAACCCTCAGAAAAAGCGGGTTCACAAAGCCAGGTCTCCTGGAAGATACACAGATCAAAGGTATTCATAAAATCTTTCCAATCTTGGGATTCCTGCTTAGTTCCCAACCCAGCTAAGTTCCACAAGACTAATTTGCCTGTATCTACCCCAGTGGCCTCACTGAATCCGCTAGTAATGGGTAAAGTGGATGTTTCAGACACCCCAATAACGTCTTTGCACATAGCTGTATTGTGCAAATCTGCAGGTAAAATCAACCCGCCGTTTGTCCCAGATTTTAGCTTAGTTTTTCGGCGATGGCTAGCCCCCATGGTGGAACACCCACTGGCGAGGGTAGCCCCATACTTCCCTCTTTATTCACAGTCTGCCCATTAATTTCTGTCCTTGCAGCCTTATTTATTGGACGTCAATCGTTATTGTCCAATTCAGAGCAGTTGCTTTCGCACACTCGTCCCATGGACCTTGAAGTTTGCAGCTGAAGCTGAGGACAAGATTTCCTTAGCTGGATCAAGGATGGTGCGGGGGCACTAGTTCTAAATTCTAGGGCAAAAAGATTTTCAGCCAGTGATGCATATTTCAAGGTTAGTTCAATAGAGTCATATTTATGATATGGTGTGCTAATTCTTTTAGCCACTAAGATATCCTCCCTTATTACTGAGCGACATCCTCTAACATGCCGCAGCCAGTGAATGGCTTTGTTTGTTAAGGAGTCCGGTAGCTCAGCTCTACTGTTGGTCAATTTGGGGACGTTGATCATATATATTTTCTTACCAGAGTAGCCTTTATGAATTGCACTGATCCCTATACCCTCCTGTCTACTAGAACCCGAATTTTTGTCCTGCTCTATTGATATCAAGGGTATGGGTCGCTCTACTGGTGTTGAATCAGGCTTTTGACGAATTGCCGGGGCTTTCCTTGTTACATCAACATGACTAGGGGTGGGTCCTTCTTTCATAGTTATCTTTCTAGTATGACAAGCCTTACTAGGGTCGACTGTAGATTTTTATTTATTTATTTATTTATAGAGTTTTGTATAGCGCGGACAAGACCCGTGGGTATCAGAGCGCTTAACAAGGAGAGAATAACAAGTAGACATTATGGTAGCAGTAAATCACAAAAAACATAATTATGAGGTAGAAGGTAATGTAGTGTATAGACATGTTAGATATATACTTCCTAATGTCTGTGCAATTAGCAATTGGTGACGAAACTAGGCTTAGCTTGTGTCGTGGTAATGGTACAAGCATGGAGAGGTAGAGTTATAAGGTAATTGATTGCATATAAGGATAATATGGTTAAATAAATATAGTGAGGTAGCAGTTATATAGATTATGACTGTGAGATAGAGTATAAGTTCCCAGGTATGAGAGGAAAACAGTAACATGACAATCCTCGACTTGACCATGTAAAGCGGACAGTTATCAGCCTTCAATTTTCCAAATTTCCAATTTTCCGATGAGGGCCACCCTCTGGTAGCGTAAATGATCATCCCAGTAAACAGACGGATTCTCTATGTAGGGAATTTACTCATCAAGTGAGACTTAAGTTCCCGTTTGAATGTTACTGTGTTTTTAATTTTTCTGATGTTTGGAGGTAGTGAGTTCCAGATTCTGGGGGCAGCTCCGGAGAATGCTCTGTTGTAGGTCTTTATCTTGTGGAAAAAGGCTGGTCGCAATAGGAAGTCTTTTGTGCTTCTAGTTGGTCTGTTGCCTCCTGAAGGCATGAGTTTCTTGGCAAGGTATCTAGGCATGTTGTAGTGAACAGCTTTATGTGTAATACAGGCCATCTTCATTTGAATTCTGGCCTCGTAAGGCAGCCAGTTTAGAGCTTTCAGGTGAGGAGATATGTGATCGAATTTCTTCGTTCCAGAGATGAGTCTAGCCGCAGCGTTGAGGCAGGCTTTTAATGGAGCTGTGGAAGTTTTCGGTAGGCCAGCTAATGTGGTGCATCCGTATTCGATCCTCGAGATAACTAGAGATTGGATGGCCAGTTTTAGATCTGTTGCTGAGATAAAGGGTTTCATTTTTCTTAAGTAATTTAAGTGGAAGCGGGCGCTCTTGGCCATTGAGTTGATGTGTTCTTTCATGTTGAGGTTTTCATCTAGCGTGATTCCTAGTGATTTAGCTGAGTTAACTAGGGTCGGGGTGCAATTTAGCGCCGTCACCAGTTTAGTCCATTCCTTAACTTCAGATTGGCTCTTAGTCGGAGAGATTAGCAGGAATTCTGTTTTCTGGGCGTTTAGTTTCAGATGGTTCGTTGTTAACCATCGCAAGGCTTCCATTAGAGTATGGTTTATTCTGTTGATGTCCTCCAGAGAGCTGATCTTCATGTAAATTTGCGTGTCATCTGCATACATATGATAGGATATCTGTGATTTTTGAAGGATCTCAGTGAGAGGTTCTACATACAAGTTGAATAGATCCGGGGATAACGTTGAGCCTTGTGGGACCCCGATTGTATTGGGGCTTGGGGAAGAGATTGCTTGATTAACCTGGAATCGCTGGGTCATGTTCTCTAGAAAAGAGCTGAACCATTTCAGTACGTTTCCGGATACTCCCATCCTGTCTTGTAGTCTGGTCATTAGTACTTCGTGCTTTACCGTGTCAAATGCTGCTGACAGGTCGAGAAGAATCAGTAGGCATGTTTGATTTCGGTCTAGGGCCTGTAGGGCGTCATCGACAATATGCAGAATCGCAGTTTCAGTACTGTGCCCTGTTCTGAAACCTGATTGGCAGTCATCAAGTAGGGAGAACTTAGCGATGTGTTGGCTTAATTGGCCCTGTACACATTTCTCAATGAGTTTGGCCAGTAGAGGGATGTTAGTCACTGGTCGATAGTTATTTGGGTCTGTTGCATCGGCTGTTGGTTTTTTGATGATGGGCACTACCTGACCTGTTTTTAGACAGTCAGGGAGGATCCCTTGGGCCAGAGAGGCATTTACTATCTCAGTCCAGATTGGAATTAGAGTGTGGCTGATCTCTCTTACACACTTTCCCGGTAGAGGGTCTTGATAATGGTTGTTTGGTCTGAGTACCAACAGCGTTTTGGTGATCTTTTCTTGGTTGTATAGTTCAAATGTGTCCCAGTTTGCCTTGTTTTTTGTTTGGAGACCTTCAGTTGACATATTGGCCTCTTTATTCGGTGGGGGAAGGGTCATAAGGTTTGCTGCTGCCTTTGTGAGTTCAACTTCTAGCATTTTCGATTTTTCCGAGAAAAATGAGGAGAATTCTTCGCAACTTATGGGAGTGTTTGTATTCTCTTGAACTGTTTTGGCTAGTTTATTTGACTGTTGTTTTAAGATCTGGAAGAGTTTTCGGGGTCTGTTTCTGGCATTGTCCAGTTCAGCTCTGAAAAATTCTTTTTTGGAGTCGATTATCTTTTTGTTATATTCTTTCCTTGTTTTTCTGAGGGCTTTCAGCTCAGGGGAAGAAGGATGTTGTCTCCATTTTCTTTCAGCCATTCTCAGTTTGCGCCTGTCCTCGTTGAGTGACTCGTTAAACCAAGGATTTTTTGGCTTCTCTGAGACTTTTTTCATTTTTTGGGGCATGATGTCATTAACGATATTACCGATCGAGGTTATGTAGTGATCCGTCAGCTCATTGACATTTTGCTTATTGTTGGGAGGCTTCAGGTCATTCTCACACCTTTCAACCAGAAGTTCCATATTGGTTTCTTTTGTGTCTCGTATCAATTTCTTGAGCTTGCGTGGTTGCACGGTCTTTCCCTTTTTCATTGTCGGTATCAAGAATGTTATGATGTGGTGGTCCGACCAATCACATGGGTCTATAGCGAGGATTGATGTCTCTGTATTTCTTGAGATAATCCAGTCTAGGGTCGCTCCTTGTGTGTGCGTGGGTTGGTTGCATACTTGAGTAAGTTTTAGCTCATTAAGGAAGTCTTTAAGCGAGTTAACCAGTTTGTCATTGTCGTCATCCCAGTGGAGGTTAAAGTCGCCTAGAAATATGTTAATAGCGTCAGAATTAGAGTTAGTTGTTATGATCTCTGTCAGTTGCTCTGTGAATTTTGCGTTCTCTCCTGGTGGGTGGTAGAATGCATGCAAGTTGCAGCTTTGATTATTTGGTGTTCTCACATTAACACCAAGGTATTCACAGGATTCTAGGGGGTCAGATTGGAATTGGCAGACCTCAATCTCTGAGCGGTGAATGCAAGCTATGCCTCCACCCACATTCCTTGGTCTGTCTAACCTGACGATGTTATATTGCGGTGGTATTAAAAGATCCATGGTAGGCGACGATGATTCATTGAGCCATGTTTCGGTGAGGATGGCCAAGTCAATTTCCTTGTTAATGATGAGGGCGGCTATGTCTGATGCATGTTTAGTTGCAGACCGACAGTTAAGAAGTAGGCACTTCAAGGGATTCTGTGATTTAATGAGTTTTCCATTATCAGATTCGGCTGATGTTAGCTGAATGTGTTGTAGGTTTTGGTGAATTGCTTTCCTGTTATTCTTTCTGGTCGTTCTATTAGGGTCGATAGGTACAGTTTTGATATTCTCCTCCCTGCTAGGGGCAGTTTGTTCATAGGATTGGAGTAAGGCCAGAGTTTCTTCATTTGACAGGGGCTTGGTCCTATTAGGTCTGTTAGGTCTGAGGACCAGATTCTGGATGTGTGAAACCTTGGAGTGCGTACTTGTCGTCATCTCCCAGATTTTTCCAATTGTCTGAGATATTTTCATCGAGTTTTGTGCCAGGTTTCCTACGAGTTTCTGAAGCTCCTTGACTTCTTTCTGTGCTTGGGGTGATTTCCTGTGTAAGATAGATCTGGCTGGAAGTGTATTGGAGTTTGCTCTACTCTGTGAAAAGCCTGTTTTCGTTCCCATAAATCTTTTCTTAGTATCCTTGGTTTGGTTGAGCTTTCTGGCTCTATTTAAGGAATCCCTGTTACTTCCTATGTTATGGAATGTAGGGGGCGTTTTTGTGCGTAGGGCTCTATGGGATTCAAGTCTCGCCTCCGAGTGAGGATGAGGAGGGACGATATCATTTGCCTTTTTTATACCGTTATCTTCCTGAAGGGACTCAATTAGAGCTGGGGTGCACTCTTCAGGCACGGTGGAATTGTGCGTTAGCGTCCGCTGCATTTTCTTTGGTGCCTGGTTATTCTCTTTGATTCCAAGGATATTAGATATCTCTATCGTATCTATTTCATAATCTGGTGTTACAATCGTGTTTTCGGTTAAATCTCCAATGTTAGATGTTTCATTGCTCGGGCCGCCGGTTTGACTGGTGTCTCTAGTATTGGAGTCAATGATTTCAAGCGTGACATCTAGTGGTGTCATGTTTTGTTGGGAGCTTGTACAATTAGGTGGTACAATTAGGTTACTGCGATTATCCACGGCTGGCGCTCGCTGGACCTTAGTATTTAGTGGATAAGAGCCTTGCTGGCTAATTGAAGCATTCGATTGTGTTTTTCTCTCTCCTGGGTGCTCATCCCTAACTAATGTAGTTAGGTTTTGTACTAGGGACTTTAATGAATCCATTTCGTCACGAAGAAGTGTTATAAGGTTTATTAAGTTGGTAACTTCTTCAGTGACCACTGCACCCCCAGTACTGTTGTTATTTAACGTAGAGGCTAGCCTATCTATCTGCTCTCCAACAGAGACAGGTCCTGTATCTAGTAGCGTCTGGGGGTCAGGAAGCCCACTATGAATGTCAGCCAGGACCGTAAACCTATAGTGGCAGGGTATCTGGGGGACAGTAATAGTTGATGAGCCCTCGCCCATAGTGCTAACAGCTAGATCCTGATCTATGTCTTTCAGGGCCTCACTCTGAATAATTAGACAATCCCCATTGTCTGCCTGGTTATTGGTTTTTAGTTTTCTCTTTGCGCGGAACATAGCTGGTATAGTGGGTGAGTCATCAGTAGCATCAACTACCCTTATTGCGTCCCCACCCTTCTCGCTTGCAATCTCCCTGTTACCCTGGCTGTGGTCAGTTTCTAGAATCTCTCTACAATCGTCGACAAGATCATTGATTCGATCCATAACACTTGCTACTGGGTAACTAGAAGACTTTCTCGTTTTTTTTCCCTTCCGTTGTTTAGGGGGTTTACCATCTCCTCCCCCCACCTCCATGGATTTGCGTTTCCCCATCTATCCAGTAGGCGCGCTACTATCCTTAGCACAATACAGGTCTATGCGATACACTGAATCTGTGCGAATTTGCTCGGGACTGCCCTCACCTTGCTTTGTCTTTATGCGCCTTCTTTACACAAGGGCCCCAGATATCAGATGTTAATGATGTGGCCCTGCCCTGCCTCATCCTGCCGATGATGGCCGTAGATGGCGTGCCCTTTGTCCGGGCTTCGTCCGGCTTGTCCGCGCACGTCCCGCGCAGCGGGAGCCGGATGCTGTTATATAGATGTACTCCCGAGTTTGTGGGGGCGTGTCTCTGCCCAGGTGTGCTCATGCATGGGCTCCTGGGCAATAGAGTCCCGTGCGGAGTGCAGAGTCGGCCCGAGCAGTGGTGAACAGCTTCCTCGATGCAGGCCAGCAGCCGGTGAGCACTCCCTCGATGGTTCTCCTCCAGGGGCAGCAGCACGTTGGTGGGTGCGCAGGGACAGCAACCCACGAAGCGGGACCCGCGCCAGCGGGTCCGGCAAGGAGCTTTGTATGCTCCCGAGTCTGTGGGGGCGTGTCTCTGCACAGGTGTGCTCACGCACGGGCTCCTGGGCAATGGAGCCCCGTGCGGAGTGCAGAGCCGGCCCGAGCAGTGATGAACAGCTTCCTCGATGCAGGCCAGCAGCCGGTGAGCACTCCCTCGATGGTTCCCCTCCAGGGGCAGCAGCACGTTGGTGGGTGCGCAGGGACAGCAACCCACGAAGCGGGACCCCGCAAGAGTACATCCTAAAGTACTGCTATTTCTCATTTGACTATTTCATATATAAATGCCCATATGTAGCAAACGGTTTTATTCTCACATGATCGGAAAATCTCTACAGTTTTGCCGAGCAACTGGCCTTTATTGGCTGTGCATCACGTGTGCAATGTGCATAACCTGTATTGAAATCTATGAAACCCCATGTTAATGCCCGTAAATTAAGCCAGTTCATCTTGGCACTTTGCTGCTTGCAGCTGTTGAATGCCAAAGCTACACTTAGAATCTGATCTGATCTGGTATCATCCAAAAATAAATTGGCAATGTTTTTACACCATCGTTTTTTTTTTCCCAATGACTCAGATATTACACACATCCATTTATAAACAGTAGGCTTGGGTGTAAAATTCATCTCCGCTCATGGAGTCTTTCCCACTCCGTGCCCCGAGTACAGCGAGGTGTTCCCAAAAACTCTGCATAGCGGGGCAGAGCGGAGTTTTTCCCTCTCGCAGCTCACCAACATTAAGTTGGTGACTGAGGAAAATCCAATACCAGACCTCCTCACTGCAAGATTTCTCAATGCGGGCAGTACCAGCAGGTCGCTACCACTCGTGCTGTGAAACCTGCCGCTTGTGTTGAGGGAGCTGCTGCTCGAGTAGAGCATCTACTAAAGCAGCAGAAATCTCTGGTGCATGCAGAGCTCCGCAGAGTGTGGCGAAGTTTTTTCGTCAATGCGCAGAGTTCTGACTAGCGGAACTCCATTAACTTCGCTCAGGCCTAATAAACAGCAGGAAAAGAGTGAGACCAGGACATCACACAACCCTGTGATATATAATCAGTTGAAGGCAGAACATTGACCGCTTTTGAGTTGATCTAACGGGACATATTATTTATTTTGGGAGCCCTGGGCCAAATGTATTTTGGGCGTCCCTGTTCTGAACAGATTTGAATTTGTTATCCACTTTCAGCTCTTTCATGCCATCTTTGGCCAGGTCACTGACAGTGCAAAAGAACACTCGTTCAAATTCTAAAGTTGTTACATCTTATATTTGGGGATAATGATGTGTGTTTTCAATAATGCAACACAGCTGCATCTCACTCATAGTCCTGCAAATAATCTCTGTGACACCCTCCCATTTCTCATATGTGAGGTCCTGTTTTGCTGCATGACATATCAATTCAACATTTCTCTACAAAATAGCTGTTATAGACTCTCACACATCACTCACATTAAAAATAAATTAATAGGAGACAGTATTTAAACAATCTGTTTAGGAATTATTCAATGTCATCAGGGCCAGACTCTCTGCAGAACAGGACTGGCTCTATCAGGGGCCCCCTGGAAAGCTGGGGCCCTGGGCCAGAGCCCACTTTGCCCATGCCTTAAAACGTCTCTGATTGGATCTATTTTGCCCTTAATGTGAGTGGCCAGGTGTTTAGTGTGACATTTCTCAGACCCAATAAAATCCAACTCCTCAGGGATCAGAATATATTGTTGAGTGTGATAAATATCACATATTTCTTGCTTTTAGGAAGTGACATGGATGTTGGTATTTAGTGCATTAAAATCTGCGTGTTCCAGGTTTCAACTGCGAAACGTAAAAGTAAAATTGCAAAGCTGCAGTGTTCGACGCAAAACTCATCGCTCCGGTTTGTGTAACAGTAGTTTCTGCACATATGGAAATTTAAAGGGACACTTGTAATGTGAGTCCACTCTAGCCTGTGAAAAAACATGCCATTGCCTATGGTCTCTCTAAATGTGTTCACCTAAACATCGATTCACCAAGGTATTGGGCATAATCTCTACCACTTAAGGATTGAAATTCATGGAAAAATCCCATTTGTCAAGTGTAAACTCTCATATATTTTATTTTTCTGTACCATTTTTTATCTCCAGTACAGAATTACGTTTGAATCTTTGCTTGAGCACTAGTGTGCTTTTGTAAAATGGGCACCATTTCACGACAGCAAAGCCAAACTTGCAACCATTGTGGCCTGGCATATATCACGTCTGCTGGTTGATCCATGGGGATACCTATTCATTAAAAGTGCATGTAAAGAAAGTGTTACAGAAGCACCATGCAGACACTGCCACTCATAAATGCTCATTAAACAACAAGGCCATTGTACTGCTCCTGCCAGAGCACGGTCTCATGAGCCATTTTAGTTATAAAAATCATTGGAAGTATATTTTCGCTGTTAGAAGCACCTATAATTCCGGAATCTAAATATAAAAGTAGATTGGTTAATTGTGTTATTAGTATATATTCTATAATATCACAAAGGGAGTTTTGTGTCAGTCTCTCAGATGATGTCACAGCTGCAGGAGTGTTAGACAATGAGCATAAAATAATAAAAGGAGGCATTCGCCGAGCCAACCAAATTAACTCCTGCAGTTGAGGGGTCTAATAGAGACATCTATGCCAAATTGTCCTCAAATATTTACAAATGAGTCCACCATTACAGTCACAAACCGGTATCTGTAACTCCAAAGCGAAACGATTTAGAATGATCAAGGAAATGTAGATTAACTTGATGTTGAGATAAGTTTCATTGCACTAAATTTAAAACGAGACATCAGGTGTATTCGGATTTTTATTTAGTCAGATCCTAATAATTTCAGAAAAAAGCTGTCCCTCACTCTGGAAACAAATATATGCAATGTAACCCAACAAACCTTAATGACGAGCTATATATATAAAATGAAAGAGTTCTGATCATTTCCTGCAAGTGTTATTTGCTACCCCAATCTAGTGGACATTCTTGTCTGTCCAAGTTCATAAAGTATAAGCCCATTTCTGGCAATTCTTTAAAAATGTGAACTATGGAAATGTCAACAAATGTCACTCATGCTATTTAAGTATTTATTGAAATTATGTTACAGGAAATTGAAACTTAATTCGCGAAGAGAAAGGCCATGTTAGCTTGACTCACAAATATATTGCCAGGGCAAACAAAATGCATCTCAAACACAAAACAATCTACTTGTTTCGTAAATCAAGAAAACAGATCCGAGTTTAATATGGAGGACAGTAGATCAATACCTTTAGTAAATAGCACAAACAGGCATGTAAACTTTGGAGTCAGATGCACACCTACAACCCATATGAAAAGTGGGGCCTAATCCATTAGAGAGTACCACTCGACAGGAACACTGGCACCATACACTGACACCAAAAGAAAACCCCAATTTCAATAAAACTAAAAGCTTTCCTGTCTTAGGTACTGGTGTTGTAAGCTTGTTGTCTATGAACAACTCTAACAGGGAAGACCCTTTGCTCCATGTTGTGTGGTGGAATGTGGCAGGCTACCAATCTAAGCTTGAGGATGAGGATTGGTTTGGATATATTTCAAACTTTGATATAGTGATGTAGCAAGAAGCTGGTTTTTGGGAAATATAATATAGGATGGTTAAGACAGCTCTTGTGTAACTGCTGTTGCTGTGCCTGGGCATAGAGCACGAGCGGCCTGGTGACTATGGTCGGTATTTCAAATGTGTATAAGGTTTTTCAAGTTGCCTGTAAGCATGAGTGGATATTAATTGTATGATTTATGTTTTATAATAGGCTGAACTCTTTTATTATTAACTTTTATAACCCTGTTTGTGAGTAAGGCTGCCAGGTTGAGGCCCTATTTTCTGTTTTGACCACCCTAAAATACAGATCAGCGGGTATGTCTAATGTATTTCATGCTATAGTAGACGGGGTTTTAATGCCAAATTATGAATAAACACCAGCTTACAAGATCCATTTGCGGTGGGCAGCAAGTATTTGTATGTGATGGCAGCCGACTGCAGAGATGTTCAGAGGCCCTTTAAAATTTTGGTCTGCTTAATGTATTCGAAAAGGTTGGTGATTTATCTATGCAGACACCCACTTTGTGGGCTGGGTACAAGGTGCCATACTAAACTAACAGGTAGATTCATCTAGCATTTTTGTGAGCGCAAACGGTGCGAATCGCAAAATTCGGCTGTTTGCACCCGCAAAAATGGCATTTGAGATTCATCAATGGTTCTTGAACTCACAATTTGAAAAATCGCAAATAATTGTGATTTCCCAAATTGCGATCGCATTTAAGGAATCTCAATTAGAGATTCCTTAAATGCTATTCATGAACCTTTTAAAAATTGCTAATTCGCAATTTTTTGCCGCTATTTACCGCGAAGTCTGACTTCGTGGTAAATAGCGAAAACTTAGAAAAATGCACTTTAGTAAATTTTTCTAAGTTGTATGTTACACACACACATGTCCCCTGGCACCCTTGAAATCGCATCCTTATTTGCGATTAGCAAATTGCTAATCGCAAATAAGGAATGACTCCCCATAGGCCCATAGGAATGAATGGGGAGTCATTTCTTTTTTGCGATTAGCAATTTGCTAATCGCAAATAAGGAAGCTGTAGAAATCGCAAATAATATTGCGATTTCTACATGAATCCCGTTTTGCGAGTCCTTAATAGCGATTCCTTAATAATCGCTATTAAGGACTCGCAAATCGGGACATTGATGAATCTGGGGGTAAATGTTTGTCACAGGGAACTTGAGTCAACTTGTTTTTGGGGGGGTGCTAAGGAACATGAGCATAGTGATCATAACGATCATAACCCTATAGAACTGGCCCTTGAGGTCCCTGACTGTAGGCAAACTCACAAATCGATAGGGCTGATAATGGGATTAGGATTTGCTGGAGAAGAACCCATAATCTGTCTGCGCTGACTTCTCTGGTGAGATCTAACCATGAGCTGATTGTGGACTGTCTATTGGCAGATAATTCCCCTCCTTATGAAACTTTACTAGCTATTGAGAAACTGAATAATTCTGTCAAGGGTCTTGTTGATGGTAGCCCCAGACCCACAAGGAGCCCTTAGCCAAGTTGGTTTGACTGCTCATGTTGATCTGTGTTGGACTTGGCCTTTTTTGGCTAAAGTTCCCTAAACTCTTTGCCTTCCCCTGGACCTTTTTTCTGACATGGTGCTGCCAATTTAGATGCTTTGAGCACTTTGCCACTGCTGATCAGTGTCAAAATGCAAGTTCTCCCTGTGAAAAGTGTAATGGTAATTGGTTGTCCATGATTGGTATCTTTGCCTTACTAGTAACATCCCTAGTAAAGTGCACTATGCGTGCCAGGGCTGGTAATGCAAATGCTACTAGTGGGCCTGCAGCACTAATTGTGCCACCCACACCAGTAGCCTTAAAGAGAGAACTCAGGCCTGCCACTACAGTGCCTGCGTGCAGTTTGTTAAACTGCCCTGTTGTCCTGACAAGTGCACCCACATGCTAGGTCGTACCCGTTCCTTTTTATGCACATCAGACACCCCTATGGTAGGTCCAAGGTACCCCCTGGGCAAGTTGCAGTGTATGTGAAAGGTAGGACATGTATCAAGGTGTGTACCATGTCCTGACAGTGAAATACTCTCCATTTCATTTGTCACTGTTGAAAGGCCATCTTGCCCATAGGACAGAATGGGGGAGGCTGTGTAATATGATTTCAACCTATCTTCCCATAGGCTTAAGATGGAAAGGTGAGGTTTAGTGTGCCTTAACTCACAATTTAATAACACATCTTTTTGTGAAGGTGCTTTTTGCATTGTCAGTTTAGAAACCACTCTTTTAGAAGTGGCTGGGTGTTTGTGTTTTAACATATCTGTGTGTCTCTGCCTGGTTGTGGATTGCCTGTCTGGATGTAAATGTGATAGGATCTGGGGAATGTCTTGACCCAGGGGAGGAGGTGAGACAGCACCTGGTTGACCTGCATCTGGAGTGTAGGGGGAGGAGTAGCCCCTGGAGGTGAAGACGCCTGGGCTGCCGCCATTGAAAAAATGGCTCCATATCCTGCTGAGTGATTAAGAATCCACTATCAAAGGAAGAAGGTGTCACTGGCAGCGAGACACCCAGAACTGGTTTGGACAGGGGTCAGTGCCCCCCTGAACAAAAAGACTTCAAAGACATTAAGGGGTATTAATATGAGAGCTGAAGCCCCTGAACTTTGGAAATAGTGAATGATCAAAACTATAAAAGATTGAACCTACTTCGTGGGCAAGAGGAACCTCTGCCAAGGAAGAAACAGCTGAAGAGACTGAGGCAAGGACTGACCCTGTGTGTTCTGGGGCTGGTCTGCAGTTTGCTGCTTTAACCAAGGAGAGGCTAAAGGGACTTTGCTGTGTGCTGTGTCCTCCTGCTTGAAAGGACTTTGCTGTGTGCTGTGCCCTGAAGTAACTTATCCCCAAGGGCCCAAGGAGAGAGAGCTGGCTCCCTGTTGTGGAAAATGAGGAACACAAACATTTCCAGGTGTGTCTCAGTGATGCTGTGTGAGTGTGCTTTTTGCAGCCTCAGACCCTTGTAAGAATTGCCCTGTGATTGTGGGCACCAGGAGTCCAAGTGAGTCTCAGTGACGCTTTGTGCGTGTGCTTAGTGCAGCCTGAGAGCTTCGTGAGGATCGTCCTGTGATCGCGTGCACCCGGAGTCCAAGTGAGTTTCAGCGACACTGTGTGTGTGCTTTGTGCAGCCTGAGCCCTTTGTGACGATGCCCTATGATCGTGTGCACCCGGAACTCAAGGGAGCCTCAGTGGTGCTGGGTACATGTGCTTAGTACAGCCTGAGACGTTCGTGAGGAGTACCCTGTGACCATGCACACCCGGGGCTCAAGTGAGTCCCAGCAACGCTGTGTTGCGTGTGCCCTGTTGCAGCCAGAGATCTTCGTCATTGCCATTGGCCCGGACCAGCATCCCCAGAGGAGCTGTACTGCTGGTTCGAGCTTGCCTTTGCCAAGAAGGAACCACAAACCATCCCTGTGTGAGGGGGCCAGGTTCCACTGCCCAGAATCAACGAAGCTGCATCGGAGGCCCAAGTCGCGAGGAGAGGAGAGCGAGGTCAAGCACCCAGGTAACGCTCAGTGAGAGTGCGTGTGTCGCACCTGGGGTGGGGTGCGGGCTCAGAGAGAAACGCTCTCAGCCTTTCCCATTCTTGCAGCGCAAGCCTCTGCTGAAGTCTGTATTGTGGCCCGTACCTGCCAAGGAATGGCGGTACCGGGACCGGAATGTGGAGCTACACGTTTTTTTACACCATACCCATGAAGGGGGCATATTTTGGCAGTAGCTGACCGTGAGTCACCAGAGTGGCATAGAGACTGTCACAAGCACCGTGATCGGTGCTGGAGTACATTATTTCTGCACAGCAAACTACCTGATTGTTGCATTACGCATTACATCATTTTGGTATTACGAACTGCCTGATTATTGCATTAAGCTTTGCATTATTTCTGCATAACGAACTACCTGATTGTTGCATTTCGAGATTTCTGAAAGATCAAATTAAACTTCTACAACTTCTCCTCTGGATTACTGTGTGGGGAAACAAGCACACACAAATTTACAGGGAGGTTCTCTCCTATTGTTTTGAGGTATGATTTGGGGCATAGAATCCAACGGCTAAGCTACATTAGGAGCACTGCTAAACGTTTGGGTAGGCCAGAGTTGTTTCTATCCCTCCCCTTGCAGAATAAAAGGGAGACTGGCTTGGTTCAGATGGAGTTTTTGTGACTTGTACTGGCTGCTAGAGATGTGTAGGAACTTGAGAAACCATCATTAAGAGTTTAGATCACATTTAAGACATGTCAGGGTATTAAACCTTAATTTTCACAGGTCGATAATGTTTGGGAAAGATCACTTTTGGCTAGGTTCCGGCTGGGTTCTATCAGATACAATCTCCATTTCCTTTTGGGACAGTATGATACAATATGTATTCTTATGTGCACTTGTGATGGCATCTCCCTCTTCTGTAAGTATTTTGAACCTTTTAGGTATCGGTTTTTATTACCTATTTTAAAAGTCCAGGGCTTTGGGCAATGTAGGCCTGCATTTTATTATCTCTGTGTGCTATCTGATCCTGTTGTGAGTTTTTCTGTGTTTTTTTTTTTACAAAGTACATTACCTTAGTGTAATTATGTTAATATTTTAATATTATTATTAGTAGGTTTAAATCATTTATTTGATGTTTTATTGGGTGTTTTATATGATGATTATTCTTTTATGATTATATTTTAATAATCAAATAAAGATGATGATGTTGAGGAAAAGGCATTGAGGAGATAAGTAATTATGTCGGGGTAGTGGGAATTTTAAAGATTTTCCAATCTTTCTTTGCAAAGGCCATTTTAGTCTGCTTTACAGCAGCATGTTAAAGGGATAGGATAGTATAGATTGTTCATTGAATAGGTATTTAAATACAAGTTTTCCATGCCTAATGCTTACAGAATGCAAGTTGCCTCAAACCGTCCTACAGTAAGAGTAAGGTTGTCAGAATGCTGTTAATAATTTGGGTGGTAGTATCTCTAGAAACCCATTAAATTCACTTTGGTATAGTTAAAGTACCTAGATTTTCCCTGCGGACTATGGTACAAGCAGCTGGAAATTCCCCATAGAACTGCAAAGTAAGTTCCAGAAGTACCAACATTTTTAAAATGCAGATAACAAAACCATAACAAATAGAGACAATATTAATGAGTAAAACAACACCATGGCCATTAAAGTAGGTACATGGGAAGCAGAGATATGAATTTGAAAAGAGTGAAGGCAAAAAGATCAAAGAAAAAAAATACAACCAAAAGCCACTGTTGACTGAGAGCTAGGCACCATTTCAGAGCAACTGCAATATGGTTGAGATTGATTAGACCTAACAGATCATCCCAGTTGAAGATTGTACCTTCTAAATTTGTCTCTGAAATGAAGTCAAAATCTTCCAGCGGGTTAAGTTCCAAGTCTGTCAATGAGAAGGCCCAACAAAGACAGATATATCATTATTGGGCTCATTGTGAATCCAACGGTCTTGGCATCAAAAACTCCTAGTAGCACAATCTGAATATCATAGCCATCAACATTGCTAGCAGGTTGGATAGATTTGCCAACTCACCCTGGTCCAAAGTTGCACCCTTTTGCTCAGTCACTAATTGGAAGTCAAAATACTCCAGTGGGCAAGGCTAGATGCTTTAACTGTGCAGGGCTGCAAAATGCCAGATACCTTAACCACAAGGTCCCTCTTGCTTTTTGTTCACCTAAGATGCTACCTTCCTCTTAGCACCTCATCTTTGACCCCTGAAGGTAGAAAAAAATGACTATATTCCACTTTTCTACAACTGCTGTTTAAGTTTCTTTTGATCAGTACTTCAGTCTCAACCGCTTCAGGATAAGCTTTGATGCTTCAGTCTCTTTCCATCCAGGTCTCCCCCAGGTTCCCTTTCTCTCTGTTTAGTCAAAATCTCTTGGAGTCAGGAGACTGTTTGATTTTTAGTTTAGGCAAACAGGACCCTAAATACTTGACCCTTGGTACAGTGTTCCAGTCCCTGGGTATCAACAGGATTCAAGATCCTTTGATGTTTTGAGTAAGTCCTTGGAGTAATTATGCCAACCAAAGCTATGTTTTACCTGCCCTCCTTTGAAACTCATGCTCTTATCATTACTGTAAAGAACACACAACCACCTGTTTACATTTGGCAGAACCCTTTCATCAGCAGGAATGCCTGTGTTCTACTCTAAGGCCACTCCCCTATTTAAATGAGCATTCCTCCCACCTCACAGAGTCAAAACTGTTTTATCTCTTCTAATGGGACCAACGCTGGGCTCTCCAAGAGCCTCCAAAACAATGACTAGAAGAAGTTCTCCCCGGCATATACAATTAAAAAGAGGTAGTTCTAAATATGTCCTTTTTTCTGCCAATGTTCCTGTCTACTGCCACATACCTAATCCCTTGTACTTGATATAAGCAAAAGGCCATTGACCTCTGAGCCAGAGTCCTTAACTCTCAAAGCCGAGACTGTGAATTCCAGCTCTGGAGGGGCTTTGTAGCAAAACTGTTATGCCTGTTTTTACTCATGCAGCAGAAAACACAGTTTTATAAAGTTACTTTTCCACCTAAGTTATCAGAAATTTGATTTAACCAATAAATCAGTTTTTTCAGGCATTTCCCAGGGGGAAAATAAAGTAAAAAGTTTAATCCCATCTAGTCCTGTTTAGAGGAAAAGAGTAGCAAAGCCTACAGAGTGAATTTTCTTTTTGGTTTCAGTTCACTGTGATAGTGCACTAATTCCTATATTTAGTGTGCCCGGTTTAATACATTAGAATCCTGCCCTGTGGACATACAATGCATACTTGCGTTGGGGCGACTTATAAATATCTAAAAATAAGCTTAGTTGTGGGTAGATCTTCTGCCTTCCACCTGCAGTGGCCCCAGTGGGTACGTGTGCCTCCACTTTAGACTGGAGTGCTCATCTGAAGGACTTGAATGCTAGATGCCTTCAGCCTCTTTGGTTGCAGAGCTATCACATCAACTTGCTTGAAATGTGGGTGAAATGCTTGTAACTGAAGGATTTCTTATTCTCCATTCATGGGCAGTCTGTCTAGAGGTTTAAGAACAAGACATTGAGGTGCTATGTCAACAAACAGGGCAGTATGGGCTTTTGCCCTTTTGTGCAGAGGGCTTGTGCTTGGGCTCTGGCTCATGTCAGGCTACTTGAGTACAAAGGGCAGATGACTTGAATCAGTATCAGCTTTATGAACGTAGATGGGAGTTCCATTCAGAATAGGTACAGTCCACATTTGCCCGCTTGGGTGCCCCCCAGAAGGTCCTCTTTACCACTTACCAAAGTAGGCAGTGATTGCTGTCTGCCCTCCAGTTTCCAATATCAAGCAAGAAAGAACAGGCAAGGTATTCTCATTGCTTCCACATGCTTAAATTCTATGGCCCTCATTTTGAGTGGCCCAATTTCATAATTTGTGCGGTAACTTATCTTTCTGCATATATCGAAACTATGAATTTTGTGTTTTTTATCAAACCTAGAGGATGCAGGTATTGATTGGGGGGAAAAATGTCCTGTAAATACCATACATGGGCATTTTAGGATGGTAAGCATCACAATCCACATTAGATGCATTTGATAAAATGTCTGGCAATGCATCACAGCAACCAAAGTTGCTGCATTGCGTTACATGGATCGGAGACCACAGGACAGCACCATAGCTACAGAGAGATGGTGCGAATCTACTCTCTCCTCACTGCTGGCGCACAGACAGGCTGGCAGAACCACACGCACACATTTGCACCTAAGACCAAGGGTGTGTGAATGATGTCTAGCAGATGTGTGTAGTGGAAGGACACACTTCAGTACAAAATACTCTACTTTAAAACATTTCCTATTGAATATATTTGCTGTACTGTGCAGCACACATGCAAAGCCAAGACTAGAGAAATTAAAGCATTTCTCTTTGATGTCTCCAATGTTCAGTTCAGTTCAATTAACTTTATTCAATTAAAAAGAATCATACAAGTTTACAAGAAATTCATACGTTCATTTTAAAATACAAGATATCTTAAAATACAGAAAGTTTTAGCAGGCAATACACAAAAATTAGCACCAAGATAGATAAAAAACAATAAAACTATTCATAATTCATATTGTTTCCTGATTAAGATAGCAATTCTAATAAAACTGAGCACAGAGCTACAAATAGTGGCAGCTGATAATTACCTCAAATATTCGAACCCTTCGTTGTAGGTACAGGGGCGAATATCCTGTAAAATTGGTTTACTGAAACTCCAATGTCAAAAGAGTATTATTTTTCGAGATGCAAAACTTTGTCTTCTGTGTTTGGTAGATATGGTTATGCATCAGCAACCATGGATAGTTGCATTGGAACACCCATGTACCACCCTTGAAATGCCCCCTGATGCTAAAAATGCAAAGCAGCACTGCTTTCTGTTTCTCTCAGTTGACTTTCCAGAGCAAAACAACTGGAAAGTACATTTCAAATTAACATTTTGTGCTGATTTGCTTCACTTTGTGATGCAATCCCTGTTCTAAATATTAGTAAAGTATAACCTATTATGTCCCATTTTCATTACAAAGCCCTTTTAATAGGCAAACATGATTGCACAGGATAAATAATCTGCAACTGAGTGCCCCTGAGTATGGGCCTGGCACAGTGAATCACAGTACTTGAAAAGATCATGTTTGGTGTTCGTAGTGATAATAGTTTGTCCACAAGCAGGCTTTGACACATTGTATAGACAACGTAAAAATCACAAATTTTCTTTAAGTCAGGTAAGAAATGCAGTCATTTTAAACCTGATGTTTGTAAGCAAATTGTGGAAACATTAACCCTGTAAATGCTGGGGCATTTCCTACCTAGTTCCGAGCCCTTTTTTGGCTATTTAGGGTAGTTTGTGCTTAGCCCTTCATAACTCTTTTCCACCTAAGGTACCCATGCCAAATTTACTTCATTTTTAAACATCCAGGGGATTTTAAAGGTACCCAGGGATTGTGGATTCCCCTAGTTGGAAGTGAGAAAATAGCCATATTAAGTGTGAAATGTGATTTCTTTTCAAATAGGAAAAAAGTGTTTGGCAAAATAGTGTTTGTTTTTTGTTTCCTAAGAATAGCATCAATGAAAGGTTTGATGTGCTACAGTCACTATCTTCCCAGCTGTCAGGAACAGCAAAAAACAACTTTTCTTCCCAGTTTGACATCATATATCTATTTTTGGTGCTTTCAGCCTACTTTGTTTGTGGTGAAAACCAGTGTGAAACGCATGGATGATCATAGAAGGCTATACATTTCTGAAAAGTAGGCAATACTCAGAATTCTGCAAGTGGTCACTTATGTAGATACTTTAAGGTTTTCACCTAAAAACTAATTGCTGAAATAAAGAAATATTGAAAAATAGTAGGAAAATACAGTGAATTCTAACAATGTTTTCACCTGTAACATTTTGTTAAGAGGGCCAATTTACAGAAGCAATATAGCATAACATCCTGTAGATCCTTCTGATTATGGGGGTATAGGGTTTAATGGTTTAAAGGTTATCCAAGAATCCGAGGTACACATAGCCAGCTACACAAAGGGCCCAAAATTGTGTGTCTTTTCCTCAAAATGCAACATAGACACATCAAATTTTGCACTGAAAGCTGACCCTTTTTTCACAATGTGGCCCTGTCTCAGGAAACACCTAGGTAAACCTAAAAAACCTGCCCATTTTTTAAAACTAGACACATGGAGAAATCCAGGGTAGGGTGATTTGAGTGGCTGTTCCGAGGTTTTACAACCCAGAAGCCAGTGCAAAATTCACACATTTCTGTGAGGAAAACATCTGGAATATGTAGGGAGCCACACATTTCTTATCACATTGTTTTCCCCCAAGTCTCCTGATAAAATTGCTGCCTCAAATCTGTCAGTAGGTCTAGTGCCCCCGACAGGAAAGGACTCAAATGCCAACAGAGACGCATCAATATATCCACTGAAAACTGAAGTTTTGTTTCAATGTGGGTAGTTGTTGAGTATGGGCCCTAGCTCTGCCGGCACCTAAAGAAACCTAGCAAACCTGCTCATTTAAAAAGCTGGACATCTAGAGGGATTAAAGGTGGGGTGACCTGCATGGCTCTCAATAGTTTTTTTTTTGCACAGAAGCCTTAGCAAACACACTATGACAAACAACGCACTTTTCCTAACATTTCAGTGAGATAACCATCTGGAATCTGTAATAAGCCACAAATTCCCTAACACCCAGCATTCCCTTAAGTGTTTTGATTAAAATGTTATTCCACTTATTTGGGTATGTCTTGTGCCTTTAACAGTAAAGGGCCCAAAAGTCAACATAGAGACATGAACTTTTTCCACAGAAAACTGATCCTTTTTTTAAATGTGATTAGTTGTGGATTTTGGACCGCCAGCACCTAGGGAGATCTAGCACTCCTGCAAAGTTTTCAAAACTAGACACCTAGGGGAATTAAAGGTAGGATGATTTTTGTGGCCATCACCACATTTTCTTACCCTGAAGCCTGTGCAAAACTCCAACATCAATTAAAAACACCCTTTTCCTCTTGATTCTGTGGAGAACAGCAATTATCCTTTTACTCAGTGTTCCACTGTTAAAGCAGAAACAGGGAATACAATTGTTAGAACTGTGATTTCTGGTAGGCTAAGGCTGACGCCAAAGCCAGGCAGAAACCACCATTCTAGTCAGTGCAAGGGAATCACACGCCAAGATAACCCCTGCTCACCCCCTTGGTAGCTTGGCACGAGCAGACAGGCTTATCCCGGAGGCAATGTGTAAAGCATTTGCGCACGCACACAACAGCAACAACATCCTAGGCACACCACAAAAGGAACTCCACACAAGGTTATATAAAAATAACTTTTGTATTGTAAAAACACATAGGATAGTAATCACACATGTACATTGTGCCAACTGGCACGGGCAATATTCACAAGGGATTATGTACAAGACAGGGCCACATGGGCCACTGTCAGAATTAGCACTTAGCAGACATAGCACTACTAGAACTTAGAATAAGTGTAGCACAAAAGAACAATTATAGGTAAGAACACATTACGCATGATGCATCACAACATTCAGAGGTGTAGGGAAGGAAAACACATGATGCATAAAAACATTCAGAGGTGTAAGAACAAGTCACATGATGCATCAAAACACATTCAGAGGTGCAGCACAGGAAAACACATGATGCATAAAAGCATTCAGAGGTGTAGGTAAGACACATAATACATAAAACACATTCAGAGGTGTCACAGGCATAATGGCATAGCACATTACGCATAACTCACATTTGGGCCTATCCGGTAAAAATACAGTAGGCAATCTCCTCACTAGTCTAAACACACATAGGTAAAGTAAACTCATAATCACATTGCGAAACATCACCTTAGGCAATTATTATCATAAACATAGCAAAATCACATTGCGCAAAAGTCACATTAGGGCCTTACGCCCTACCCACATACCAGCCCCCTGGCCAACTGGCCATGCAACACGGGGACTCAAAAAGCCCTGTGTCCAGAGTGTCAGGGCACGCTGCCAGAGCAGCACCAGTCAGGGGTGCGCCACCGGCGCAAAACCTAAACGGTGCAGCTGCCCACTAATTGCTGGGCAGCTGGGAAATAACAAAACTGCGGCATCTGCTCTCAGTAGCCCTTCAAGCAAATTGTGCCACATGTTGGAGCCATGCAGACTCTCTAGACAACAATGCCCTCGTGGTCGTGGGAGCCTCGAGGCTCTAAACACATATGTGCCCTCTAGAGCCTTTCTGGGCTCACAAACAAATTGCTCCCACGAGCCTCCCGGGACTCGCAAAACAAAGGTGCAGCTTGAGCCTCTCGGGGCTCACAGCAAGAACGCAGCCTCACTGGGCGGTGGGGTCCCTCACGGGGGACCCGGGAACACTTGGGGCACCTTGAGCCTCTCTTGGGCTCTCAAGACAAATAGGCGCTTCTGAGCCTTTCGGGGCTCTGGACACAAATGTGGGCGGGGAGCCTCTCAGGCTCAAACAAGAACACTGCCCTTAACGTTGGAGTCCCGCTCGGGGGACTCAGAACCAGGTGAGGCCCCACGGGCCTCACAGCGTCACCGGCCTCGCACTGGAGGGGAGGGGCGGGCACCGGCAATGTGCCCCGACGCCCCCCTCTCCTTCGATAATCACTCATCGGCTGTCCGCGGCTCTGGAGCTCCCGCTCTTAGAGGCTCCTGTGGCGGCGGCTCTCCTCTTTTCCCCGGGGCTTCCCTCTCGCTTGGGAGCCTCGGCAGGACATGGCAGGCTGCTTCCTGCTTCTTGGCTCCTCCCCCGATGACGCGGCGGGAGGCAGGCCGGCTGGGCCAATCCCAGCGCGGCCACACGGGGAACTTGAAATGCCGGGTGGGCACCGGCGAGAGGGGTGACCGCGCTCCCTGGCGTCATAGACCAAAGCAAGGTCCACAAACAGAGCGCTCTCAAGCGCTAGGGCAGAAATAAAGCGCTCTCAAGTGCTATAAGTACAATAAAGCACTCCCAAGCGCTAAAAGGACAAGAACAAGCGCTCTTGAGAGCTAGGAGTAAAAGGGAAGCGGTCTCAGCGCTAGAAATCAAATACAGTGCTCCCAGGTGCTATGGGGGCAGAGTCCATCAAGCCCCCAAGCCAAAGACTCCCATAGCAAGGGGGTCCCATCATCCATCAGAGGGATCCCAGGAAAGGGTCTCCAGAGTCCAGGACCTCAGCAGTCCATCAGGTATCCAGGGGCTGGGCAGGGCCCAGGGAGGCAAACCTTCCCCTGGGCCCAAGCAGCAGCACGCCCCCGGGCAGGATTCAAGTCAGAAACAAGAACATTTTGTAAGGGGACACAGCCCCTTTTTATACAGTAAAATCCTTTGTCTAGCAGGGTGCAGGCAATGTGAGAACCAGCTACAACTGGTTACAGGGAACTCCTTTCACTGGCCGGGCAGGGACATCAGACGCACCACAGGGCGTGGAGCCAGCATTGTGGCAGGCAGGCACAGCCCTATTCACTCCCAGGTGCTATCTCCTCCCCCCACTCTCGTTGCAGATGCAGTCATTCAACCAAGGCTGACTCAGACAACCTCCTGGGGGCTCCCCAGCCCCTGTCACCCTCAAACCAGACAGTCAATCCACAAGCAGGCCCAGGCACACTCCTGGAGGCAGGCTCCAGCCAATCACGTGCAAGCAGACTCACTACACACGCACACCCATGTCTAGAAGTGGCACTTTCACACTAGACACATTCATGCCACATACATCATTACACAGCATTCAATCTCACGAGTTCGCACATACCAAAGTCGACCCTGCACTCCCCACACATCAGGAACTACCATGGTCACACATATTCCCCATGCATTCCTATGGGAAGGCAGGTCACTTACCACACTTACACAGAGAGCTCACGCACTTTACACTGTACCACAGTGAAAAAGTGCGCAGAGGCCTAAAATCACCAACACCAGGTTCCAGAAACAGGCTAGGAAAAAGCAAAAGGTTTCGGGGTGAACCTGCCAAAAAGGGCCAGGTCCAACAAAAATATACAGTTTACTGTCAATATGGCTACCTCTCGTCTCTTTGTCACCTTTTCTGATGAGCCTTTGACATTGTGGCTGAGAAGAAGAGGCTTAAAATATTCTATTAATGATAATTACAATAGATTTTCCACGTATTCTTATCAATAATAGGAGTTGTTAAAGGTCTATGGGTGTTAGTAATTGATTCTTATTAGATCATCTTTATTAAACATCACAAGTTAAAATCAGATTAATCTGAATAATCAGTAAATGACAGAAATATAAAATCAATAATACTAAATAAACCAAAGCACTCAAACGTGGTCTGATGAGAAAATTGCACAGTCCAAGCTGTAAGGACTAGTAAGAAACAATGTTGTTGTTCATTATGACGTATGATACAACAGATTTTCTTTTCATGCAGATGCTAAACAACTTTGTATTCATTGTGGAAGAACAGCCAACACATGTTTTGTCACTTTGTGACTTTTTCAAGGCTTATAAGAATGCAAGTAGTCAACGGTTTCTGTGTAGATGGTGTACATCAGGATTAATCATGAATTGGTCTCTGTGAATTCGCAAGAAGAATATCAGTTGTAAGAAGGTGAGTAGTGAAGGCACTACATTCTCTTTCTTAGGGTATCAAAGGGTGTTCATACATATGAATGTGAAACCATGAAATGAATTAACCACTGGATCTAAAGAGCAGCAAAGAAGCTAGTATATAAAAAAGACAAGAATGAGTTTCGACTAACAGAAGGAGGAGCTGAGCCACACTGGGACCCCGTTCGTCCGTCTATTCTGCAAATCGCAGGAGCTTACCATGCACTCTTGGCACTCAATGAGTACCTTTTCATGGGGAGTCTTATCAGACTCATTCTTTTCTCTTTTATAAAAGAGAGGTTGCACTGGGGTCATACTAAAAACATTTAAAAAAACGTACCTTGAGGCCGGGTCCCGGGTCTTCTCTGCTCCTGCTCTCCTGCCTCTGACTTGGACAGGAACTGAAAGCATGCAGCCTGGCTCCCCTACCTAAGCCAATCACATTGCTGCAATGCAGTGTTGTGATTAGTCTGAGCACCGTGACACAACACTCAGCCAGGGGCTGGAGGGGTGAGCATGTTCTCCATGCAGGCTGCAATGCAAACCACTCCTCCCCTGCCCTGCTCCTTAAGCAGAGCAGCTAGACCACCCGCAAAGGAAACACAAAATGGTAATAACTGAAAGTTATGCAATTTTATGTTTTTGCTTCCCGCACTGCAACAAAGCAGTAGGGCGACATTCCCCTGCTATAGCAGAGGAGCCGCCACTGCAAAAGCTAATATACAAAAGCCTACAGCTGATACCAGCACACATATAGCTCTAATAATCTATTTCCCAGTTGTTGTAACCAATTTCTAATCACAGACACACCTTTTCCTAAATATTCTAAGACACTAAGGGTCTCTACTGGTTATAAATCAGGTTCCAAGTCAGAAATCTTCCTTGCGAATTTAAAAATGTTCTTATTTTCATGTGAAATGTATATACAGCAATGCTGAACTTTTAGCATCTTGCAGATTTAGCCTCTCTCTGCATGCAAAATGTCTATGGACCTCATAGCAACTAATTCTGTATTTACAACGAATAAAGCTCCTGGAGTGCTAGTTGCCAGCTTGTAGACAGCTGTTAAAATCTTTCTAATCTTTTTATCATTCAATATGACTCCTACTGGTGGTATAATTGTGCCAAAAATGTCTCAAACTAGTTGTGTTTCATCAGCTACACTGTGTGATGTTGTCAGTGCTAAAGCATCTATACAATATAGATGATACATCTTGGGAAACAACAAAACTAAAAGACAAATACCTTCCTGGAAATAAGCATCCTGTCCACAAACAAAATAAACTTCAGGAATCACTGTCTCCTCTCTTTGTAATATTTGCCAAGTATCTCCCATAATTTCGAAAGGGTGTGCACAACTTCTAATCCCTTTGTGTTGGTTTCTGCTTTGTATTTTTCTTTTGTAAACACAAACATTCCCTTTCTGTCTTCCGACCAGTTTCAATTTTGGATGAATGATTATCTTCTTTAGGTCATCTTCCTTTTTCTTCCAAAGGTTCTATAAAAAGTCTTCCTCTTTGCTCTTACTGTGTGAAATGTTTGAATTTCTTCCCTCTAATAACAAGATGAATACCTTTTCTAAGGGTGTCATTAAATATATTAGATACTGTTCGCAAGCCTTAACCCTATCTATAGGTATGGACGGTCTAAAGGAATACCAAGTTGTGTCCAGTTCTTTTGCTGGTGGATGTAAATTCATGCTCCTAACTAACGGAAATCTAGAAAGAACTTGATCATAATTTAGGTAAAAATGTTCCAAAATGTTCTGGCTCATATACTAAAGTAAGGAAAATACTACATTATGTTGCATATGATAATGGTATGTGGTGATAAGTCATCTCCTTTGCAGTTGATGAAGGCAAGTGTCCTTGTGTGTATTCTTGCACTAATCTAGAATAAACATTAGTAGAATAATCTTCTTGTGTATAACTCACACATTAAGGGGCTCATTAGGATAGCGGTTTTTCCGCATACTCCGGGCCGGCGGAAGCCACCGCCGGCCCGGAGGATGCGGAAAAACCGCAGCGGACCCACCAAAGACCCACCGCCACATTAGGATGGCTGGTGGGTCCTGGTTTCCGTCCGCAGCTTTTCCGCCGCGGTTGGCTTACAACCGCGGCGGAAAAGCACTAATATGGTGACGGTGTCTATCAGACACCGTCAGCCATATTAGGATGCCCAAAAGAAAAATGCTTTTCCACGGCGGATTTTCCGCCGTGGAAAAGCATACGGAGCTTCACTGCGGGGGCCCGTTGCGGGCCCCCTGGGTGAAGGGGGGGGTGGGGGGTGCACATGGGGGGTACCTATGGTACCCCCCTGCATTTGTATGCAGTAATCGGCAATGTATGCATTTTTAACATTGTGGCGGGTGCAGCTTGAAGCTGCACCCGCCGCAATGTTAAAGATTGAGGATGTGACCGCCAGGCTGGCGGTCACATCCTAATTGCACTGGAGGGACCGCCGCTGCCCCTGCGGACGGTCCCTCCTCCTCTAGGGTGGCGGACGGACGCAAGTCCGTCCGCCATCCTAATGAGCCCCTAAGTGTGTCTAAGCAGCAGTTTCAAGCATTTACTTGACTTGTCTGTCACTGGTGTATAAAAACAATCCTATTAATGTTATTATAATCACTAATGTTGTTACTAAAAATGTAATACCCATAATATTCTTGCATGTATTTCTATTTAAATGGAACATTTATCTGTAGTTAATTTGTTTAAGAAAAAATATACAGCAATCATTGAAAGTTCAGTTTAGATTGTTTCTTGCAATTAGTCAATTTAAACAAACTTTCTCCATGCAATTAGTTCTTTAATTTATACTTATAACAATCTTAATATAGTCTTCGTGAACCCTACTCTGTATTATTCTGAATGTTACCCCTACACTTCTTCAGCAGCCTTGGGCCTAGGTAATCTTCTTAAACATTTTTTTTTATGTCAGTCACTTGCACTTTCTCAGGTAACACAATCTTTCAGAACACTTATTCAATGGCCTTTTTTCACAATTGGATGGCATGGGGGTGCAGACAGCTCTGATCTAACTAGCAGCAAGCTTTCCACTGGCTCATTCAGAACTTTATTAATCTACTATGCCTATTCAGGTGCAGAATACCCCCAACAAGGTACTCTTGCTCTTTTTGACCCTCTTGATTATTGCTTATCTACTTCTGTGTCAGTGACACCGCTTGACTCAGTTTCCTCTGCGATTGTTGGTGATATACGATCATCTGCCACACTTGTCCTTCAATTCATATGACCATAATTCATAATGATGGGTGACTCTTTTCGTTTCAGTACTTGTTCTTTCACCCAAGCCCTTTGCTGGTACTGGTGCTCACTTGACAGTTCTTTCATGCTGTGTTGGTGTCTCTTCCTATGCACCAGAGACCTTAATCCCACTTTTTGAAACCACACAAAAACCTGGATTGGTGTGAATGCTTGTGGTTTTTCACCCCTCTCTCCTCCTTGCCAAATTGCTTCTCACAATTGTCCAACTTGTGAAGGTACTGCAACAAGGGCTCTTCTTCCTGGCTCATAGAACACTATTTCTTCATACAGATTTCTCACTCTCTCAGTGTGCGATGTGTGCACCCAGTTTGGTATTCCGGCACATTTAACTGCAGTTTTCATGATGAGGATCACCTGATAGGGGGGCTTTCCACCTTGGTTCCAGACAGGTCTTTTTTGAACATGCTTCTTTACTAGGACCCAGTCACCAGTACTAAGGTGGTGGCACTGTTCTCAGTGCAGGTTCAAAGTGACAGCTTCAACTCAGTGAGAGACAGAATGCACCACATCAGCCAATCCTTGGCAGTAGTTGCGTATCATATCATCTGTGATATTCAAAGGGGCATTTGAAGGCACAGCAGGCAGTCTCATTGTATGCCCCATCAAGATCTCATAACCTAGTCTTTCTGTCAGGAATGTTTCAGAGGCTTTTCAACACAGTTAATGCTTCTGGCCATTTAATTGATATAGAAGCACAATCTTTTGCCAATCTGGACTTACTGATTGCATTGAGCAGCTCCACTGTTCCAGATGCTTCAGGTCAATAACTGCAGTGCAATATGTGCTCAAACGGTAATGCTGCACAAATAATTCTCAGGAGCTCATTATTAAAATTAATGCCACAATCTGACTCCAGCAGAACTGGCAATCCATATCTCTGTATTAGCTCTCTCAACAGCAGTTTAGTTACAGTTGGACTGTCATTTCTCTGTGTTGAGTAGACTTCCACCCATCGAGAGAAGATGCACACTATAACCAGGATGCATCTCAACCTGTTAAAAATATGCATCTTGAAAAAGCCCACCTGATCTTTCTATGTCACTCAGTGTCTCTGGTGGTCTTTTGCCTACGTTCATTGGTGGACATGTCAAACAACAATGGCAAAATAAATAAGCCACAGGTTTTCTTGCAACACCCTGTATCTGAGTAAGCACTAAGAGAGCGGAGCCCTCCCTCTAACTGTAAAACAATGTGAACATCTTACTGTAATCAGGCATTCCTAGTGCCGGGGAACTACAGAGATTTTCTCTCAACTCTAGGAAAGCTTTTAAGCACTCAAAGTCACATGTGAGATTATCAGGCACATCTTTGTCTGTCAGCCTCAGTAAAGACTTAGTCACTAGAGAAAAACTTGTTATACACTGTCTACACTAGCCAACCATTCCCAAAAACATTGTGACTTCTCTCTGTGTTTGAGGTGGAGTCATCTGCAGAATAGTATCAATGTGTGCCAAATACTGAACTTCTTTATGATAATATTGCAGCTTACCTGGAGAAACTTTGTTTCATTATTCAGCCAGGTGATTCAAAAGTTCGATCACGTTTTGTTTGCAGGCTTCTCTTGTGTCAGATGCCACAGGAAAATCATCAATTTACTGAACAAGAACTGTAGGGCATCTGTAGGGAAAGCAGATTCTTTCTCAAGATGTTGTTGAAAATATACAGCTCTCTGTATACCCCTGTGGGCTTGGCACCATGCCACAACATTTTCTCTGAACACAAATGAGAACAAGAACTGGCTGTCCTTCAGTAATGGAACGGAGAAGAAAGCTTGACAATGGTTCACAACTGTTAACCATTCTGCAGTGCATGGAATTTGGAAAGGTATGGTGGCTGGATTATGTACCACGGAAGAACATGGAACATCAATACTGTTAATCTTTCAGAGATCATGCACAGTCCGATATTTACCATTGGGCTTCTGTACAACAAAGATTGGATAGTTGCAAGGACTCCCAACTATTTCCCTCCAAATCACTTTCTGTAACATGTCTTCAATCACAGCAATTTTTTCTGGGCTCAAATGCTATGCTGTTATTCTATGATGCATCACATGAGGCTTCATATTAATTTGGACAAGTTTTACACCTCTTTTCAGTATGATATATTTTCCTGTAAAATTCAGTACTTCTGGATTTAATTTCTCTTTTAAATCTGGTGGCAATTCATTGACTATTTTCACTGGGTACAAATATACAATTGTTTCTTGTCAAGCTATTTTAAACACAATATCTTCATCGCATGTCTGGAAATCAACACCATCCCAGTGAATTGTACAATTTAAAGTGGCACTATAAATCACTCTCTATCAGATTTACAGGACTAGAATCACAGATAACAAACTTATACTTTTCATCAAAAGAATCTATTTTTAGTAAGACTTTCTTCGAAACTGGATTAGTGATCTGTTTATTTGAAATGACTACAATGTGGGCATACTTTCCTTAGAGGGGTAGGTCTCGGACTTCCTCTGTTCTCCAAGTAGATCTTGTAGTACCTGTGTCAATTAGAAGTTACTCTTGCAGACCATTTACTTCTCCTTCTACACATGGTCCACTCTGGTCTACCTCCATGACTACGCCAAGCATTCAATCTTCCTTCCTCAGGTACCGTCATTGGGAATTGTCGGAACAAACCCCATCACTGCCTAATATTGGTAAATGTTGAAATGGATTTAAATTAGCTTTGGGCATTTGATTAATTTTAAATCTAGGATTTCACATGTTATGTTGTCCATCTGGTCATGCGAAATCTGAATCTTTGGACTTGTTTTCGCGTGGGCACTTGCATCTGCTGAACTGCTACATTTTCCAGCTGCATTACAATTTATCCCTGCATTTGGAATTTCCATTTGCTCTATCAGGATTAAGTCTACATTCCCTCTTCCAATGCCAAGTTTTATTACAAATGTGACAACAAGTCATTCACTTCAGCGTTGCAACATCCACACCAGAATTCAGATCAACTGGAACACCTAACTTCTACCCTGTGAAACACCAAATGCTCTTTGAATATTTAGGGTCTAGATTCCAAAATATTGTATTCCATCTTGATTTCCTGCAAATTACTGATTCTGGAAACCTTTCTGTGTAAACTTCGTCTGAGCCAACATAAATTTCTCCTTAAGCTTTTTCTGTTTCATTTCTAGTTCATCACTGCAATACTTTGCATAACTCAAAATATAATCCAATGGGTTTTTTTGCCAGCAGATCACACTATGTTGTATATGAGTAATGATCTCTGGTTGTAACCCAATGACAAATTGAGACATGACAAACCCCATATCACTTGATTCAGGATATTCCCTTCCACTGTGCTATGATAACACCTGCAGCAATTGCTTATAGTAGTCATGCATTGATTATTTTGGTTCTGATAAAGCTCTATTAATCTTCACCCAGTCAATACATTTTGACAGAAACTTCCCTTTCAGAAATGTAATCACTGCTTCATATTATTTTATGGCTACAGGAGATGGTCATTAGTGCAAGTATATCTTGTTGGCTCTGCTTGTGACCATTGTACAGCAACTTTACATTCAACCCACAAATCATTTGGCAAAGCAATGCCAATAAAATGTATTTAAATCAATCCACAACTCGTTGGATATCTTAACAAATCTGTCAACTTGTTTGTACCACTATATAGGCCTGTCTCTCAATCTTAGAAAATAATTGGTAATTGCTGCAAGATCTACCCTACTACCCTACAATGGATAAGCCAAAACTTCTCCTTCATCTCGGGTAAATGTCTGTGGTTTGTAATTTCCTTCATCTGTATCTTTTCATTTTTCTTTCCCATTTGCTTTCTAATTTATTAAAATCACTCCATCTATGATAACATTTTACTACTTCTGTGTTGTGCAATCGCATCCCTGAAGAACGTCTTCTCTCAATGGCTTCATCATCCAATTGTATCCTGAAACTTTCTTGAAATTGAACACTATCAACATCATGTTATCGGGCTAACTCTGTCAAATTATCATGAGTAACTGCTGCATGCCTAGTCATTTCTTGACACAAATATATCAAATCCTTCTCTTGGTACTGATTCACATGATCAAGTTCCAAACATCCTCTTATTATTTCTTCTAATTCTATTTTTTTCAATATCGGGACATTCACTGGTCTCTGTCTGTCTATTTTGTAAAGAGAATCTGATTTTCTCTGTCTTATTATTCTCTGCCATTTCTTCAAACCTTTGGGGAAAAATCCCATCCTCAAATAGTGCTATCTCACCCCGTGCCATTGGCGTTTTAAAGATAATCCTTCTCCTTTATATTAGGGACTGAACTATTTGTGGTAGTGTCCAAGTAACAATTTGTGAATTCTGTGATGTCTGAACAAACCCTGTTGCAAGTGCTACTCCGGTAGCTCTTTCAACTACTGCATTTGAAACAGCATTAGTCGGAAAAGTCATTGTGCAAATCTTTAATGACTGTACTGTCGCAACCCTAGTAACAAGTGTTGGTAAAGTTACAAGTGAAGCAAGAACACCTGGCTGGAGGCATTACGATAGGAGAATTCTCAAATTGTGCAGATACTTAGGGCCAGATGCATAAAGAAACCGTTTTAAGATTTTCTAATTGGAAATCTTTGTGATTCAGTCTTAGAAAATCGCAAAACAAAATGCATAAAAGTGTGTGGAACACTTTTAGCGATTCCTAGGGGATCACAAATGACCTACCTCATGAATATTAATGAGGTTTGTCGCAATTTGCGATCCGCTAGGAAGTGCAAAAATCACAGGGATGGTGACCTGCTCTGGACAGCAGACCACCATGTCTGTGATCACTTTTAAATAAAGCTATTTTTCATATTGCAGCCCGTCTTCCTTAAAGGAAAACTGGATGCGTTCTAAAAACAAAAATAAAAAGTTTTATTTTTTAAGAGCAGGCAGTGGTCCTAATGGACCTCTGCCTGCTCTTAAAAGAATATTTTACACACATTCACAAAGGGGAAGGGGTCCCTTTGGGATCCCTTCCAATTTACGAATGGGTTACAGCTACTTGAAGTAGGATGTAAAATGCAAATCTTTGTGACCGCATTCACGGTCACAAAACATTCATGCATACCATTAGGATTCGGTGTTTAGAAGGGATGCTCTAAACTCACCCCTCCAAATAGAGAATCACAAACCCATTTTGCGATTCGGTAGCAGGTTACCAAATCGCAAAATTGTGTTTGCTGCATCGGAAAAGCATTTTATGCAATCGCAAATGAGCCGCTACTGCGATTCGGGCTGTTTGCAAGGAGAAAAATGCATCTAGCACAAAATTGGTTCCAACAGGTTTCACAACAAGCTGTATCATCTGTAAGGGTCTTTCAATCTGAATCATAAATGGGTCTGTAGGGGCAGTAGCCACTGCTACATCAGATGTTGATGCATGTGTTACAGGGGTACCATGAGGAAGAGGAGCGTGACTAACAATGCATCCAAATTTTAAACTCTGAATCACACGTTGAATGTGATTCCTTCACTGCTTCTTCATAATTTTTTCCCTGTATCTTATCCTTATTTGACTTCTTCGTTTTGTCAGTAGTAATGGCTGGATACTGCCTAGTCCTTCAACCATAGCTTTTGTCCATCTCTATTGCCTTTCATGCCATTGAGCATTTGCATAATTTTGCATTGCTCTTCTAGTTCACCATGATACTTCACTCACGTTTGTACTGTTTTCTCCTAATTGTATTTTTTTAAATAATCTTTATTTGTTTTTCATCTAGCACAAGATACAGCTGTGTATAAGTCGTATTAAAGTTCTAATTATAATACATCTCCAATTGCATTTTTGTGCCCGCTAGGTGGGGGGGAGGGAAAATCACTTCATTTCACATTACAATCAAATATTGGCAGCATTAAGTCACTACTGAGATTAGTGGCGGATGTTACTGTACGAAGCTACATTGAAGCATAGTGCTAAAGAATAAAAAAGAACAAAGAAAAAACTATTAAACTTGATACTACCTTGCTAGTATGCCTATTCTATAAGTATCATAAGTATATACCCGCTTGATGTGCTGCCTATGCTTAGTGCAGGCCAACAGGGTCCTGCTGTAAGACGTGTTGTTATGGGAGCAGAGTAGAGGGGGAGAGAATGCAGCCCGAATGTCGCGGTATATGTGGGTGCGATTAGGCCGGGCTGTTGGGGTGAAACAGTTGTTACTAAGTGTCACGTCCTCATGTGTGTGTGCGGCCCCACTCCCCAGTCACAAGCATGCCATAGCATGGGTGCTCAGGTCGTCTCAGTTATATTGGTCAGAAGCAGCGACCGTGTTAGTGCCATGTCAACCATGGTCATTTATGTCTTGAAGACTTGTTTCTAAAGCAGTCACGTAGTGTTGCCAGTCTACAGGTAGTATCCAAGCCATTTGGGCGTGGGGGTTGCGCTGTCGATATATCTTGCTCAGCCAACAAGGCTCTCTGAAGGTCAAGCAGTCAGTGCCTGACAGATGGGCCAGTTGGGGACTTCCAGGCCATGTCCAGAGAGCGTTTGGCCAGTACCAATGCCAAGTCAATGAATTTGTTGAGGTTCTTGCGTCACGCGTTATGTTTGGTAATGCCTATTAGGTAATGCATCCCCTGAAATGGGGATATGTTCCCACTGCCGTGGCTAATATGTCAGAGACCTTTCACCAGTATGATATGATGTAGAAACACATCCAGACCATATGCATGAAATCAGCATCTGTGTCGCGTCACCTGGGGAATACATCTATGGAGGTCGGGGACATTTGCGCTAGTCTGTGCGGGGATAAATATGTGTGATATAAGTAATGGAATTGCGTGAATTTCAAATGGGCATTCATTGAAATTTTCTTGGGTTTTTCGATTCATTGTTGCCATTGCTTATCTGTGATTTCGGTGGCGAGTGCCGCTGTCCAATATTCTCGCAGAGAGGACAATAACGGGGCTGTGTCCATTATAAGAGCATTGTATATCCCCATAATAGCTTTCCTACCTGACCCGTGCAGCAGTAATATCTGTAAAGCTTCAGAAGTTGGTGGTATCGTACTTATGTCCCCCCAGATGTGCGTTCCCTGTTGTATCAGTGTTGCGTATAGAAGGAATGTTCCAGGAGCCACCTCATAGTCGTCTCTCAGAGTGCCACAACCACATATGGCAGAGTCTATGAATAAGTCTGCCTATGTTGTCACTCTAACTGCTTGCACATCAACCAGATCTGGTCGCTTTAGGTGGGTGTGTGATCCTGGGAGCATCTTGATGGGAAGGTCTGGGGCATATGGCATGGGACGGCGCCTGGATATCACATAATGCAACCAGGTGCTACGGGCTGCCCGTAGCAGAGTACAACTCTCCGTCCTCTGGAGCTGAGTTCTGGTACCTGATAGCCATTCAAGCAGATCTGGTTGCAATAGCCCCCGAACACCTCCACTTCCAGATTCACACCGACCCCAGGACCACACTAAGAGACACCCTCATTTACAGACCCCCAGGACCCCGCACACAATTCAGCGAAGACATTGCTGACTTTGTTAGCCCACACGCCCTCCCCTCCGATGACTACATTCTCCTAGGAGACCTCAACTTCCACCTGGAAAATAACAATGAAAACAACACCACCACCCTGCTGGATAACCTCGCCAATCTCGGACTCAAACAACTGGTGAACACCCCCACCCACTATGCCGGTCACACGCTCGACCCAATCTTCTCCTCCAGCAAACACATCTCCTTCAATCACACCACGGGACTCCACTGGACGGACCACAACTGCGTCCACTTCAGCTTCAAAAAGACCACGACCCACCACCACCCGCAACAAGTTCCCCACAGAAGCTGGAACAAAATTACCTCCGACCAGCTCACCACATCTCTGAACCGAAACCCGCGCCATATCAACGGACCCAAATCAAGCAGCCATCAACCTCGAACAGTGGATCACCCACTGCGCTAACGAACTAGCACCCTTGAAAATCCATCCCAACAAACCTGGAAGCAAAAAAGCCTCCTGGTTCAGCGACGACCTCAAGAACTCCAAAAAGAACTGCCGCACCCTCGAGAAAGCGTGGCGAAGAAACCCAACCACAGACAACATGACCGCCCTCAAGAACGCCACCCGCAAACACAACCAGCTGACCTGCACCACCAAGAAATCAGCATTCAAGGATCGACTAGACAACAACGCCCACAACAGCAAGGAACTTTTCAGCATTGTCAAAGAGCTCACCAATCCCAGCGCCGGCAACAAAGACATTCCTCCCTCTCAAGACCTCTGCGACTCTCTAGCCTCGTTCTTCCACAGCAAAATTGCAGACATACACAACAGCTTCAGTGACCAGCCCGCTCCCCTCACCACAGAACCGACGCCCCCCACCACCACCCTCCGCGCCTGGACCCCAATCAGCACAGATGACACCATCCGCTTGATGAACTCCGGATCGCCAACCGACCCATGCCCCCATCACATCTTCAACAAGGCCTACTCCGTCATCGCTCCCCAACTCCGGGACATCATCAACTGCTCCTTCAACACCGCTACTTTCCCAGAAAGCTGGAAACATGCCGAGCTCAGCGCCCTCCTGAAAAAACCTACAGCAGACCCCACCGAACTTAAGAACTACCGCCCCATCTCGCTCCTCCCGTTCCCCGCCAAAGTCATAGAGAAGACCGTCAACAGTCAGCTCGCCGCCTTCCTTGAGTCTAACAGTTCCCTCGACCCCTCGCAGTCCGGCTTCCGAGCCAACCACAGCACCGAAACCGCCCTCATCGCTGCCACAGACGGCATCCGGACACTGCTCAACATCAGGGAAACTGCGGCCCTCATCGTCCTGGACCTCTCCGCAGCGTTCGACACGGTCTGCCACCGCACACTGGTACAACGCCTCAGGAACATCGGGATACAAGACAAGGCACTGGATTGGATAATGTCGTTCCTCGCAGGAAGAACCCAGAGAGTCCGCCTCCCCCCTTTCAGATCAGAGGCCACCGAAGTCATCTGCGGCGTGCGACAAGGATCATCGCTCAGCCCCACCCTCTTCAACGTCTACATGAGTCCCCTCGCATCCATCGCATGCCAACACAACCTCAACATCATCTCCTACGCAGACGACACCCAGCTGATCCTCTCCCTCACCAAAGACCCAACCACCGCCAAAACAAACCTACACAAAGGGATGAAAGACGTAGCCGAATGGATGAAGAATAGCCGCCTAAAACTGAACTCTGATAAGACGGAAGTACTCGTCCTAGGATCATCCCCCTCTGCCTGGGACGATTCATGGTGGCCCCCGGCCCTAGGCAGCGCACCCAAACCAACGGACCATGCTCGCAACTTGGGATTCATCCTAGACTCCTCCCTCTCGATGACCAGACAAGTCAACGCCGTCTCATCATCTTGCGTTAACATCCTACGCATGCTCCGAAAGATCTTTCGATGGATTCCCACCGAAACAAGGAAGACGGTCACCCAAGCATTTGTCACCAGCCGAATGGACTACGGAAACATCCTCTACGCCGGAACCACAGCCAAATTGCAGAAAAGACTTCAACGCATACAAAACGCATCCGCTCGACTCATCCTAAACATACCTCGCCACAACCACATATCTGGTCACCTAAGAGACCTGCACTGGCTCCCCGTCAACAAGAGAATCACGTTCCGTCTCCTCACCCACGCACACAAGGCCCTCCACGACCTAGGACCCAGATACCTCAACACCCGCCTGACCTTTTACACCCCCACCCGCCAACTACGCTCGTCCAACCAAGCACTCGCCGCGATTCCGCGCAACCGAAAAGTCACCACGGGAGGAAGATCCTTCTCCTACTTGGCGGCCAAGACCTGGAACTCCCTCCCCACCCACCTCCGTCTCATGCAGAACCACCTCTCCTTCAGAAAGCAACTCAAAACCTGGCTGTTTGATCAGTAACTAACCCTTCTCCCTTAAGCGCCTGGAGACCCTCTGGGTGAGTAGCGCGCTATACAAATTTCTGACTTGACTTGACTTATATTGCCAAGGTATCTAGTTCAATTAGGTTCTTCTTTGCAAGCCAGCACATGGGCCACTGGAGCTGGGTGGCGGCATAGTATAACTCATAATTCGGTGCCCCTAGTCCTCCCTTTGATATAGGGAGATGAAGCTTTCAGAGTACTATCCTCTCCCTGGAGTTGCCCCGTATCAGAGACACTAAGAGTGAACAAAGGTCATAGAACAATTTCTGAGGTGGTCTAAAGGGGAGAACGGCGAAATGTTATAGGAGTCTAGAGAGAAAAGGCATTTTGGAAATAGCAATCCGGCCCATGGGGGATAATGGACGAGCAGTCCAGAATGGGAGACTTGCCCTAGCACTGGCGATTGCCATCTATCAGTTCAGACGGGGAGTGATAGACCTGAACTCCCAATTATTTGAATGAGTCATATGCTCTGGTAAGTGGTGCATGGGGCTGTCGCTGCCTTTGCTCGACTTGGATGGGTGACATTGGGAATACGACTGATTTATCGCAGTTAACTTTCAGGCCCGATAAGCACGCATGGATGTCTAAGAGTTCCACTACACCTCAAAGTGCCTTTCCCTGGTTGAACAGATAAATCAGAGCATCGTCCACCTAAAGGGACACTATATGCCACTGCGTGGGTACTCGGATGCCCCAATCGATAACATGGCTGTGGAGCAAACAGGACAGGGGCTCAATGGCCAAGGCAAACAGCATGGGTGAGAGTGGGCATCCCTGCCTGGTACCGCGCTCAATATCAAAGGGGGGTGAGATAACTCGGCCTGTTTTCATCTGGGCACGTGGGTTGTTGTGTAATATTTTAATCCAGAGTAGAAACCAAGTACCTATGCCAAATCGAGCCAGTACCACCTGTAGGTAATCGCACCCCAGGGTATGGAAGTCCTTTTCAATGTCTAAGGCTGCCACCCAGTGTTGTTCGGGATCCGTTTGGGCCCACTGTAGGATTTTAAAAAAGTGAGGAAGGTTCAGCCCCGTGCTTTTGCCCGGGACAAACGCATTTTGTTCCACATGGACCAACAAGGGAACGACCTCCAGAAATCTGTTGGACAGTAACTTACCCAGAATTTTGTAGTCCGATGTGAGTAAAGGCAACAGGCACTGCGAGCTCATGAGTAGGGGATCAAGGCCAGGTTTTTGGAGGACTACCAGTACAGCCTCGCAAAGGGAAGGGGGCAATGTGCCTTTATCAAAGGATTCTTGAACTACCGTGAGCAGCCTGGGTGCCAGCTGAGTGGAATGGGTGGCATAGAATTCCACAGGCCATCCATCTATACCCGGTGTTTTGCCTCTCCTTAGCTGTTTGATAGTGTCTGAAATTTCAGTTGCCGTGAGTGGGCCTCTAGTTCAGATTATTGGTCCTGCGTTACTTGTGTGTGGGCCACCTGTTCTAGGAACTTATGCACTGCCTGGGGGTCACCTAAGTCTGGGTCCTTGTATAATGACACGTAGTATTTATGAAAGGAGTCATTAATTTGCTCTTGGGTATTGACTAAGGTACCATCTGGGGTATATATTGCAGTAATAGGTGGTTGCACAACAACCATGCAAGCGTCTTGTCTGCTGTCATCCTTTGCATGTGCTCTAGCCAAACACTGCTTATAATCTAAAGCGCACAGTTTATACAGTGCTTCCTATTGTGCTAATCTGTTTTTAGAGTGTGCTGGTAGTATGCACGGGTCCGTGGGGGCCATGCTTTCCTGGCATAGTATGTTGGCTTCTAGCCCTTGGATTTCCCCGGTAAGTGTCTTGCGGGTCCTGTATACTGCCTGTATGACCTGCTTGTATAGGACAACCTTCAGGGTGTCCCATTCAATTCTGGCATGTGTGGCTGTGCCTTTGTTGGTCTGGAAGTATGTGATTATGGACTTCAAAATGGTGGCATTCAAAGCTGGGTCGTGTAATGCTTCTACAGGGAGTCGGTATGCTGGGTCTGACCGTACTCCAGGTCAAGTGGACCTGCAAAGGGCTAGGGTCCGATATCGTGCAAGCTAAGTACTTAGCCTGAGCTACAAGTGTTAGCGCTGTTTCCGTACAGTAAATGGTGTCGATACACGTGTGCAGGTCATGGAGAGTGGAATAATGTGAGTATGCCCGATCTATAGGATGTTTTGTGCACCAACCATTGGCCATTCGCATCTGTGTGGCCCAAGCCATCATGGCGTGTGAAAGCCTAACAGCCTGTGCTCCAGGGAGGGGAGGGCGGGAGCGGTCGAGAGTTACGTCGGGTATGGCATTTTAGACTCCCCCCAGTAAGTAGGAGCTGAAGGGTCCCTGAGGAGTGCCGGGGTTAGTGTCTGGAGGAATGTGGATTGTCCTGAGTTAGGCGCATAAAGGGATACCATGGACAATGGACAACAGTCTAAAGAACCTTCCAGAACCGCATAGCAGCCTTGAGGGTCGATGCACGTATGCATTATCTGTATTGGGATACCTGGTGCCCCTCAGATCAGGACCCCCGTGGCTTACCCTGAGTAAGTTGTGCCTATTACCGTGCCCCTCCATCTTTTACAAAGTGACTGCAATGTTTGTTGCGTTAAATGAGTCACCTGAAGTAGAGCTATGGCGGTCCTGTGCCTGCTTAAATACTGGTACACTTTGTGTCTCCTTGCACAATCAGCCAGACCGCGCACATTCCAAGTCAACAATAAGTACTTATTCTCAGGCATTTACATTGACTAGAGCAAAGTGCGATAAATGTACATTGCCCACATGCAGAAGAGGAATCAATAGCCTACACAAGATAATTCTGTATTTTAGAAAGGCACACTGGTATATATTGTTAACTGCCATTTTGTGTTACACTATAAACCAATCCCCCCAACCCAGGTCAAATTGCCAATGGGCAAGAGGCCATATGCACACATAGTTAATTAAGAAAGCAAAGAAGAACGATAAATTGCACAAAACAAGATGGGTCTGTAACAGTCACTTATCGTGTGTGGGGCAGGTAGATACTAGCTCGGTTTCACCGTCACCGTCTGGTCACCTTAGTATTGTGTTCATGAGCCAGCCGCTCAAGGAATGGTGGAGATTTGCAATCAATGGTGGCCTCCTGCTTGTATGTAGTGGTCCATTAGTTGATTTTATGCAGTTCCTGTAGGACATAGTACTGTTGATAGCTAACTCAGTTCATCAGAAGTCTGAGGTGTCAGGTTTGGGACACTATAAACCAATCCCCCCAACCCAGGTCAAATTGCCAATGGGCAAGAGGCCATATGCACACATAGTTAATTAAGAAAGCAAAGAAGAACGATAAATTGCACAAAACAAGATGGGTCTGTAACAGTCACTTATCGTGTGTGGGGCATGTAGATACTAGCTCGGTTTCACCGTCACCGTCTGGTCACCTTAGTATTGTGTTCATGAGCCAGCCGCTCAAGGAATGGTGGAGATTTGCAATCAATGGTGGCCTCCTGCTTGTATGTAGTGGTCCATTAGTTGATTTTATGCAGTTCCTGTAGGACATAGTACTGTTGATAGCTAACTCAGTTCATCAGAAGTCTGAGGTGTCAGGTTTGGGCCGTCGCCCAGCATCAACTGCTGCTGTGAGTCCGATAGGGAGTATTCCTATTCCGGGGAGGTCTCTATTTCTGAGTCTGGGCGGAGAGTTGATGTTGAGGTTCCCTGCTTCTTGGCGTGTTTCAGAGCTTGTTGCCTTTCCTGCGATGCTTGAGCCTTGGTGGGGCAGGGCCCATGAAGCTGGTCTTTGTGCCCACAATGTGCAACCTTCTTCCATTGTTGCCGTGGGCCCCCTGCTGATGTTGGTGCTGTTCCATTCCATTCTGTTCCACTCAGTTCCAGGCATCTTCTGGAGATTGCCAGAAAACAGTGCTGCTTTATGTTGTATGCATAGCGTGGCAGGGTATTGCAGTGCATATTTTATCTCATGCTTACGGAGGCAGCGTTTAGCATCTATAAAGGATGCCCTGCTTTGCTGTACTGCTAATGTGTAATCCGGGTATATGTGGACTTCCACGTTGTCTATCACCCATGGTCCCTGTCACGGTAGTTTAAAAGGCGTGCAACAAACGGCCTGGGGGAGTGCCCGGTCGATGAGGGCCTGTCGGGACTCTATGTACTTTCTCCATGGGGAAGAACTTGGAGTGCTTGCGCTGGAGTGTGGTGTCTGAAAAACAGGTTTCCGGATATAGCTCCATGCTCCATGCTCTGTCCTTCGATGCGTTCTGGCAGGCCCACCAGATGCACGTTGTTCCTTCCTGGTCGTCAACTCGATCTCTGAGGTAGTTCACCTCTTCTTCAGTGTTTTGACTTGGGCTACCATGGAGGATATGGAGGGTTTCACTGTACCGATTGTCGATTCCGCATCCAACTTCCTGTTTTTTATGGTCGTCGAGCAGGAAGCCAACCTCTGCGTATAGTGTATCGATCTTGGGGGCCAGGTTGGATTTGATGTCCATTACTACCTCCATGAGTTCATCAAGGAGATGCGAGAGATCCACCTGTGACATTGTTTGGGTCGTTGATGATTGGTCGGCTTGCGGCACTGGCCCTGTGGATCTGTAGTCAGTGACTGCTGGTTCTCCGGCTTTGTATTACCCATCCTGTTGGCGACAATACGCCGTAGATTCCGGGGAGAGGTGGGATAGAAGCATGTTGGGGCCAATGCTCGTGCCCCACTGTTGAATGCACCTCCAGGCAAGTGGGGGCAGTCATCAATCTTTAACCCCTGTGCTTGAGCCACACCTGGACCAGTGTGATAGGGATGATTATGTGGTGAGGGCGGGCAAGAGAAAAAGGATATCATACCCCACTTTCCGATGAGCCGGGGCACCATTTTATAGGTGCGTGGCCTGCACCATGAATCATGGGGGGGGCTGACCGAAGCAGAGCTAGAGAGTGTCCAATTGCACTCAGGCCTCGTAGACCATGCTGTGCCTGCAGAGTGCTCTGTATCAGCTTGGGCCCCTACAGCACCAATTATTGAATACATGCTTGAAGGGGAGAGTAAAGAAAAAGGGGGCCTCTGCCTGTGATTATTGGGCCCCCAAATGTCCCTGCCAGAGTGTGCTGCTGCACTCAGGGTATGCACATGAGATGTGGAGCACGGGCGGCCTACCTGTGTCCTTGGCCTAGCCTGGCTCCGGTGTAGTGCAGTAGCTCTCCCTTGATGACCGGGGGAAAAGTGTGGCACTGGGCAACACTCCTTTTGATCAATCAGCCCTAACGAACGGGCCCCGGGCTACCCTGTTACCGCCTGGTGGGTCTGTGGATGTGACATGGGGGGAGCCCATGGGGAAACATGCGGCCCCCAGCCAACCTTGTTTTTAAGAGCCGTGAAGCTCAAAGCAGTTCCACTGAGAATGGAGCACGGGCGGCCTACCTGCGTCCGCAACGAGGCCCATCGCCAGTATTTTGAGGTGGTTCTCCCCAGACGATGATTGTTGTCCAAGGGGGCTCAATTTGGCTATGCTACGTCCCGAGGAGCCCTTGCCTCGACCGCAGGGCTTGCAGGTGCTATGCACTATGAGTGAGAGGCTTCCCGGGGCACAGCAGGCCTTCGTGGGCTGGTGTGCCTTCACCTCGAGTCCGGAAGGGGTAGGGCCACGAGTGCGAGCTCAGGTCTCCGCTACAGCGTACAGCCTCCCCACTGTCTAAAATGCTGTAAAGCGAGTGTTGACGAGTTAGCGGGATGCCCACGGTGCGTCCCGCAGCAGGTCTGGAGGACTTTGGCTTATCGTTGGTGGCCTATATTCAGGATTATTGGTGGTTGCGACAGAGCAAGCTAAAGCCTCAACCGCTAACGTCGCCATCTTGGACACGCCCCTTCTCCCAAATGTTTAATGTTCCTTATTGTGTGGGTCTAGGTGGTGACTTCATTTCATATAATTTCTCCCTCAATCTTTCAATTACTCTTAATTTGAATGTACCATATCTTGGAAAGCTAAAAGGACCGTCCTTTTCAGTGATCTCACACTGTTGACGGAGCCACAAACACAGATGTAATCTGACATTTATTGTCATATTATGTGTATGTGAACTTTCAGAAAGCACCCGTTCATCGTCTTGTACCAGAATTGTTACATCTCCCCTCGCAATACCCTTACAACATTTAAAACATTTCATGTTTTTAATTTATTCAACAAATGCCAAATGATGTAATTCAACTTTATAATTTTTTTTATCTATTCCGCAAATGTCAGAATTATTTTCTCTAAGACAGTAAAAGCTTTACTACTTGAAGACTATTTAAGCAACCTCAATGTGGCGCCTACACCACAGTTTGACCTATAACAGCGCAGCACTCTTTGTCATCATCAACCAATCACAGCGTGAAACTTGACCAACCAACCAATCACAGCACGACATACTATGACATTAGAATTCACTTGTTGCAGCTGCTCATCCTCCTTTACGATTTTCTCTTGTGCACACAATTTTACAATTTTAGGCAACTTCCAGTGAGCACAAACTGCTTTGTCTTCTCTTCTAAAGAAAACAAAAAGTAAACCAATGATCAGATTCCTATGGTTTATATGCCTTCTGACTTTTCACACAAATAGAATTTTTATACATATGAATGAAATCTCGACCAGCGAGATGTCATTAAATCAATGTAGCTTTACCATTTACTCAATTGGTTCTGCCAACACCAATTAATATTAGCACATACACAACAATTAATTAAATCCCTAACTCAATTGTGTAGTTGCTTGTACCTAAGGTCTTACACCACAAATCTCTAGCAGACAAAAAACACAAGGCTTAGAGGGCATTAAAGAAAAAACACACTAGCCAGAGTAGCTGGAGCCAGCTTGGACGTTGCCAGGAGATTGGGAGCCAAACCACTATCAGCCCTATTGAAGGTGTACAATGAGAAATGTATATCCATGACCATTTTTGGCAATAATGCTTGGGGCTACAATGATGTTAGCGTATTGCAGGTTGTTGAGAATAAACATTCCTGCAGACTCCTAGCAGTACCCCCTTGTATCCCATCCTTTATGGTACATGAGGAACTTTGGCTGGGTTATATTTCTGAATCTGCTGATATGGCCCCTGCAATGCGTTGGTTGCCAATCTGGTCTAACCCTACTCTGAACCATCTTATTCTAGAGGACCGTATGAAACTTGATGGGGCTCTTGATAGTCCATGGCTTGGTTATGTCTTAGAGCAGTTGAAGATTCTAGGTTGCACGAGTTGTTCACGAATAATAGGCTGATGCACCCCAGTGAGCTGAGAGACATACAATCACTGTTTTTAGAAAGAAGGATGGTAGAAAGGGAAAGCAGGGAACCCATCAAGCCAACAGTAAGGCAATATGTAATAGTGAGCCTTACTGGACATATTAAGAGCCAGTAACATCTCTGTCTTTTAAACATGTTTATGTTTAAACATATTCACTGTGGTCTACCTTTCCCTAGGTGCTTTTCCAAGATGGATGCCTTAATGCCTTGCCCTTGTGTTCATCTTTCAAATCAAGACCTTTTACACTTTAATTTTGTCTGTGATTTTTATGGTAACTTACATAAAAATATAGTCTTCCATTGTTAAAGAAATGTAACTTTGAACGAGTGAAACCAGATCTGATATATTTGCAAATGCTGTCTTCCCCTCTGATTTGCTATGGAGTTGCCAGTTTCTTATCAGGTGCATTACGACAAAGGAAAAAAACTGCTTTGAGATTGAGTGGGTTTGTTTTTTAATATGTTCCCCTGTGTCATCTATTGGCTTTTTAGCACTGAGTGGTCTTAGTAGTTGTATTTTACCAGTGGTTTTATATATGTACTGCACTGTTTTACACTTTACAGGGCGGTTTAAATCTCTAGTCTCTGCGTCATCCGAGCCATATACCTTCAGTCTATTTGAAACAGTTATATAAATTATTAGTCTGTCCCTTTTAATATATTGTATTGATCAGTTTTGGTACTGTGTGTTTTATCTGCTTTTATGGCCTAGGTTGGATTTTAGTTAATAATGACTGTTGTTAATGGTTTAAGAGTTGTATTAATTGATTCTTTAGTAGATCATCTTTATTAAAAATGACAAGTTAAAATCGGACTAATCTCAATAATCAGTAAATACCAGAAATATAAAATCAATAATCATTAATAAAACTCAGTAAAATATTGCATCAAATGTGTTCCATAAAGGGATGAGTCCCTATTCTAAGAATGTGGTAGAAAATGGAGTTAGTTAGAGCCCATAAAGGATTCTAAATCAAGAGTGTGAGAGAAAGCATACAGCTTTAACATTTAAATCAGCTCAAATAGAGAAAAAAAATCAAAGCAAGCACATCATATAAAGAGTAGTTCAAGAAACCCAGTAGAGTCTCAATGCAATAAGGTCTGGGTGAATGGAAAACAAGCATGGCTCAAATCCCATGAACAAATAGGAAAATGGAAAGTGGTAACCTACTCTAGGAACACACACTTTTATAGACTACACATTTCACGACTTTGCAACATGTTTCTTTTCTCATCTCCTGTCAACCAATTAGAGTGCGATGCTCTCCTTTGACCAGGATCACTCCTCGTCGTCTCACACTAATAAAATGGTGTTAAATGAAAATGTTCCCCTCTCAAAAATCTGTGAACAATTGTTCTTTCTCTTCCTTCAGGCTGACTTTCTCACATATGTACAATGTTATTTAATTCTCTTACATCAGTTTCTAACCAGTAAACTATGTAAGAATTGAAACATATAATTAATAAAGAAAAACAATTCTACAGAATCATCATGGAGGAGAAAAATAAGTAGGTTAGAAAGTCTAGTTCACTTTTTAAACTTTGCAGTTCAATGCTTCAACTATTCGTTACCTCATTAATCAACAATTAGTTATCTGTAGCAGGAATCTTTATATATGTGGAAACATTCTGCGAGAATACTTGAAACCAAGGGTGAGCAGCAAATTGCACTCCTCCGGCGGAGTTCGCAGAGTTTCGCCAATCCGCTCTCTGCTGGAGCATGGAGCTCGGCAAAAAAGACCATAATTTAGAGGAGTTTACTGGTGCTCACTCAAACATTTCACTTTTTCTGAGAGAACCTATGTGTGAGAGGTTATAATGTCTCTCCTCCCGCGCATGCACGGTATCATTCATCCAGTTTTTGAATAACATGAGGAAAGCAAGCACACTGATTTGTTCTTTGGTGTTTTTTTTGTTTTAATGCTTTCTGTCTCTGAGAAGTTATGCAATTGGGCTCAAAGATGGTGACTTTTATGAGGGAGCTGGAAGCAGCCAAAAAGAGCCTGAGCAAGGCATTGGGGACAACGTGAAACAGTGAGTATGGCCGGTCTGTTCCTGGCCCCTTTATATCTCGGGTTAGAGGACCTGTGGATGCCATGCATAGAAGGTGCAGCCTACAGTTTACGCATAAACCTTGGGTCAGACTTGTGATTTGTGCCTGCCAGGGAAGTGGCAGTGTGGATTTAGGAGGAAAATGTAGCTGAGGAAATTTATGCAAAATGTCACCTGTGTTCTATGATAAAAATGTCTCTGAATATTTGCAAATGTTTCATTTGTTTTGTTCCTTTCATGCATTCTTTATTGATTTATGTATTCAGCATTACTGAGACATATCATTTCCAAATACTGACAAGGGTATTTAGATGAGGGTGTTTGTGTGTATGAATAATTATAACTCAGCATTGGTCAGGTTGTGGTTTGAATTTATTTTGCTGACCTCCCCACTATTTACTCCACATAACATATTTAGCCTCATTGCTCCCCTGTGATATGTATTGTAACCGAGAGGTTATGCATCGGCATTGCTGTCCATGGCATCTGAGCTCTCTGATGTGTGCGGGTGAAAAGGCTCCTGTCAACTTCCCCCATCAGAGGGTACTTTCCGCAGTAGTGCACAGAGGCGAAAGAGTGACATTGAGAGAGGGAAGGCGACTCCCCTTCTGCAGCTCCTGCCATCTCCGACAGCACTGCGATGCACGGATTAGGAAGCTGCCAAAACGTACTTTGTATCACGTAAACACGGGATGTACAGGATAGAGGGAGAAGTGTCTCCAGGGCTTAAAACCAAAGCTACCTTTCTCATCAATAGCAGACAGTCTAGCTACGTCTTTTATTTCACCCTATACCTTCTTTATTAATGATGCCAATGAACGGTGTTTGATTTACTGAAAATGTGCCTGCTTTTCCACAGCCATGATCTTTTTCACATTATCACGTCTTTGTTGTAATTAACTAAAATCTCAGTGTTCTCTGTGTTGGAGATCTCGATTGTCCTGTGGAATTTTTCTGGGTCCTAGTTAGGCCTGGACTGTAAATTCCGTTCTGCTCGCGGAATTTGGATAATTTTGAGTTTGGCGGATAACGGGGAATTGCTAAAATTCCGCTGCTATGCAGAATGTTTTGCTTGTTCGCGCTTTCAAAATGCATGTTCACGAGATATTTATCCCCGAGCACGCAAACAGCGTTCGCAAACAGGAAATAATTGTCACGAACGGGTAGAACAAGTAAATCCGCGTGTTCGCAGAACTTTTGCGTGCTGGCAGAGATTTTTTACCATTTTGCTGAGCTTTGTTTAGCGCGACTACACAAATTCTGTCCACCCCTAGTCCTAGTTCCTGGGTCAGAAGTATGCCTATAATAGTGGTTCCCCATAGATAAAGAATCTAAATGTTTTTTTTAGTATTTTCCGGAAAATTGGACTAGCTATAGGAGTATGTGCAAGGTATAATAAAATTAAAGCACAGGGGTTGCTGTTTCTATGCATTGAATGATATGCTGATTGTCTGAATCGTTAAGATTAACTGTTTTTTTAGTGACTCTCACAAAGTCTGCTTCACTTTCAATTTGGGGAACATAAACACAGCACACTACAACCTAATTTTTACAAGCTTTTAAAAAACGAGTTTGTTGTGAGTAGCTTTATAAAGTGATCAAGGTGTATAATACATTGTAGTGCAGAACATAATTCTTGTAGTGCAGAACCTTACACCAGAATATGTTCACGCAAGTTGTAGACTTCCTTCACTGAGGAATGCAATCATTCATAAATTAAAAAAATCCTATTTTTAAACTTTACTTTAATGGTTCAGTAGTACAGGCAACAAATATAACACAGGAAGTGTCACAGCAAAGAAACAATTAAGGCAGCAAGTTTGCAATGGTTATTCACTCTGGATGCAGACTAAGCCAGTATCCACTTGGTGGCAGAAAGGAGGCGAAGAAAGATGACAAAAAACTGACATTTACATCCGAAAAATAATGGACCAGGGGGCATTCTGATGCAGGCGGAACTCTGCGAAATCTCATGAATTTTGTGGACAACTCCACGGAATTCCATTAGTTCAGCACACCCCAACTTGAAACTATATAAGCAAATTATTTGTTCATAATTACAAACGTTCATGGTGTGATCAAGAAGCAAACTTTTTTATGTACATTCATCATTTCTATTCAAGCTTGTTTTTCAAGCAACATTGCTTTTAGTCATTGTTGAGGCATATTATGAGTAAATACATGTTTTATAGTTTTGTGCATCCAAATTAAATTATTTCATCAAGCTCTGCATACAATGTCTGCTCATTTATTGAGAACCTTCTTAATCATAAATCTGCTCTTCCACTCTTGGGGGTCGATTCCGATTCGGGAAAAAAAACATCCGTACGATTTGTATCCGGAGCCCTCTCCGAGCGAATCGTACCCGTCCGTCCGAGTCGCGAAGTACGATCCGTATTCCGTGAATCCGTCCGAATCGTCGCGATCCGTACGTATTGCAAGGCTGAAACCGTGAACCGTACGACTCGTACACATACCATACGACTCGTACACATGCCGTATGACCCGACGAGTACGATCCGGACTAGGGTATGAGGACGCGATTCGTACAGTCCACGTCAGGTAAGGGCGAGTCGTACGGAATAGCATACAAACACATACACACCGTATGGTCCGTACCCCCCATAATCGCAGGGGTACGCATCGTACCCCTGCGATCATGGGGTGTACGGGCCGTACCCCCATTGTACGATCAGTGTACGAGCCGTACCCCCATTGTACGATCGGTGTATGAGCCGTACCCCCATTGTACGATCGGTGTACGAGCCGTACCCCATGTACGATCGGTGTACGAGCCGTACACCCATTGTACGATCAGTGTACGAGCCGTACCCCCATTGTACGATCGGTGTACGAGCCGTACCCCTGCGATCATGGGGGGTACGCACCGTACCCGGGGGGCCGTTCCGTACTTGTTTCGGCGCGAACTCTGCTTTTACGGCTGTTTTCAGCTCCCGTAGAAAAAGTGTCGTACGGTGCGTACCCGACACGTATCTTACTTGCTGGGTCGTAAAAACCAGCCGCGAACCGTACAGATGTCGCGTACAGCGCGTTCCGAGGGAGAATCGTACGGAGATTAGAGTCGTACGGTGTCTTGTACGACTTGTACGGAGTACGGCTCCTGGTACGAATCATACTTCGTCGTACGTACGGGATGTTTACAGGTACGATTTGTATGGGGAAAAAACGCTCCGTACGACGATTCGGAGCGCTTTTTACCGGATCGGAATCGACCCCTAAGTCTCCCAATTTAAAATGCTACCTCACTTCTGTGTGTATATCTTGTGCCCATGACAGGAAAGGGGCCAAAATAAAACTGAGACACTTCAAAATATTCCACTGACAGTTTTTTGCAATGTGGGCAGATGTGGATTTTGGGCCGTAGTTCAGCCGGTACTTAGGGAAACCTATCAATCTTGCACATTTTCAAAAACTAGACAACTAGTGGAATACAGGGTAGGGTGACGTGCATGACTCTCACCACATTTTCTTGCACAGAAACCTTTGCATCCTCAAAATTTGACTAAAAGCACACTTTTTCCATATATTTCTGTGAGGAAACTTCTGGAATCCGTGGGGAGTCACACATTTCCTACCATCCAGCATTTCACAAGTCTGTGGATGGAAATGATACCTCACTTGTGTGGGTAGGCAGAGTGCCTTTGACAGGAAAGGAAAAATACTGCATGAACACATCACAGTTTTCACTGAAGAAGAAACCTAGAAAACCAGCACATTTCTGATCACTAGACAACAAGGGAAGTCCAGTAGTGAATGATTTGGATGACTCTCACTAGATCATTTTACTCAGAGGCCCTTGCAAACCTCAAACTTTGCAAAAAATACATATTTTTCTCATATTTCTGTGACAGAAAGTTCTGGAATCATTCGGAGAGTCACATATTTCCTGCCACCCTGAGATCCCACCCATATCCTGTTAGAACGTTACCTCACTTCTGTGTGTGGGCCAAGAGACTACGACACAAAAGACCCTAAAGTGCTACTTGCAGAGATCAGCTATGAGGTAGCAGCATTATACGGGGGGGTGTTTGCTGCCTCCGTTTGAAACCAACCAGCTGTAGACATTTTTGAAAAGTTAAGACCTAGGGTATTTCTTACCCACAATGCACCGCAAATCTTAAAATGTGCTTAAAATCATACATTTTACTTTCATGTATGTGATTGAAACTTCCAGAATAAGCAGAAATACACAAAAATCCTAGCACTGAACATTACCCCACTTGTGCTGATAAAAATGCAGCTCCAATTGTGTGGCTGGGCCTACTGTCTGCGACAGGAACAGATGAAACCAAGGTCAATATCCTTGCGAGACAACAATAAAGACAAAGTATTACTTCCCATTGCCGTATACCCAATACCACAGTATACTTCAAGGCACAAAGGGTGGTTCCACTCAAACAACTGCTCATTTAGTATGGAACTGGCATGCAGCAGAGTCAATTTATTTGTGAGACAGCTAAAAAAACACATCTGAGTCAGACAGGGCTGAAGCCTAAGCTCAGGCATAACACACAATAGCAAATGTGAGCCCTACCAACCATTACAAAGCCAAAAGGCTGGCAGCAATTGCCAGACCTATTTTTCAATACTCCTTTTGACATGGCTTATGCCTTTATTGATGGGGGAGATACTAATCCATTGCCAGTATGAAAATCATTTTCTAAAGGCAAACATTCACCAGCGTGCCCCTGAGAAAAAACACACTGCCATCACTCATAGTGAAGTTAAGCAAATGCAGAAGCACCCAGGCCCATTGCCCCTTGTTGCACTAGGTTGAAGAATAATGTGAATGGGTGAAGAGAGTTGTGTATAAACCCTGTACAAATATTTCTTTGAAATGTTTTTTCCCCGCTTAGGAAACACACAAAAACAATCACATTTAGGCTCCAAACTGGGTCACCACATTTTCAAGGAGGGCTGATCTCCTGACAATTACATTTTAGAAAATATATTTATTTTTACCCTTTACTTCTCATGATTCGCTCCCCAGGGTAAAATCCACTTTTTATTTCAAAATACAGCACTGGGGGTGGGGTGATTGCTCCCGTTACCCACAAGGGCCAACCCCTTAAAAGACACATCCCTGGTGTCTAGTGGCTTCCTGCTCATGGATGGGCGTGCACCGTGATCCATAAGCAGGAAGCTATTTGAGGAAAGAGTTGTTGGAAAGACGAGACTCTCCCTTTTCCAACAATGCCTTCCTCAGACTGAGGAAGGCATCTTGTCCCACTGATATCTCACTGGACTGTGGATAGAGCACTCACCTTCTGGCTCCTTTGCCTCTGGTGTGGTTATGTGACCTCAGCACAGCTCGTGGAGCACTGACATCACAGATGAGGAGCAGGAACTAATGTGGAGCTAATTCACTTTATCCTACCCTTTTTTATTTAAAAAAGGAATCTTCTGGTACAAGCACTACAGGGTCCTTTTAATGCCTCACTAGTGTTGGACAATGGCTAACAGATGCAATGTGGAGTTGGTGCGGGTGTCGAACATTGGCTGACACGTGCTCTTAAGGGGTTAAGATTAGCTTAACTTAGCTAACTCTTGAAATTGCAAGTTAAACTGGAATTTATTTTAGCCATTGTACGTGAGGATCCTTTTCTACTAATCTATATGACAACATAACAAAAGCAATGGTAGGTGCCAGAGTGAAGGAGAGTGCCTCCGTTAAAACAGTGTAACTTCCTTACTTAGGGCTTCATTACGATGCTGATGCGACTGCCACTGACAGGCTGTAGGTGGCAGTCCCATTGACAAACAACCCTTTGGGCTGACCGCCATATGACAATGCAGGCCGTCAGACCCTTGACTGTCGGGGGAAGGACATCCACCTCCGACAGGATCTACTGATCCTGATAGGGCAGCGGTTGGAATTGTGATTCTAAATTGTGGCAGTACCTGCTCAGACACCCCCGCCAGGATCTTGATGTCCCTTTCCCACTGCCTGCTCATTGCAGTCTCACTGCTATGAAAAGGTAGCCAGAAAGGGTCTTTTGAGGGCCCCAAGCAGTGCACCCGTCCCCCGTGGGCCACTGCAATGTGGCCCTGGGCCTAAACACATTCATGTAGCCTGTGCCAGGCACATCGTGGTGCCTGGCACAGGGCACATGAATGTGCACAAAGTGCTCAAGAACACTGCAACTTGTGCAGCACAAGCCGCAGTGTTATAGTGTTATTGAGCACTTTTCCGCCCGCTAGACTGGCGGGCACATTGTAATTGGTTGGTAGGACCACCGATGTCTTGTACGTGACCAAGAGGATTTGTAAGTACGTGGTTAGGTGGTATGCCACACTTTCTATGTAATGGAACAAGGAAAGGATGAAGTGACAGTAATCACAATCAATCTGATTTTTCAGCTCCGTCATGAAAGAATATACACTGTTATAACAATAATGTATGTGTATATTGTTTACAAGTTTGCATTTGTCTTCTGAGACTAAACAAAGGAAACCATAATTAAAACACAGAACAGATGGATTAAAATCCACAGTTGCATTGATTTATATTCCATATTCAGCAAACAATAAGGTTTCTTTTCATATGTATAGGAATACAATTCCAGGGTCAGAAAATCTTCTGCTGCTACCACTTCTCTTCTTCTTTATTAATATGTTATGTTATGTTATGTTATAAAGGAATTTATACATCGCGCACTGCTACTCAAGAGTGTCCTGGCGCGTGGGAGAAAGAATATTATTATTATTATTAGTAGTAGTAGTAGTATTGCTGCTCTGACTGATGGTAATACTACTAATAATAATTATTATTAGTAGTATCATCATAATAACATTAATAACACTTTTATGATATGCCTATTAGTTAGTTCTTCATAACACAATACTGTAATTTCTTAGTGCAATAAATACAAGGTGCTAATATTCCCTAATTTAAGAATCATCCTTAGAAGGTTGAGTTGTGTGAATTTGACCACATGATGTGAACATCACTACAGATGTCAGGAGTAATTGTTAACTCAATACACATGGTTTTATATGTGCCTGTTTGAATACCTGCTCTCATTTTCATTAGCATAACCTCTCCTATTTCATGTTATGATTTAGGATATGTTTGCATTGATTTATCTGCCACACTGTATATATGATTTATGCCTACCAAGATTTAGGGAAAATATGACATTTTTATCTTATTGGATGAGTTCCAAATTTGACCTTTTATTAACCTTCCCTTTTTTACTTCAAACTGTGGTATGTAGTTTGGAAAATTAATGGGTATGTCCAGTGTTTGTTTGTACTCCAAAGTGATAGCTCTCCAATATCCCTCCAAAGATAAAACTAAAATAAATGAAGGCAGGAGGAACCCCCAAATGAACATCACAATGCAGTTTCTCTGAACTAGAAGTAGAATAGATGTATTATTTATCGAAAATGCTTTTTTCTCATTCATGTCTTCAAAACTTGATTTCTCATCCAGTCTGCACAATAGTTAACTAGTTTCTTATGAGACACAATTTTTTCAAAAATGGATATCAATAGAACACCAAAAATAACCTTTACAAATTAAGAGAAGAGGAAAAAATCAATAATACAGTACAATTGATTCTAAAAAGTGATCAAACAAATACATTTAATTAAATCAACTTCCAGCAATAGAAACGCCCAAACTTTTCAAAAACAATCAGCCAAACAGTGTTTTGCGACTGCTGCTTTTTCAAGTACGAAGCAACTCATAGGTCTTTTCAATATTCTTTTACTCCAACATCCATTGTGTTCAAAGATTCACGAAGAACTTCGACCAGAGTACTATAGTTCTCATTCACAACCATGAAAATATCAGTTATCTTTAAATGCGGTATGCAGCTGAAATAAGGTTACATTGTTCCACAATCAAAAAATGGATTCTGCTCCAATTCAATTTAAATGCTGACATGGGCATCAATACTCATTGTGCCACCCACTAAAGTAGCACTCTAAAAACATGTCTCAGACCTGTCACTGTAGTCTGTAGCACAGATTCTTTTTAATAAACAGATTTTATTGAATTTTATGCAGAGGAAAATAAAACTATACAACACACAATTAGCTTGTTGGAGCAAGGTACAAATCGTTTTCTCAAGACATTGGCATTCAGTTGATACAGTACAATGTTACAAAACAATAACAACATCAGTACTCCTATCTCTAGTCAGAACCATAGGCATATTGGCCAAGCCATTTCCTCCACACTCTGCCATGTTTAAAGGGGCCACCCCTAGCCTCATAGACAGGGTTTTCCTCTGGTGTGCACAAGTCACCCCTCAGTGGCAGTGTGAAAGAGTGGGAGGAGAAGGGGTCATCAAACAGAGCCCTCAAGGACACCCAACAGAACCCACCACCGCAGACTAGAATTTTTTAATCATGGGACACAGCAGGGCCATGTGATAAAAATCGACAGGAGCATCGCCAAAGTGAGGGCATGTAGGCTCAGGAAAAAGTCCCGCTCAGTGGAGCCTAGCTGGGGAGAGATCTACACTATAGAGGTAATACGTTTGAACCAACCACAGTCTTGAAGAAATTGTGATCACCCTTGGCGCTATTAGCGCATCGTGCCAATTGTCATCTTTAAAGGGTGTCAGTCAACTCTCACATCAGGTTGTCAGATGGTCCAGACTGCCTGGGGTATTAACAATCAGCGTACAATAGATTTTGGAGATTCTGTCTTTGCCCAGGTCACCCATCAGAAGCTTAGTCTCCAATGGGATGACCTTGGGGAGAGAGGTGGTCTGTGGGCTGTGAGACTGAAGAGAGTGTCTCAGATGAAAATGCTTATAGAACTGTGTATAGGTCAGTGTATAAGTGGCTCGAAGTTCTTGAAATTATTGCATGTGTGTCCCTGGCCAGATGTCCCCGAGTTGTGAAATAAGGTCCCAGAACCCAAAGCCCGGTAAATTTGCCACCTCTCTCAACCAGGTACCAGGCCAAAGAGGTGTTTGTTGCATGAGTTTGGTGTCCCAATGAGTGTGTTGTAAAGCTGCCCTCCAAAGCTAAAGGGCCAGCTTGGTCACTGATGATGTGGAGATAGGGAAGTGGGAATATAAAGCATGAGTAGGATTTGAGGGAATCCCATAAGGGATAGCTCCAGTCGGTAGATGGGGCCCGACCATCCCCTGTTAAACTAGTCATGAATAGCTAGGAGATGAGAAGCTAAGTAGTAGAGGTTGGCCATCCCCAGGCCATCGTCTGAGGGGCCTCTTTGGAAATGTGAATATGTTAGGCAGGCCCTGGAGCCCTGCCACAGAAAGGACCTACCCTATCCAGTGCCTGAAACCACGTTCACAGTATGAGGAGTGGCAGGTTTTGAAAGGAGTAGAGAAATCAAGGCAGGATCATCATTTTATATAGAGCCATAAGACCCATTACATTCAGTAGGAGGGATTGCCATTTAGCAAGGTTGGCTTAAGCTTTACAAGTCAGGGGCTGTAGTTTAATTGGATCAGGTCTGCATTCTGTCCATCATTTGTGTGTCTATTGCTTTCTCCTTGCCTATCACACAGCGCACTGTTATAATGTCCCTGGAGCTTCTTCCTAAGATATGACAGTATAGACAATTAGAATATCTTTCATGTGATCAATGACATAATCATTTTATTAATTTCTTGTTTTCATGAGTTAAACAACCCTCTTTGGGGTTTCTGTTTCAATTGAAACATAGATTCCAATGCAAGCGAAACATATACACAGTCAATGTACAAATCATATGTTATGCCTCTAGAATTGACTGGTAACAAATTTTAACCAAAACCCAATGCATTTTAGGTATAACCCTTCTTCAGGGGCATAACGTTTCAGAGTTATTGACTCTGCTCATATAATTCCAAGAATTTGTAGCCACCAGCTTAAAGGATTCAAAGGGATATCACAGTAAAACCGTGTTCCCCATGAGGCATGTTTCTTCCTGTACCACAGACTCTACGACCAATATTCAGAAACAAATTTGACTGTCAATCGAAATCGGGTCTTACACGATAATCTCTCGTAACCATGTTGGTAACGAGAGATTGTCGTGTAAGACCCGTGTTGGGATAATCATCAACACTTCTCCCCCACCAGCTGGGGATTGAAACCAGCAGCAGCTCCTTTTTGCAGACCTCCGGCCCTGTGGCCAGACCGCAAAACACGGTTTTCGTGATATACTTATGTTTTGTTACAACACTCTAAAAATCACAATGTTGAACTAAAACATTTAAAGCACAGTGTTCAATGTAAAAATCTCTTGAATCATGATCACACCACTCCGGTGGGCAATTTTATAATTCATCAGAGCCAATCACAGTGCAGCTCAGGTTATACCCTCCTCCCTTATGCAATGCTCTTTCTCCACTCTGATCTTTCTCATTTGGGAGGGCTCATGAATTAAGAAAGGTAATAAAAAATGTTAATGGTGAGCCCAAAAATTCTAAGTGGGGCCTGCAATGTACACTCTAATATATTGTGGTCACACTTCTACAGACATGGAAGATTTATAATTTCTGGGAGACAGGTATATTGAAGTTCAGATCAGGTGCTCTTCCTTTATACTTTGCTCCTGCTCCACCCCTTGTTTCTTCCTCGTTGTGGGGTTCGGAAGCAGGTGGGCTTTCTTGAAACAAAACTGTAAGCATTAACTCAAAGTACAGTATGCAGTCTGCAAATCTCAATACGTTTTGTGCCTCTGTGGCAAGCATTGATGTTGTAACATTCCTCTGAGCCAATCACACTGTAACACACATGAGGTTTTCCGCCCCTCAGTGAAATTCCTTCCTCACCCAGCATTTGATTATCTTGTTTTGGTCAGGCAGCACAGGTGGCCATTAGAAACAAAACCGGAAGCTAACAAGTCAAAGTGTCATTTCCAATGTACAAACCACATTAACCAGTATTATGTCACTCCTGATAATTTCAATCTGGGAACCGGATTACTGATGGGGTTAAGGTTGCAGGAATGTCAGGAAGGTCTTATTCTTTTGAACAGTGCTAATTGCTTGGCCTTGAATACGTCCACATGGAAGCAATATTGTTTGCTTGGGCAATTCTTGGAGTTGAATGTATTGATTGCTGCTGCTGTTGATTTTTAATATTTCCTTTTGCTGCACAAAACCTACTGATAGAAATTCTGTTGGGAATAGGTAACGTCTGGCGGAATGCCATCTCTCTGTGCAGGATTTAATGATAACTGGTGAGGTCAGTGCTGATATTCCCTTACCATTACTATCTATCAGTGTTTGATGTGTGGAGTGGAGTTAAATGTTCTGTTCATGGTAACGTTTTTGTTTTTGAGCGTCATAATGTCTATCACTGGGTTTTGTATGTGTGATCAGGTTGCATTCCCACCTATCAAATGAGCAATCAGTTGAATGATGTCACAATACATCCTAAAGCTCAATCCGACATCATCAAACAGCAACATTCTTGAATGGAAGTTGTTTTTTATTGTTAGTGATGCAGGATGGTGAAAGAGAACAGCTATTTTCTTTGCATCGGAGGGTCAATTTCAGAATTCACTGATCCGTTGTCTAACACAAAACAAATTCTTCCTTTGAAAATATTGGGGAGAGATTCCTAACATTTCAATTAGGGTGGTCATCTCACAAACACACAAATGCCTTGGTTGGACCAGAGGGCCCTAAAGGAAGGGTACCTTCTTTTGCTGAAAGAGCTAGAATGGCCCATGTCGCCCCTGTAGAATAATTAAAATGTACTTATTGCTAAAATGGAAATGTGTATCTATGTATATGCATGTAATACCATCTGATTTTCATTACATTTACTGGTTTCCGAAGTACCACAGGATTCTTTGATTTATGTATAACACATTCTACTAAACACATGCCATAGGACAATTATTTTCATTATAAATGGGATGCAGGTTGTTGCTGCCTTGTGAGATGGATAACATCTCTGTTTTTACTCCTCTTCTTGGTCCATAGAACAAGCTTAAATTTAGCACTATTTGAATACACATCATTCTAGAACATGTCTGGAAAATGAAAGTGGAATACATGCACGAGGTGTGAAGTTTTTTAAGTTCAAGACAAAAAAGACCTAACAATTTGGAAAATTAGCTTCTCTTTTGCAGAATAGCAGGCTTTCGATAACTGCTGTTTTGTCCACAGATTTAGGGTCTGATTGCGATGACGGTGGGACCACCACCAACACCCTGTTGATGGTGGTCCCACCGCCGTCATCATATTGATTACTGCCCGCCACATTAGGATGCCAGACACCTTCATAAGGATTACGTTGTCCCTTCCTGCCGGCTATTTCATGGCAGTGTACCCGCCATGAAAAGGCAGGCAGAAAGGGACATTGGGTGCCTGTAGTGGGCCCCCCTTTCTCCCTGGCCCTCTGACATGTCCCTTCATGGTGTTTGCCACATAGTGTAGTAGTGTAGTAATATGTAAGGGGTGCATATTTTGTACTGCAGTGTGTGCGGCAGCGCGCAGCACCTGCCACAATACAAAATATACACTCTGCGACCACCTTGAAGGCATTGCATCATGATTCAGGGTGCAGGACCGACAACGGTTTGTTGGGCGGCCCTGTTTGCCAACCCGATGGCGGTCGGACATAAGTCCAACTGCCATCCTTATCAGGCCCATAGAGGTAGGACAAGAAGTACATGGATGTGATGCAAAATGGAAGTATAGGTTAGATAACATGCTAGAATTATGGGTGCATAACATTAGTTGAGTGGAATATCCATGCTGCATTTGCAACATACCAACTGACAATGCAATTACTTGCATTTTATTTCATTGTATCGGGTGATTGCCCTTAAAATAATGCATGGTTCCTCTTTATGTGGATCCGTTTTGGACAGTTGCGCTCTAGTTCCTGACAAATCTGACAGTTTGTTGCTATTGCTGATGTTTTCCATTGTTGCAGTAACTGCCAATTAACCTTCAAGGCGAACGTTCTGCGGTGTCTCACAAAAGAGTAGCCATCTTGTTCTTTGTGCCATTGCACCTCAGGTTGTAATAAGCAACATTTGTCTGCAACAAATGACTCTAATCATCCGTTAGACCATTTATTTATATGATCAAATTTCCCTGCTCTCTGAGTGAATTGTTTCTCATTATATTCTCTCCTCCCACGTTAGCATCTGCAGAATTAGACATTTTGCTTTCCGTACCTTAATGAAGGGATTACATATAACTGATTTTGTCCTTACAATGAACCTAACAAAACATCATAGCATATTGCATGGTGTTACATTTCAAAAAGAGATAAACCAATAACAACACAGTCTCAGGATTTTTGTGGGGTATTTTCTGTCAAAATAAGACCAAAATAGCTTATAGCTCTACTGTTAGTTTATGTCAGTTAGTCAAATAATTTATTTCGATCACACAGATCAACAAAGTAAGAATGAAATAAAACAATATACATAATACAATAGGAGATACAAAAAAGAACAGACAAGATGTTATCCTAAAAGCAGATGCAGTCATAAAACAGAGCAATCCACTGCAAAATCAGGGCACAATTACAATAAATACAATAAGGAGGATCCAAAAATTACTAACCGCATCCCAGAATTATTTGCTCATCGGAATAGGTGTGGAGACCACCCCCACAGTTACCACATTTTGTTGACACTTAGAGCGACTTATACAGATTGCTATATGACATTTTGGCACACCAAAGGCATGGAGCTGATGTGTACTAGGGTTCAAAATTTGAAAAGCAACCTGGTGGCTTAGTATCTGGATTCTTGCAAAGTGAAACAATCCACATTTTCCAAAGTCTACTTACTGTTGTCGAAAAGAACAATACATGTACCAATGATTCTTTTCTCTCACCACATCCAGGGCATTGGTCATCACCCTCTCTATCAGACCAATTAGAAGTAAAAGATTTGACCAGAAGCATGCCATTTCTGAACAGCAGATATAGTTAGTGCGCCAAAAGAGGTTCAGTTTCATCTATGATTACCTCATGACTAATTAATTATGGAACTATTGTTGTCAGATTTTTTTTTTCTGAAGAGATGAAGATGCAAGATGTTTCTTTTACAACTTCATGAAGTTTTTTCTTTAAACTTTACAGTGTTCACCATCTGTAAATTTTTATTATCAGTACAAAAACGGAAAACAACATTCTAAAAGTATATTTGCATGAAAAAACATTACAAACCATTTTTTCATGAATAATTCGCGGACGAAAATATTTTTTAGAAAATGTTACCGAAAACCTTTTTTGTGGTGCTGTTACATGGTCTTTAGGGACATTGTTGACATTGCTAAGTTAGCATGAGCTTTGCCACCATGATGCTGCTTTTGCGCACGTTACTACATGACTTTGTTTTTGCAAGAATCTGTTTGTGCCTTTCACATGAGAACAGGCTGCCTTTTGCGTTCTCTGCCTTTCCTGGAGTTTAGTCTGAACACGATGTGCAAGGTTGATGAACAATGCCCCTTGTTATTCGGTTCTGGTCAGTCCCTAGCACCTAGACATAACATGCTACACGCAGCGTCAGTACTGAAGACTCATGGTTTGATATTAAGTTGTTGCATGTTGTTTTAACACAGTTGGAGAAAGCTGTTCCATGGTGAAGAGCTCCACTGTTCTTATGATGCAAACATTACATCCAGGCTTTAAGGTATTGGGTCTGCTGTCAAAGCCCAAATATCTCCCTACATATAAAATAATCTTCTCCTAGCCAAGAGAAGGGTGGTTAGGCCTAATTCCCCTTTTTCCACTGCCTTTATAAAATGATTTCTCCCTTTTTATTTATGGTATTGTAACAATGCTAACTGTGCTGAGTTTATGCAATTTGCTGCTGGTAGTAGCTCGTATACTGTATTGTAGAGCACGATAGTTAAAATAAACATTTTGAACAATTCCAGTGACTCTTACAATTCTTATTGTGGACCGGTACAAATGAGAGATCGAAGGAGTACGTCTTGCTCCCACGATTCATTCCTGAGAGAGTCAGGAGTGTTCTGTTCTGGGTTGTCTAATCATTTGTAGCTTTGTGATATTTGAGGAGAACAAATGAGACACTATAGCTAATCGGTTGGGATTTTGGGTACTTATGTGGTAGGTTGGTACACCCCTATTCACGGAGGTCCTGTTTTCCTGTGCATAGTTCTGTGTATGTGCAGAATCCCTGCAAAAGAGCTGTCTCTGGGATAATAAAGTTATTATGAAGGAGTTAATATGAAGGAGATGGTCAATTCATCAAGGTGTATGAACCGAGGATTGCAATTTCCTTCAAAAGATCATCCATATCGTTGGTAGAAAAAAGGGATGCCATCCAATTAAATAAGTCGAAGGAACAAACATGCTCCTCATAATCAGACGCCTCTAAAAGCATAAGTGGGCAACTTGCGTGATATTTGATGAAACTTCATTGCAGGACATACTGCACAGCCACACAGACATCCAATTCAGGCAATACTCCAAGTGGAGTCGCACACGAAACATGGCCATCCCCAGAACAAGTCTGGTCATGAGCCTCTAAGGGACCAATCAACTGGTTAAAATCTGGGACTGGACATGATGTGTTGGAGAGGCATACATCCATTGCCCAATAGAAAGGGCACAGCTGACAGTAAAACACTGGTTGCATGCCAGTAAAGTAGGCAAAGCGAAAAGTTAATCCATAACTGTCCAAGCAAATTGCATAACAGATCTTAACTGATTTTGACCATGATATAACACAGAAACATCACTTTGAATAATATCAATAACAGACTAAACAATATTATCCAACGTGTCAATGCGTGAGGAAAGTGTGTTGATGCTGTGGCCTACTATGGCAAGGACGTTTTCTAAATTTGGTTGATTAATTTGGTGCAGACAAAATGCAACCCCAATCTAGGAAAGTTTCCAAATTTAATTGTATGCGTCATAAATAAATCACTTACATCTAGGATTCCTTGGTCCTAAGATGAAATCAGCCAGATTGATATCACGTGACAAAAGAGAAAGGTGTTGTTTCACTGATGTCAACGTGGAATGTTCCAATCATTGTTGGCATAATTTTCCCACCGAGTATATGGTGACCGAATGTGTGAGGGGATAAGAGGATCAGGTCTAGTCAGAATGAAACCAGGCATAACATTATAAACATTCAATGGGCATGGATTTATATTAGTTTGCCACATTAACCACCCAGAAGAATCAATTTCAGAGATAATGAAAGTTTCATTTCATAACAATGCTTGCAGCTTCTCAATAGTATAATTTGTTTGAGTGCCTCATTCGTCATATTCCGCCAAGGACGGAATGGATGGGGTATTAACATTTTTTACAGTTGCCAGGCCAAAACAAGTGGGTTGGTACACTGTATTATTTAAAAATAAGATTTGAGCTGGGATCGGGCAGGCATGATATAAAGCCTCAGTTCCCTGAACCTGCCAAGGCTTCATGTCCCAGATTGATTTTAAATCAACAGTATCTTTCCAGTGATCATAACCCTGTGTAGCCAACTGAGTTCTAAACAGGCTGGCGTAAATCAACATAAATTTGGATTGTGAAGATGATTGATTCTTAAAAAAATAGTATTCTGGATTAGATATGGCATAATCTGTCAAATATATGAATTTATCTCTAAGAGTTTTAAAACTCCCCTCTATGGCAGTTAGACAATCTTCCCATTGTGTATTTTTAACTTAAGGTCTTAACATGTTTTTTTGTGTAAAAACTGATGCCCAAAATGTTGGTAGCAAAATATATCTCCATAATTGGCAGAATTTAAATGCATATCTTCAGCGTAAAAAGCTGCATAATATTTTAAATATGAAAACAATGCATGCACTGCTTGCACATCCCAATCATCAGAATGTATGTCCTGTGTTACCACATCTCCCAATGAGACTTGAAACAAGTTTCGTAAACTAAGCACCCCGGTCAGGCCATGGATTTTGAAATCTACATGCTCCCACATGATGTCCTCTGCAACCGGGGATGATGAAATGTTAACAAGTGTCTGATCATGTTTCATTATATGGGACGATGTGTGAGGGGCCAGAATTCCATCAACCAAGTTCACAGCAGAGTGTTCTGGCAAGAAATGACCATTGATTAATAAAAAGAGGCGATAGAGTTCACCGGGCATTGCTGCATTTCTTTGGGACCACAGGACCCAGGAGACATCGGTCCACGCTACGCAGTCCCGCCCCCAGCCGACACATAACGCCTCGTGGCACCCGCTGCGCGGGCGCCGCATCGCAGGAGGCGAGAGAGTTCACCGGGCATTGCTGCATGTTGTGGGACCACAGGACCCAGGAGACATCTGTCCATGCTACGCAGTCCCGCCCCCAGCCAACACATAATACCTCGCAGTACCCGCTGCGCGGGCGTGTACCGGGCGGGCCCGTCTGAGCCCGTCAGAGACTGAAGGAAGCTGGGCTGGGCCACCCCACGAACAATGTTACTATCATGAGGATTGTATTAACTGTGACCGTAAATTTGTTTTAATCAGTGGCGTAGGAAGGTTCAACGCTTTATAGTTGAACACACAGGAATAATAGCAGCACGTGTAGGGAAAGAGAAGAAAGTGATGACGGGCGGGAGTGTCGCTGGGACATTAGACCAGTTTATAATTAGGGCCACATCTGTATTAGCGCATGAGATAGCTCTGACTGAACGTCGCCTCTCATTGGACCCTATGTACTCCAAACGATCATCACTAGGTGGTATAACGTCAGCAATCTCTCCAGAACAACCAGTACAACCAGTACAACTAATTCACACTAATTCTAACCACACAATTGCGGGAGAAGATAATGACCTTCAGCTACAGGAGTTGTCAAATCAACTTGCGACAAAAGACCCGAGTCCCATTCCTTTAATTAATGATTCAGTTTTGGATGATATACTTAATAAAACATCCTCCCACTTACCTACAAGGTCTACATCGAAATCCAACCCCAACCCCAAACTTCAAAACAAGTATCAGTACCCACTGCTAAGAGGAAGCATGGAGGGGGTTCTCATAAGGGTAGATGTTCTAAGATAACTAAAACGTCTAGAGTAACTAAGAATGGCGAACTTGAGATATCGGCCCCATTAGTTATTGTACCCTTACCTACATCTACTCCCCCGTCAAGGACCCTGCCGGTAGAGATGGATGATTCTGCCCTGCCTTTAGCTCAAATTGTCAAAGGAATTATGGAGAAAGTAGAACAATTGAATAAGTCCTTAATGCTACCTATGTTAGAGAGGTTGAAAATGATTAGCGAAAGACTGGGATAATTTGAACAGCTAACCACAGTAAATATTGATATCGTGAAAAAAATCTGTAGAGAGTATACCCAAGCTAAGTGCTGTGGAAAATAACCTAACACGAGAACCCATAATTCCCCCATTGCACATTCCAACAGCATCTAATATGCCTTTATTATTGTTATGTGGAACTAGCCAGGTTGGCACAAGTACCCAAAGTGGGACACTGATTCAAGGAAGAGAGGGACTCCAAGGGGTAAGGGGAGGGGGGCTGGAAAAGGAATCCCGGGTTCTGGGACAAGATAAAAAAGTCAACATGTGTAGCTAAGGAAACAACACATCCTGTAAAAACAAAGCGCTCTCATTCACGCATTGATTTACCACCAGACTCCTTTCCATATGTGGTTGTATTGATTGGGGCTCCCGAGTTGGACAATGATAAAATAGAAACTTATTCCGAATTAAAAAATAAGGTAACCTTTTGGCTAAACAATAATAGACCCCTCCCTTCTCATATACACAGTGAAATATTGCTTGTACGAAGAGTAAGTTGGGTGGGTCATAGATCAAAGGACCTAGTTGGTGATTGTATCATTGTTCATTTTAGGGATAAACGGGTGGTTCGTCACATTTGTGACTGGTCCCACCAAAGAGGGGTAAGTGGTATACAAACTATTCGTTTTAGTTATTTTTACCCCCCTGCTTTCAATGTGCCACTAAATTTGTATTCATTCTGGAGTACAACGAAGAAGTTCCATGAATCTGCATAGAAATCAATTTAACATCCCGACGTTTATTCGCTTTGACATGCTTTATGGGCTTGAAGGAGTAGATTGACTGACACTCGGGAATTCTACTGTTAATGTGAAGCAAAATTTACCAAACGTAAAACAATCAAATGGTGATCCCTTAGATGGAGTAAACTGTTTTCAATTGGATCCTTGTGTGAGATCTGGGGTAACTAATACTGAAGAGATTGGTGTGATGGAGGAATATGGCACAGTAGCGAACATCATGACTGAAAATAACATCAATACTAGTGATAATTCTGGTTGCATCAGCCAAGTAGATAGCACAATAAAAAAGGGGAAATGGTTGATCATGTTTTGGAATGTGGCAGGCCTAAAAAAAAAGGTGTCTAATCAAATCTGGATTGATCTCGTAAATGAGTATGATATATTGAGTGTACAAAAAACCTCGGTTAAAGAGGCACATCATCTGTGTGGTTTTAAAACATTATTTACCCCAGGGTTAGGCTCAACATATGGTAGGGCTAAAGGGGGGCTCTGTATATATATATATATATATATATATATATATATATATATATATATCTCGAATCTTCTTAAATGTGAGAAAATAGAGATGCCCCATAATAATAGATATTATCACACGGTCAGGATACATATTGATAAAGTGCTCCGTTTGGTCATTGTAAATTTTTATAACAATGCTCCTTCCGAGGCAATGGAAGATATGCTGAAAGCATTGAGGGTAGATGTTAAAAGCTTGCTAGGATGTACATCTTAAGAAGTTATTGTTATCTGGGGATGGGATTTTAATTGTTCATTATGTAAAAGAGGGGAGTTAGGGACATGTGGTTTAACGCACTTTGAACACACTGTATGTGTGGACCTTATGAACGAAATCATGTTTTCCTGTGACTTGGGTTTTGCTAATAGAATCTGTCAACCAGGGGTCCCTTTTTGTTCCACATACAATGGCAGAGGTGTTTTTTCAATAATTAACTATATACTGATATCTGCTAGATATAGTAGACTAGTCAAGAATTTTAATATCTTGGATACCGCTCTCAGCGATCATTTTCCCCAAAGTGTTGAAATCATAACGCCCCATTAAGAATCTGATAAAAATAGTACACCAAGGCAGCTCATAGATAATATTGTCGTGAATAGACAAAATGAGTATTCCCTAAAATGGACAAAAGTGATCCTAGAACATTTTCTCTACAATCTAGTAAAGAAATGTGAATTTAATTTCGGTGCTTGTCTGGATGAAAATTCAGACAATTTTGTAGTTATTAAAAACTTTGCAGTAATTTCCTCACACATTAAAACAAGCCTATGGGTAGAAACGAATTACCTTAGAGAAAATACAGTAGGCTGGTTTGACACAGCTTGCACTAAGGCATATTCTAATCGTAAGCATTCCTTAAATGTCAATGATAAAGATCAGATTTTAATAAGGGACTTGAGAAAGATCTATAAGGTGACCCTGAAAAAAAGAAAGGATGCATTCAAAAAGGAAGCATGGGAGTCCCTGTGCGAGGCTTCCTTGAAAAAAGATACTGTATCTTTCTGGAAAGCAGTTAATGCCCCTTTTTTTAATGATAAAGCAAAAGCAAGTGTAGAGATAGCCACATCAGAGAGCGAATGGGTATCACATTATGCAGACTTATATAGTGCCTCGACTGCATCAGAGTAGGTACAAATTGAGAATGTAGTGGACGAGGAGCCCCCACATACCTTTAAGAGAGTGGATCTGGGTATTACCCTGAACGAAGTCAACTTGGGTATTAAAGCTAGTATGGGAGGAAAGGCTCCGGGCCCGGGTGGGGTGCCTGTTGATTTGTATAAAAATAACGTGGCTTTATCGGGTCCACTCCTCACGCAACTGTTTAATGCATGATGCTTGACCGGATTGTTACCATTATGGTATGAGTCTATTATTGTACCTACATTTAAAAAGGGGGATAGAGCAAGCTGTTCGTGCTATCGCCCTGTATCATTATTAGACTCAACAATTAAAATTATCGGTCACCTGATTTTAAATAGATTACAATCATGGGCTGAAGAACACTCGATAATTAGTGATCTTCAATATCGATTTAGGAAGGGCCTTGGCATGGTTGACTAGGGCCTTAACTTACACATTCTTTTAGAAAAATATAACAAAGCCAAGGGAGGTTGCACATTTTTAATCTTTGTTGATTTAACATCAGCCTTTGATTGCATTAGAAATAGTAAACTATGGTTGATCTTGGAACAATTAGGGGTAGATGAAAATATAATCCTTTTCCTTAGGAAGCTTTATTTGGGGGCAAGGGGTAAAGTTAGATTTGCCAAGAACTAGGCCTTTTAGTATTTCAAGAGGAGTGCGGCAAGGATGCGTTCTAGCCCCCTTCTTGTTTACAATTTATATTAATGACCTAGAAAGGACATTGTTACAGGAGTGTAGGGACATGCCCATGATAGCTAATAGATCTGTCCCTGCACTCCTATACGCGGATGACACGGTCTTGATGGCCCGGACGCCCGTGGCCATGCAAAGGATGGTTACATCTTTCTCTCAATACATGACAAATTTGGATGAGAATTAATTGCACAAAAACTTTCTGTATGAATTGTGGTTCTGGTGCAGATAAAAATAAAAAAGTAATGTACATTAACTCAAAACCACTGGACCGTACCCCTACTTTTCCCTATTTGGGAATATTGTTTGATCAGTCCGGATCATGGAATATCGCGATAAAATCAAGAAGGTTACTGTTCTGTAAATCCTTAATGGCTTTGACTAATTTTAGTAGAAAAATGGGCAGATGACCGATTGGGGAACTTTTATGCATTTATAGAGCAACGTGTGTAGCAATTGCTACTTATGGTGCTGGAATATGGGGCTTTGTAAATGTGAAATCACGACAGGTGGCAGTAAATGGCTTTATGAGGTATCTTTTAGCAGTCCCGGATAGTGTCTCCACGTTTATTTGCCATGCTGAACTTGGACAACCATACTTATAAGATGTTATCAAGGTACAACCGGTTCTTCTGTGGCACAGGGTATGGACTGCTGAGGAGTGTGTTTTTAACCGTTTGGTCTTGAAGGATGCGATGAGTCTTGATAATGTTAGCAAGATAAGATGGTTACACTACGTAAAGACATTCCTTACACAAATAGGCCACCAAGAATACTATAGTGATCCCTTATCAATGTGTCAGGTCTCTAGGAAAGAAATTAAAAATCTTTGTATGACGCATTTGGGAGACTATAGAACTAATACCGAGATGACAAACATTCCTGTGGTGGCTCATCATCTAACAATGACCACTTTTAATATTCAACCGTATGTTAAGCTGCACATGAGTGATTTTGAAAGGTTTCTTTTAACGCGGTTTAGGCTAAACATTTTATTTAGATTCTTAAGTTTCCCCACAAGACAATTGTGTAAATGTCCATGCGACGACTTGTCCAGCCAATCGGACATGCATATCTTGTTATTCTGTAAATTTTATACTATTTCTAGGACAAGATGGATTGTACCAATATTGAAGAGTATGGAACTTAGGCAATGTCGGCCTGCCTTTTCCAGAAACTAGTTAATATATTAACTGTTGCATCTGTTTCTGCGTTCTTAAAAATAGTTTTTAGATTACGGAAATCAATTAATGTATGAAATTTAATCAGTATATATATAATGTACCATGATTGTTTTTATATCTTTTAAAAGTTTGAAATTGTGATATATTAATGGTACTTTTATGGTTATTTTCTTCTGCATAATAACAGAATAAAGTTATTGAATTGAATAAAAAGAAAACTGTCACAAATCCAATTGACATGAAGAGGAAAATTAGGATAAGCTTCAACTGAATGTAGGTCCAAGGAGGGACCAGGTAAGTCTTTTTGAACCAAGAAAAGAAAATACTTAATTTAGTCGGTGGATCTGTCAGACTGGATGTCGGGGAGGACGAGCTAGAAGAGAGGCTGGCATGATCTCCATTGTAGCCACTTGCAGGGCAATTAATCAGAGGTGGAAGTGCCGGGTCTGCTTGATGTTCTCTAGGACTATTTGGCACCTCACTCACGGACTCATCAGGGTGATAGGTATACTCTACATCCAGAGGGAAAGATAGGGGTCGGACGGGTGAAAAACCAATTACAGTGTCCATCATTTTCTTAGCCACATGAGGACCAATGGAAGATGATGAAGTCAGTGGAACCAACAAAATTGTGTTGCATGAAACTGCAGACGTGACACTATTCAGAATAGACCACACAGTGTAACTTGACATTGTCCACTGAGCTGTATCTGTTGTCTTTGCGACCAGGTAAAGGTGGTAACCTGACTGTACAAGTACAAGCACTGGAACCGGTGCACAATAAGAGGGACCAAATTCTTTGTTGTTCTCCAGCTTTTCTTGTGCCAGATCTCTAACGTTTGGAAGCCAACCAGCAACTGGAATCAGTAGTGCTGCATCAGTGGAAGAGGGTAAATGTTCAGTTGCATAGTTGTCAAGTGTCTTTTGTAGATCCTGTAACACAGTAGAATGATTATCTACGTCAAAGGTTACGACAGTCGCCGCAATGTCTAGACCATCAAGGTCTGACACAAACATTTTAATGCCAAAGAGCATTTCTTATGGGGTCCACCCACCCAGAGATCTTCTAGGGAGATTATTAAGTCCACATTGAACCCCATACAAGTGGGCCAGCCAGTTCTTGCCAGTACCTAAAACTCTAGCTGTCAAGGATTGCTGTTAGTCACGGTTAATTCGCTCCACATTTGAACTGCCCTCAGGCCTGTGCAGACATGAAAGCTTCACCAGCACCCCCATAGACTTCATCGTAACCTTGTACGCCTTAGAGGCGAATGCTGGACCTTGGTCAGAATGGAAGGCAAACATCCCGACAAAGACACGTAAATCCCTGATGACATTTCGAGCGTCAGTACTGCATTGCGGCCAAACCCAAAGGAATCTAGTGCATGAATCAACTGCAACATATATATATTTATACGCAGTATCAGATGAGAGAGGACCCCAGTGATCTAGATAAACGCAGCCAAATGGTTGATTAGAAATACACACATGTGTTTGTGGCGGACGTGAGACCGTTGAGTGCTTGATTTGCTGACAAATGTCACAAGAAAGTACATAATTACAGGTCTGTTTATATTAACCACTCCACTAGTAACGTTGCTGTAAAATAGAGACTATAGCCAACACACCGGCATGTACGGAAGCAATGCCTTTGTGTGTGGCTTTCATCAAAGCAAGTTCGTGGTCTGAGTTGGGAATCAGCCGATGCCCAACTGAAACATAGCATAAGGAGTTATGTGATAAAACTGTTTTGAATGAAAACCCTGAGAATAAGCATTTTAGTCAAGGACCTTGTAACTGCTGCTACTGAACACCTGGCTATGGCAAACTTGGCTGCTACACCAGCCAAAGAATTACCAAGCCATGTGCTCCCACACGCTGATGGCCAAGAGTATTTATAACATGTGTGAGAGGCAGACGTTGTTTAAGATCTGCAATTCAAACCCAAAGCATTTTGTACTTAATCGCTCTGCTTTTAGAATCTCGATAGTCATTCTGAGACCAAAAGAATAAGTTGTCATTAAAAGACTGGACACAATAATAGGAATCACACACAATTAGAGTATTCACATTTGCATCAGCAGACTCGAGAGCAAGAGCACGCAGCTCCGCCAATTGCTCCGTACAGTACCCAAGTACCTAAGTGTGCACTATAGAAGACTTAAACTCTCCATTAACAATTGAGCCAGCAATAATGGCACAAGCTGCAGAATAAGCATGTTTGGAATCCATGGCCGCTTGAGCCGAGCCATCGGTATTAATGATGCATTCATACTCATGTAGAGGAAGCAGAGAGAAGGGAGGAGGATGGACATGTTCATACTGTAAAAATGCCTGTGTCTGAAGAGCAGGATCAAAGATAAACGTGACATCAGCCGATGTCATAGAAGTAGCCCGATGTATCCAAAGGGGGTGTAATGCCTTCGAGTTAGGTACACTCTCGCCTTAGTCACAGCTTCCAAAGCAGGGAAGGGCGTGACCATAAGAAAGCGTTTACCTTGTTCCACTGAGCATTCTTTCAGATTAGCCATCTGCACCGCTGTCAACATTTTCTCAACAGTATATAAACACATTTCTGACAGTGTATAAATGTGATTTGTATGCAATAGGAATTTGTCTCCCTCATTGAACGTCAAGTAAGTGAAACCCACTGCCACTGAAACAATATGTATTACCAGGTGTGTTGTGTTATAACGTGTCAATAAGAAGTTGGTTTCAAGCAAGTCTGATGGCAAAGAATGTAGGATAGAGGTATGTTCCGGAAGCCAGCTGGCAGAAGAAAAAGTAGGTTGTATCAACGCATGAAGCGGTTTGATATGCTGGACATACTCGGGAATATATGTCCTCCCGAAATTCAAAAATCCCAGCAAGGACTGAAACTTCTTCAGTGGGGAAGGGGGTTGCAATTCTGCACATTTCTCCAAGAAGTGAGGGGCTAAGTCTTTACCTGCACTGTTGAGCTCGTAGCTCAAAAAGAGTACAGCCAAATGGGGGATTTTGCTAAATTGAATTTATATCCATAGTCGGCAAAGGACAAGATAATTCTGTTGAATCGGACAAGATGCAGCATAAGTTCAATGTCCATCAGATAAATGTCATCTACGTACGAGATCGTATCTGGGTCTATGTCATTCAACAAAGACACAATACGTGCCGCAAATTCCCTGGAGCTATTCTTATGCCTAATAAGCAAACGCGTACATTTTTTCTGATTCCCGACGGCAGTAAAGACAGCTCTCAGGAGTGAGATTGTGACTGTAGAAACCATTAGAAATATCAATGTAATTTTGTATTTTTTACAAACAAGATTGTTCACCAGCTCTGAGCTGTGTGTGTTCTGCACCGCAAAAGTGCAACAATGACTATTCCAATTTTGGTAATCCAATACAATCCGATATGAACCGTCAAGTTTTGATACCATAAAGAGATTATTCATCATTGATGTACATGATTCAATCACTCCTTGATATCGTCACTGTGTTAGAATGGCAGAAACGGAAGCCTTTGCTTCACGTCTGATTGGATATTGCGGTTGTGGCTGGGGAAGAGAGCGTAAAGGTATTTCATGAGCCGGTGAATCAACATCCCAACCCACCTGATTACGATACACCGCCGAGGCAAGGGCCAAAGCCCAGACAGCTGAGAAAGCTTGTGCATATTCCTCACGGACACAACGCGAAAAACTCAGAAGTATCACATCCTCCACTCTAGAAGTGACTAACATAAAGGGTGGAGGCCAATCGGCCTCCGCTAACAAAATGTCATACGAGGAGGTTAGATTCTCCCCAAAAAAACACCATGATTGGATAAGGTAGATCAACCTCAATTTTGAAAATAACCTCATAGAGGCTATCCGGGGGACAACCCGGGTGTCTGCAGTCTCTACTGTAATGAATGTGTCACTGTTGCCTTGCCTCCAGACAGGGACGCAGAGCCTCCCGCACTTTGGTAACCTCCGCTGAGCTGATGAGCAGAGTCACTGCCCATGTCCAGTCCAGGAGTCACGGTCTCACCGTCTGAGGCATATCTCGCTGTAAAGGGGCAACTTTGTTCTTTTGAAACAGTGGTCTAAAACGAGGTAGATCCTCTTGTTTTCCCTTGACTTCAAACTGTCGAGGTTGATCTTGTCCCTGTGGCACAGATTGACTTTTGCCATGATCTTGGTGATCCCCTCCACCGACTTGACAGCCTGATGTGTCCTGTGAAGAACAAGGAGAATGCTGATCACAGACTTAATTTTCGCACGATTGCGCAAGTCATAAGTACGCTCAGAAGGCTCAGCTGTCGCTGAACCAGCACGCGAACCCTGCTTCTGTTGTTGCTGCCCCTGTTTCTTATTCTTCTAGTTCTTTTTAGCAAAGACAGGACCCCCATCTTTATCAGTCTGGGCTTTTTGTTGATTTAGAGTCTGTGTTTGCATTTGAGTAAAAGGCTTAACTTCAATACTATTGCGGCCTATGGCCTTATAAGCTTCTGCAATAATCTTTGGTAATTCCCGTGGCATATCTACATCAGAGATAGCCTCCAAGTGATTAGCCACTTGAAAGCTTAATACATCACCCTTGACATTGGCATGGATCATATCAGCAACCACACCGAACACCCCCACCAGTCTCATCCCCAACTCCACAGCCGCTTCAGCCCAGTGTTCATCTTGAACACGCTTAATTACAGAGGGTAGCACGGTCATGGTGGGCGTGTCGAAACACTTTGAATATACCACTGCAAATACCTTTCCTCAGGTGTTACAATCAGCTAACTCGGGAAGTGAGTCTTTAGGCAAACTAACAGTCAATATCCTGTGTTTCTCCACAGGAGAGGTATTCAGAAAAACAGCCTCTAGTTGTCCAAATTTCTCAGCTAGCAAATAAGGTAACTCATCCTTATTCTGTGGAGACTTGCCCATAATGAAATTAACCATAAGGGGACTGATGGTCACACCACCAGGACCCACAGGTTGCGCAGCAATGCCAGGTGGTCCCTCCTGGGCATTGCTTGTTATGTACTGCATAACAGCCCTATGCACGCGTATCAATGAAGTATGCCATACGCAAAGGTCTGCAATCGCAACAGTCAAATCACTTGGGTGTGGGGTATACCCAGCCAAAACGGGCCACATGGCCCCATCTATCGATAAAGGACCTAAATGGACTGGTGATACTGAGTGAGGAAGGGCACCATTAAATCAAGTTTGGTGTTGCCAAGCTGTAAGGGGAACTGCAAGAGCCCTATAAGGCTGATAATAGTGAGGAAGGGCAGTGACAGTGTATTCATGAAACAAATCATCTGTTCCATCCACCACCGGAAATGCGACCCAAGAATAAAACACCTCGAAGTGATAAGCAGGATTCGCTTTCACCACGAACATAAGCGCCGCAACCGCATCAGGCACTCCATATTGATCCAAATACGCCTTGAGCATGGCGCGGCTATGAGGCGGAATATAAACCAACATCACAACAATTAAGGAACAACAACCTAGAGCGCAGCAGCGCAATAACGGGTTAAGAATAAAGAGACCAACTTTTAACCCCTTCGATGCTTTTGACGGAACGGTTCCGTCATCAGCGTCGGTTGGGCTGTGCTGATGACGGAACCGTTCCGTCATGACCACACCCGTTTTTCGAATCTTCAGCACAGCGTGAAAATTTGCGCCGCGCTGAAGCGGATAAAACTTCAAGCTTGATAGAACCTGTAACACATCAATATAGGAGGTTACTCCGTCACACCTGTATCCAGAAACAGAAGTGAGGGATTTGTTTACAAGCACAAGCACTACTCAAGTGTCTCGTAGTTAAGTACCAGACCAAACGTTGGCGGCGCCATGCTGCAGGAATTTTGCACATACAAAGAACTATGAGCAGGAAAACAGGACCTCAGTGAATAGGGGTGTACCAACCTACCACATTAGTACCCGAAATCCCAACCGACTAGCTATAGTGTCTCATTTGTTCTCTTTCAAATATCACAAAGCTACAAATGATTAGACAACCCAGAACAGAACACTCCTGACTCTCTCAGGAATCACGGGAGCAAGACATACTCTTTCGCTCACTGACTTGTACTTGTCCACAATAAGAATTGTAAGAGTCACTGGAATAGTGCAAAATGTTTATTTTAACTATTGTGCTCTACAATACAGTATACAAGCCACTACCAGCAGCAAAATGCATAAACTCAGCACAGTTAGCATTGTTACAATACCATAAAATAAAAAGGGAGAAGTAATTTTATAAAGACTGTGGAAAACGGGCAATTAGGCCTACCCACCCTCCCCTTGGCTAGAAGAAGTTTATTTTATATAAAGGAAGATCACTGAGCTTTGACTGCAGACCCCATACCTGAAAGCCTGGATGTAAAGATTACATCATAGGAACAGTGGAGCTCTTCTCTATTTAATAGCTCGCTCCAAGTGTGTTAAAACAACATGCAACAACGTAATATCAAAGCACGAGTCTTCAGTACTGCAGCTGTGTGTAGCATGTTATGTCTACCTACTAGGGAATGACCAGAACAGAATAACAGGGGGCATTGTTTATCGACCTTGCACATTGTGTTCCGACTAAACTCTAGGAAAGGCAGAGAATGCGAAAGGCAGCCTGTTCTCATGTGAAAGGCACAAACAGATTCTTGCAAAAACAAAGTCATGTAGTAACATGTGCAAAAGCAGCATCATGGCAGCAAAGCTCATGCTAACTTAGCAATGTTGACAATGTCCCTAAGGGCCATATAACAGTGCAAAGAGTTAAATTGCCTACTACAGCTCTTGTTCAATGCTTCACTGAGCCTCTAGCAAACCTAGATTTTTGACTTTCAGCCGCTCACATTTACATAGTTTCAGGACATCTTTACATACCATTTGTTGCAGTCTGGCACCATTATTCTTGCTACTTTTGGTGACACTGAAAGGAAGCTACCTGCATGGGTTTTACTGTTCACCGAACCTGCCAATTTGGCGAAACTATTTAAGTGACTCTTCATTCACCTAAGCTCTCTTATAATGACTCTAAAATTGCACTAAACTGATCCGACTCTGTAGCACATTTAGAACATGAATACTGGTGTATTTTTGCACTGTCGTTGGCTATGGGAAAATGTATTTTTCACTGATAAAGGTTTACAATTATTCATCTAGGTCATTACAATAAGCTTTAATAACAAACCGTGCTATGGTTCTTGCAAAAACCTCTTGGTCTGTAAAGTCAGCCCTTTATGACCTAATATGAACTTGAACCAAAATAAAACAAATACATCTTTTTATTAATCAATCAACCAGTTTTTATTATACAGTTAACTAAACCAGTGAAATAATGCTGAATTAAAATAAAAGAATAGCTAGAAACTAAAGCAGCTACAGAAGATTAACAGTGTTGCTGGGTTGACATTGATTGCAGCAGATTCCTACTCATCAAATTCTCACAAGTCAACAATAAGTGGCATTGTTACAATTGATGAAATAGGATAGGATTCAATCAGGTAACTGTAGAATTTCCACCAGCTGCCCAGGGTGCTCAAATGGGTGTACCCCCATTTAGAGAACGGTGAGTAAAATAGCCAGGTGGCATCGATCTTCTGTGACGGCAGAACTTCCTTATACACCTTCCTGAGCCACATTGCATCACAGCAACTCCTGTGCGGCCCAATTCTAATGTACAGCAGTTCAGGGCGTGAGATATGGGTAAGCATTCAAACGGTGCCTGAACACAATCATAGAGATTAACATCTCCATAATGGCTGCCTGCAAGCTCTGGAGGATAGACAGCTGAAGCCTGGGGTGGGAGGTAATTTGGGTGGAAGTGATGTCTTTACCCAAGTTTAAATACCGGTTTGGTTGTGCAAGGAACAGGTACAACCGGCTGAGATAAGAGCGGAGGGGCAGGGCAGGGGGAGCCGACAGACGATGGAATAGGGAAAATGAAATTGAAAAAATAAAACCACTTACTGCCATTCAACGAGTCAGCGATGCGGTAAGTGCAAGCTAAGTGGCTTAATTGATTTATTATTGTTATTTATGTTATTTTTCCTATTCTATGATCTGTTGACTTACTCCTTGCCCCACATTGTCCCGCCCCGCCCCACTGCTCCAATGCTCTTACCTGAACTGGTCGCACCTGGCAGGGAATAACCTATAGAGGTAGACCTTAGCAAGCTCCTTCTTTGCCATTAATTTAGTGATCTGTTTGAAAGTGCTTGACTGAGCCAAATGGCTTCACATGCATGGATTTGCCACAGTTAAAGTGTGATACGTAATCTGATAAGAAGGGTGATGCAATGTTCAGAACTAATTGTGGTTTTGGAAGCAGAGTCGCTCATATGTTACTATCTATTATGTGTTTGTATCTGCATTAATACAACACACGCTTATTTTTTCTAATAAAATAAAACAACAAACCTAATCATGCCAAAGGCATACTTTTAAGAGGTTGCAAGGAGCTGAACAAAAGACACTGTTCAGCGTTTTATATCCATCAAGTATACAAGGTAAGCATTTTTCTTTTTACCGCTGTATCGCACCTTTATCCCCAATAATAGTCATCCTTCTTTACAATGATGAAAGTAAAGCTAGTGCAACACATACACTTTAATATTTTTTTTGTGTAGTAATAAATGATAGAGTTTTATGCAATATTCCTCTCCAATATCATTCAAAAAGCTACATCTTACAATCATTTATCTTTAACTGGTGATGAACCTTTTAACCAAGGCATAGTGACACTCAGAATAGAAGCAGGTTCAAAGGTATGTTTTCAGCGTCTTGACCAACAAAAAGAAGAGTCTGGATCTAAGGGATTTTGATAATATCAGCTGAAATCAGGTGTACATCCATAAAGAATGTATACCTTGAACGTCATTTCACCAACAGGCCATGGTAGCAAAAGTGACATTAAACACCATTTGAATTGTACGTTCACTCACACATATGCTTACCAATATACACACAATCACACATACAAATACTCTCTCTCTCACATAAACACACTCATCTCCACACATTCACACAACCTTAATTTAAAAGCGTGTTTTACTTACCTCAGCTGCCAGGCAGGGCCATATTCCAGCTAATAGTACTCCATGTTTTTTTATTGCACTAATAGTGAATATTAGGGCATTATTCACTATTAGTGTAATACAAAAATTGACAAAACACAAGGAGATTGTTACCCCAACCTATGTCCATAAGGACGAGCCACCCCTGAGTCCTTGGAACTGGTTTTTTCTATTTCTGAGGCCAGGGGTCTCAAATGCAGTGCCAGTGGTGGCAAGGGCTATCCGCAAGTCACACATGCGACCCCTGGGGACCCCTAAATGAAGTCCATGATGTACACTTCCAGGCCAGCTGCATAAAGTCAACAATGTTTCCATTATACCTAGGGTAGGTATCATATAAATCTGGGTAAATTATACTGTCTGTCATCAATTTTAGCTTGAAGGGCCTTCTCCCAGCACACCTCTTCTTTTTAACATGTATGGCCATACACGGCACCTGATATTACATAATCATTCCAGAGCAATCCTCTTGTCGTGCCTAGATTCCACAGGGGCTACTTTAAACTTCCGAGAAAAAGTTTTGAACGGATCTTGAACTCTAAAGTGTAAAATGATAAATTGAACTTTCCATCAAAATGTGGAATTTACCCCAACAAGAAGTTCAGCCAATCGACGTATTTACTGCCTTAATAAATAGAGAATTAAGTCGTATTGGCACTCCACCTATGTCTTTAATTGATAATGGGATGATCAAATCCTGATAGTTTAGCTAACCTCTTCCAGGCTCATCCATATATAGCCGTCTCTGTCCCAATGACTCTTGATTCTAAAGAGAAGGCATGAACTCATCCATTCTCGATATGCACGTGTCGAGCCTCACTCATAGGTATATACAGTAAAATACTAAACATGTCCGAGCAGTAAGGTAGTATACTGCTCAAGACCCACCACTGAAGGGTCATCCTCACCATACGGTAATGTCAATCTGTTTCATTTAAATCTGACCAAAGCGCCACTCAATAAATGCTTTGACAGCATAATATGCAAATCATTAAAGAAAGTTTTTTAAGCAGAATAGGAATGCCAAAAAATGTAAAAAATGGAGCAAGCACCGCAGTGTCGATTCCTATCTACCAATGAGATTGGAAACACAATCCTTCTATGGACCTAATTACCCAGACTCCCAACCACTACATCATTATAGCAGAAAGGATCGCAGTGCAGTCTCTGATAACAATGATTCCTAGATATTTTAACAAATCTTCACATCATAATTCAAAACCAATCCTAATAACTGACTCCTTTAATAAAAAAACCTGATTTCTTTCAAATGTAAATCTGAGTATTCTCCATTCTCCTTAACTTACTCCACTATTCGTGACAAATTAGTTAAACATATAAAAGAATATGATCTGCATACAATGTAAGAGCAATTCAATATAATGAAAACAATTAATTAGCAATGCCTATGCATTTTCGACGAGGAATGGGCAAGAGAGTTAAGCTTTTGCTGCGTCAAATAATACAGCTGCGGATCAAATTTCCAGATTAACCAGACGCAGTACTCCCATTAGTTTGCAGAGGTGGAAAGCCATCTGGGCGTGAAAGGACTAACTGAGGCACCAGGAGTGGCATTTTATAAACCATTGAATTTAGCTAATATTTTATTATCTAAATCAATCATTGATATTGGCTTATAAGATAACCACCTCTCACTGATTCTATGATTTAAAAATAAAACCGTAATAACTTGGAGATATCTTCCTTTACATCATGCATTGCTCGCACCTTACATCTTTGAAACTGAATTCTGTCCACTTTAATCGCTTGAACTGTTTTGTTATTTTTTATTTATGAACTCACATCTTCCCCCATCCGGGTAAGCAATATCAGATGAAGATATCTAGATTTCTTTAATGGCTGTTTAAGACTGGTTGTATATGGAATGCTAGGATACAGAGGGAATTTGTATTTGCAAATCAGCAAATACCATTTACTCTTCTGTGCTTTTCACTAATGAGATAATGCCTGATCACATGACAGATCATAGGGCCAAGAATGAACCCTTCAATACTCTTGCTTCTACTTTTGAGCAGCCATCCTTTGGCCCTAAACCAATAGTCACTCTTTTTGAGTGGCCTCATGAGGGTTCCCTTACCCATTCTAATGCAGTAAATCCCCATCTTAATCCATTCAGAACTCGTCTCTTGTCAGACGAAAAAGACGTGCAATCCTCCTTCACTGAAGTAATCTTGATTATGGATCTTAATTGATGGATAATGAAAGCAATGATTTCCCTAGGGAAGGGCCGAATTTGAGTAGTCACATTACGCAAAGTTCAGCGAAACGGGTAAAAATCTCCGTGAGCTACGCAGAATTCCACGAGCATGCGGAATTGCTTGTTCCACCCGTTCGCGATGTGTTTTTCCTGTTCGGGGACGCTGTTTGCATGCTCGGGGAAAATATCTTGTGACTTGCCCAAGCAGTCGCGGCCATCTTGTTTCATTTTTCCCACCCGTTTGTGATGCAAGTTTCCTGTTCACAAATGCGGATGTGCGATGGCGCATCCGAATGACGTGTTCGCGATTGCACACTCTCGTGGGATGGCGCGGCCAGACGCAAACGGAAAGGAAAACTCGTCGGTGAATGCAGGGATCCCGGTAAGACAATCCCGTGCATTTTGAAAGCGCTAACAAGGAAACAAGGAAAAAATTTGCTACGCCATGGGTCGCGGAGTTTTCGGTAATTCCGCGTTCTTTGCAGAATTGCCAAAATTCCATGAGCGGAGCGGAATTTACCGCCCAGGGTTACCATTTTGTAGGCCTGTGATGCAGCATCCACTAAACGGTTCCACTTACAACTGCATGTGCACACTGATAACTAAAGCAAGGGGATAGTCATAGTTTTTGGTAATCACTGTAGTCTATTGAATTATTGGTCGCCCCACAATAGAAAATGATTCTCTCTATGTACATTGGCTACACTGTTCTAGGTCACCACATATTTACTTCTCTGTTCTTTGAAAACCATTGTCTTTTTAATCTAGCTCGCTACGATGCCTTTTGTTGTTAGTTGGCTATATTGGGTAATCACTGCATGTTGTCGAGTATATTTTGAGAAGGGGCATCCATTAAAAGTGTACCTATTTAGGGATAAATGTAGATTGCTATTAAAACCACCAGCCCATATCCACAAGGAGCCAAGAAATTCCTCACAGAAACCTATTGCCTTCCAAGTAAAGCCAGGATGATCGACTTAGGAGCATGTGTATTATTTAGTATCAGACCAATCCCTTTTATACCTCCATGCACTATTATGTATCTCCCAATATTATAATCAGTTACAGTCCTAAGTGTTTGAAAGCTAAGTATACTCTATACTATGGTCATATCTAATGGAAGGTGTGGTGTATAACGAAACAAATATATGACAACCCTTCTTTACCAATAGTAATATTACCTTGTCTAAATAGGTGTGCCTTTGCAGCATAGTGATGCTCACTGCATGTCTGTTGAGATGTGAAAAAACCTTCCTTGCCTTCGTTGTGTGATTTCAGACTTATAGGTTCCATGTCAGAAATTTTAATTCTCTCTCAGTGCAAAATAAAAAATAAAAAAAATTCTGTTACCAAGATTTTAAAACAATTAACCCATACCAAGTTGGAATTGTGAATGCTCCGACTTGACGCTGAGGCATAATGAAATGCGGTAACCTTTATTTGCTTTTATTAACCATGAGATCTGCAAGAAACCCACCATCCTCACAGCTTGCAGTATATTTATTAGCTTATGCTAACAATCAACAGAATAATTGTACTGCAAGGAAACTGACCTATTGGAAGGCATCTGAAATGTAAACATTTTTTTTAATCATGGTGCACCTGTATATTACAGAACGTTGTGCAAGCCGATTGGGGACCATTCCTTACTTCGCCCTCTTTTCTCCAGAAAGTCTTTATCATAGTCTGGTAATGTTACAAAGTTGTCCTTGTGACTTTCTTCCACCCTTAATCTTAATCGATATACCACTGAGTACTGAATGACATGATCTCTCAATAGTTTTTTTTCTTCAGAGAATGTTTTCTAGAGTTCTAAATTAATCTTCAAAAGTCCGTGTAAATAGACAACTGGCTACTTTCAGAGCTCAGGTCACCCTTTTCTCTAACACTGCTGAGAGCTAGGTCTTGATCTGTGAAACTCAGGATAGAAGTGTTCATAAGTGATCTTCTAGGGTCATGTACTGGATCCACTGATCTGTGTGGTCTACAGCAAAGCATTGCGGTAACACCAGGTGATCTAGAATCTCTTTTGGCCTCTGGTCTATTAATGATTTCTTGTTAGTAATTGATTGCCAGTAATTTATTGGTTGTTGTCTTAGGACATTATTTCCAAATCTTAATATATAGCCTGTACCTCTTTAACATCAGCTTTTATATCCTGAAGAGCATCTGGGCACTTATCCATTCTTCTAGGAGCTGGCTTGTTTCTCTCACTCTACAAACTTATCTCCTAGTCTGTCTAGTTTGTGCTGCATGTCCCCAACCTTCACAGCAGGACCATCCAGTATAACACATATCTCTTTAATGTCTCGCCAACCCTGTACAACTTCAGGAAGGACTTCAAGACATGGCTCTTCGACTGATCCTCCAGTGCATTGAGACCCTCCCAGGTGAGTAGTGCGCTATATAAACCCCTGATTGATTGATTGTTTGATTGATTGAATGTCTGCACCAAACACAGCAGACCAGATTTACTCCAGATGGTGAATTGATCTGTTATGATTAATCACATTCTCCATCATGGCTTCATCTGACACTGATTTTTGAACGTGCTGTGAGTGGTACAGGTACTTTGTGCTCTTCGCAATGAATTATATCCATATGGCGGGACTCTAACTTTTGCTTAACTTTAGAAATGGACACATATTAACTATGGTTGTGTTGTCGGCATCCTTCCTAATAGCTATTCTTATTCATATATATCAATGGTTTGGGAACGAAATAGCGGTCCTAAATGATTGATAAGTTACCGACCCACAAGTTGGTGTGCTAACCTATTTACAAAAGGGAATGGGAAGAACTTGCTGGGGAGTAGTCAGTGGTCTACTGAGCCACAGTCAACTCTCAAACAAACATTTTAAAAGAAGTAAGCTTTTCTTTTTAAACGTAGTCCAAGATCCTGTAAGACAAACGATATGCACTTAAAAAAAGACACATTGTGGACAGGCACAGACATACTACTGACCTCTGCAGGCGACCATCCCTGTGATGGCCTCCAATCAGATGTCGCAATTTGCAACCTACCTCATGAATTTGAATAAGTTAGGTCAGATTGGGACTTGTGCTGAATCTGAATTTTGCGCACCAACCAATTTGTATAAAGACTGGATCACAAAATTGTTTACTGGTCTCAAAAACACTGGTCCCAAATTATGAACAGTATTTTGCAAGCAAGAAATAGTGCATCACACCCAAATTATTAAGACTCTGTACGAATCAAAATACTTAGGGGGATATTCTCAAGAACGGGCGATAATTATCACAAATTTAGGTTAACGCAATTTTACATAACGCCGTCTATCGTGGGAAACTAACTTCATGTTAACGGTGTATTCTCAACACGCCGGCAACAGGCGATAGTTTCCAGAGAATATGTTAAATGTCCGTGTTAAAATTACCGGTGCCCATAAAAAAGGAAACCTAAACGTGAAAAAAGTGGCGATGGGCCCAACAGCGATAAAAATATCAGCGATAAGCAGCGCCAGGCTTGCTATTCCCACGTCAGGCAGGAAAAATCACCATAAAAGCTGCAAAAAAACAAAAGCAAAACTCAAACAACTGAGAAGCACCATGGAGGAAGCTGGAGCAACTACAGAGGCCAACCAGAACTCAACACACCCCCCGGAGGACCAGCCAGGGATCTCAGGGAAGGAGAAGCGCAAGGAGAAGAAGAAGAGGAACCCGCGATTCAGTCTGCAGGAAAACAAGATCCTGATTAAGGAGGTGACAGAAGACAACCTACAACTATTCATCACCTCCAGTGTGTCATCAGTAACTAAAAATGCAATATGGCAGTCCACCTTGGCCAAGGTGAATGAAATCGGAGTGAAGTGCCAAGAAGCGCTGGAATGATGTGAAGCTCAAACCAAGCTCAATTTCGCTAACAATCGGAAAGCAGCAATGCAGACTGGAGGTGTGAGTCCAGGGCCACAGCAGGAGCTGGATGAGATGGAGGAAATGGTGTCCACGGTCATCAGTGGCGAGACAGTGGCAGGAGTTGGGGAACCGGACACTGCTCAACATGAACTGACCCAATAGCAACAGGGTGAGTAACAACCAGGAACTGGGGGGACGGGGAGAGATGGGCACAATTGCACACATGCACGATTAAGTATAGCACAGTGCACATCCACAGTGACTCTGGATCATGTCCCTGATGTTCTTGGCATACTGCACACATTACTAATCTCACAACATACCCATGCACATGTGCTGAACCCAGCAAAGCTGCGGGTCCATGAGCCACACTGACAATGCAAGTGACACTGCATGCTGATTAGCATGGCTGCAGTCCAATTATCATGACATGATGCACGCCACAACACTGAAGTAGCTGAGTGTGGACCACATCCGTAAAGGAGCAGGGCACACTCTGACACATCCACGTGCACACACAACCCCTGACATCATCCCCCTTACCTCCATGTTGCTCGTCTTGTGGGACTTGAGTCACAGGGTGCATCCCTGCATCAGGGTGGTTTATATTTGTCCCCAAATTACACCTAAAACATCATATTTGACCCTAAATGACACCCTGTTGTCTTTTCTTGAACTCCACTGACAGTCTTCATGTCATGTTTTTGTACACATGTGATACGCTGAAGAGTGGGACTACGTACTACATTTGACACCCTGAAATGGCATTTCGAATATATGACACCCTAAACAGCCTCTCTGTACAAAGGTGACATACCCACCATCTACTTGCTATCCATGAGATTGTTAGCACTTAATGTTGCACTTACACTTGTCAGAGTGATGTGCTAATGCAGAGGACTGACATGCATACAGGGAATGTGTGTTGCAATGAATTTATTTGCACATGCTGTTCATGTGGTCATTTTGTACTGTTCCATCATTGCTAAGGACAGTCACAATGTGACGTGCTCATGCGTAGAAATTGTTAATGATTGTGTTCCTTTGGGCTACTCCTGATGTAGCTGCAGGGGGGTGTGGTCCACCTGCCTCATCTTCCTCATCATCGTCTGGTGCATCTGGCACTTGGATCCATCTGGCATTGGTGCGTACACATATGTTGTGCAATACACAACATGCAATGATCATCTTGCACACTATTTCTGGGCTGTACAGGAGTCTTCCACTTGTGATGTTCAGGCACCTGAATCTTAACTTTAACACGCCAAATGTTCGCTGAACAATGTCCCTGGTGCATTTGTGGGCCACATTGTACTGCCTCTGGGCCAGGGTGTTCGGGGCTCAGAGGGGTCTCATCATCCACGGGCAGAGTGCATATCCTTGCTCACCTGTGAGAGGTAAGTGAGATTAGTGTAAATTGGTGGTTCTGCATGCTGTGTTGGCAGACTTACAAGTTTTGTGGTGTGTGATTTGTGCGACTTTGGGATTCATGATTGCCATGTATTGCTTCTGGCAAATATGCAGCATCAATGTATATTAAGTAGTCTCACAGCTGCTCCTCTGCTCCTCTCTCCCCCCAAAGCCTATTTACTTGTGTGCGCTGCACGGTTGCATCACTTGCACTCCTAAGGCACACCATTGTCATGCCTCTCTGCGCATGTCCGCAATCCTGACAACAACACTCTAAAGTTGGCCGTTTAAGGTGGGCGGCCACGTGTGTGTGTAGGCCTATGGTAAGGATAGGGCGGACATAGATGTAAGAGTTCAGGCCTGGCTGAACATGCTGTGATTGAGGCTAGGCATTTGGCTCTTGCTGCGTCAATGAAGATACACACCCAACAGTTGGCATGTATGAGCCAAGACCCTGAGCGGTTTGGCTCTCCTTTATTTAACTATTTGGACGAGTCCGCCCTACGGGTGCATGCTACAATGGAACATTGTCGATTAAGGGCTGGGTGGCACCGACACTACAGCAGAGACACACTCCATAGATACTTTTGTGGCCAGCCCAAAACTGTACCACACCCAGAGCACAGAACTGAATCACACACAGAGCCCTGGGCCATTTCTTCACACTCCTCACATGCCAGTGCTGGGATGTCGTGTGCTTCGGAGTACATCTCCAGATGTTCCACCTAGGCTTTCCAGTGGCCTGCCTTAGACGTGGTGGCCCCGTGACTGTGAAGGGCTCCAGTGGCATTACTGAGGACATGCTGTTGTCTGCGGGAGGCAGACATGTGGGGTATCCCCACGAGACAATGACTTATGGTGCACTGAAGTAGGCCAACATGGAGAGCAGAGCGGGTGTGCAACCTGCAATGATGCAGTAGGCCTGGAAGCTGGACGGTGGCTTGTGGTGCACAGAGGTAGTGGCACCCGAGGTACTGCGCCCGGCACGGACCTACCGCCACATTGCGATGACTTGTGGTGCACTGAAGTAGGTCCACCTGAGGAGCTGAGCAGATGTGCAGCCTGCGATGATGCAGTAGGCCTGGAGGTCTGGACTGGAATGGATTTGTCTGAGACCAGCTGGACAGCAGTGTAGGCCAGAAGGAGCAGTCAGCACACACAGAACTACATGGTGCCGCATGGTGTGCCGGGGACCTGTTGCATGGAAGCCATCGATTGACCGAGGAGGCTGCCAAGCTCGTGGGCCTCTGGCTTTGTGACGAGGAGCTGCCTGCCAACTCCCCCTCCACTGTAGGGACATACCAATTACCCCCTTACCTGTTGCCTTCTTCCCTTTTCTGTTTCCAGCCTTCCTCCGGACTGAGCTGGATACACTGGCCCTACAACTATCCTTCACCCTCAGATTCCTCATCGGATCACGTGTTCTCATCAGCTGATCGTGACTCCTTCAAAGAGCTGGAAGAGAGCGGAGGAAGTGTTCCACCACCAGCCCCTGCTCATGGAGTAGAGGCGTCCTGGAGATCGGAGAGAGGAGCGGAAACGTTCTTTGTTGCACCGAGACTCGAGGACCCAGGAACCTGCATCGGGACGGAGCTGGGAGCCCAGCGGGACGAAGAGGCACCCCACCCAACGGAACCAAAGAGGGAGCCGGACCCCTTCCGGCAAAATGCCAGAGCCAGCCACGGCCCAGGAGGGTCGTGACTTCTTAAGGTACGGGAGCACCTGGAGGCCGTGTGGAATAAAGAGAAGGTGGGAGAGAGGGGTGGGCCATCTGACTAGGCCCTACATTCGCCAATACGGAGCGAGGAAGAAAAGCCTGTTTTACCCAGGAAGTGGAACCTCAAGAGTTGGCTCCCAAATCTCTGAAGGAAGAGAACGGAGATCTCTCTAAAGGACATTCTTTTATTGTTGTGATCCTCATTTAAATCTCAACTAATAAACCCCCTTTTTACTTTGAACTACAATACTGTCTCCCTGTCTCCGTCTCCGCAACGCTACAGGCTTGAAAATTGCAACAGCACGTGGTGGGCCCTCTTGGAGACACGCTGGTGGCGGCAGGTGAGCGGTGAGGCCTGGGTGCGCAGGGGAGGGCAATCACCTCTAGGCGCTGGACGGGTCTGGGGACCAGCGGGCTGGGGTGCAGCAGGCACACAGGATCACGCAGGCACCAACGGTCACAGAGGTGGCCTCACGGCAGGGTGAGGGGCGCTGCAGACACGCCCTGGCAGGCGAGTACGATATGTGCGCCGGGTGGCGTGTGACGTAGCCAACTCGTCGCTGGTATAAATTTGACCGTTGAAGGGGGGCGGCCAGGTGTGTGTAGGCCTATGGTCAGGGTATGATGGACACAGAGACACATACAGTAGTTACTTTGGTGGCCATCCCGGAAATGAACCACGCCCAGAGCCCTGGACTATTTATTCACACTCCTACTCTGGACTAACATAGGCTGGCCCAGATCACTACGCTTATGCTTACAGGGGGGGCAATACAGCTAAGTGTCCACATTTTACAGAACCAGATGTAGCAGAGGCCATATCCCAAATGACAGGCAATAAGGCCCCGGGACCTGACGGTTTCCCGGCCGATCTTTTTAAATCTGATATAAAGACATGGTCTAAAATACTGCTGAATGTTTTTAACAAGGCCTGTAAATCAGGTCTGCCCAGTTCGTGGTCTGAGTCAGTAATAGTGCCCATCTTTAAAAAGGGCAATAGAGGGGACCCCAGTTGTTATCGACCCATTTCCTTCATTGATTCCGCCGTAAAGGTGCTCGGTAGGGTGGTACTCAGTAAACTCACTGGTTGGCAATCCGAAACCAAAACCCTATCAGATCTGCAATATGGATTCAGGAAAGGCAGGGGCACAATTGATCAATGCCTCAATTTAAATCTTTTAATCGGGAAGTATACAGTCGCCAAGAAGGGTACACTTTATCTGGCATTTATGGACCTTTCCTCGTCCTTTGACCGAGTGAATAGGTCCAAACTTTGGGTTATGCTCCTGAAATTAGGTGTTGACAGAAATATTGTGCACTTGCTAGCCAATCTGCATAGGGATTTAACTGCCACAGTGAGATATGATCATAGGGGTAATTGCACCGGGGGAATACGTATTGTAAACGGTGTTAGGCAGAGGTGCATCTTGGCCCCTTTACTCTTCATCCTTTATATTAACAACCTGGACCACGTTCTAGGTGAAGCTTGCAAAGACATCCCATGTGTAGGAGAGTGCCTGATTCTGGCACTCCTCTATGCGGATGATACCGCCTTCCTAGCACGAACGGCGGTAGGGCTACAACTTCTTTTGAATTCCTTTGCCGTTTTTATGAAATCCTTAGACCTTAGCGTCAATTTTACTAAATCCCATGTCATAACTGGTCACAAACGGACAGGGTTAAAACTTTCCATTGTGAGGGCAATGTGCTTATCAGGGTCCCTACCTTTCCTTATCTGGGAATCATTTTTGACGATCAAGGTACATGGACCGCGCAAATACACGCCAAAAGAAACATTCTGGCCAGATCTACATCAGCTGTTTTGGGCTTTGCACGTACACTAGGGGCCAGACCAATGCAAGCCCTTCTAAAAATATATGGTGCAAAATGTATTTCCCTCGCAATGTATGGTGCGGACATTTGGGGTATTAGGAATACAATGGAAATTCAAGTTGTTGAGAACAAGTTTTTAAAAACCTTCTATCTTTGCTGCAATTCACGTCTGGCTATATTGTCCATCAGGAGTTTGGAGCTGGCTTTTTGGAGTATTTAATTGCTATTGCACGTCTCCTGAAGTGGATTTCTACATAGTTAAACCCCGAATTAGATTTGAATCGTGAAGTATTAAGAGACTGTTTGGCTCTTGATCAAGTGAACCGTATCCCCTGGCTGAGTTTTGTCCACAGGCTGACAGGGAAACTGGGTCGACCAGAGTTGGATTCCTACTTGTTAATGGCCGCTGTGGACAGGGAAGAAAGGGAGCTGGTAAAACCAACCGTAAGAGCTCACCAATTGTTAATAACATCTTGTGCAATTGAACCATACCTGAACACTGTCACAAATCCTAACCATCGTTTTCTTTTGGTCAGATTCAGGTTGAATCAGCTACATTTACTCCTCGCTGATCCCCCGGGTTGGAAAAGGGTGGAGGACCTGGGGGCATGTTCCTGTGATGATTTTTCTAACCAGGATACAATGCACTTTATTTTTTTTGTGACCTTTTTTGTACTTACGGAAGCGTTTTATTCTCCCTATTTTAAAAGACAAAGGGCCAGATGTAGGTGGCCATTTACCGGCCGGTTACGGCCGATTTCGTCCGCTACCGACCGGTAAATGGGTTTTTGAGATGTAGGGGGCCAATTTTACCGATTCGGTAAATTTACCGAATTGGTAAATTTACCAAATCGTTAAAATACCGATTCGGTATTTTTGCCGATTCGGTAACTTCTAGATGTAGGTGGGACTCTTCTGAGTCCCAAAGGCCTTTCTGATTCGGTATTTTACCACCCAATCCAAACGAGTGGTAAAATACCGAATCCAGGTCTGCTTGCACATGTGTGCAAGCACACCTATGCCATGTGACAGACATACACGTCCTTAGGGCATGTCTGTGTGCCACATGGCACACATGCCTGTATTTGGGGTGCTAGAGGGTGTCAAAGTGACACCCCCTGCACCCTTGCTGGAATCGGTATTTACCGAATCTGTAAATACCGATTCGGTAATGTCCATTGATTCCTACGGGGTTCAATGCCCATAGGAATCAATGGGCATTACCGAATCGATATTTACAGAATCGGTTAATACCGAATCTTAACGATTCGGTATTTACCGAATCTGTAATACCTACACCCCCCCCCCCTCTATTTTACCACTTCTTAAATACCGAATCGGTAAAATTCGGTATTGAAGAAGTGGTAAAATAAAATTACCTACATCTAGGCCAAAGGCTTTTTGCAAGTTAAGCCAGCTCTTCTCTATTTACAGCTGCTATCTAATGTGTGGGTGACCTTTAGTATAGCCAGCTTTCTTACTGCAGCAGTTAGACTGAGGAAGAATATTAAAAAAAAGGCAACTGATTTTCGTGATCTAGTATGAATTAACTAAATTTAATTATGGTTTCGAATGGATTAGCGGTCTTAAAGAAAGCATCCAAATGAATTATGTACCAGTTTTGATACGCAATCCAGGTCTAAAAAATCTTTTTATTGTGACTCATGGTTTGACTATCAAATTTGTATGTATTGTATAGTATGCTTTTATGGTTTCAAACTAACCAAATAAAGTACTTTTGACTGACTGACTGACTGAAGTGTCCAAAGTCTTCCCCACTGCCTGAAGTAACATGGTTGCATCCACTGTTCACAACACTACAAACACCAGCAGTATATGTCCACATGGACATGTCTGTGCTCTGCATACTCAAGACTGGCCGGCACATCACTGCCACACTTGGCATTGTGTACATTCTCATTCATGGGTCCATTGCCTCCTTCGCACATACTTGGTTCCCACCTCTCCTCACATTCTGCAATTGTGTGGCAGAGGGGCTATGCCTTTGTGGATGGTTTGTCTACATGTCTGGCCCCTGTTACCACAGTTACTTGTGTTGTCGTGTCTGGTAGGTGGGCATGTTGTTTGGCATGTTGTATGTGATTTTGTTACGTGTGCATTCCCACAGTTGTGAATTGTATGATTTTGGAGTTGAGTTGCTTGGTGTGTTGCGTTGGTACTTACCAACGAGCAGTCCATTTCCATAGGTACCATCCTGAAAGCGCTGGTTGTTGAAGGACTGTTGGAAGATGTAGAAATCATGCACACTGCCTGGGAAGTTGGCGACAACATTGGTGAACAGTCCCCGGTGGTCCACTATTACCTGTACATTGATGGAATCCAGGTGCTTTCTGTTGCGGTAATTATGTGCTGTGTCGGCAGAGGGCACAAGTAGGACATGTGTGCAGACAATAGCTCCCAACACGTGCGGGAAGCCAGCTATGGCGTAGAAGCCTTGCTTGGTCTCCAGCTGTTCCTGCGCAGTGTGGGGGAAGTGAAAGTGATGGGGTATCAAGCTGATGATGGCATCAAAGACAGGTGTGAGGAACTTTGATAGGGCTGGCTGTGAGACTCCTCCGACACTGGCAGTTGTCGGTTGGAAGGTACCAAAGGCCTCTAAGTGCAGCACAGCCAGCAGCTTTGTCTGCGGAGGGATGGTGGTTGTCCGCTGTGTTGGTATTGTCAGCCTGTGGGCAATGGGGTCAGGATGTGGAGGATGGTTGTCACTTTGAGCCTGTAGTGGGCAATGACATCCTATGGCGTTAAGTTTCTGAGGTCCGTGCGTTTTCGGAAGGTCCGCTGTCTTGATCTGCGCTGCCTCTGTGGTAGTCCAGGGGGTGTACCGGGGGGTGGGGGTGGTCCTGGGGGTGGTGGAGGTGAGTGTTGTAGCCCTCTTGGTTCTCCAAGCTCCAAGCTGCATGATTAGAAGCTCCATGGTGTCTGTTGGTCTTCTGATGTGGCTCTGGGCTGGGCTCCCTTTATAGAGCAAGTTTTCGTCCTACTTAAGACCAGAGAAAAGCAGTTCTTAGTCCCTGCTGCTAACGTGCCTTATCGCCTGTTGTTGGTCTGCATCGCTGATCTGGCTGGTCGTTAAGCTTTTAGCAAAGTGGTGTTTTTGTGAGTTGTTGTACGGGAATGGCTACTCAGCATATGATTAGCGTTAGTTGTCGCTGTCAGCCTTGACGATCTGTTTAGTGGCAGCTATCGCAGATAAACTCACAATGTCGGCTGTTAGCGCAGGTGTGTGAATTGGGCGATAAATCTATTGCCACTTTCGTGGTGGAGAAGTGCTGCTAAATTGGCGATGAGTCCTTGAGAATATGCACTTTAATGTGCACAGATTTAGGCAGTCGTTACGAACAAAACAGCCTAATAATATGAAACGTGTGTAACTGAACGTTATTATCTGAAAAAAACTCATTAGGTAAAAAGGATGTAAGCACGAAAAATATTTAATTTAAAGGAAATTTATGGAACGCAACATTCTGCAAGGTTTTGGGAAACTGCCCATCTTAAAACTAAGCACTCATCTTCCTTTTAATATTTCAAGTTAATTTTCACCTAACTTGCAGAACGTGTTAAATTTATTGAACATGTTTTCAACTACTGGTACAATATGTATGAAAATATAATGTATCAAAAGTAAAATGCGCATAAAAGAAAGGCTATTTTTCACTTTATGAGCTCATATTTGAATATAATTGCATACTTTATAGCATACTTTCTGGTTTCTTGTAGTTCTGTCATTTGTATTTATATCTAGCCTAAAAAGCAAGTAGCATCATTTATTTCTCTCAAACAAAATAGTAAATATTCAATAGCTTTCTTTATAATTGTTTCTGCTTTGCAATTATAAGATAATATTACCCAGCTTCTTTGTCATCAAAATACAATAAATGGTATTTGATAGAAAAACATGCAAATCTTCCTTCTCATTTAACTTCATTCGCTTGTACAATTTGGTTTCTGAATCCATTAACTTTCTCTCTGCCATACTGTTTTGACTCTGTCACCGGCTACGATGATGTTGTAACTCATTTTATGGAAATCGCTTTACTATTACTCTGATTAATTTCAAGGTATTTTACTAAATGTCTGGATATGCAGCGCGGGATCTACAGTCTTCTTTTGGACATGATTGAATCTTATTCAGATGTATATCTCAATGCGTTTAGTGTCTCTAAAATATTGTAATTATGCATCCCATATGGAGTGGGTTAAGTGTGTTTATCCGAAGACACATCTATTGTTGAATTTTTTTTTTCATCAGGATCAATTTGAAAATAAGTTTTAATGACAACGTCATGCTATGCTATCTGTTTAGAATGCATAATTGTGTAAAGGCTTCAAGTCACTGGTAATACAGGGTTTTCCATTGCTTTCAGTAGCCAATAAGGCTGGTTTCGAGGTGAATGATGAGAGGTAGGGCATTCCGGGCTTTGGGTGCAGCAACTCACACAGCTCTGGAACCCAGGGGCATATTACCAAGCAATAGCGATAATTATCGCTATTGCTTGGTTAGAGACAAAAATGTATCGCAAATGCGATAAAAATCGTCTGCAATGCATGAATATCGCTGAAAAGTCAGCGATAATCAGGCATTACCGAGCTAATGCTCTAAGCCATGTTATCCACCTCCCATTGGATAACATGGCTAAGAACTGCTCAGGGCAGGTGTTAGCTTTTGGAGATATTCGCGCTTAGCGCGAATATCTCCAAAAGTTGGTAATAGGAGATAGCGATGTTAGCGACTCTTTCCAGTCGCTAACATCTTGGCACGCCCACTTTGCATGTCATTAGTGATACATTTCTCTGACATGCAAAGTGGGGCCCAAGATGGTCGCTATCTCCTACTAGCTGCCGCTAACTGGTGTTAGCGACAGCTAGGTAATAGGGAGATAATTTTATCTCCGCTTTCTTGGCTTTTAAAGCCAAAAAAGCGGAGATAAACCGCCTTGATAATATGCCCCCTAGTTTTCCCATTCTTATGCGATAAATGATTAAACAGCTTTGGTGAAAGTTACCCTGGGCGAAGCACTACGCTACGCTCGCGGAGTTTGCGAAGTTTTCGCAACTTCGCACTACGCGAGCTACACGTAGCACAGTGCGAACATGCGTAGTGCAGCGTAGCGTAGTGCAGCGGTCATTTTTTGCTTGTTCGCGGTCCTGAACGTCATGTTCGCGACCGCGAGCAAGCAAAATGACATCCCGGCGAGATTCTCAACGCGAGGAGGTCAGGTTTCTCATTGTGAGTGGTTGCGCATGCTCACGACCACTCTCAATGAGAAACTACCTGTTCGCGTTGAGAAAGCTGCCGCTCGAGTAATAATCTACTCGAGCAGAAGAAAACTACAGCTCGCACTGTGCAAGATGCCGTTTTAAATGCTTGGACAGTGCCGGATGCTTGTCCGCACTGTGCAATCATTGAAAACGCATCTTGCACAGTGAGAACATGCTACTACGCAGCTCGCGTAGTGCTACGTGAAGTTCGCGTAGTGCGAAGTGCACTTCGCGTAGCTTCGCGTAGCGCTACTTCGCGAACTACGCCCACCCCTAGACCCGGGTGCTCCAAAGGCGATATGGGGCATGAATGTAGTTGCCCAAAAGCTTTCATGTCTGTAAGCCAGAGCCTAAAGACCAGCCTTTATTGCATCAGGAGGAATCGTTTTCTCACTGGTTACCAAATTATACAGAGAGGTAGAGGTGGGTCAGGCTGTTTTTCAATCCCCTTAGCTACACTGCTGTGTTTAGGCAGTTTATTTGTGGCAAAGTTCAATCACAACTGAAGAAAGGCAAACACCACCCTCTTATGCAGATGGTATGTGCCGTAACCCATGACAGAGGAAGCAATGATACACCTCCCCCTCCACCAGTAATGGTTACTTACTCTCTGCAAATATGCACATACTCTATATATTAAGGGCCTCATTCATGAAAAGTGACGCATCGCTGCATGAAAACAGTGATGCGTTCCTTTTCATTGAGCCCTCCTTGTGACACCAATGATGCGTCATATTTACAGTATGAAGCATCATGTCGCAAGGAGTTACAGATACGTCATTATTTCCGACGCATCTGTACCCGCAAAAATGCAGCATTGCTGGAGTGTGTCACAAAAGTGATGCAACTCCAGCAATGGGTCATTTCACATGGGCAAGTCCCCTTTCAAATGTGCCTGCATCAGTCTTATGCCTGCTGTGAGGCATAAGATATTAATGCATTTGCGTCCTAGAAGTGGCGCAGTGAAATCTCATAGATTTCGCTGTGTCACTTCTATGAGGCTCACTTGCGTCGGAACACCCACCCTGCATACATTATACCTGGCGCAGGTATAATGTGACGGAGGGGTTTACAAAGTGACGCATCTACCTAGATGCGTCACTTTGTACATATGACGCAACATGGCGTCTTTTTTACATCGCTGGTGCATCACAAAAAGTGACTCACAGGCGGCGCAAAAGTGATGCAAGGGCTCATGAATTTGCCCCGAAATGTTTGAATCTGCATACTTGGTTTATGCCATAAACAACACACAAGAGCCTGCAATCCCTGTAAAATAAATCCGTTATATCTAATGTCCTTATTACTATCAAGTTATGACGTCTCTAGTCGCCTATAATGAAAAAATACTGATCAAAGGTTAAACCATAGAGACTGCAGCTGGAGCCACCAGCCAAGGGGAAAGGCACTGAGCCTATATACAGCTGCAGTTTAAACAATAGAATGGAGAACTGGCTTTTCATTGTTCTGATATATTTTCCTAAAATGATCAGTAAATAAAATATTTATGGCACTATGTTTATTTTTGGCACTACTTAAATGATAAAATATTCTCTCTTCATGTTTCCACACATTCTGACCAAAAACAATCTGATTTATAGCTGATACCAATCTGACTTTACTGATACCAATATTTTCTGCAACATATTACTAAATGCTTTTTGATGTGTTAAAATCTGCACAGAATATGCTTTGTTCTTCATGTATGCAACCATCATATCACTTTCATATGAGACATTCATTTAAGATGTTTCTAAGTAGGGTGATGGTGTCATCATATATCACAAGGAATAAAATACCCTGTGCTGTATATTGCACCGATATTGCAATCCATCTCAGAGTACCATGACCTTATAAAGCACCTGCCCTTTTGATTTTTCCTTTATTTGGTCATGGATCTCCTAAGTGTCCTGCATAGCCATCTAATGTACAGAAGAGGGTATGTTCTTCCATATGTATTGCTTGTTTGGATGGCTTAATGGCACACATTTCAGCAGGATAAAAACCCATATTACACATGGAAATGTAAAACATGGAAAGAATGCACAGGTCACTGTGAAACAGCAAGATATTAGATTGTTTGCTGTCATTATAGTGGCATTCCCAAACCACACAGCAGAGCTTTACATGTGTCTATTAGGTAACAAACATTTTGTTCTTGAAATGTAACCCAAACATCCTAACTCCAATCAGTGTTTGATGTTAGTTGCACCTCCCAGAGAAGAACTTCAACGAATGTTACCTTTTAGAGACAAAGGGCCTGATTACGATGTCAGTCGGAGTTGCCTCTGACCAACACCGTCTCAGTGCAGGAACTGCCTGTCCATAGGTCGGCAGTTCCATACGCCAACTTAGGTTGCGACCACACATGGTGTGGTCGCAAACTCCCACTTCTCTATTGGAGCTTGTGCGGTGGGCAGTTTCCACCCGCAGCACAAGCTCTCATTGCGAAATGGGATTTTGTGAAAATTCCTGCATCGTGTGGCAGGAACATCATGGTGCCTGCCACAGGGTGCAGGGATTTTCATGGGGGCACCATATTTGCCCCCAGGCCCCATAGTGGTGGGCCAGGTGTGTAGGTGGGCCCTGCTAGGGCCCCAGAAAGTCACTTTCCGACTGCCTTTCCATGTCATAAAGGCTGACATGGAATGGCTGTCAGAAACCAACATTAATTCTGATAGCGAAAATGCCATCCTTAAGGGATTATGAGGCTAATCCAACTGGCCGACGGGCTCATTGAGCCCCTCAAAACTACGTCGGATCCCCCGGCCAGTTTGAACTCCGACAGTAGTCATTGTAATGTGAAGGTCGTGCTTTAAACCTACAATGTCAGTCTGAGGCTTTTCAACCAACATCATAATCAGCCCCAGAATGTTTTTTTAGCAAAGAAAAGGATGCATTTTTAACTACAATATTTAGTATTTCTCTTGTCGTCTTGATACAGACAATAAACAGTGAAATCCTTTACTCTTTTCAACCAACATTTCACTGTTTAAAAAATAACACTCTTTTGAGAATAACTGCCATGAAATGAACATGTAATATCCAATTATACTTAACAGGTACCAAGTGTCATATTGTCCCATTTTGCCATCTCTGAGTTTCGATGATGTTGACATTCCATTAGGCTTTCAGCCTTGTGTTCTATGATGTCACTTTAAACACTATACCTAAGGACAAAACATACCTAAATGTGGAATTTCTGTTTATGAGGGTTCAGTAGTGGCTACATTACAAAAACTAATCAGATGCAAAATTCACAGTATGGTAATACTTTACCCTTAGCTCATCTATACCATTATCATTCACACCCGGGCATACAATCTTTCCAAGATCACACATGTTATCGAAGTTTTGAATTGCTTTATTGTACAGTTATTTAAAACACACAATATAAACGTCTTATCAAACATACAACAGTATCTTGAATAATGTACAATATAACACATTACATTTATGACAAAAATTCAATCAGTCACATACATTCACATGTCCTTTCCACCATTCACATCTAATCACAATTAAGAAAATAAAGCTAATAGCTTAAGACAGGCTACCATCTATACTATCCTCACTCAAACTTAACACCCACTCCTGGTCATCACTTCAGAAAGGTGCTTGTTGTCACAGCTTTAACTTAGTGGCTAAACTTGTGGCTATGCTGCTTCTCACTGCATTATTATGGTCCCTAAGTTTATTATGGCTTTTTTGTTAATTCTCTCCTCTATCCTGTCCTCTTAGTCCTTCCAGTTTTGCATGATAAACTACCTCTATCAATCTCCACATGACTGCCTTCCTTTTTCTGTCACTCTGCCCAATCAAATTGATCAGAATTTGGAAGATCAATGTCCATTCGTTCCATGTCTCTTCAAATGCAATGTTTTAAAATAAGTATACACATGAATATAAAAGGTTTCGGGAAATTACCAAAGTCTATTATATGTTTAAGTCTTAATATCTTACATCTCAAAACTTGAAACTAGGAAAAGTGAATTGATTGTGATCCTTCCACACCAAGTCTGTCTAATCATTCAACTATAAAGAGACAAGTAACATTCAACAGACTCCAACCTTTATTGTAGATCATTTATGGGTTAAACTATGGTAGGCAGGACTGCCCCGATAGATACATGTATTATCCAAACAATAATATATATAATGAAATAAATGGGGTCCTACTGAATATGTCTGTGAACTTCAAGAAATGCTCACATTTACTCACTGTGCCATCAGATAAAACAAATAGAACTGATTTATAATGACAATGAGAAATTTGATCTCATTGTCTGAGTAAATCCAACAGGAGGGTATCTGAATATATGCAGATTTCAGAACTGTCTTAAGTACTGTGGTGCATAGATTTAGGTGTCCAGACAACTCTTCAATGTCTAAGACAATCTATACTGAGATTAACAAGACAGCATTAAAGAGGAATGTTACATGAAAGATTACATTAAATCAAGAAAAAAGGATTTGAAACTGTATGGGCTCTGTAATGTACAAGGGGGGGAAACATCCTTTAGAACGCAACTTTTACCACGCAGTGCCTTTACAGCGCAAGTTTTACAACGAAAACCATTACAATGCATTGCACTGGGGGGCGCTTTAGGATAGGGAATAGTTTTAATTTACTATCCAACACCGTCCCTACTATCCACGGGCACTGGAGTTGGAATAGTAAATTAAACTATTCACTATCCAGCACCCCCCAAAGCAATGCGTTGTAATGGCTTGCGTTGTAAAACTTGCGTTGTAACAGCATGCGTGGTAAAAGCATGCGTTGTAACAACGTACATCCGTACAAGGGAGATTATTTGTGTAGTATATTAGCAGCATGAGATCAAAGTCTGGAACAGTAATGCTTTAGGGCACTTTTGAGTATTTAGGATATCATCAAGAGATAAATGTACATATGTTAGATCATTTACATAGAATGATTTTTATAGGATACTGCATACAAAGTCATTCGTAATCTGGAAAATGCAATATTGAACAAACCAGCATCATAGAGCAATATAGAAGATCCCTGTTCTGGGAACATAAGAAAGTTATTTACAAGAAAGAATTTAAATATGGTGCTAATATCTGCAGCAGAGCATGTTAAGCTATATCATTCTGGAAAAATTTTATGACAATACAAAAATAATATGCTGCACAGTTTAGTGGATTTGATTTCAACAATTATTTGTTTGGTGGTTTTAACATCGTACTTCAATTATTTTAGTTTTTGGAGTTTTTATTATTTGCATTGAGTGGGTGACAGAAAGAATGACTATCTTCTGTCTCCTTGTCATTTGTGAAACCAAATGCGTGTATCCTAATTATTGCCTTCATAGATTCTGTAATTGTCCATATGGGGGCTGTATCCAAACTATGGTGAAGTACCTCTGAAACGTCCTCATTTGAAAAATATACATAATGTCTAAGTTTGAATTGAGGATCAATTCTGAGGGGTGGGGTACCATTGCAACATTTACTTTAATCTTCTTTATTACTAAAACTAGAATATCTTTTATTTTCCTCATGCGAATGTATCAGCCAAAAATAGACCATCTATAATGCTGAGAGGCTCTTTCATCGCTGATCTCCTTATTATACCTTAAACCATTTGAAAATATCCTGTCTTCAGGATAAGGAGAAAATGTAGAGCCCCGTTGCACCATTCATACAAAAGTGAAGTAGTAAAAAGCTGGTAAAACAAATATTTGGGGTGAAGAGATTAGCCTTTGAGAAGAGACATAGTGAAACCCCTCAGTTTAGCAGCATAAACAGAGCATGACACTGAGCCTGATGTGCAGATGAACACTGCCCCCTTCAAAGTCCCTACTATGCACTGCCTTTACCCTGCATTGAATGCTTTGCAGATAGTTGACCCTTGTAGTAGTAGAGGGCTACAGCCCTCTCCACGAGTAGTTAAGTGACATGAGTGTGGTTGGGTTAGCTAACCTGTTTCATTTTTTGTAGCAATTAGCAGTGTAAACAGTCCTTGCTATCTGTGTCATAGGATAAGTGCCTATCGGGCCACGCATATAAAATTCACCTGCCCCTCTACTTAACTTGCTCTTGGCATACATGAAGACTGTATAAAGCACTGTACAGCACATTATTCTTGCCTGTGTGTGTACTGGGATGTATGTGTTGGACTTGGCAATTTTGGTACGGTTTCCCCAGACTTTTTGCCTAGACCTCCTGGCTTAGATGCTTTAAGCACTTTGCCGCTGCCGATCAGTGTCAATGTGCAAGTGCTCTCTGCGTAAGTTGATAATACAATTGGTTCTCCCTGTGTAGTGCTAGATGCACTCCTATGTTTTGAAACCACGTGATGACCTTTGACTACCATGATTTTAATTGACTTTTGGTGTTTTGTTTTATCCTAGCCTGAATGTACAACATCATTTCCCTGCATGCACATTTTATCCTTGAAAATTTCTTTCATATCTCTTTGTAGTTTTAGCAGAGTAGGAGCTGTAACAGAGTAGAAAAGCCTTGCCGGGAACAGAATGTGTGGGATGTGCATTTCAAAGCATGAGAGAGAGAGAGATGCGGAATGTACTTCTTGGTCTCAAAGTGCTGTGTTATAAGCAGTGGTGCTCAAATATGCATTATGTTGTACATTGGGAGATGGATTGTGTGATGCTATAAGCAGTGCTGTACAAATGTGCATTGTCTTGTACATTGGGAAGTATTATAAAGTTCTTACTATTGGCTTTGACATGCCCTCATGTCATCTTGAATTCTGACTCTGTCTTAATTGAGCTTTTTGAGCGCATAGGCAGGTCCTCAGATTACTCGAGTTGTTTAGGTTATTCACGTTCAAGGTTACTTTGTTTTTGGAGATTGTTGAATGTGCTGCTGTAGACTTTCGTAAGCTTTGTTAAGGTAAAGGCAGGAACATGTGAGGATGCAGAAGGAATGTGAGAACTCCTTTGCTTTTGGAATGCTTGCATGGAAAGTGGCCAATTCCAGTAAGTTTCCTTGGAGCAGAGGAAGGCCTCTTGGAACCTTCTATTGTGTTTTGAGACTAAAGCTGAGGTTTGTTGATTTAGAAACTGGGATTGAAGCCTGAACAGCGGACGTGACTTCAGTGCAGGAATCTGGTTGCTGAGTCTACTGACCCCAACTGTAAATTCCCCAGTCTGGTCTGGGTCGGGTTGAAGTTTGCACAAGGTGATGTGTTTTATTTTTGATTGTTGCCATTTGTGATGTGTGACTCTCTGTGTGACCATTCTGTTTCCAGTAGCTATAACAGTTATTGTGATGTGGGGGGCGGAGCTAGCCAGCGATGGAGATGGCCGCCTGAAGCCCACGCTCCTCCGCCTAAACAAATATTCATTTAATTATCCTTTGAGTACCGGTGCCTACGCAAGGAAAAAACACACCAAACACTGTCCGAGCGGTACAGACTGGACACGAGCTCGGTTCCGACCGTGCCCTACCATGATTTGGCCCCCCCACTTCTGCCATCACTCTCCCTCTCCCACACTTACCTGGAGCGACACTGCAGACAAACTGGCTGCCCACACAAAGGAGTGGACACCTGATTCAAGAGAGTGCAATTCTGGGGACGCCATTTTTGCCACGAGGGGTGAGCACCCTGGAACACGTGACAAACCCCCAACGCCAGCACATACTGAGGGACACACAACACACAATCCGGCGGGGCACGGAAGGAGTACTGTCACCTGCTTTTGGAAATGCTGTGGGGGCTCACTGAGGATCCGCAATCTGGCCTGAATCGGTGAATGCGATGCCACGCTCTCTGGAACGAGGGGAGAGTACTTGGGGATGTAGTGTGAACCCCTGCTCTGCCTGCTATCAGCCTGGCATGGCTGATGGTGGAGGATCACCCCCCTCCGCACTTTACTATTGATACAATTGCGGACGCTGCTAGTGCATACCCTGTGGATTGCGGACTACTGTATTGAAGAGAACGAGCATGACACTGATCGGACCACCATTCAACGTCTGGGGATTGCACGACCGGGCCTAGTTGTGGAAACATTTTGTATGCTCTGTACTTGAGACGATGCACGGATAACGCAATTCATTGACGCAGTAGAGGGCCATAGTGATTGTGTGGAGTGGGGCTGGGACCCTAGGAACTCGAGATGGGCTGCCCTGATAGAACGCAACCCAAGATAGCATTTGACACCAGCAAAAAGCCCAAAAACTTGGATAATCCGCACCAAGAAGAGGACACTGGACCAGAAAAAGCGACAGGGAGCGAAGGTGCCGAGTTGGATCTGCGCCACATATTGCTCGCCATGGAAAAGAACTTGCAGGGCGGCATCGCATCTCTGGATACAAAGATGGACGCCTTGACATACCGCATGGCGGAGAGACTAGATAAACATGCGGAACACCTAGATATGTCAGAGCGCTGCATTGGAGAGGTGGAGGAGGCCCAAACGACCATGGACTTCGAGCACAAACAGCTCGGTAAAGTGATCCAAATATTGCAGGATAAGGCTGAGGACCTGGAAGCGAGGTCACAAAGATGTAACATACGTATAATAGGCCTGCCGGAAAGCACTCCTACCGGCAACATGGAACTCTTCGTGGAGGCCCTCCCCAAAAAATTGCTGTGCGAATCTGCGTTCTCCAGGATGTTTGTGGTGGAGAGAGCGCACTGTACTTTGGGCCCACGACCAAAGCCAGGGGCCCCTTCTTGTCCAATTGTAGCAAAACTATTGAATTACAGAGACCGGGACGTGGCTCTTAAGGTAGCTAGAGAGAAACAACCTTTACAATATGAGGGGAGCACTCTATCCCTATTTCCCGACTTCACGGCTAGAGTACAGGAGGCGCGTCGACAATTCATCCCGATGAAACGCCAGCTGAGAGAACTTGGAGTCGACTACGCAATGCTCTACCCAGCAAATCTGCGGATCAACAGGCAGGGGAGATCTACAATATTTACAGACCCAAAAGCGCTTCGGAAAGCTATGAAAGACTGGAAGAAGGACCGACAACGGTTTGCGGAGGCTGAACCACTGGAGGAGGCTTCGGGAGGATCCATGGAGGATCAAGATTAACTCCAAGTCCCACTTACAATGTTATAGTTCTTTGCAGTGGCTGCGACATGTATTGATATTTTATCCTGTAGCGTCTTACGACACCATACAGTGGAGGGACAGCTTTGTTGCAGCATAGTGATTGTATGGTGGTCTGCTGAGGAACTGCATAGTAACAGTGAGTGGGGTCTGACATAGAGGAGGGAATATGCTCTTTTTCATTATTTGGGTAAGCGATTGTGTTATACCAATGTGAGTAATATCTGCGTTTTATTGTACTAAACACAGTTCAAATGTGACCATACTACAGATAGAGAATTGATGGCTAGCCGCCAAATTGGGACTCCGTGTTTGCATTACATATGGACCATAGAGCAGGGGTATAGCTGTGAACAATAGTAGCCATTGCAAATATGCTGCGATCGACACTGATTACGGACATATATTGAACATTTCATGAGACACCGTTTATCACCTAATACCAGCTTTGTTTGGGCGGGGGGCGGAGCGAGGTGGAGAGGATTTTGCTCCTATATTTTATCTTTGAATAGTTGAGAGCAGGCTACCTACGCCCCTGAGTGTTGGACACCCCACCTCTTGATTGCCCTACATTTTTGGGCACAATTCGTTTCCCTTTTTTATCTTTTGTATAGATCATTTAACTGTTCTAGGATTTAAATCGGGATGTGGGTAGCGGGGGGAGGTGAGGTGGGGAATTTTTTGGGTGGGTGGGGAGAGGGAGTGGGGGTTGCGGGCAGTGGGAATTTGGGATGCCATGTTGGGGTTGGGCATGCGTGGGTGGGGGGAAAGGTATTGCTGCAGCATGCTTTCTTGTTAATGTTTAGGCAGCTGATCGAATGCAAATTTGTTAAAGTTACACTAGTGACTCTTCTTGGTGGGGATTTTGATCGACACATGCAATGCTTTACCACAACTGCTGCAGTGTTTGCTGACATACGAACACACCACTTACAATATGGCCAGTCCCGTAAAAGACGATGATGTGACCCCTCTTTGCCCCCGTCCCCTGACGTGCCGCAAAAGCCACAAGACTGTGACACTATTACGCTACTGACTTGAAATGTTAGGGGACTGAACGACCACAGAAAGGTCAGAAAGGTCCTTCAGTACCTTACAAGACATGCAGTGGACATCGCTCTTTTGCAAGAGACACACTTGCGGGCGGACAGCTCGACGTTACGCTATAGGGATCTCCACACCCGTGCGCACGAGGCGGGCTTTACCTCCAGTGCCAGGGGGGTGCTAACTTGGGTTAACCCTAGGTCCCCGATTGCCTTTCAACCGATTGCCACGGACCCGGAAGGTAGATACGTCATTACGAAATGCACTGATAGAGGCATGACACTATACGTGATTAACAAGTATGGCCCCAACTTCGATTGCCCCTCTTTTTATGTAACCCTAGCGCGTAAAATTAGAAACCTCGGTGATGGACAAATCCTGTGGGGAGGGGACTTAAATTTGACTAAGAACCCCGCCCCTGGACAGGTCAGACGGACCCAGCAGACGCCCATCGACCTCGGCCCGTGTTCTTGATGCGGAAATGACTAGATTGGGACTGCAAGACGTTTGGAGGACTAAATACGTGATGTGTGAGAGTCTGTGTGAACATCCAAGTTAATCATCTGATGTATTTAGTGTAAATATCTTTTTGATTTCTTGCAGTTCGTCCTGTATTATCTGCTTCTGTTACATTCCATAATCTTATCTGTTTGTGTTTCATTTCATATGATTTTCCATGCATTTAACAGTTGTATTTTCAAAGTGTGTTGTTATTAAGGGTGGGCGAAGTTGGCAGAATACCACTACAAGGAATTCTGCAGAGTTGAACAGAAATTCCATTAACTCTGCTCTGTCTTCTGAATTAATAAAACAGAAACCTTACATATCTTTGGAAAAACAACAAGTAACTCTATCTTCACATGCTAACATGCATATAGTAATCTCCCAAAAGTGAAAATGAAAATACAGCAAGCGGTGAGAGAGGTGATGATTTTGGGGGTCCTCCCTAACCTAAGGAGAGTACCAAGCAGATGCATTGAACACAAAGAGCACATCATACTGAACGATTCAGTGGTGGTGCCATCCTCCTAGGACCACCCCAAGCACAGTTATGGGCACAAATATTATCCCAACCAAAGGCTCTGTAAAGCATTATGGGATGAGATTCTAGACTGACAACTTAGGGCAAACAAAGCAAACATAAGGAGATGATGGACGGAGTACTGAAACTTTTCAGACACTCACCCCCAGTCACAGATCTGGGTTGAATCCATCGTTGTTCTTTAGCTCACTTCGCCACCCCAGTTCAGACACAGCTGTATGCAAATCAGTCTTGACCCTGTGTCTCATGGGAACAGTCCAGCCCGAACTACCAAGCCATGTCTTCCCTGGACCGGAAACAATGATCTTGGGAACGGTTTCGGGCTAACAGCCCTCATCAGCCAGGCTAGCTGGAATCCAGTGGCAAAGTTAGCAAGGGACCCACGTCTGGGCATACCCTGCCAACTTAGGGTGAACAAAGCAAACACAAGAAGATGATTGATGGTGGTTGGGGTCAATTCATGGTGTTATCACTGTATTATTCTGTGTTTTATGTATAAATACTTTGTACATTGACTTTGTGATAAGTCTGTCTGCTCATGCCAAGCTACCCAGAGGGTGAACAGGGGATATCTAAAGTGTGTATCCCCCATACCCTGACTAGAAGCAAGGGTCTCTATTTGGACAAAGGTACCTACCTATGCCAACTAGAGATCCCCATTTCTAACAGTATGTATGTCTGTGGAAGGTACATGTCATTGAAACCTGTAAAGACTGTTTTGGATGCCATAGGCCTGGATAAGTTAGTTGGAGGTGAGGACTACAACTACCCTACCCATACAGGAGATATGGATTTTTTACATTCCTAAGGCTATGTGTGGGAACACACACATTGGAATGAGGAGAGTAGAGCTTCCTCTGTGCACATCAAAGTTATATTTTATTCAAAGAAGATTTACTGGTCAGTGGGCCAAGAAGATCCCCTATGTTTCTAGCTTCTGAAACCACAAGCAGACACCAATGGGTGCTAGTCTCCTGCTGAATGAGGACCAGCAACCTGCAAGTCAAGATCATTAACTAAGGCAGGGGCACCAGTCATCTGCCTGTCTGCCAAGGCTAAGGGATTCTGTGAGAAGGTGGAGAGCACTTGAATAAATTTGCTTCTAAAGAGGAGCTTAATTCAGGCATGAATGGGTTAACTGTTAGAAAAAGTTAGGTATATTTGGAGGTTCAGCCTGGCAGGAGTCCTGTGTTGTAGACGAATCTAGGACCCTATTTAAATATCCCCGATTTATGCCCTTATGTGGTTATATCAAATCATATTCTTATAAAGGCATAAGAATCATACACATATTAAGTCATAGCCAATGCAGTCCAAATACGGCAAGGCTACTCCCATAGACTCCTAGAAAGCACAACGCATTCTTAAACAAACCAAGCCTCCAGCAGCCCGGGAATTCTCCCTGCTTCTATATTGATTGTCCTAGAACTCCTAGAGTCCTGAAAGAACTGCAAGTTCTTATTGACGTCTTATGTGCCAACCTTACGTCAAACTTGGCACCTTCCAGGTATAAATATACCAGCATCTGCCCTAGCAAAACACACGGTGGTTTGGAGCAGATCGGCTATCTACTTGCCCGACGCCCTGCTGAAGCGAGTGACGAAGGAAGCCGACCCTCCCATTGATGCACTGAGAGAGACGCTGTCTTTTCTCCTGCCGAGAAATCCAGCTCCAGTGTTTCCCCGTCAACCTCGCGGGTTGCTGGGAGATCGAGTCCTGAGAGAGAGAGATACAAGACCTCCTTCATTCTATAACCAAGGTACGGAGCTGATTAGACTCTTAGAGAATTCTTGATTCAGATTCCTGGCGGAAACTATCTTAACTCAAACTACAACTCATTTACTCCGTCCCATGTACTAGGCTTAGGTTAGGTACACCGGGGTAGGCGTATCTTAGAAACACCAGTTGAGTACGTTTAGTCAACTTTTAACATTGTATGTATTTTATCCGTTTCAAGTATCTTATGGCTTAGAAACCATATAAATGCTTTTACAGTATTATTTCATAATACTTCTTTTACTGTACGCACTTTACTTTATGACAAGTATTGCAATTTTGGCAATTCACTTCTCTTGCATGAGAAAGAAGACTGCTCAATAAATAACCACGTTTATTGAAAACGCCCGTCTCTCTATTTATCTGCACTCCTGGAGAAACTAAGCATGCACGATTGACTGAGTGAAATAGCCATCTATTGTTTCCGCGACTCTGGAGATATACTCCTTGTTCTAGGGGAGCAAAGTTGTCATGTTTATGCGGTTGTCAGAAACTAATCCCTTCTTGTGAATTTGAGAAAGCTTATAGTGACCTCTGAGCTACCTGGCATTCATAATTAAGTCAAACATATTCAATAGAGACCTAGTCGACCTCAGTCCTACGTCTAAACTATTGTTTATGTTATTCCAATGCGCAGAGCCTATTGGGAATATAGGAACTACACTACACCTGGATGACTTCTGCATTACCAAAAAAAAAAATAGGGCCTTCTGATTGGTGGAGACAGCTTGATATCTATTTTGTCTTGTCACTGGAACTGTGGAACCAATTGGGTTGCAGTATGGGGTCGGTCGCCTCCAGGGGGGTTGACCACAGGGCCTGACTGCAGGCCAGGCCCTGCAGTCAAACTCTCAACAAGCAAAGGCAAAAGTGGAGTGCGCAAAGTTTTGATGCTCCATGCTCTTCTCTGAGCACCGAGTTCAGCCAAAACTCTGCCTTCCATGGGCAGATTGGAGTTTGCCAGCACCCGCTCACCTTTAGTCCCACCTTGTGGTGTCACTGTGATGTCAGCATAACACTCATATCAAACAGCACAGGCCACTTTCAGATTTGTAGGGCATTAGAGAAGGAGCCAGAAGGGCTTGTAAATGTGTCAGGCCATGCTGGGATGTTACCGGTCAAACCTCGGCCTGAACGCATCTGTTTAGTTTCGCCAATGGCGGGTCTGGGCAGAGGCAGTCCTGTACCAAAACGACACCATTAGTGTTTGTGTGTCCTGCTTTCTGCATTACCATGCCAACTGCAGCCTAACAGTGTCCTGGCCCCAAGGCATACTAGCCATGGGGGCACAACAGGGCTGTCCAGCCTGAGTGAGTATTCCACCTCCCAGGCATTTAAGGTCTGGGAGCAGGCAGAACTTGTACATTGCCTGATTAGAAGTTGTGTAATGGGACTTATTGTGGAAAGAAGGGGGTTCCCCGATGGGTTTTAGTGATATGGGCAGGCAGAAGGGGAGAAACAACTTAGAGAGAAAACAAAAGAACAACCCTGCCCTTGATATATTAAGGTCCCAGGTGGGATCCAACTAATACTGGAGGAGTGGTGTATCTAGGAACCAGAACTGCACAGAATACAGGGCAAGTCAATGTACATATATATCAGGAGAGTTTAGACTTTTTAGTATGTATATTATTTATTAGTTTATTTTGATTTTATGTATCGAAAGGGCAATGTACAAAAAGCAACTTAAATTTTTTTGAATACACATAGTATATACATCATCAAATATACATGATAAAAAGGAAAAGATAAAATGGAGAAACAGAATTCTAAACCTGTGACCGGTCCTACCCAGCAAAGTGTTTATACAGCATTCATTCTTTGACATTCATTCCTGTCATTATGCTCATTCCCACATTCTTACATACAGCTTTCATTCCCTAATATAATCCTAGTATATACAACATGGCGAGGTTCCTAATATTTACAACATGGAGATGTTAGGTTTGTTCCATGGGTCTTGGTAATGTTTCCAGTGGCTAACGACAGTTAAGGAGATCCTGATGGATATAGGGAAATCCTGATGTATACAGATCTGTCGTTTTCCTGGATGCGTAAGCCACGAAAGCCGACGCGCGTTTCGGTGTCAGGCCAGGTGGCCACACCTTCATCAGGGCTGAGAGTTTTTTTGCTGGGAGGGGGACAGGTACAGAATCTAGGAATAAAAACAATATCTTAGACTTCCATCCAATATGTAGTTTTCACATCATATACATTGACATGCCTTATACTTTCAATAGATACGTCTTCTTGGATTTTATACATAAGGTTAAATCATCATTTTCTGGTGGCTGTGCAGTGCTAGATAACCTAGGGGTACTCCCTGGATACGACTTTCCATTCAGTAATGTCAGTATTGAGGCAATTAGATAACCCGGTTTTGATGAACCATCAAACGCATACCGTACATTCTTTCTCTCTTACATATACTAGTAGTAATTCCCTCATACAGACACATCTTCAGTCTAGAGCATATTGTCTGGTCCTTCCCTACAGAGTTATAGCTATTTTCAAGTTACCTTTCTCAAACTCTTCTTTAAGAATTTGGGGTTCATTTTAGGGGCCTAAAATTCCAACTGTCAACTAAATCAAAACATTTTTTTAGGCTAGTAGTGTTAGAAGCCACACAAAGATTACTGGCTACTGGAATTGGAGTCCTTCTCAGAATACCTTCTCAAGAGAAAGACCGAGAAATTACGCAAGGATATTCGACTTTTCTCCCAAGAAAGGGCTTACCCATACCTGGGGACCAATTTCTATACTAACCAGGAGGACAATACATCAAAGGGACAGGCACCCAGATGGGACCAGAGAAAAGTCACCACCTTCTCGGAGACCACGGACTCTGATGGAGACGCCCCTGAGGAGTATGATCCTAGCTACGATCAAGGACAAAATACAAATCGGGGAAATAGAAATGGAAACTATGATAGGAATTACCAACAGAACCGTTTTTTAGGGAACCGTCGGGGCAACGGTCGCCCACCCTCGAGAACCCCACGAACAAGGAATTACCATCAGGGTCAAGGACAACGACAGATGTACGTACAGACCCGCCATCAACAGTATTGGCGAACATAAAAGGGCTCCCTGTGTTCAACCTATCTGGAGAATCCATAGACCCTATGGCCACCCAACTTCTAACGAAAGGCCTATCGTTTGTACCATCTGCTAACTTCAACAAATTTGAACTAAATAGGGACTTACAACTATTTTTCAGGAAGGTTCGCCTTCAAAAATTCTTCTTGGATGCCCCTGTGGCTAATTGTGAGGATAACAGATCTGGATGTAAACCTCCTTCTTCATTCACCCCCTCATTAGAAATGGTGGGCCCTGAAGTTAACATCTTCGAGAAAACAGTCATGAAAAAGATCAACAAAATGACACAATATGTGCCCATACCGAAAGCAAACCTGCCTAAACAAGAAGATAAAGCCCTTAAGGAACTCAAACTAAATAAAGATATCACTATCAAACCATGTGATAAAGGGGGTGGTATTGTTCTATTCAACACCTCAGATTATAAAAGAAGAATGACTGAACTCCTATCTGCCTCAGGCCACTATATACCTGTCAAAAGAAACCCTGAAAATGCCTTAAAAAGACGCATATTGACCATGGTGCAGAGAGGGGTCAACCAAAACCATATTTGCGAGGCGGAAGCAGAATTTCTCACTCCTAGTAACACCAAAATACCTATTATTTATGGAGTTCCGAAAACACACAAATGTACTGTTGACCCACCCATGCGACCCATTGTCTCGACGATTGGCTCCGCCACTGAGCCACTGTCAAAATACATTGATAGATTCCTAAATCCGATGGTTACAGAACTGAAATCGTATGTTCGAGACACAGGACACTTTATTCAACAGGTGGAAGGTACTCCATTCAGAGAGAATGCTGAAATAATGGTCACCCTAGATGTTGAATCGTTGTATTCAAACATCCCCCAAGATGGTGCCTATGAGGCCATTGAAACTATATTGGCCAGAAACAATGATATCACCAATGGTGAGTTCATCCTGCAATGCCTCAAGATTGTTCTCTTTGAGAACTACTTTGAATTTGACAAAATCCTGTACAGACAGGCTACTGGAGTTAGCATGGGAGCGAGCTGTGCACCCAGTATAGCTTGTCTGTACATGGGAGAATTCGAAAGAATTAATATTTTCAATGAAATGGCTCCCTTTTATGAGAACGTCAAACACTGGAAGCGATTCATTGACGATATCTTTTTCGTTTGGAACGGTACCCAAGAAGAACTTGATGAATTTATTGAATGGCTGAACATGGCGAATACCAACTTGAAATTCACTAGCCATACCAGTAAATCCAAGATTGAGTTTCTAGATATCTGGATCGAGCATCACGACAACATCATCAAGGTATCCCTTTATACTAAGCCCACAGCACGAAACACCTTGCTTCAATATGCTAGCTTCCATCCGCGGAGTCAAAGGGACAGCATCCCATACAGCCAGTTCCTTCGTATTAGAAGGAACTGTTCCGATATACGTGATTTTCTGACCCAAGCAGATATTTTGAAAGAAAAACTGCTCTTTCGCGGGTACCCAGCAAGATTGATCAAAGATTCGTTCAAACGGGCGAGATATACTGACAGAGAGGCAATGTTTAGACCAAAAAACACTGAAAAGACGAATCAACTTGTTTGTATCACTCGTCATTCGGAAATGAACCACAAAATCCGACAAGCCATCAACTCCAGCTGGCATATCCTCAATTTGGAAAATGACAGGACCCACCTGGATAGACCTATATTTGCCTTTAGAAAGAATCTCAATCTGAAAAACCACCTGGTAAGAGGCAAATTACAAGAAACGGCGGAGAAAACCCAAAGTTCCTTAACTGGATTGGAACCCATCTATGGCAACCATAAATGTGGGACATGCCATGCTTGCCCACAAGCTATTGTGGGTGAAAAGGTCAGCACTAACACTCGCACTATCTCTGTGCGACATAATGCTACCATGACCAACTGTCGCACCAGCAATATCATATATCTGGTATTGTGCCCCTGCAATCTCCCCTATGTAGGGGAAACTGGGAGAGAATGTCGTGTGCGAATAGGGGAGCATAAAGCAAACATCAGAAACAAGAAAATTGCAGCCCCCATTGTAGCACATTGGTTAGAAAAAGGACGTAATGAACTGGAACTACATTGGTTCATCCTGGAAAAAATAAAAGCTGGCCCAGGCAGCGACCCTGTTAACCTCCGAAAAAAACGAGAGGTATTCTGGATATTTTTTCTGAACGCAGTGGACAAGGGATTGAATGAAGAATGCCCATGGCATCAGGCTCTGTTATAAAGAACTCCGCTTCATTCTACTCTCTCCCAGAATATCACCATATATTTTATATATGATCTAACTGTAATCACTTCCATTGGTTCTCTGTTTCATACTATAGACAGTCATGCCTATTCATTAGGAGGTACCATGAAAATATAACTATCTGAGCTATACAATCGTGTCACTAGTTGACACCACTGAAAAATGGATCGACCTTATCTACTTTAGGTCTTTCTACCTAAATGCACCTTTCGAAGATGGCCACCGTCTATCTTGGTTAATACATGGACCCTCTTGTTTATTATACTGGCCTCAGTGGCCAATGGCCATGCAGTTCATATGAAATATCCCCCACGTTATGGCTAAGAATGAAATGATATTATTAGCAGAGGTTGTGCAAATGTCAAGAAAATTTGATATTTGGGGGAACGAACTGAAACCTCTAGCATCAGACTTAGTAAATTCAACACACCACTCCCAGATGGCCCCCGCTCATCTACGAAGGAGATCTGTGTCCTACGTCTATTTTCATTAGTCTCCAAACTGCTGAATAATATTACGGGAAACACACAGCTGAACACGATCATGGGACGCTTTGAGGACCGCCTATATAAACCCCAGTAGATATAACCTACACGAGACGGTGGTTTCCGGTTGCAGTTGGTCGGCGGATCGGCGCCGACGGAACCCCAAAGGAGGACGAATCTCGGACACCCTCAGGTAAGAACCCTCTCTCGACAGGCATAGGTAACCACTCACTTAGGTAGCCCATATGGCAACCCCATGCCCCTCCTTCCACAGATAGGGAAATTTTGATCTCATATCGGAATAACACAGCTGCTCTTTATCTTCTCCCTTCTCCCTGATGGTAGGGTCCCCTCACCAACCTCTTCCTATGCAGCCGAGGCTCGTTCAAACTGCCGTCCTCCGTTTGAAAAACAACTGGATCCCATGCTCGGGTAAGCTGCTAGATTAACCAGAGAGAGTATTATTATGGATTTACTCAGTGTAATGTCTATGTAAAAGTATTGAACCCTTAACATATCCTTGATTTTAATTACCCCCGTATTTACCCATTAGGTTCTCTTTTCTGATCACTTTAAAAATTACGCCTGGAAGCCAGCATATCTGACCCACAGTGACATTGGAAGGGAATGTGACCCTCTCCCGGTAAGCAACAAATAGTATAGAGGATCTCTGTAATAGAGCCAAATAATAGGAGCTTAAACTAGAAATACCTAAACGATCAATAAAAGTAGTGCCTAAAATATTATTTCCCTCCCAAATTAGATACCTTAGACAATTACCGCAAAAACCCAGTATTGAAACCCAGTACACCATCACCTTCCTTAGAAGATTATTGGAAACAGTGCCATTGGTAAGTAGCAAAGGACAGGGAGAGAGGCTTGAACATCCTGTGATACAGATACTCATATGCAATACGGGTCTATATTCTGTAAAAATAAACAATGGAACTTTCTCTAGAAATATATATAAAACTGAGACCGTGTCCTTTGATTAGAAAAATTACTTATTGTTCATTAAGGACCATATTCATGTAGAGCTTTCTGTTATTTCAGGAAAACCATATATTCAACTAATAAAATCAGATGGTGCCTTTAGCCTACCACACGGATTAAGTTGGAAATGACCGTGCACTTACTACGATAGGTAATATTTCCATATAATAATTGTTGTATCCAGTAGCCTAATAATCACACTAGGTTGGGCGAAAATACTTTATGATACTTTCTCTTACCTACTGTCCAGCTTTAGGCCGTTCTTGTCAAACAGAGAAACCTTCCACTACCTTATTTAGCCAGTAATCTTTGTGTGGCTTCTAACACTACTAGCCTAAAAAAATGTTTTGATTTAGTTGACAGTTGGAATTTTAGGCCCCTAAAATGAACCCCAAATTCTTAAAGAAGAGTTTGAGAAAGGTAACTTGAAAATAGCTATAACTCTGTAGGGAAGGACCAGACAATATGCTCTAGACTGAAGATGTGTCTGTATGAGGGAATTACTACTAGTATATGTAAGAGAGAAAGAATGTACGGTATGCGTTTGAGGGTTCATCAAAACCGGGTTATCTAATTGGCTCAATACTGACTTTACTGAATGGAAAGTCGTATCCAGGGACTACCCCTAGGTTATCTAGCACTGCACAGCCACCAGAAAATGATGATTTAACCTTATGTATAAAATCCAAGAAGACGTATCTATTGAAAGTATAAGGCATGTCAATGTATATGATGTGAAAACTACATATTGGATGGAAGTCTAAGATATTGTTTTTATTCCTAGATTCTGTACCTGTCCCCCTCCCAGCAAAAAAACTCTCAGCCCTGATGAAGGTGTGGCCACCTGGCCTAAAACCGAAACGCGCGTCGGCTTTCGTGGCTTACGCATCCAGGAAAACGACAGATCTGTATACATCAGGATTTCCCTATATCCATCAGGATCTCCTTAACTGTCGTTAGCCCCTGGAAACATTACCAAGACCCATGGAACAAACCTAACATCTCCATGTTGTAAATATTAGGAACCTCGCCATGTTGTATATACTAGGATTATATTAGGGAATGAAAGCTGTATGTAAGAATGTGGGAATGAGCATAATGACAGGAATGAATGTCAAAGAATGAATGCTTATAAACACTTTGCTGGGTAGGACCGGTCACAGGTTTAGAATTCTGTTTCTCCATTTTATCTTTTCCTTTTTATCATGTATATTTGATGATGTATATACTATGTGTATTCAAAAAAATGTAAGTTGCTTTTTGTACATTGCCCTTTCGATACATAAAATCAAAATAAACTAATAAATAATATACATACTAAAAAGTCTAAACTCTCCTGATATATATGTACATTGACTTGCCCTGTATTCTGTGCAGTTCTGGTTCCTAGATACACCACTCCTCCAGTATTAGTTGGATCCCACCTGGGACCTTAATATATCAAGGGCAGGGTTGTTCTTTTGTTTTCTCTCTAAGGTGTAATGGGACTTAACCCGAGAGCTGTGTCACAAACCAGAGTGTTAGGATATGAAAGTTCAGAAAGTCCAGCCCCCTATCTTCTAAACACTACACTCCTTGAACCCTGGAGATTCCGCACAGTCCAAGCATTTGCTGCCCCACCATGGTGCTGAGGGTGACAGTGAAAGCCTATCTCCTGGGTAAGGATGAGGTGCACAGGAAGACACGCCTCTTCCAGCTGCAGGATCCAGAAGGCATTGCACCATCCACTACCAGGACCTGCACAAGAAGGTGGCAGAGGTTCCAAAGTCTGCGGGGGATGACCTGCAAGATGTTTTAAAAAGGTAAGGGGGCACGCTTATATATTATATACCTACAACATCGTAAAGTGGGTGGGCTCTCCCCTAGAAATTCTGTTGTGTCCTTTGTTTTGTTTTGGTTGCGGTCACCACTTACGAAATCTTTACATTCTGATGATTGACTCACAACGATTTTGAGAACATGTTATGTTTAAAATACTCAGGAGACTTTATTGTCATGCAACATTTTCCTCTAGTCCTGGCTAGTGACGTACAGCACCCTTGTAATCTGGGACTTGTAACAAGGGACCATGGGAACTGCAGTGTAAAGATGGCACAGAGCGGAAGTGTTGTCATTACTTCACTTGAGGTGTTACATTGCAGGCTCTACCTGAAATTCGAGTCTACCTCACCAATCGCTACACTCCCTTGAAACAAAATTCACATTCACTCAGCTTTATTAGGATTAACCCCATGTTCATGCAAAATAGAGGGCTCTGAAGATCAAGGCGGCATATTAGAAATCAACACTACATTTTAAGCTGTTTGGGAGACGTACTGAATGTTAATACGGCTCACCCCTCACAATTAGAATGTCACCAATCACAGGACTTCTCCTTTGCCACAGAGTAGTTTGTCAAAGAGGGCTGTGGTGAATGAGGCGATGCCCGTCCAAGGACCTATGCAGAATAAGTCTGGGAAGCAGCCACAATGCTAGGGGTGGCAGAGCAGTACTCCACCAGCTTGCAGAATTCTGCAGAATGTGAGTTTTTCAGTAACTTCATGGAATTCCTCAGAGTGAAACTTCACTAGCTTCGCCCAAGCCTAGTAAATATATCACACACCCTCACCATGCACTGCTGATTACCTCACATATTGCATCACTCAGGACATCTTCTATGACCATGAAATAAGCACTGCAATGGGAACGTCAAAGACAGTACCTGCACAGCATGGCATGGCATGGACAGGGCTTGAGTATCTGGTGGAAATGAGTCCTCAATTAACTGTTATATACAGATTGAACACTGTGTGCAGTACAGGTTACCATGTTATCTGTGGTTGAGAGTCAACAAGAATTTGTCTACCCATGAAGTGTATAGTATGGGGTCAATGTTTTACATAACACATGCTTACTACACCTAAGGGACTTGTATCCATGATGGCATTAATGATACAGCCCCACTCCCTCACCCTTAATTGGCCCCATGAACCCCTCCCCGGGGCCAAATATATTGAAAAAGGGTTAGCAGGCCCTCCCGAAACCTTATTAGTCTCCTGGGAACCCATCCCTGGGGCCAAACCAATTAAAAAGGGGAGGGCGAAGTGTGGCTCTGATCCAAGAGCCTTCATTGGCCCAGGAGACCCCCTCCTCTGGGACTGTGTTTTGTTTACAAGGGGACAGACACTGCACAGTCAATTAAAAAGGGGAGTGGTTCATGTAAACCCCTTCCCAAGCTGTGTCAGGCCCCGGGAACTCATCCCATGGGGTCAAAGCCAATTAAAACCCTAAGGGGGAATGCATCACCCCTCCACAAGCATTTGTGGGACCCGGAAATCCAATCCCAGGGCCAAATTGAATAGAAAAATTGGGGGGCATATGTCCCCCTTCTCACAGCCTTATTAGGCCCCATGGAACCCATCCCCCATGGCTGTATAATTAATAAAGGAAGTGGGTGCAATGCCTCCCTCCTGGAGCCTAATTAGGCCCCGGGACCCTGTCTCCTGGGTTGTGACTTATTTAAAAGAGGAGAAGAGCTGAATGGCTCCCTCCACAAGCTATTATAGGCCCCAGGGACTCCATCGCCTGGGCTGTATCTTAGAGCCTTGGAAGAGAAAAATATCTTGTTGGCTCATGAACTGACTCTAAGGGAGCTGGACCTGAAGGCAGCGAAGCTGTCAGAGTCCCGCCGGAATGGTTGCACCAAAAATGCAGTGTCCTGTAGTAAAGGAAGGCTCCTCATACCCAGGGACATAGTCTCGGACCTTGAGGAAGGGGATGAGATAGACAGGTGGTGTGAGGTTTATGAAGTATCTCTAAAGATGCATAGGCCCCCTGAGGAGGATTGGTGAGTTAGTCTCTGGCGTTATATACCTAAGGGGCGTGGGGCGCTCTATAGGCCCAAGAGAAGGGGAACAGGAAAAGGTATCCCCCAATGTAGGGGACTCTTGCTAAGAAATATGGTCTCAACTCAGAAAACTACAGGTTGAGGTTTTCCATCCTTGGGGGATTTTTTGGATTACTTGTGTTAGGCACTGGATGTTGGGTAAAGTGTAGTGAGGCAAACACCTGTGAAAGACTTTACAGTTTGATCACTGGAGACCACATGTTCAGTCGTTGTTTTCCAGAACTACACCAACACCTGGTTGATTGCAAGCTTACTAATCCCAGGGAGCTTGCACAGGAGAAAGACCTCTAGGCTAGTACTAGCATGCCAGGAAAGCAATGGAGAGTGATCCTAGGGATGGTGGTCCAGGGTCTCTCTGACAGAGTGAGGGTGAGGTGAACAGTGACACAGACAGCTTCCAGTATGGTGTGGGTGGAAAGTGTTCCCATGTTCCTTTTTAAGACAGGAGGGTTAGGGTGAGAGGAGGGCCAATGTGCCCCATTTTAAGCCCTGGTGCTTGGATTGCTCCCAGCTCAGCTGGGGGACAAGCTACGGAACCTGGTCTGTACCAAGATTCCATCCCCTGGAGGGAGGTCCATGCTGTCAGGATAGCTGGGAGAAGCAGCTGTCCATCATGCCCTGAAAGCACTTGTTTCTGAGGCTCCTTTTCCCAAGGGAAGGGTACTGAGACTCAGGTGGTCAGTAGGTAAACACAGTCCCAGTGGAAGGACAAGTGGTTCAGGGTTGCCAGCTCTGAGCACAGAGCTTCCATAAATTTACCCTGGTGAGGCCATTTATGATGTGGGGGTGCTCCCTGCACTGTCACAGATACAGAGATCTGGAAACCGCGCCTAGCAGACACCTGCATGACACAAACAGAGAGTGTCACCCAATCAATCAATCAAACAAGCTTTATTCGGTGCAAAATATACCACCATAAAAGCATTCGAATCAGAGGGAACGATTAAATTTTTTTAAAATAAGAGTATACAATCAAATTTAAAAACGCAAAACTTCATGCTCAATCAATACATCAAGATAGAGTACACATTTGCATAATACATAGTGCAAATAAGCAAGATGGCCTATGTCATATAGATACAAAAAGTGCAAAGTGCTAGAATATTGTATGTCCCGGTATAATACACAGTACAAATAAGCAAGGTGACCTGTATCATATAGATACATAAAGTGCATAGTGCTATTGTATGTCCCAGTAAACGATACATGACATAAATATGTATACTCATCTGGCTTTTCATATAACAGTGCATCTGAATGTGAATAAATCTTTCTTATTATTATTGCCAATAATATAAACAAGATGACAGCGTTCATTATTTTCTAATTTTCCAGACCACATACCAAATTAAAAGTATGTTTATAATGAAAAAGCATGTTGGATAAAAATAGAGGTTTTAAAACAGATTTCGGATATCCCTATACAAGCTACAAAAGAGTACAAAATGCCCCGGTTACTTACCGGTAATCTTCATTACTCCGAGTCCATGTCTTCCTCGCCACAGTAATTACCCATGAGCCTCCGGCTCCACACAGAACTCCAAGTACAAAAACAGCGCTCTAGTCACCCTCTCCCTCGTCCAAGATGGCCCCCAGTGGCTCCAGCCAATCCCATAAAGGGACACAGAAGCACCAACACGACCTGAAGAACCAAGCCGCAGACACGAAGCCACCACCAGGGCCGGGAGGGAAGGGAAACTATACTGTGGCGAGGAAGACATGGACTCGGAGTAATGAAGATTACCGGTAAGTAACCGGGGCATTACCTCCTCGTCCTGTCTTCCTCGCCACAGTAATTACCCATGAGCCGATACCAAAGCAATCAGCTTCATGCAAGGAAAACACTCCACAGAATCATGCAGAGAAACATATTACAAGCACAAGAGGTACAAAATTTCCACAGAAACATACACCTCAAGGAATCCCAGCCGAAAGAACAGAAGAGGCAAAGGAAACAGAACCCCCACCCCCAATCCTAAGGCGACAATGGGACATGAAAGTATGCGGGGACGACCAAGTGGCAGCCCGGCAAACAACCACCCTGGACACCTCCATAAAAGTGGCCCACGATACAGAAACAGAACTGGTGGACCGACCCTGAACATGATGAGGGGGAAGGTCAGAAACAGAACCATAAGCCAACAGCATGGCCCCTTCAATCCAACGACTGACAGTGGACACGGAGGGCTACAGGCCCCGACGAGACAAACCAAAATTGACAAACAAATTGTCAACCTCACAAAAGGAAGAAGTGCGAGATGAAGAAACCAACAAGCATGACGCACATCCAACAGGAGGAGAAGGTAATCCTCAGTCGAGGAAGGATCAGGACAAAGAATCGGAAGAACCACTTCAGCAGAACGGTGAAACAATAAACCACCTCAGGAATAAACGTAGGACGAGGGCGCAAAATCACACGATCAGACAAATGACCAAAAAATGGAGCAGACGGCAGGAAGGGACCCAGCTCACCAATACGCCTGGCAGAGGCAAGAGCCACAAGAAACACCACTGTGAGTGTCAAGAACTCCAGGCCCACCGACACCAAAGGCCCGAAAGGAGCCGACTGCAAGGAACCCAACACCAGAGGAAGGTCCCAAGGAGGAGAACATTTGAAAGGACGGGGACGTTGCAAAGAAAGCGACATAAAAAGTCGAGCCATCAAAGGATAAAATGTGAACCAAAGGCAGGACATGAAATGCCGGAATGGCGGCCCAACGAGCCCCGAGAGTGGAAATGGTCAAGCCCAAAAGGAAACCATCATCCAAAAAATCCAGAAGACGAGCAGGGTCCAAAGAATCCAACGACAGACCCGTGACACATACACCAAGAGGCAAAGACATCCCAATGCTCAGCATAGGACTCAAGAGTAGAAGGCCTCCGAGACTGCTGAACGATGCCAGCAACCGTAAAAGAACAACCTGCACGCATCAGCGATCCCCACTCAAGAGCCAGGCCCGCAGACCCAGGGACCGGAACATAGGCAGAGGAAGAAGAGGATTCAACAGAGGATAATTCACGAACGGTAACGTCCAGCCCGGAGAAACAGCCAATACCAGCAACAGGGGATACCAAGAACGACGGCACCACCCCGGCGCAACCAGAAGGACAAACGACCCCACCCTCTTGATCTCCTGCAAGACCAACGGAATCAGGGAAAAGGAGGAAAGGCATATAACAGGCCTCCCGGTCAAAGGAACGACAGGGCGTCCACCCTCCAGGCATCCCGGCAAGGCATAATCGTGCAAAAGCAGCTGAGCCTGGCAAAGGACCGGGAGGCAAACAGGGCCACAATCGGACAGCCAAACATCTCCCGCAAGCACCCGAACATCAACCGCGTGAGGGACAAAGACCCCACGAAAGGAAACACCCGGTGCAGACAATCCGCCACAGTGTTCACCGCACCAGGCAGGTAAATGGCAGACAGGGAATCCAGGTCCACCACCGCCTAACAACAAAACCGACGGTAGAGGCAACCGAGGGAGGGAACTCTGCACCCCCCATGAAGGAACACATAAGACATCACCACCTGATCGTCCGTCCAGACCCGCACAAGGCGACCCCGAAGAAGATCCGAAAATCCAACAGACCTAACAGGACGGCCTTCAGCACCATGCAGGTGGGAAACAAAACCGACCGAGGCCAAATCCCTAGAGACGTCGAATCCCCCAGAGTAGCACCTCACCCCAGTAGACAGGCACCGGTAGAGAGAACCCGGGAGGGAACAACCAGAAACGGGCGGCCCCCGGACAGATGACCCAAAACCAACCACCACTCCAGGACCCCCCGAACCGCCGGGGACACGGGGACATGTGAAGGCGAGCCCATGGAACGGTCAACAAGGACGCAGACATCAGGCCCTGAATCCGTAACCACAAGCGCACAGGATGAGAAGGCCCCGAGAACATGGACCGCACAGCAGACAGAATCCGAGCAGGGGGCAAGAACACCATACCCAACGGAGACATGAACAGTGCCCCAAAGAAAGTCAAGTCCGTGCCGGAACCAGGGAGGACTTCGGAACCTTCACCAGGAAGCCGCGATGTATCAGGACAAGGCACACCCTCCGGACAAGCAACACTGCCCCGAAGAGAAGAAGCAGAAATCAAAAGAACGGGACTAACGCCCTCCCTACGTAAACCTCCAATAAGAGGAGCCAGAACCGCAGTAAAAAATTCGGGGCGAAGAGCAGAGGCCAAAAGACAAAACCTGGAACAGACAGCGACGACCCAGGAGTAGAACGGATAAACAACCGAGAATACGGGGAACAGGCATATGCAGAAAAGCATCATATAAGCCCATGGAAGCCAGAATATCCCCTGGAGAACTGAGATCCACAGTGCGTCGCGTCACCAGGAAGAGGAAGGAACAAACCTCCAACCCCAACCGATCCACGGGTACGGGAATCAAGGCAGGCCCCAGAACAAAGGACTCGACACCCTCCAAAAGAGCCATCCGCCTCAGAGCGACCCTGGGACAAGGAGCGGGCCTGAAACAGTGAGGGGGAGACAGGGGAAACCAAGACGCACATCTGCCGGACACCACCTGTAGCACCCACTGAACTGACACAGTCTCGCGCCAAGAGATCACGAAGCAAGCGAGGCGACCCCCAACCGGACCCACTCAAGGAGTGAACCCGTCAGGATGTCGAAGCGGGAGCGGAGGAGGTAGAAGCACCAGAGAACCGGGAATAGACAAAGGAAGGACCACCCCGTCCACGCCCCCTCCCAGGAAAGGCAGACCATTGCACGGCCCCCACGAGAATGACCCAAAAAAAAAACCCTTCTGGATACCAAAGGCTCGAAAGCGACCAGCACGACCAGGTCAACACCATGTCCCTTAAAGGGGACCCAAACAAATAGACCCCAGAAAACGGGATCACCATCAGGAGACCTCAATGCGCCGCAACAGACATCCAGGAATGGAGCCACAACAGACGTCTCGCAGCAAACGAAGACCCAGCCGCAGACGCCGCCGCCCCCAATGAATCAAAGAGACATCAGAAAGCATACGAACCCGCTGCCCCATCCACGACAAAGCAGCAGATATATTCACCCCTCGGGCCAATAATCCAGCCAAAGACTGAAATGACTGAAGCAAGGATAGGAATGCGTAAGAGGAATAAGCAGCAGCCCTGAAAGAGAGAGAAGCAGCCGCAAAAGTGCGCCTAACCGCACCATCCACCTTACGATCCACAGGATCCACAGGAGAGGAATCCCCAGAAACAACAGCCCCACGAGAGGAGAAACCGTTATCAAGGACTCAACCCCAACCCAGGACGGGAAGTCAACAACCAAGTCAAGCAGAGGACAGCGTTTACACCAAAAAACGCGGAAGAGTCCTCGTACACCTCATACCATGCAACATCCGAATCCCCAAATTAGAAGAATGGATAGTCAAAGAAGCAGGCGCAGGACGCTGAAACTGTGAAAACAGAATGGCCACCAGAGGTACAACAGAAGCAGGGAACACCAAGTATTTGCGAATGTGACCCAGCACCTCCTCCAGGTCGGCACCTTGCACAAAGCGACCCCTGACATCAACCTACGCATCATTAGTAGAAGCAGCAGGAGCAGCGCCTTCAACCCTTGCCCATGTATCAGGAGGGACAGGAACCTGACCAAGCAATGCCGCAGTCACAGCAGAAACAATCACATGCTGCAACAATTCCAAAGAAGGAATTAGCACCCCCGAACCAGAAGCCACCATCAAGGAACCAGGAGCCGGACAAACAGGCGAACCACCCTCCATCACAGTCTCCCACGAGTGAAGTAGTGGAAAGACAAAAGGCAAGGAATGTGACAACACGGCCGGCAGAAAAAGGACGTGAGGTTGCTAGGTAACCATATAAACAGTCCCCGCCCGACCCACACCAACAGAAAGTCAGCATGAAGATCTGCGCGCATGCGCAAAAACAGCCCCATACCGTAACCGGCATCAGGAGCAACGGACACCCGAAGGCGCACTCACTGTACCACTGCACAGAACCGGCAGCAGGCAACAAGAGAACGGGAGCCTCCGGCCCCCAAGTAAGAAATCATACATACACAACGGGAGACTCCGGGGCCCAGAGCAAACGCACCCGGCCGTGCCACGTCCGCTCAGCAGGACGCGCGGCCGGAAGGAAAACACACATAAACGGTAGAGCAGGAACCCATGCGTCCAGCACAATGAGTCGAAAAACGACCCCAGCCGCAAACAGACGCCACAGAAGCCCGCTAAAGCAGGACTAGAGGCGTGTAGGCAGAAGAAGGGGGAATACAAACATAAACATAAAGAAAGACGCGGAATGAAAAACAACAATCAATAACACACTAAAACTACATCCCCCAACTTGATACCCAGGGACATAAGGGGCTGCACAAGCAGGACCCCAGCCCCACTCACCTGACCAGCAGGGAACACAGCACTCGGAGAAGTGCAGAAAAAAAGAACAGGTCGTGTTGGTGCTTCTGTGTCCCTTTATGGGATTGGCTGGAGCCACTGGGGGCCATCTTGGAGGAGGGAGAGGGAGACTAGAGCGCTGTTTTTGTACTTGGAGTTCTGTGTGGAGCCGGGGGCTCATGGGTAATTACTGTGGCGAGGAAGACAGGACGAGGAGGTAATGCAGTGTGGATTGGGGGGACTTTCCATCACACGGGCAGTTTCGGAGTTTATGACACCACTTTTCCATTTTAGGGAATACTATAATATAGTGTCACCCTTTAGTGGGAGGTTATTCCCCCTGAAAGTCATGGCTTGACAGACACCAGTTCAACCTTGGGGTAATACCCTGGGCTGAGCTGCCAGTCTCAAACTACCACCCCAGAACTGCTAGGAAGGAAAATGTTGGACTTGGCCCTACCTGCAGGGTCACCCCCAAACTTTAAGCCTCCATCCTTCTGTTTTCTGATCCCATTTGTGTTGGCTTTTAGAATTCTGCGCACTTTACCACTGCTAACCAGTGCTAAAATGCTTGTGCTCTCTCCTTAAAACATGGAAGAATTGGTGTATACCCGATTAGCATATTTAATTTAGCTGTAAGGCATTAGTAAAGTATCACTTCTTGTGCCCAGGGCCTGTACATTGCCTACTAGTGGACCTGCAACACTAATTGTGCCCTCCCCCATTTAAAAAGCCCTTTGAACATGTCTCAGGTCTGCCATTTCAGCCTGCATTTGCAGTTTTTTAACTGCCATTTTGACCTAACAAAATAAACTTTTATCCAAACCCAAAGCTTCCTTTTTAATACATATGTCACCCCTATGGTAGGCTTCGGACATTCCAGAGGTCAGGGTACAGCGTATTTAAACATGTGGATATGTACTTTTAAATTTTACAAAATCTGGTAGTTTTTCACTACTGCAATGCCTACCTCTCCCGTAGGATAACATTGCAGTTACTTTATTCCATTTAATAAGCTGTACCTTCCAAATGGGAACAGATAACCAGTTCTTGTTTGCAGTCTAAAGAATTGGAATTAAAAGCCCTCTTTAATGGTAAAGTTGGATTTTAATCACAACTTTGAAAATGTCATTTTTAGAAAGGTGTCAGTTTCTTGTCCTAACCATTTGGTGCCCGAATCCTAGTCCTGGTTCACAGGACTAGGTGTAGCTGGCAGTTGGACTTGGTGTATTGCTTCCAAACAGTGAATCAAATTGAAGATAGATGTTGGCAGGATGGGCACTTTGACTTAACAAGGGGGAGGAGTTGTGACATAAGACACTTGAACATCACAAATGCTCTGCCTAAGCATTCTCACAAAGGGTTTGTCACTAGTCTATTCTGACCTCAGACAAGCTGAGGCCTGGGCAGGGAGGAAGAGGATACATCACACCTCAGAGGGTGGAATCATCTAGCAGCTAGAGACGTCGAATCTCCCAGAGTAGCACCTCACCCCAGTAGACAGGCACCGGTAGAGAGAACCCGGGAGGGAACAACCAGAAACGGGCGGCCCCCGGACAGATGACCCAAAACCAACCACCACTCCAGGACCCCCCGAACCGCCGGGGACACGGGGACATGTGAAGGCGAGCCCATGGAACGGTCAACAAGGACGCAGACATCAGGCCCTGAATCCGTAACCACAAGCGCACAGGATGAGAAGGCCCCGAGAACATGGACCGCACAGCAGACAGAATCCGAGCAGGGGGCAAGAACACCATACCCAACGGAGACATGAACAGTGCCCCAAAGAAAGTCAAGTCTGTGCCGGAACCAGGGAGGACTTCGGAACCTTCACCAGGAAGCCGCGATGTATCAGGACAAGGCACACCCTCCGGACAAGCAACACTGCCCCGAAGAGAAGAAGCAGAAATCAAAAGAACGGGACTAACGCCCTCCCTACGTAAACCTCCAATAAGAGGAGCCAGAACCGCAGTAAAAAATTCGGGGCGAAGAGCAGAGGCCAAAAGACAAAACCTGGAACAGACAGCGACGACCCAGGAGTAGAACGGATAAACAACCGAGAATACGGGGAACAGGCATATGCAGAAAAGCATCATATAAGCCCATGGAAGCCAGAATATCCCCTGGAGAACTGAGATCCACAGTGCGTCGCGTCACCAGGAAGAGGAAGGAACAAACCTCCAACCCCAACCGATCCACGGGTACGGGAATCAAGGCAGGCCCCAGAACAAAGGACTCGACACCCTCCAAAAGAGCCATCCGCCTCAGAGCGACCCTGGGACAAGGAGCGGGCCTGAAACAGTGAGGGGGAGACAGGGGAAACCAAGACGCACATCTGCCGGACACCACCTGTAGCACCCACTGAACTGACACAGTCTCGCGCCAAGAGATCACGAAGCAAGCGAGGCGACCCCCAACCGGACCCACTCAAGGAGTGAACCCGTCAGGATGTCGAAGCGGGAGCGGAGGAGGTAGAAGCACCAGAGAACCGGGAATAGACAAAGGAAGGACCACCCCGTCCACGCCCCCTCCCAGGAAAGGCAGACCATTGCACGGCCCCCACGAGAATGACCCAAAAAAAAAACCCTTCTGGATACCAAAGGCTCGAAAGCGACCAGCACGACCAGGTCAACACCATGTCCCTTAAAGGGGACCCAAACAAATAGACCCCAGAAAACGGGATCACCATCAGGAGACCTCAATGCGCCGCAACAGACATCCAGGAACGGAGCCACAACAGACGTCTCGCAGCAAACGAAGACCCAGCCGCAGACGCCGCCGCCCCCAATGAATCAAAGAGACATCAGAAAGCATACGAACCCGCTGCCCCATCCACGACAAAGCAGCAGATATATTCACCCCTCGGGCCAATAATCCAGCCAAAGACTGAAATGACTGAAGCAAGGATAGGAATGCGTAAGAGGAATAAGCAGCAGCCCTGAAAGAGAGAGAAGCAGCCGCAAAAGTGCGCCTAACCGCACCATCCACCTTACGATCCACAGGATCCACAGGAGAGGAATCCCCAGAAACAACAGCCCCACGAGAGGAGAAACCGTTATCAAGGACTCAACCCCAACCCAGGACGGGAAGTCAACAACCAAGTCAAGCAGAGGACAGCGTTTACACCAAAAAACGCGGAAGAGTCCTCGTACACCTCATACCATGCAACATCCGAATCCCCAAATTAGAAGAATGGATAGTCAAAGAAGCAGGCGCAGGACGCTGAAACTGTGAAAACAGAATGGCCACCAGAGGTACAACAGAAGCAGGGAACACCAAGTATTTGCGAATGTGACCCAGCACCTCCTCCAGGTCGGCACCTTGCACAAAGCGACCCCTGACATCAACCTACGCATCATTAGTAGAAGCAGCAGGAGCAGCGCCTTCAACCCTTGCCCATGTATCAGGAGGGACAGGAACCTGACCAAGCAATGCCGCAGTCACAGCAGAAACAATCACATGCTGCAACAATTCCAAAGAAGGAATTAGCACCCCCGAACCAGAAGCCACCATCAAGGAACCAGGAGCCGGACAAACAGGCGAACCACCCTCCATCACAGTCTCCCACGAGTGAAGTAGTGGAAAGACAAAAGGCAAGGAATGTGACAACACGGCCGGCAGAAAAAGGACGTGAGGTTGCTAGGCAACCATATAAACAGTCCCCGCCCGACCCACACCAACAGAAAGTCAGCATGAAGATCTGCGCGCATGCGCAAAAACAGCCCCATACCGTAACCGGCATCAGGAGCAACGGACACCCGAAGGCGCACTCACTGTACCACTGCACAGAACCGGCAGCAGGCAACAAGAGAACGGGAGCCTCCGGCCCCCAAGTAAGAAATCATACATACACAACGGGAGACTCCGGGGCCCAGAGCAAACGCACCCGGCCGTGCCACGTCCGCTCAGCAGGACGCGCGGCCGGAAGGAAAACACACATAAACGGTAGAGCAGGAACCCATGCGTCCAGCACAATGAGTCGAAAAACGACCCCAGCCGCAAACAGACGCCACAGAAGCCCGCTAAAGCAGGACTAGAGGCGTGTAGGCAGAAGAAGGGGGAATACAAACATAAACATAAAGAAAGACGCGGAATGAAAAACAACAATCAATAACACACTAAAACTACATCCCCCAACTTGATACCCAGGGACATAAGGGGCTGCACAAGCAGGACCCCAGCCCCACTCACCTGACCAGCAGGGAACACAGCACTCGGAGAAGTGCAGAAAAAAAGAACAGGTCGTGTTGGTGCTTCTGTGTCCCTTTATGGGATTGGCTGGAGCCACTGGGGGCCATCTTGGAGGAGGGAGAGGGAGACTAGAGCGCTGTTTTTGTACTTGGAGTTCTGTGTGGAGCCGGGGGCTCATGGGTAATTACTGTGGCGAGGAAGACAGGACGAGGAGGTAATGCAGTGTGGATTGGGGGGACTTTCCATCACACGGGCAGTTTCGGAGTTTATGACACCACTTTTCCATTTTAGGGAATACTATAATATAGTGTCACCCTTTAGTGGAAGGTTATTCCCCCTGAAAGGCATGGCTTGACAGACACCAGTTCAACCTTGGGGTAATACCCTGGGCTGAGCTGCCAGTCTCAAACTACCACCCCAGAACTGCTAGGAAGGAAAATGTTGGACTTGGCCCTATCTGCAGGGTCACCCCCAAACTTTAAGCCTCCATCCTTCTGTTTTCTGATCCCATTTGTGTTGGCTTTTGGAATTCTGCGCACTTTACCACTGCTAACCAGTGCTAAAATGCTTGTGCTCTCTCCTTAAAACATGGAAGAATTGGTGTATACCCGATTAGCATATTTAATTTAGCTGTAAGGCATTAGTAAAGTATCACTTCTTGTGCCCAGGGCCTGTACATTGCCTACTAGTGGACCTGCAACACTAATTGTGCCCTCCCCCATTTAAAAAGCCCTTTGAACATGTCTCAGGTCTGCCATTTCAGCCTGCATTTGCAGTTTTTTAACTGCCATTTTGACCTAACAAAATAAACTTTTATCCAAACCCAAAGCTTCCTTTTTAATACATATGTCACCCCTATGGTAGGCTTCGGACATTCCAGAGGTCAGGGTACAGCGTATTTAAACATGTGGATATGTACTTTTAAATTTTACAAAATCTGGTAGTTTTTCACTACTGCAATGCCTACCTCTCCCGTAGGATAACATTGCAGTTACTTTATTCCATTTAATAAGCTGTACCTTCCAAATGGGAACATATAACCAGTTCTTGTTTGCAGTCTAAAGAATTGGAATTAAAAGCCCTCTTTAATGGTAAAGTTGGATTTTAATCACAACTTTGAAAATGTCATTTTTAGAAAGGTGTCAGTTTCTTGTCCTAACCATTTGGTGCCCGAATCCTAGTCCTGGTTCACAGGACTAGGTGTAGCTGGCAGTTGGACTTGGTGTATTGCTTCCAAACAGTGAATCAAATTGAAGATAGATGTTGGCAGGATGGGCACTTTGACTTAACAAGGGGGAGGAGTTGTGACATAAGACACTTGAACATCACAAATGCTCTGCCTAAGCATTCTCACAAAGGGTTTGTCACTAGTCTATTCTGACCTCAGACAAGCTGAGGCCTGGGCAGGGAGGAAGAGGATACATCACACCTCAGAGGGTGGAATCATCTAGCAGCTTCCTCGACTTCAAAAGAAGTCCCAGGTATACATTTTGGACCCCAGACAACAACTCTTCAGTATACTTCTGGCCCTGTGGATTCTCTGCCAGGAAGAATGACTTCTGTGCTGCTGAAAAGGACTGACACTCTGAAGGACTGGCTCCCTGCTGTGCTGTCATGGTGCTGCTTCCCTCTTTCCTGACTGAGAAGGATCGGATCTGCAATTGTTGAACCCCAGACTCCAGAGTGACTCCAAGGGCTAGTTGGCTGGCCTCCTGACTGGAGCCTCAGGGAGTGAAGGCTCCAACAACCTTGAACCCATCACCTGGACTCTGACATCTGTGAGTCCTACCTTGGCAAATGGTGCTGCCGCAGTCGTGGTCCATTAGAAGTGGGCAATGCATTCCTTGAATTGCAAATCTCTCATCAATGGCATCCTTGACCATGCAGGTTCTCGCATTGCAGCTCTTCAGAACTGACGCATCTGACTGCACAATGCATACTCAACGCCGTACTACACATCACAACCCTTCGTCGATAGGATCCTCAATGACTACAGAAGACCTCAAATCGCAGCTCCACAGCTCCTCAGAACTGAGACATCGCCTTGGCTGTGTGGCGCATCTTCGATTAGAGACCTCGCAACTCTTTGCTACCAGGATTTAAGGTACTCTGTTCAACTGGCCTAACTGGGTATGTTAGCCTGAACGTGTGACTTTTTCCCCTTCTGGTACGACCAGATATCCACAGTTGGTGCTTGGCACTATTTTCACTGAAATCTTAAACTCACATGTCTCCATTTTAACTGATTGGATTTTTATTGTTTTGGTCTTGATTTATTTATAGAAAATTACAGTTTTTTTTAAATTGGTGCAGGATTTTTCTTGACTTGTGTTCTCACTTATTTACTGTTTGAAGTACTGCATAAATACTTTACACATTGCCTCTAAGTAAAGGAGTGCCAAGCTACCTGGGTGGAGAACAGGTTAATTTTGGGTTTGCTTGTGCCTCACCCTGACAAGACACTGGTTGCTGTTTGAAAAGGGTTTTACCCCTCTCAACCAGTAACCCAATTTCTCATACATGTTTTCTAAGTAAAATGTAATAAAACAGGCATACAAGGTGTTGAGGAAACTAGTGCTCCCATGGGAGTGGGGGATGAGGGAGATTAACTTGTCTCTTTAGAGCTGTGGCAACTATTCAAGATCGCCAACCATGTGCAAAATATATCAAATTTCAAAAAATATTATTCAGTAAAATTTCAAATGGTCCAAATAACAATGTATGTACCTTTGAACTGATGCAAGTTGATTCACTTTCAGAAGATAAGGGGTGTCCTACATCGGTCTATCGGCAGAAAAAACAACTCCTAGCAGGACGATCAATGAGAATGGAAACTCCAACTCCCGTTGTGGGTTATCCGCAGTATGGTATTTTTTCTGTGGAAAAAAGGAAAGGAAAAATGCGAATATTTTATTGCTTATGTAAAAAACGAAACCTGAATTGACACATAATAGAACGTGTGATCTTAACAAATGAAACATTATACAATCAACATGTATATTAAAATGGCATCCTAACATCCAAATCTTTAGCGAAACTGAATATTCGGCATTATTATAAAGCCATACAGTGAGACGCGTTCAGTATAAAGTTATTGAATACCAAGAAAAATGAACTGTGCTGCTCTCATACGATAATTTCATGCAGACAAATTAAAGTAGATTTAATTACAGACTAGACATGTAAATCAAATGTCCCTCATTCGCATACAATTTTGTGTCCAATCTGTCATGGAACCCTGTATACCAATTGTTGCATTATTCCATTGATTATAATGCAAAACGATTCATCATAGAAGAGTGCCCAAAAAAATGCTTGAACGAAATCTATTAAACATTTTTTGTTAAAAAAAAACATGTTTAAAGGCCAAAGCTGACTGTCAATGTCAAATTTGCACTACACGAAATACAGTTTACATCAATTTCGCAAGAGCATTCGCTGTACATGTTTAACTAGGTCGTTTATATTATTGATAGCTTGCAGCAGAAGTTTATTATTTCTTAATTAGGCAGGCCGTGCTAACTTGGTCATTTGTTTCTCATTTGTGGAACAGTTGGTAGCGGATTCATTTTCTTACTTAGACAGTGCATTGCATCACAACTGTCTATTCATATCCCCATAGATTTTCAATGTTTTGCTGCAGCAAAACAGAGCTTCAATAAATATCGTTTTCCTAACACAAACCGCACAGACATTGTTAATTAGCTGTGTAAATGATCGAGTTTCTTTCGGGTGATTCTAATAATAAACCATCTCAGCACAGACATGCTGGATTAAGTAAAGTTAACAATATAGTTCTGGGTCTTGAAGCACACTTCAAAATGGCGATGGTATTCAACAAAAAGGTGGTTATAAAAAAGTCCTAGTTAAAAACTAAACAACTAATGGCTAACTTTTGAGGTCCCGCCTACCCAACAGAAAAAGACAATTTGTGGGCTTACCAAAACCTTCCCGTGGACTTACAACCCACCCATTGCTTACAATTGCTCAGCTTATTTGTCACTCTTATTGCTTGCTTCCTATTCAGTGCATATCCTTGTCCCTTCATGCCCATCTTGAGTTTCACCTCCCTTGGAGCAATGCCTTTTTATTGTCATTAGATTGCCTGATTTGCATCCTTCTACCGCTCACTTTTAGTGAACTATGGGGTATATATTTACAAAAACGCGTGATAACTACCGCAAGAGTATGTGCACAAATGTGCAGCCTATCATGGGAAAACAACTCAGTGACATTGTGGAATTCACAAAACGGCGGTAGCATGCGATAGCCTGCCGAAACCGCAGCCAATGTTCGCGATACAACCACCTCGATGGAGACAAAAACACAAACCACAAAACCAAAAAACCTGCGATGGGACAAAGCGTGATGAGGAAATCAGCGATAAGCAGCACCAGGAATGCAGCATACACCTGGCAGGCGGGAAAATTCACCATAAAAGTAGAACAAACACCCAAGCACAAACTAACCAACACCCAAGCACCATAGAAGCAGCCGGAGCAGGTATAGAGGACGAGCGCAACCCCACAAGCACCCCAGACGACCAGCCCAGGACCGCGGGGACAGGGAAGGGCAAGGACAAGAAGAGAGGAATATGAAGTTCAATCCGCAGGCAAACAGGATCATAGTCACAGAGGTGATGGAACACCATTGACAACTGTTCTTCACCTCCAATGTGTCATTGTGCACCAAAAATGGAATATGGCAGGACAGCATGGACAAGGTGAATGCCATCTGTGAGCACAAGAGGAAAATGGACGATGTCAAGAGGCAATGGAATGAGATCAAGCAGAGGACCAAGGAGAAACTCTCCACCAACCAGAAGGCAGCAACGCAGACTGGAGGTGGGGGCCCAGCACCACAGCTCATGCTGGATGACAGGGAGGAGCTGGTGTCAAAAGTCATCAGTGTGGAGACTGTGGCCGGAGTTGGGGGAGCGGACACTGCTCAACAAGACACAACACAGCCACAACAGGGTGAGTGACCACCAGGTACTGGGGGACGTGTGGAGATGGGCACAATGGCACACATGCACACTCAAGCAGAGCTCAGCGCACACCCACAATGACTCTGGATCCTCGCCCAGATCCACAGACTGTCACAATGTACAATGACATGCTGTCTGAATGTCAACATGTACCATGCGGCTACATACATGTGGACACATTGTAATACACCAAATCCCCTTCACATCGCAGGGGCACCGGCAACACCTCCTGCAGAGCAGTCCCAGCCACTCTTCACTGATAACGAGGATGACAACACCACATCGACAGCCAAACCATCCAAGACATCATTGACCACATCCGCCACTCACCACCAGGATCAGGGCAGGCCAGCTACATTGAGGAGACCCCACCCACTACCCAAAGCATCTAGCAGGAGGCATCCACAGCCCCGGCACTCCCCCAAGACCCTCAGGAACAACACATGGGCTTCCAACTCAGTGTGCTGGTGTGCCAGAGGGAGACCGCATAGCAGGTGCGGTTGGGATTCGGCATCATGGCAACCAAACTTGATGCCATCCTTGAGTGTGTAGGCCCGATCCATGGTCTTCAACGAGCCCTGACTGACATCGCTGGAGTCATGACGCAGAGAGAAGAACACCTGCCCACTTAGAGTGGCTCCAGCGATACCAGCCATGAACTGACACACATGCGGAGGCTCATGGAGGACATGGTGTGGATAAAGACGGAAGGGAAGGCAGCCACCGCTGCACATCAGCGGAACGTAGCTTGGATCTACCATGCCCTGCAGATCCTCATCATGGCATTGCTGCCACGTACATTGCCACAGTAGGTACAGCAACACCCACAGGTGGGCCAGAGCACAGATCCAGGGATGAGGACATGAATGTGCCTGTGATCAGAAGGACTCAGTAGCATTAATTCCCACCACCTGGCCTGTTTCTGCTTGGTCCCGCACATGGCCTCATGGCCTTCCACTGACCCCCGATTTACTCAGATGCACTCATCTTGGACAGCGACATGGACTGCCACATCCTGTTTGATGACCAATGACACATCGATCAGACTGCGGACTGTACCCTTCCTCTTCCGCATGACTTGTCATCCCTGAATGGACTCTGGCTGGCCCTCCACGGCCCATGTTGTGTAGTATGCTCGGCATTGTCCTTTACTGCTCCAGCTGCAGAACTGCACTGAATGTGCAATAAACATCCAGTGACGCACTGCTGTGTCATGTCTTTCATCATTCAAGTATGTATGTGTGGATGAATGTAGGGACAGTGATTTCCCAAGCATCAATGATGCTCATCCTGTGGGATGCCAGTCAGAGGGTGTTAGAAAGCAATTTGTGTAATGGGTCCCATGGACACCACAACAGGAAGACACGCATCAGCCATGAACCATGCCCAGTGCCCATGTGTCATTTCTGCAAGCCCTGCGCTGTTCCGGCATACGGCAGGCCAGAGCACTCCGCAAACGCTCCGAGGGGGGGGTCCCATTGCAACCCATTGCAGGCGTACTCACTGGTAGTGTGCAGGTCACTGCTCTAGTTGTCAGCATGTCAAAGCCACTCCCTGAGGGCAGGTTTGCACGCAGACCACACCCATCCGGCACAGGCATCACAAGCCATGTGACCCCGCAAATATAAGGGGCCAACGATATCACATACCCCTCTGCCGGTGGGGTCTGGATGATGGACCCGAGACCTTGAGGCCTTGAGGCCTGCACTGGCCTACTACCACATGGCACTGACTGGGATTGAACAGGGTTTGTGGCACACAGTGCATTGCGGCCAGCACAGGTACCCCGCCACAGGACGGTGACTTTGGGTGCACTGAGTCATTGGCACCCTAAGCTGCTGAGTGGGTGTGCAGCCTGTGATGATGCCCCGTCCCGGTGGTCCCGACTCATCATTTGTGTGCCTTACCGGACCGCAGTGTAGGCCGAGCCAGCAGGGTGCGCGAGTCTACAGCCACGTGGCCTTGCTTCCGGGTTCACAGAGTTAGTGGCACCCATTGGGCTGAGCGGGTTTGCGGCCCAGCCTACGATGGTGCCAGGTGCCCTGGTATGTCCTATGCCATGGAGAAATCAAGACCCAGCACCAGACGTGAGACCTGGTGGCCTGTGCAGCGTGGCTGCATGGTGTGGAGGATGCCATGTCAGCGGGCCATGGGCTTTTGGCTTGCAGCAGCATATGGTGGGACATCCTGTCTACACGCCGGTGGCGGAAGGTAAGCAGTGAGGCCCGGGTGTGCATGGGCGGGCATGGTCCGATGTGCGGTGGGAGGGGCTGGGGTGCCTCTGCCTGGGTGTGCATGTGTGGGTGGGCGATGTTGTCTTGTGCAAGTTTGTGTACTGTGCCAGTCATGTATCTGGACTCTGTTTCAGATGACGGCTCTGACTCTGATGTGTGACCTAGTGTACTGCTATACATACATGCAAGTGGTTGGAGACACACCAGTGGCAGTAGGTGAGCAGTGTGGCCTGGGTGGGCACAGGGGCTGCACTCTCTCTCTCTTCCCCTCTCTTTTTCTCTCTCTACCCCTCTCTTCTTCTCTCTCTCTCTCCCCCTCTCTTCTTCCCTCTCTCTCCTTTGATATGCACAGGACACACCTTCCCATCATGTTTTTTGTCTTGCAGGCTGTGACCTACGGATTATGTCGAGGGGAGCAGCCATGTGTCTTCATTTAATTTCTGTGTTAATTTCAATAAAGTTTCATTGTTTCCTTCAAAAGTGCATGTGTGATGCACATTTCTGTGAACACACATGCATGTCACCAGTTGTGCTTGTGTGTCATCAGTTGGATTATTTTGTACATGTTTAGGTGCAGCTGATGTGGCATGTCTTTGGTCTGGGTGCCAAGGAGGGGTGGTCCTGGGAGTGGTGTCGGTGGGTATTGTGGCCCTTTTGGGTGTCCCTGCTGTATGTTCAGTTGATCCATGGCATCTGTTTGTCTTCAGGTGTGGCTGTGGGCTGGGCTCCCTTTTGTGGTGCAGGCTGTGGGCCGACTTTACACCAGATCAGAGCAGGTGTTAATTTCCTGCTGGTAACGCGTCTTATTGCGTGTTTTGTGTTCTTATCGCAGATCTGGCTGGTCATTGTGAATGTTGAGGTGTGGTGCAGCTTTTTGCATGGGAACGCCTACTCTCATTAGCGATAGTTGCAGAGGTCCTCTGTGGCAATGTTTTTTGCGGCTGCTATCGCGGGTTAACTGGTGCTGTGTGCTGTTCACACCAGCTTGTGAAAGAGGAGGTAAATTTATAACGACTTTGGCTGCAATAAAGTGCTGTTAATTCGGCGATAGCTCCTTGTAAATATGCCCCAATATTTTTTTCTTAAGCACTTCCAGCTTTATTAGTAGAGTGATTCTCCCAATGCAAGCTCACATTGCCCTGTTGCTCTCTCACTTGTCCTGTTCCCCATGCCAAACAGATCACCTGCCCTTTGTGCTCCAACTTGCTCTGCCCCTCCAGTGACTGATTAAACTGCTACTGTGCATTGTGTGTAAAATAATCGTTTTTTATATTATATTGTCAGTTTTTAATATATGATTGAACTCAACATTGTGATCTTGAGCCATAGGCAAAAATTTAAATTGGAAGATTATATTTACTGTGCCCTGAAGAATAAATAATTATTTGGTTGAGCTTCTGATACTTATCAATTATATTTTATTGCTCATCATCAGCGTATACAGTGATCATGTCAAAAATTCAGACGCTGAGGTGGATTTAGACTTTGTTATAGAGGGTACTCCATTGCAAGGGCAACGGAGTACCCTCACATCCAAACTGAAGGTCCATCCACCTCATTTACAGATGGGTGTCACTGACGTACTTCTTCAACAGCCCATTAGAGTAAGGGCAGTCAGCGGAAATTGAAAATGGGAAATAACCCCCATACCACTGGAGAAAAATCTCATTGTGTGAGGGTCTTGAGTTTTTGTACTTTCTAAAAAAAATCTCGATTTGGGATTTTGGGCCTTATGTGTGAACACATTTTCCTTTGGACACAGAATGGGCACTTTGTTTCTGAAAATGTAAAAAAAAAAAAAAGTTGGAAAGATGGTACCATGATTATGACGGCACCATGTGTCAAACCTTTAATACATTGACAGTTATCCCCATAATGGTGGTGCCTTTTAATTTTGAGAGTTGTCTGCTAGGCTGGACGGTCGGTATGGCAGCAATAAAGTATTCCAACATAAAGACAGATGTACCTACATCCACCAAAATCTAAATCATGTCCTCTATAATATTGTGTTCCTTACAAAAAAAGAACATATGTGTGCATTTGTTTTTGGTGTGTTACTGTTTGTTTGACATGTTTTTAGACTTGTTATATTTTTGAAGATTTTTTTTAATAAAAATTAAACAAGTGTGATGTATGAACATTTTACATTGTGATGTGCAGTGTATATAATTCTCTATTATTAGCTCTCTCTCTTCTATTAAATAGTGGATAATGTCAGGGAACTTTGTATAGTCTGTATTGACATGTTCCATTGGTTCCGAGAGGTTGCGTTGCTTTCATATAGTATGACTTTCTCCCCTGTAAATCACTTCCCTTTACCCTTTTTGCCAATGCAGTTCATTATTGGCAATAAGCACAGAAAAGCTAAAAAAGTTAACTAATGCCTTTCAAAGAAAATGCATATTTGCTTTGCCCATGCTTGTATTTGCAAGTGACAAAACACACATTCTCTAAAGCATTTTTAACAAGGATGGTCACTGTGCAGAATTATTGTGCAATCTCAGGCAAGTCACCATAAGAAATGTTCCAGGCAGATATTTCATTCTTCACAAAGCTTTCTACTACCTTCTTTCTGCAGCAAAGTTAGCAAATTAATATTCTATAGGTTCTTGCATTATTTGAATGAATGAAAATATTTACAAATCAACTGCTCTAGTACAATATAAAAACTGAAATGTACTTCTGAAGTTAAACTGTTTCAAGTTTTTAACCACACTTCTGTTGCAACTGCTTTGCTCTTCCCTATGTGGGTCGTGTCTGCAACCATTTTCCTGTCAAAAGAATGGTAATTCCTAAAAAAAAGAGTCTGATTTTTTAACAGCCTACAAAGCTCAGATGTTCCGAAATTTTAAAAATATTCTTAGACGTATTTATTTAGGCCGTCAGGTTTACAGAGGGTTCACCATTATTTTGGATTTTTAGCAGAATGCCTATGTATATAAATATGACAGTGCAAGCTACGCATTCTTTCTTACAAAGCTAAGATATGGTAATGTCGGGCTGGGCCATGTTGAATGGCAAAGAAGTGCAATAATGGCAAAATAATTGACAATGATATTTGCTACTTAAATGTTCTTTTTTACAGTGCATGGAGGGAGCTTACCTAAAATAGTGCACACTATATGCAACAATGTTAAACGCTGAAGAGTAATATTCCTACCTCATAGCAGACCCATTCCATAAACTACATTTTGTGGTATATAACGTAGTACTACATACTAGATAAAGAAATTCACAAATCTATGTGTGTAAATTCCACCTTCACCTTTCTTATATGAGGTCCGCACACATGTATGTTTGCTATGTAGAAGTAAAAGTGGGAGTGTTTTGGGAGAATGACTTGAAAAAGAGGATACTTTCTAATAAGTGGGAGGGGGTTTACGGAGGAGTAAGGCAGAGTGTAGGGGTGCTGGAGAGAGTTTAGAGAGGGACATGCTCCCACCAACAAGAGTGAGCCCTTTGCTTATTACAAATAGCTCTTCTAAAGTCACTAGGATCAATCAGTAGTAAGCACACTCCAGTATAGAGCTGAAGTAAACCCAGCACCACACATGCCTAACCACTGTTATTGCATTACCCTCCCATAGAAAATATTGGATAAAATGACTTAAAATAAAATGCAATATCATTTAATGCTAAATAAATTACAAAAATAATTCAAACACATTCAACAAATAAATACATTTGAATTCATGGGATCAGAGAGGAGGGTTTTAAGTATACGGGTTCTATAGGCGCTCTAGCACAGTAAACGTGAGTGAATATTGCTCGATAGTAATGGTGCAGGCAGGGAGGGGAGACCCTTAAAAAAAAACCTCAATTGGAGTGCAATGAATTACACTCTTACGACATAAATACACAATCCTGCGCACTCAAATAGGTTGTTAAATTTGTTAGACTTTCTTTTTGTGCTAATTTGAATTTACTTGAACATTGATGTTGTGATTCTTTTTGAGTGCGCAGGATTGTGTATTTACATTTGAATTCATGTTAAAAAATTATATACACTTAATATTTTATTTAAAATTAATTTAACAACCTATTTTAAATAAAAAATCAATGTAACATTAAGTGTCAGGTAGATCAAGCACTCTTACCTGTGTATTCACGATCCCTTACCTGTAAGGTGCTTGATTGGTTTTGCAGAGACGCTATGAGCCAAACTCCCAGAAACCCTACCTTACAACCTGTGTTTTTTTTAATTAACACTAGTGTGATGGATAGCTGTCAGGGAGGGAGGCCGGAGTCTGACGCTATTTACATTCTTGTAGTCGACCTGCGAAGCAACAAGAAACACCTTAGAACATTATCCTTTATAAGTTGTTACTTTTAGAGCACTTTTAACTTATTTTTAGTGACAAGTCTTTAAGCTCCTACCTGCGATCTACTGAGCTAGGCTTCGCGTCCTGGAAGTCCTTGTCTTTTTGAAGTCTGGTTGAGGAGACGCTGTTCTTTAGAGTCTGAAGGTAGTTGAACTGTCCTCCCCCAGATCTTTATGTCGAAAATATGGTTATTCTGTGTGAAACAACATTATAAATCATTTGCACTTTCTCTTATGTTTACCAATAAAAACCTTATCAAAACTACCTTGAATTCTACTCACTTAACATTCTCCAATTTGTTGCTCAAATGACTTCACACTTTTAAAATAAAGAATTAACAAACATTCTAAAAAAAAATCACAGTTTCTCAATAGAGCTGTAAATTAACACCTTGAACAAGTCTCAAAGTTATTTAGTGTCCAAGTTCCTCTTTCGTTAAGAAGAGTGTCCAAAAATTATAGTTCTTTCATGTAAGACAATTAGTCTTTTGCTAGCGGTAAGCGCCTTTCCCAAAAGAAGTTTACTTAGCTCTTTCCTGCTTTGCATAAAACAGATGCATCATGGATTTCAGAAGACTGAAGACTCTGGCCAAGATTCCGTTCCTAGGATCTCCGGTAAGTATTCATCTGGCGCGATGCTCCTCTGAAGAATCCGGAGGCTAAGCACCTTCTGGAATCCCGGGTGTGGCTTTTATAGTCCTGCCACACCCCGGGACGTCCTTTCTGCCGCACGCGTCAACTTTGCCCTCACGCTGTGTTGAACTGCACACAGTGCGAGAGCATTTGTTGACACGAACGTGTGCAACTTTTAAACACGTCTCGTTTTTTCTTTATTCCGGTTCCCTTCTACAATCTGCACACAGTGGCGAGATCACTATACTCAATTCTTCTCTACAAACTACACACAGTGGCGAGATTACTCTACTCAAACTCTGTGTCCAAACAGCAAGTATAGAAACGTACGCATCCAAACAAGCATTGGCAAGTTCCCAACAAAACACAATTCACAGAATGCACATTACAGTTACATGAACATACCTGGAGTGCTGGATGCACGGGATAGGGGTGGGTTTCATGAAGGGAAAAGTTATTTGGATTACTGCTTTTGGGGGATTCATTCAGGATTAGTTTTATAGAAGGAGCTGCAACTGCTGAATCATGACATTAACTTGTGTTGTAATTTAATAAGCTTACTTTTATTTAATTATATACATCAGTTTAAATAATTTGCAATACGGAGTAAAAATATTTTTGCTTTACTTTATACTTAATCTTTGGAAAACGTTTTTTGTGTTTTTTAATACATTTTAATTTCGGCTGCCAGCCAAAAAAGCTTATGAGCATAAAAAGCACAAAATGACTGTCAATAAAACGTCATACAAATTCCTTCATCAATATGTTCAAAGTCAATAATGGATAAAATTAAAATAGGTAAATTAATTGCAGTTATTATCGCTACTATGTACATATATATTTCCCAAGAGACAAAGAAGAAAAAGAGCTTTGTAATCATTTCGTTGAACCAAAGGGAATCCTGAACTGAGTACATAAGAGCCAATCATTATCTTAAAATATTAAAATACTAAGATAGAAAGAGTAAGCAAACCTATGAGTGGGCCTACTGGAACTTTATCATGCAAAACAGTTTTATTTTAATTTAATTTAAGTTAATAGATTCAAATAATTATTTGTTAAATTATAATTAAGTCAATAGTGCTGTAGCATTTTTTCATAGATTTTTTCAACATGTAAAAAATATATGAAGTTATTATTTAACATAAAAATGTGTTTACTAATTCTTTTAAATGTAAATAAAAATGTTAAAAAAATTCTATATTTTACCATAGGGAAATTTCTGGATGAGGATCTCCAAACTTTAAGGCATTTGTAAAAGAAAATAATGTGTAACTTGAAAAAAGATTACAATATTTTCATGTTAATATTAATGTAAAGGTATGTTTTATATTTATTGTAAATATGAAACAAATTAAAGAACAATACTTCACTACTAAACTCATTTTGAAATATATATTTAATTTAATTAAATATATCAAAATTAAATGAACATTACTATTTTAAAATGTTTTAAAAAATAGTGCTATCTATTGTAAAATGTGTATATTTATTATCATAATAAATGTTTTGCGGTGAATTAATGTATTTATTATTTTGTAATTATTTGCACTTTTTCAAATTGTATTAACATGAAATTTATATTTAAAAATTCAAACTGAATTATTTAATTTCCCATGGGGTTTTAATTTAAGACGATACACCCATTATTTTCAATGGAAGCTTCTTGCAATGTCTGTGGTTGGCCATGAATAGTGCTGGAATTACCAATGCTCATTTTTGGCAATGGTAACTGGGCATGGGCGACATTTTTACTAGGCACAGTAATTGATGCAATTACTGAGATCATATCATTGCATTGTATAATTTCAGGGTGACATTTTAACACAAAAAGTAGCATTCATATAATTTGTTAATGCAAGCATCATTTTAGGTAGATTTTTACCAGACTGGAACTTTCTGATAATTTTAGGAACACAAACAGCAATGTTCTGACATCGTACTGCAGTTCTTTTAAAATGGGCAGTCAACAAACATTTTAGGTAGAATTTTCACCCAACAGGACCATTTGGATAATTTGTGAGCGTACAACTACATCCAACTGCCAGTGTCAATGGTTTGAACACAAGCAACCAGAAACCAACTTGAAATAACATTTCTGAGTTGAATTGTTGCATAAAAAGGTCAAATGTGGTAATTTTTAGAATGTGAGATGCTTTTTGCATAATTATGTTTCATGTTGTAAATTTCAGTAATTATGCTACATGAAATTATCCTTGGTACTCCCACCCCTAGTAGCAACTTAAACTCACAAATTGGACTCCATACCCCTTTTCAAGAGCAGGAGACATGCAAGTCTACAAGTCTGAGCAACATTACCCTTGTAAATAGTGAATAGCCAAAAGTAGTTGCCTTTCTTGTTAATTCCAATTGTTTGCTTCATATTAAGTGGCCTTCCCTCCTCTTCTAGTGTTCTTGAGGCTTTGGAAGCACAGTTCTTTTGATTGGTTGACTTATAGCCTTCCACATCGCTACATCAGCAAATGTATATTGTTGTTGGTTCCAGCACGCCATTAGGAGGGCATGCATTTTATGTATGCATTTTTCGTCTCTTTTCTCATCCCCACTCTCTTTGTGCTGATCTCTCCAAAGCTTGTCCAGTTATTTCTGTTTTCCTCCCCTTTCCCCGAGGCTTTGTCTTTTTTTTAATTTAAACAACACCCACCTCACCATGTTACTTCATTGCTTCACCTTGCTACTTACTACAATGCCACTTACCTACCACAACCTGCACCAGCTCTATTATTGCTCACCCATCCCTATTGCATTCTTCTTTATATCCTATATATAGCACTGCTGTAAAACAGCAGACAGTTATCAAAAGTGAGAGGCCCTAACTGGACTGGTAATGGTCCAACGAGTAAGTCATGACTGGGTGTGCATAATTTGCTTTTTCATTGATGTTGCAAAATTGCAGTGAAACTGTGTCATATTACGCATGATTACGTGAAAAGCAAATCTATTTTTGGTCTAAATTTTAGCATGAATTCATCCTTACATCAAATTTTGTTACAAAGATCCATTTAAGCAACAGGATCACAAATAATGTCCAATCGCATTCTGTGGTTCCTGTGCCTTTGCGGTAATTTTTACTACAAATAACTGCAAATTTAACCATTTGTTGTAAATGTTTACCATGACCTAAGCATAATTAGGTTAAGTGGCATTGGAGTAATTTCTGAATTTATGCTTGACAAGTGTAATGTGAAATTATCAAAATTATGCAAATTACCCTAGCATAATTTAAATTTTACCCAAGTCTACCACAGATGTGGAAGGGGACCCTAACATGGGACAGTGTCTTCAAGAATATCATGACTTTCCTGTAATAACTTGTAGAAAAAAAAACATTTTTGTGCAAGATTAGAAACTCCAAATAAACTCACTTAACCCCTGAAGTGCTCAGGCTCCCCCCTAAGTGCTGATACTATTTTTGATATTTATGGCAGCTTGCACTTAGGTCTCCATACCTTTGTCTCCACAGAAGATATCCAGCCAAAATTTGTACACTTTTTTCTCAAGAGAATTTCCAAAATATAGCGACATTTTTGTTTGGGCGAATAATGCCAAATATTTGCCATGCAAGAAAATGTTTCTTTTTTAGGAATGTCATGAAGAAAACAAAAGGTTTGCTGTCCCTAGATTGTCCTCTTCCCAGCTTTCAGAACCACATAAAGTTGTAAAAATAATTTTATCACAGTTTTGCCATTCCCTAAATGGTAGTTGATATTTTCCTTCTTTGCAGTTTCTACTCACTTGTAGATTGTGGCAGAAAGATGTGTGAAGCCAATACAAGAACCTGAAAAGCTGTACATTACGGTAAAATTCTGAGTTCGGTAATGGGTTATCTGATGAAATTCTCATTGGTTTTCACAAATAAACTAATTGTATTAAAAAATTATTGAAAATACATAGGAAAATGAGATAGACAACAAGGTATTTATATACATTTCTTGTTGTCCTAATGGTTAATCTACAAATGTAAATACATCGTTTCACATTTCATACTAGTCTGTTTACAATGATTTGTCTTAAAACACACAATATCCAAATTCATCCCCTGTGCTTTAGCTTTTTACAATTATATTGATTCCATTGTGTACCAATCATTCATCAATGTATCAAGGGAACATATTATGAGTGAGAAATGGCTATGAAGGAAAGCTATGCATATTTTCCAGACCCCCGTAACATTAAAACAAACATTGAAACTGATCGGGCCTCATTCTCTGCTTTGCTGCTAATCTGGCTTCTTGCACAATAACAAAACTACCTTCTTTTAAATGTTTTAATGAATGATTCCCTTTTAACTTCGAGTGCACTGTGTGTAAATTGAATTTGAATGTTGGGCACTGGGTTGATATTTCCTCTCCCTTGAGAACTGGCTTAATCTACGTTCCTTAGAGCTTGCCCCTCCTATCACACGGGTAGCCAAAACCAATAGAGCCCTGGCCCCTTGGTTCCTCGAAACCCTTAGGAAGAGCAAACGTGCATGCAAATGCCTTGAAAGAGAGTGGCAGATTAATCAAAACCCCACTAAAAAACTATTTTCAAACAGGCCCACACAAAGACCACTATAAAAAGGTCTGTGAAGAAAATAAACTTTTCTTTACAACAAAAATTGAACAGGCGGGTAATATAATCAAATAACTCTTTTACATTGTTAAGGACTTTGCATCTCCCAAGGCTATCAGCAGCCCTTTTGCCCTACCAGTGATTGGATTAATTAATCATCTGGCCTGTTTTTCCATGACAAAATTAAAATTATCCAAAAATCCTCTGGAGCCCAGCCACCTGTACTGGAGGCAGTCATGGACCTGACCCCCCCCCCCCCCGCTAGCTCTAGCACTGGCTCTACCCCTATGCAGTTCCCCGCCATCTCATTAGAGAAATCCCTTGAATTGATGAATGTTATTAAGTCCGGGTCTCCCTCTGATGCCTGCCCAGCGAAAACACTGGCATCTATTGCAGAGGTGATTAACCAGGCTGTCAATTTAGTTCTGAACACCTCCTTGGAGGTGGGGCTGATGCCCAAAGGCTGGAAACATGCTAAAATTCTTCAATTTTTAAAGAAACCTGCGGCTGACCCACAGGTTGCAGGTAATTATAGGCCTATATCATTGCTGCCCTTTTTTTCCAGGGTTTTGGAAAAATATGTCAATTGGGTCATTTAGTAGTTTGTGGAGGCGAACCATCTTCTGCACTTGATTCAGTCAGGTTTTAGAGCAAACGTCAGCACAGATACTGCTCCATTAGAAGTCTCTGAAACAATTAAAGCCACCCAAGATAAAGGGGGCAATGTGGCACTGATGTTGTTGGACCTCTCCGCGGCCTTCGATACCGTGCCCCAGAATAGACTCCTGTGTAGACTCCACGAGGGGGTATCGGTGGCTCGGTACTTAGATGGTTCAACTCCTTTTTAAGTGACCACCTACAAACCATCTGGTCCCCTCCTTTTTTGGCCCCTATTCCTTCGAATGTGGGGGTCCCTCAGGGCTCAATTCTGAGCCCGACGTTGTTTAATCTGTATATGGCCCCTCTTGCACTCCTCGCTGAGAAACACGGTGCTAAAATAGTGTTGTATGCGGACAACACACAACTGTTGTTTTCCTGTGAGAGGGGTGCCATCTTCAACGGCAGTATGATTAACACCTGCCATTCAGAATTATTTTGGTGGCTCAGGCAAAATCAACTGAAATGTAATACTGAGAAGTTGGAGATAATTTTTTCAGCTCACATCCCAGTGTGGATTGGGATCAATGGTGGCCGCAAGATATGTCCCCCCCCTGCATCCTCAGTCAGTACCGTGAAAAATCTTAGGGTCAAGTTGGAAGTGGCCCTGTCTATGAAGACTCAGATCCAATCTGTGGCCGGAACCTGCTTTGGATTATCGAAAATATTAAGGAACTTTCTCTCTCTCCTTCCGGTCTCACACAGGAGGATGGTAGTCCAGGCCCTGGTGGTATCAAGACTGCACTATGCAAATGCCCTCTATTTGGGTCTTCCAGACTACTTACTCGGCCACCTACAAGTGGTCCAGAATACGGCAGCCAGAGCCAATTTTTTGGCAGGGTCCAGGTCATGAATGACTCCACTCTTGGCTTCACTGCACTGGGTGCCAGCTTGTAAAAGGATTCCGTTTAAAGCGTTAGTCTTGGTTTTTAAGGCCTTCTGTAAGATAGGAGCCCCATATCTTGGAGAAAGGTTCGAGCACTATGTTCCACAACGGACCTGAGGTCCTCCGCACGCCTAAGTTTTTGCACTCCCGGGTGGGCGGCAGATCAATTCAAGTGGTGGTCTCGTGGCTATGGAACAGCCTGCCCCTCTCTCTGAGACTGGTACTGGATCTCCTCTCCTTCAGAAAGAAACTAAAACATTGCTTTTTCAACTTTAGCCTGACATGTCTTAGTTTCTGGTGTTCTCTGGTTCTGTGTTATGTGGTCTTTTCACAGCACCGGGACACTCCATGGAGTAGCCGCATACTTTACAAATATCTAGATAACATAACATAACATTTTATAAGCATCCAAGAAGTTTACTTTAGCAATAGTGGGTTTTTGTGTGGCTCCGAATTTGGAATTTGGCATTTTCCATATATTGTGTTATTCTGAGGATATTTTGTTAAAAAAATGTTCTTTCCTACACACTGACCTGCAGTTGAAAACCCAAAATGGAGAGAAACTCAACAGAAAATGACAAAATGTTCTAGTATTCTGTATTTCTACACTTTTCTCAATTAACTCAGTTTCCCAGAGGTGTGGGTGGGCAAATCAATCATAATTGAAAGACCACCAATTGCAACAACATACATCAAGAATATTGTTTGCAATGTCAATCTTTCTGGGGATGTAAGAAGCTACGATGTGTTAGTCCCAGACTCTGTAAGCACTCAGGGAAACCTACCAACTAAAAATAGTTTTGAAACCTCGACATCCAGGGAAGTCATCATGGTTGTGGCTTGCATGTATCCCACTACATTTCCTTACCTAGGATACACTGCAAACATCAAACCTTAGCGACAATCATGGTGTTTTCTGTGGGGGAATCTTTTACAATCTGTGGGCATCAAAAAATATCACATCATCATCCACCATTCCAACTCTTCTCTTGATAACAGGGAAAAAAACAAAATGCAACGTGGAGACATCAAGATTTTTCAGTGGAATTAGATTTTTTTATGCCATGTGTATAACTGTGATGTAATGGCTGACATCGGCTGATACCCTTGTAATACTACCAACTGGAGACATTTATGAAAACTAGACAACCTGGGGAGTCCAGGGTGGTGTGGCCTATGTGGATCCCACTACATTTTCATTCCCAGTTTGCCCTGCAAACAAGCTTTAGCTAAAATGACAGATTGTCCTACATTTCTGAGAGGAATAATTCCTTAACCGCTTCCGCGCTACCGCGTTTTCCCGCTGTGCGCTGGAATTTCAAAAATGCGCTGTTTATGACAAAGCCAGCTCGTCATCCGCATAGCGCAGGTAACGCCCATGACGAGCTGGCTTTGTCATTAGCGCGGAAGTCTGCAGGAATCAAGAAATGTTCTGTCACCCAGAATTTCCTCACTTATTGTGATAAAAATGGTACTTCATTTGTATGACTGGGCATATCAACAGAGGCAGGGAAGTCCCAAAATCACAACAAGAAAATATTAAGATTTCGTCTTTCAAGTTCAACAGTCCTGATGATTTGTTTAATTGTGATATTTTGGCTGAGGACAGAATGGCATCCAGGCACATCTACCAACTGCAAAGGTTTCTGAAAAACAGACAATGGGGAAGTCCAGAGTGGTGTGGCTCACTTGAATAACAGCCCTTTTCCTTACACAGAATGTCCTGCAAACATCAAGTCAAATTCACTGAATGTTCTCGCCTTTCTGTGAGATTGTTTCAGAATCTGTGGGATAGACAGAAGCTCTATCACCTAGCATTCAATCATTTCTTCAAAAACTAATGTTACCCCACGTTATTGGGTGGCTTTCTCCTGTAGCATCACAGACCCCAAAATGCTGCCTTGAAATTTCATCTATCTCAATTTGTGACTAGCTGCAGTGTTTAAGCCTTTTGTTGGACACCACTCTGGGAAAACTGCCAATGCTAATTTTCTTTAAAAAAATAGACAACTGGGTCCAGAGTGGTGAGACTTTATGGACCCCCACTAAATGTTCTTACCAAGTATGACCTGTTAACTTCAAACTTTAGCTAAAATCATAGATTTCCCTCTTCTGCACCAGGACCTTACTCCTCAACAACCATGTGTCCTCCAAGTTGCAGCTTGCTCTAATGGCAAATCAACAGCAAGCCCTTTTCTCCATAAAGGTTTCTAAGTCAGAATTAAAACTTTCCACCGCCACAAACCTAGTCCTTGTATTTGACTGGCGATCCATCCTGTTCAGCCCTACCTTTTGAATTTAACAGTGGTCTACCATGACCAGATATCCACTCTGTGCATTTTGGCGCTATATATATTGAACATTCTAAAAATGTATATATCAGGTTCCCCTTATTAAATATTGATGTGATTGTATCCATTAAAATATTCTTTAAATTTATACATTTTGGTGGGGTGTTGATTGTGTTGTATTTTTGACTTTTCAATAGTTTTACTACTTCTAAATGCTTCACACATTTTCTTAAGTTAAACCTGCCTGCTCTGTGCTATAGCTACCAGTAGTTAAGATCAGGTTTATTTTACTGTAATTGTATTGGACCTAACAAAAATTGTGACTATCATCCACCTCAACTAATAATCCACTTTCTCACACACTGTGCCTATAACCCATGATAGATGCAGTCTCAGAGGCAAATTGGCCTCTAAAGGCGCACTGACTGCATGCCACTGTGGGGTGACACAGAGGTAGCACCTTCAAACATGCTCCTCTGAAATAGGAGTCACTAACTGCCTCTGCCTGCAGGGGAATCTCTGGCCTCCTCCCTGAGGAACAGGCAGGGTTGCCACCAGCACTGTGAAAAACCAAGCAGCAGCTTAAAGCAGCCACTCTGCTTTTAACTAGTGTTCTGCCTTGAGGGCAGCCATGTACTTGCAGCTGCCCTGTGGGCAGTGCATAATTTGTAATAGGGTGCACTGTCATTTTTTACACCTGATGTACCAATGTTAAGGTGCACTTTGCCACAAACATAGACAGCGCAACCCAAGTATAATGCAGCCCCTGGTGTCAAGTTCACATACTGGTCCCTCCTGGGGACTTTAGACTGGGGCAAATACACTAACTGCACACGAGAGAGAGCAGAAATACTTTGCGGACTTTAGAGGTGAGGCCCAATACCAAGATAGGCTGGCCGCCACCTGATGTTGAATATCTATCCCTGGGGTCTAACGTGCCTTGGGGTGGACCTGGGCTGGACCATTTGGGGTAACGCCCCAATCTGCCTACATGGGTGTAGACAGAATGTTTCACCTTGTGGCCTACTGTTAAGTCGGCTTGGCCCAACCTCATTCTATTTTTCAAAATGTCTCTCCTTGGTGGCTTGTGTGCTTTTCACCCTTCCTTACTCCCCCTCTGGGAGGTCAGAATGGGGGTAAATCACTGAATAGCCCTCTAGAAGGGACAGACAAGCTACATGCACCTAAGGTTTGAGGGTACTCTCTGATGCCAAGATATGCCGGCCTCTATTCTTTAAAAAATAAATATAAAAACAATCCCAGTTGTATGTTGTGCACCCTGTGTTGCTGGGGAAGTCAGCTTGGGGATACATCACCCAATCTTTCCCCCAGGGGGGAAGAACAACTTGGTGCAGGACAAGCCCTCACTCCATTCTTGTTTTTTTGTTTTCAATAAACAACCTGAGTGGTTTTAGGCCTGAACCCTTGGGTGGTAGTCCCCCAAATGTTTTGCCTTCACTCCTACTAATGTACCCAGGGCCTCTAAATTAAATGCTATTAGAAAGGCAGTTTTAAACTAGCATATAAACTTGGCAAAATAAACCTTTTTCTAGGCCTAAATCTTCCATTTTAATATTCATAAGACACTACTAAGGTAGGCCCTAATAGCTCCTGGGTCAGGGCACATTGTATTTAAAAAGTAGGACATGTGTTCCTAAGTTTTACATGTCCTGGCAGTGAAAACAAGCCCTAAATTCACTTTTCACTGTGGTGAGGCCTATCTCTCCCACTGACAGATACTGGGTTACCTTTTATTTCATTTCAAATGTGCTCTGGTTTGGAGCACATTAGGATCTGTTGTTTAGACTCAAATGAATTGTAATTTAAAATGTCATTAATTGTAATGTCAGATTTTAAGTCACAATTCTGAAAATTTCACATTTAGAAAGTTGCCATTTTCCTGTCCCTACCATTTGTACTTTCTGTTGTTATTCTGGACCACATACGGTGAATGGTTCTGCTGTTGGGGCTTGTGTATTCCTCCCAGACAGTGCGACATGGTTGACTATGTGTGGGCAGGATGGGCCATGCTAACTGAATGCCTGGAGGGAGAGCTGTACCCTGTCCCACTTACACTTCAAAATGCTTTACCTCTAGCACATACAAAGGAACCGGTATACAACCTTTAGAACGCAACTTTTACAACGCACTACCATTACAACGAAACTTTTACAACGCAAATACTATTACAACGCATGTATTTACAACGCATGTTTTTACAACGCAGGTACCTTTACAACGCATACCATTACAACGTAAGTATTGGTAAGTATATAATTATATTTAAAATGTTATATGTTTTTTTTTTTTAAAGGGGTATTTTTAGGGTTCAGGGTCAGTTTTGGGTTTTTGGGTAAAGGGGGTATTTTTAGGGTTCAGGGTCAGTTTTAGGTTTTTGGGTAAAGGGGTATTTTTAGGGTTCAGGTCAGTTTGGGGTTTTTGGGTAAAGGGGTATTTTTAGGGTTCAGGGTCAGTTTTAGGTTTTTGGGTAAAGGGGTATTTTTAGGGTTCAGGGTCAGTTTTGGGTTTTTGGGTAAAAGGGTATTTTTAGGGTTCAGGGTCAGTTTTAGGTTTTTGGGTAAAGGGGTATTTTTAGGGTTCAGGGTCAGTTTTAGGTTTTTGGGAAAAGGGGTATTTTTAGGGTTCAGGGTCAGTTTTGGGTTTTTGGGTAAAGGGGTATTTTTAGGGTTCAGGGTCAGTTTTAGGTTTTTGGGTAAAGGGGTATTTTTAGGGTTCAGGGTCAGTTTTAGGTTTTTGGGTAAAGGGGTATTTTTAGGGTTCAGGGTCAGTTTTGGGTTTTTGGGTAAAGGGGTATTTTTAGGGTTCAGGGTCAGTTTTGGGTTTTTGGGTAAAGGGGTATTATTAGGGATCAGGGTCAGTTTTAGGTTTTTGGGTAAAGGGGTATTTTTAGGGTTCAGGGTCAGTTTTGGGTTTTGGGGTAAAGGGGTATTTTTAGGGTTCAGGGTCATTTTGGGTTTTTGGGTAAAGGAGTATTTTTAGGGTTCAGGGTCAGTTTTGGGTTTTTGGGTAAAGGGGTATTTTTAGGGTTCAGGGTCAGTTTTGGGTTTTTGGGTAAAGGGGTATTTTTAGGGTTCAGGGTCAGTTTTGGGTTTTTGGCGTAAAGGGGTATTTTTAGGGTTCAGGGTCAGTTTTGGGTTTTTGGGTAAAGGGGTATTTTTAGGGTTCACGGTCAGTTTTGGGTTTTTGGGTAAAGGGGTATTTTTAGGGTTCAGGGTCAGTTTTGGGTTTTTGGGGTACAGGGGTACAGGGTAAAAATAAAGTAAAATTACATTTAAATTAAATTAATTAAATGAAATTAAATTAAATTAAATTACATTACATTAAATTATATTAATTTCAATTAATTTACAATTAAAAAATTAATATATACTTACCAATACTTACATTGTAATGGTATGCGTTGTAAAGGTACCTGCGTTGTAAAAACATGCGTTGTAAATACATGCGTTGTAATAGTATTTGTGTTGTAAAAGTTTCGTTGTAACGGTATGCGTTGTAAAAGTATGCGTTGTAACGTCATACATCCATGTCAAACTCAGAAGAAGCATTGCTCTGCTGCCCTGCTTCTGGAAGAACTACCCTCCTGTCCTGCTGCATGGAAGTATTGCTATGTTACCCTGCTGTCTGAGGAAGGAAGACTGGACATGCTCCTTAAACCCAAGATGACCAGAGTGACTCCAAGGGCGGACTGACTGACTGGCCTCCTGTGTGAACTACACAGACACAGCTAACTCCAAAGACCTTGAAGTCTGCTACTGGTCTCTGCTGGAGTGAGAACTATTCCTCCTACCCCCTCAAATGGCCGTGCCCTGGCCCTGGCCCTATGAACATGGTGTTGGTAGTACTGTTTCTGCCTAAACCAAAATAGGTGAGACTTAGACATTATAAAAAAAAACTACCTAGAGAACAGACATAAGACCGAGACCTGCCTTCCAGCTGATCTGCCCAAGGTGCATCTCAGATCAGCCTGACATTATAGTAGCTCCAGCTGTGTTCTTCTTCGCAGCAGCAAATCTTCTTCAGTAAGACCTCCCAGCAGTGGTATATGGCCTCGTGGAGTCCTCTTCACCTTTAGCATGCAGTCTCGTCCCACTGGGTGAATCCAATCTGCAGAAAAACTTGTAAGTCCGAAGGTAAGCTGCGACCGGTCCCAATCCATGCCTTGAATCTGACCAGCGCTCCATTGCGATTGGCCTTGACTTTTGATTCTGACCTAGTCTCGCATGACCAGATACAAACAATTGGTGCTTTGACCTTTTTGGTACTAGACTTTGCTAAAAATTTATAAAATTCATAACTCCCTGCTCTACTGATTGGATTTTATTCATTTGGTATCATTTAATTTATTACACTAACTGGTTTGGTATTTTTATTATGTTGTGGTTTCATTTTGTGTGCTGCATCAATAATTTACACACTGTCTCTAAGTTAAGCTTAAACTGATTTTGTGGCAAGCTAACAGTGTGTTAACCACAATATCATTTAGTGACTTTTTGTGGTTCATTCTGGCAAGGATTGTGTCTATTATTTGAGTGGGGCTTCTTTTTCTGAGTTTTATATAGCGCAAACTTGACCCAAAGGTATCAAAATGCTTTACATGAGCACCAGTTGCGTTACACAAAGACATTCATTTTGTTAGGGACAGGGAGTTTAAGTGATATGCCCAGAATCACAGGATGTTGAGCATCATTGACAAGACTCGAACCCGGTTCCCCTGATTTGAGGTCAACCACCATAGCCATTAGGCCACATCCTCTTCTTGGTTACACCACTTTCAACTAATAACCCAATTTCTTACAGGTAGCTATCGGACTTTCTGTCTTGTTGGAATGGGGCAGACTAAACATAAATTCCTTAATTCCCTCAGCGGATTCACACAGGTTGTTGGGAAACTTTTTTGAAGGGGGAACAAATTGCCCATGGTTCCCACATCTTGAGAACTCTTTAGTGATCCACTGGGTGAATCTCCCATGAGCCTAGCCCCCTGCAATAACCCAGAGCAGTTATCCTCAAGTGAGGGGTAATATTGGAAAGAAAACGTTCTTCCTTTTCCAATGATACCGTTCCTGTTATGATCAATGCTCAGGGAACTGAGCTATGTACTGAGCACAAATCAAACTAAGAGCAGCAGGAACCTGAAGGCTCTAGATGCTGCAGTTGCAGAAGTCATGATGTAGGAACATAAGGAAAGCTGTGAATCACAGCACATTAAAAATGTAATAAAATCTCAGCATGTGAGGTAAGTTCTTTCCCCGCAGCTCAAGTTGGGAATTGGAAATCATCAGAGGGATTTCCTCCCTTTAGTCGGAGGGCATGATAGTCACATACTACTCACTGAAGTGAAGAGGTAGTGCAGAGGACATGAACATAACACAGCCCACACTAAAGAGGTTAAAGCACATTAGCAACAGTCATAGAGGCCAAGATCGCCCAATTGCAATGCAAGGTGTTCACAGCCTCTTCTTGAGGCCAAATTGCTAGTTTAAAATATATCTACCCGTAAAAAATGCATAATCCATTTGTCAATTGGCTGGTTGGGATGAAAAAAATGTTCATGTGGTTTTCTCAAGAAAATGAATATTTTGGAGGAGGTGAATCTTCTAAAATAGTTTTGATTACTTCTAACTTCAAATACACAAACATTTAGATGAGCATGAAAATCAGAATGTTCCATCCTGACAGAGCAACCATTTTTGGGGTACTTGAAAATAAAGCACAGGTGGTGACTGAGCTTTGATACTTTGAGGTAAGGATCAGTGTTAAACAGGCACTTCACTGATGCTGCAGTGCCATTGCCTACCCCTAAAAGTACCACTTCAGAACTTGTTACATGAAGAGCTAGTAATGATTGCCAATATATATCACTGCTGATGACTGGGGGTGACGTTGGTGTAACAATTTAGAGCCTGATTAAGCAGCGTTGTGAGTAGTGTCTACTGCAATGGCAGATCATATTACAGTGAAAAAACACAAGACTCCCCTAGAGCTTTATACACATGTACTGCTACCCTTACACCAGCCAGATAAACACCTCACACTCACTTCCCCATCATACCATTAGAGCATTCGTTTTCCTTGAAAGTGACCCCCATAAGATTCAAAAGGAGTCAAACAGTAAATCCCTCGGATTCAGATATAGCGCATACAAAACTATAGTTTTATTAAAATGACAAATATCAATATTTAAAAACAAGAGGAGCCATAGATGTTAAATCCCTCTACACGTCCATCCCTCACCAACAAGGCTTAGAAGCTGTAGAAAGAGCTTTAGTTTGCAGTGATTATCTACAGTAACTACAAGTTTTCCTCATGGAACTGATGGAATTTACCCTAATGCATAGCTACTTTCATTATGACAATAGATGGTTTATCCAGAAGAGTGGAGCTTCAATGGGTAACTGTGCCGCTCCGGCATATGCTAATCTCTACATGGCATCATTTGAAGAAGAGCACGTGCATAAGAATGAGATCTGGATGGAACACACGAACCTGTATGGGCGCTTTATAGACGATATATTTGTAGTTTGGAAGGATACCAACCAAAGTTTACAAAAACAAATAGAAATGTTGGACACCAAGGAAGACAGAATAAAATTCACATGGAAAATAAGTGAAACCAGCATCCAATATTTGGACGTAGAAATTACCCAAGTAGAAGGTCTTTTCACCACAAACCTCTACCGGAAGGAGACGGACAGGAACAATTTACTCAGATTTTCAGTCATCACCCTCCAGCACTTAAGAGACACTTACCTTATTCACAATTTCTCAGGGTGAAGAGAGTGGTCTCAGAAGAAGAACAACTAAAAGTACAACTATCCACAATGCATAAAAGATTTTTGGATAGAGGTTATCCTGAAACAATAACACAACAAGCTCTACAAAGGACAACGTCAAAAACCAGAGAAGAGCTACTGTCAGGCTATATGCGAAAGGAAGATCAATGACTCACATGCTTTAGTAAATTTTCCAATGTAAGTCAACAGTTTAAAGCCATCATCAAAGGACATTGGTCAATGTTGACATTAGAACCGGATTTTAGAGGAATATTTTCTAAAGAACCCATGTTTGCGTATACTAGAGCCAAAAACATTTCTGATTTTCTCAAAACGCCAAGTGAACCCAAGGAGGCAAAGAATTTTCAAGGCACCACCCCGTGACTGAACTGTAGTAACTGCCATAATGTGATGAAGGGTAATGTTATTACTCATCCCATGAAAGGAAATAATATATACCTCAGAGTCAACGCAACATGTGATACGTCCAACATAATCTACATGCTGAAATGCCCTTGTGGCAGTGTCTATGTGGGTCACACAGAAAGGAAATTCAAAATACGATTGACAGAACATAAGAGCAACATCCGTACAGGTTCATCAAAATCCACAGTGGCGACAAATTTTTGGGAGAAAAAACACCATATCAGCCCATTAAAGGCATGTATCTTAGAGCAAGTCGACAGAAAAGAAGGAGTCACCAACAAGCAAAATTTATTGAAGCGAGAAAATCATTGGATTTTCTACCTGAACAGCTTGAAACCCAATGGGTTAAATGACAGGACTGAATTTTTGTGTTATTTATAAATGTACAATGTATGGGTATTTTTATATGATTGTATTTAAGTTACAGTATTACACGGGCAGGAGATCGATCTGCCGGTAGAACCATGGAATTACCATGTAGCGTCAGTAGGTCACACTGGTTCACATCTTAGTTATCATGGTGGCAATTGTTACGAGCACTAAGGCAATAAGAATCATGAACGAGAAGTGAATGTAAGCAACAGACTTATGTTCGTAAGGAAATTATTCTATAAAGTTAACCTCGATTTTATATATAAAAAAGTTCTGCACACGTATCTACGATACGTCTGACGTAGAGTAGCACATGCGCAGTACACAACATCTTGATTTAAACCCGGAAATGATAGTAGCGTGTAAACACGGCGGCATTCAGGAGACGCGAGTGAAGCCCTTTCAGGTGATTTTATAGTACAGCAAGTCTTAACGTTTTGGGGATAGGAAACGAATATTGAGGGTGTTCGCCCACTGAAATAAGAACGCAGAACTTGAAGCAGTTTGCGGCAAACGTTGGAATTTATTTCATAACGATGGTACATGCAAGGATAGATCGATAGTTAACGAATGCGGCAGTAATACATTTTGCATATATGAAATTAGGGCCAAGATGTTTGATTAATTATGCTAACAGAAGTGGGGTATTTATGTACACATAAATAACCGTAGAGGGAAGAGACGCTGGAAAGGGGTTTGAGTGAGCACAGTTACCAGCATTAAGGGTAGGAACGTTATTATCATGAGGTGGTTAGCGGTTGAATTAGACTAGAATATTCCTTATCAGAACCAGCATATAACTTGTGAAACAGAAGTTTAAATGTGCAAAGGTCCGTATGCTTAGAGATTACTGTTTGTTATTCACAGATGGATCCCTGATGAAGGTGGTCTAACCACCAAAATGCATTGGATTTAAACATTTGTTGGATGAAACTTAAATTCAGATGAATTGAACGTATAAAGACTTTGAAATTCAATGAAATAAAATTGGATATAAGCAACTGGCTACAAGAAAGCATATTATTTATAAAAAGAGCTGGATTTTTATCAGCAACATACCCAGTGCCTAGGGGGACAGTTGTATACGAGCATAGGAGCAACATCAGATGCCGCAAAATGACCACCAAAATGAGAAGTCACTTTATACAGACAAATCACACCACCAATGATTTGCGGTGGAACCATAGTGGAACAGATTAACCCCTTCCATGCTCATGACGAGCTCAGCTCGTCATGCAGTACAGTGCTCCTGTGCTCATGACGAGCTGAGCTCGTCATGACCACACCCGTTTTTATTGCTGTCCAGCACAGCAGGGGAATCGCTCTAGCAGCGATGCGGTTAATGGTAGTAATATCACCAAGAGACTTTTCGAAAAAGAACAGAGATGGGTATACCATTTAGGTACTCATGTTGGCGGTTTAAATGATGATATCCCCTGGGGCTCAGTTTATCACAATGAACTCTAAAATTGCTTGTTTGCCCAGTATTCCCACTCCCATCACTCAGCCTCTTCTGTGTAGCAAATGGGGAACTGATCACCGACATTGATTCCAAAAGCGTTGAATATATGTAACCCCCATTAAACGTAAGGTTACTATCTCCTGACCCATCGTCTATCTTTGTTTTTTGTGAGATTTACCTCATTTAGTCCGCTTATATAAGTAACAAGAGAATCCAATGTCTTGATATAAGCAATTAAAAGAAACGAATCTGTAAACTTACCTTATTTTTCAACTACCTTACAGGATCCTTTTTATGCTAAATCACAGATGTAGCGACTTAGAGTGCGCTACCTGTTGCCCGGTGCTTTTTAACCGTGTCACCCAGCTATATGACATCATGTAGTTTGTGACATTTTGTAATACATTGAACAATATCGTCTTCAAACTTCTGCCAATTGTCCCGCTCTCAACCAGCTATTTCTGCTATAACCCACAATCTGGTGGCCCAGGGTGTAGCCTTTCACAACATGCATCTTGTTAATAAAGTTTTTCGAACATTTCTTAAGACGCTGTAGACATGCGCAGACCGGTGCTCCCGCAGCTCGCCTTTTCACGGTCTAGTTCTTTATTCTCTACACTTCCCGCTGTTGGAACCACACTATTGGCCCCCCCAGCCCGCCTGACCTCGGCCGATTGAACCACGCCCACTGACCATGCCCAACCCGGAAGGAAGGCTCGAATCAGTTGCTCTCTTAACCGGCAGCTCCTGATACCGTCTCCATCTACGGGATCCGGTTTACGAGGGTAGACGCAGGTTCCAAGTGGGTGCCTGGCGTCGAGGGTGTAAGTTCACTACCAGCTCCAACCACGCTACGCAGACCGACCACTATAAAGCTAAGTACAGCATAATAACTGTGTCTGAATATTTTTTTCTCCCTCAAGGGTGTGCCAATTACGCCACCACCCCCCTCCCGTGATCCATGATGTGCTTACTCCTCACCATACAAGTGAGATATTTTATTCCTGTTGTCTGTATTATCTTTAGGCGGGGTCACTGACAAGTCTGGTCCATTGATCCTTCGAACCACAGGCACCGATATTCGTATAAGGGCGATTTAGTATGTAGTTTTCACTGCATTTCCACCTATAGCCCACCATCTATTGGCGATATGACACATTATCCTGGACCTAGTGTGGTGTTAACAATATTGCTATTTTCGCCACTCATCGGCCTTTCACAACAACTGGAGCACTGTGGACATACTCCTGAGCATAATAAGATCTTAATTGTCTGTTTTGTCTCCTACATGTATGCCTTTGTCTTTTTTCTTCCACAGGTGCATTATTTTTGAGTCTCCCAAACGGGGAGTACTTTAGGAGACTGGTCCTCCTTCCACTTGCACTATTTTACACCTTTTTCACTTTCACGTCCCTTGGTTAGGGTGGTCCTTAGCGCGTCCACACCGCCGGGGTTTAGTCCACTTTTGTCCTGATGAATGCCTGGCAAATTGACACCATTTCAAGGCAGAAACATGTTGACTGACTATTTATAGTGGAAATAACCAAACAATTTATTTGGCCGAATTTTCCACACCTTAACTTTTAATATGTCCAAGTGATCAAACATTAAATCTTCTTTTTTGATACACTATAGACATTTTTAACGGTATGCAGCGTTTAGAACGCAAGCATTACCACGGAATACCTTTACAACGCGGGCGTAACAACGAAAGTTGTTACCACGCATTGCGCTGGGGGGCGCTCTAGGATAGTAAATGATTTAATTTACTATCCCAACACCTTCCCTACTATCCACGGGGACTGGTGTGGGAATACTAAATTAAATTAATCAATTTTGCGCCCCCCAGCGCAATGCGTGGTAACAACTTTTGTTGTTACGAACGCGTTGTAAAGGTACGCGTTGTCAATGTATGCGTTCTAACGTCATACATCCATTTTTAACATCACTAGCACCTTAAATCACTCACTTTCACGTCTACTCACTAAAAACCTGCTCCGCAGTAGTTCTGGCATTGTAGCACACTGGGGAGGCACTCGGCCTCTCCAGTGGGGCCCAATGATGAAGCATGTCACCTACCAGGTAGGTGAGTGAGGGCTTTTTATACACACCTGAGTGGGGTCGTGTATTTACTCTATACAGTTGCTCATTTTGTTACTTTTGACTGACCTTGGACACTCTTACTTTTTTGAAATAAATATAACCGGGGACTAAGAGTGTTTCCACATTCTCCCTACCTCTCTTTTTGTTGACCTCAAGACATAAAAGGCACAACTCCATCCAACCTGAAAAGGGAGCATGGTGTAATATCATTCCTCTGACGGCTGCTACTCCATTGGGCTATTGGAGCTAGTATTCCTTTGATGGAGTCAGCGGGGGCTCTTTCAATGAAATAGTAAAGGTCCACCCATTTCTGAATGAGGTGGGCAAACCAAGGGTTAAGCTGGCAGGGTATTCAATCACACTTGTGACAGACTACCCTGTCTGCCAAACTTTAAATCAGCACAGATTACCAGGGGACTCAGTGATTGACTAGGTAAAGATAACCTGGAGTTATGATGGTATAGGGAGTTCATGAGTAAAAATAAACGCTTTGATATCAGAGGAAACATTAAGCCTTCAGATCTCAAATTCCTTTGTAGGTGTATTTCAGGCTTTGAACCCAATCGCAGCACTAATCTAGTTAATTAGCAAAACAACATCATGCTCCAGGAGTGATATCAAAACAAACAGAAGCAAAGGAGCAACATGTGAGTTCCAAATGGACAGATAGTCCTGAGAAACAGAAACACAACCATAAGGATGCAAGGGTCATAGTAACTCACTGCAAAGTCAAAGAGATAGAGCAGGGCATTGTGTAAATGCTAGCCAAAAACTGGATTAGGTTAACCCCTTCGGTGTTCACGATGGCCCCCGGCCGTCACGCGTTATGGTGGGCGTGCGCTAACGACGGCCAGGTGCCGTCCGAACTCCGCCCACTCTCCATTTTGCTTGCACAGCGTGAAAATTTGGCCAGCATGCAAGGGGTTAATGTCTTTGTAAATGTGACTACCAGAATGGATTGTGAAACATATATAAGTCAGAGCATCAATCTTCATTTAGGACTTTAATATTTGCTTTGGGCCTCATTTAAAAGGTCCCTGTACCAAAGAAGAATCACTTTTTGTGACGCTCCAGTGGCACTGTGTCCTGCTCCATATTTACAAGGCTGCACTAAGCCACTTTGCATGGCTTAACACGGCCTTGTAATTATCGTTCCCTTTGACAGAGCTTTCTGAATTAAAGGGGAGTGCAATGGGTGTTGCTTTATGCATTCCCAGCAACACCCATGTTTTTTTGATGTTGCCACAGATTGACAAGGCATAGTAAATCTGAGGCAGTGGCAACAATTTCGGCTTAAAGGGTGGGGCAACAAGGAGAACAACTTTTATTTCTCCTCGATTATTTGCCCATTCTATGTGTGCTGCATTCTGCAGCACACATAGAAAAAGCAAAATGACATGGATATTGTTTTGTGCAGGAAAGTGTCCCTTCCTGGACAGCAGCAATCATCCCTGCAAAGCACGCACATTTTCACCATGTTGCAAGGGTGTGTGAGTTGTTGCATGTCTGCTATTTGTTTGCTGGTGCAGGGGTGAGTACAGGAACGCGCTGTATTCTTGCAAATATGGCCCATTCTTGCACTTAGACAATGATGCAGCTCAGCACAGCAAAATTGCTTGCGGCACTGCGCTGCACCATTGTCTTGCAAATATGGCCCATAGTGTTTCTGTATATCAGGAGACAATTTCCAGGCTACAGAAACCATTTCCATAACAGCCAACATAGAACACACGATTGGAGAGGGAGTATGCAACCTTAGGCACCAGATCTTGTCACTTACAGGCCTCCACAGTTAAAACCTCTCTGATGCTGACAAATTTACTTGTACGATCCAGCAGGTTCAAGTGCCTCTAGTATCCATGTTGTAATCAGTCCATAGTGTAAAAGTGATGTTAGGATTTCTGAATGTTTAAGGTCTGACCTCACACAATACCAAGAATAACTGTGGGTCTACATGTCCTGTCTGCTATACCATGTCTCATGCTCAACTCTTACAAGAAGGAAAAAGAAAAAACAAGCTAAAGTAACTAAAGTACCACAGGATAACTCCACATTTGTGAAAATACCCATCAGTCATCGGTCTGTTCCGCCCTTTACATCATTTGGGCCTCCTCACACAGAGGAAAACAATCCTGTAACCAATTTAAATGTGTAGAGTAGATGCCTCAGTGTGTTTGGAGGTGTGTGGCAGATACTCATAAGACCAATAACCGAATAAAGCAGTGCATGCAAAACTAGAAAGTATGATGTGAAAAAAGAAGTATAAAATTGGAGAACTAGGAGAGGGAAAATGTTATTCAGTAAATCCTGTAATGCCATATTTCTACGTGTTGCCTAAGTTACACAAGGCAACAAGGCCTCCTCCCGGTCGCCCCATAATATCAGGGATCGGATCATTGCTGGAACCTCTGTCCACTTTCGTAGATACATTCTTAATACCTATGGTCAAGGAGATGCCGACCTTTCTCCAGGACACTAAAGATGTTCTCTGGATTTTACCGGAGATAGAGTTCGACATCGCGACTGACACTTTGGTGTCGCTCGATGTCGAGTCTTTATATACATCGATACCGCAAGATGAGACCTTGCAGGTAATTGAGAATCTTCTCCTGGAGCGAGAGCTGAATTCCATCACTCCAGTTCATCTGATTATGGATCTTGCCACGATCGCTATGAAATAATATTTTTTTCGTTTCGAGGACACTGTGTTCCTCCAAATATCCGGGACAAGCATGGGAAGTGTCTTTGCTCCAAGTCTTGCTAATCTATACGTTCATAAATTTGAATAGGACCACATCTTAACATCAGCTAACCCATACTACGCGTCACTGCGGGTATGGAAAAGGTATATCGATGATATCCTTATGGTATAGAGAGGCACTTGTGAAGAGCTATTACAATTCCACCAGTGGTTGAACTCTAGAAACAATTTCTTGCATTTTACTATTGAATATAGTAAACATGAACTAGCATTTCTCGACCTACTAATAAAAACTACATCGGGGGGTCTGAGATCGGAGCTCTTTAGAAAACCTATGAAATTCTCTGTTGCGGTATGACAGCTGTCATCCGAAGGCATTAAGGGATAACTTGCCTTATGGGCAGTTTTTGTGGATCCAACGAAATTGCTCCACACGAGAAGCCTTCAATGAACATGCTAAAACTTTGGAGAAACAACTTTGTACGAAGAAATATCCCAAAAAATTGGTGCGCCAGTCCATGAAGAGAGCGGCGAACAACAATAGGGAGGCATTATTGGAGGAATCCATCCCTAAAGAGAAGAAGCAGAGGATCACATGTGTGAATACTTTTAGCACCCAATCAAATAACATCCAACAGATCATTAAGAAACATTGGATGATCCTTAATACAGGTTCAGAGAGTTTACCACCTCCTCTTTTTGCCTTTAAGCGGGGCTCCAATCTGAGGGTTCAACTTGTGCATACTAGGCCAAAAACCAAAACGTCATGCCCCATAGGGACTCTATGGGATATGCCTGCAGTTGAAGGACACCACCCGTGTGGTAACTGCTCAGTATGCCCTCAAACTTCTAAATCGACTAGTATTGATATTGGAAGCAGTCGTCCTTGGCAACAGCGGAGTTTCACAAATTGCAATAGTCAAAATCTCATCTATTTGATTATCTGCCCCTGCCAGTTAAAATATGTGGGGATGACAACAAGGAAAATAAGGGTGCGGATATCAGAGCACAAGAGCACTATCAGGTGCAAGAGGCAGGCGACTCGTTTAACCAACCATTTCCTAGAAGTTGGCCATGGACCTACTGATTTCACATGGACAGTAATCGAGCAACCTGTGATTCCTGCCCATGTTGTGGATATCAGTAAATTTCTTTTAAAAAAAGAGCAGAAATTGTGTTATAAATTGAATACCGACAAAGGAGGTTTGAACGAAGACATCCCATGGATGGCTTTATAATTGGGAAACATAGAAGATATTTGCTGCCAAGCTGTTGGGCAGTTAAGGTGCGGATGACAGCCTAGCGTGATATAGGAGGATATGTTTTGATGTCTTTTGTTCGAGTCTAATCACGTCCTCCAACATACATCTAATACACCTATTATGCCACAACGAGGGAAATATCTGCCAGTTTATATATTTGTTTCAGGTTAGAACATTCTATTATACTGTAAGTTGTTCTGTAGGTCTGACTGTCTTTTATTAGTCCTACTTTCAATAGGCTATATAAGACGGACTGAGCAGAACTCGGCGTGTATGCGTCAGTATTTTTCAATCTAATGTAGCGGGACAATGTGATTATGGCTAATTACATTTATCCCCACTTCATTTGTCCCTTGATATGTATTTCTAACATTTAAGGTTCCTGATGGCAAAACAAGATCTGTACTTGAGCGCTATCCCTAAGGAACTACATCTCCCAGTATGCACAGTAGTTGTGTGTTTTTGTACATCAGTGTCGGTACCAGATTTGATGATTCCTTCTTAAGAACCTCATTTTCCGGCACACGTAGCAGTTACGCGATGTGAGAGGCGTGCCTTTGCACATTGATATTATGACACCACATCAGGGTCGGATTCGCACACAAGGTTTTCTTTATAAGAACCTCATTTCCCAGCCTACACAGTAGTCACGTGATGAGAGAGGCGTGATTTTGGCGTGTTTACGCTGTGATGCCACATTCACTAGCTACAAAGATGGCGCTCACTGCCGCGTCGGTACCTCCCCGAGACGGCCCAGAGGGACGCCCTGAGTACCGACGGACAGGTGGGTGAGCGCTTTGTTTGATTGATTGTCTGTTCGCTTGAGTTAGAACAGGGTTGAGAATTTGTGCGGGACCACCTTTAATGTACAGATCGACTTGTTCAATCGACTTGGTCGTCTCTAAACCATTGGCCGTTTACTACCTAGCATAGAGAGGGTTCTGGTTTTGACGTGCTGTATAGTCGCCAACTTTGTTGCATTATGAGATGTGGTATAATGACAGAATATATCAAGGTGGTGGATTTAACTATTAACAGGGCACATAGCCCATGTATGGTTAAACGGGATAACAGGAAAATGTAATATAAGATATAAAACACCTAATTGCGACTCAATTGGCTGCCGTTTTTCGAGTTCGTTGAGTAATCTTGCCTGTTGATCTACAAGTCTCTACATATGCCACGTGATACATCGGTGGTTACAAAGCTCTTGTTTTATCAGTGTGCTTTGACCTCTATGTGTTGATGTGGTGTACTATGTCTGTTTGTTTATTTTTATAGCGCCGTGATCCCTTCTACCTGACCCGTGGCCAGGTGAGGCGTAGTGCTTGCCTCCTATCTACAAGGTAAGCAAGTGGTGGGCCGTAATAACGAGCCCTAGATGTACTATAAGACATGTGATTGGGGACATGTAAGATACATACCTGCTAATGGTCATACTTTATATTATATTGACTAAAAACATGTTAGTATTTGTCTGTTGTCTGTGTCTGTAGTTCTTCTTCTCTCTTTCTAGTTACAAGGAGGACGAGTACCTGTTAAAGGACTCCCTGGCTTACTACAAATACACTTAAAGTAAGGTTTCCATTAATTTTTATTCTCACTTCTATTTTTGAGATTAAGCAGTAGCGCAATTGGTCCTGAAGAAAGCAGCTGGACACCCGTGTGGGTCCGGAGTCTGCAGAAACATGTCGACCATTTAAACCATAGTAGTTATTTGTTACCACCTACTATATTTCAGCACTGGTTTTTTAACTTTGGAAACATAGGAGATACTGAATAAAATTTTCCCTCTCCTAGTTCTCCAATTTTATACTTCTTTTTTCACATCACACTTTCTAGTTTTGCACCCACTGCTTTATTCGGTTATTGGTCTTACGAGTATCTGCCACACACCTACAAACACACTGAGGCATCTACTCTACACATTTAAAATGGTTACGGGATTGTTTTCCTCTGTGTGAGGAGCCCAAATGATGTGAAGGGCGGAACAGACCGATGCCTGATGGGCATTTTCACGAATGTGGAGTTATCCTGTGGTACTTTAGTTCCTTTAGCTTGTTTTTCCTTTTTCCTTCTTGTAAGAGTTGAGCATGAGACACGGTTTAGCAGACAGGACATGTAGACCCACAGTTATTCTTGGTATTGTGTATGGTTCTTGCGGGGTGTGTAACTGTGCTGGTCTTTAAACTTGCCCTCGGACCCTTCTTCTAACTGTAGTGCTACAAGTTCTGACCTCTCCATGAAGCAGAGGCGAGCTTAGTCAAAAGCAGAGATACAGGGAAAGCGAACCTCAAATGGTTCCTCTTACTGAAACACTGAGGTAACCAGCTACAAACTGTTGTAATCCAGATACTATCTGGTATACCAGTCTGCTACTATATTGTTGAGCCAAGGGAGATACATGGACTGCACGTTGATGCTAACTACACAATTCCAATATTTTTTGGGGCAAACTTGAAAAGTGCATTAAATCAAGTCTCAGCAAGGTGTCCTTTGTAACAAGCAACCAAGAAATTGTTCATCTAAAAAAGCAGAGAACTGTTGGGAATTGATTTGTGAAGTAGCAAATGGCCAGCATGCTCTTCTAAATAATGTTCTTGCATTTGGCTGTTCCTGATTTGTTTGGCACAACCTCGAAGAAGACTGGAGTTGGGGATTATACAACATCACTCCATTCCCACTGCCCTGATGATCCAGCCATTTGCCAACCTCAAAGCCAGCTCCCTGATCTGAGGCACCTTATTTTCATAAGAGTGTCCTCTTTATAAATATTGCATCTTTTATTTATCTAATGGTTAGTGGAAGAGGAGACTTTGGACAACATCTTGGATGGAGGAAACCAATAATCGCACTGGCCTGGACATGTGGGGCAGTCCTATTTGAGGGAGCGAAAGGGCATCCCTTTTTTGATTTTACACACTTTGGATTTTATAGTCTCCTGTGAAAAATTCAGCAGACTACCCACAAGACATTTACTTTGATGTAAAGTAAAATAAATATCTTCGTTTTGAGCAAGCCAATGAGTACTTTGAAGCACGGCTTTAACCAGAGAACTAGTGGGCATATTATAAAGAAAAGGTGTTAAAATGATCGCCGCTTTAGCGGCAGGAAACTGCTGCTAAAGCAGATAATGGGCTTGATAACATGTCCTGTGATAGAAGCCCATGTTCTGGTGTGAACATGGGCTTCTATTAGAATTCTCAAGGGCATATTATCAAGCCCATTATTGGCGCTTTAGCGGCAGGAAACTGCCGCTAAAGCAGCGATAATTTCAACGCCGTTCTTGATAATATGTCGCCAAATTGGAAAGTCAATCCAACCTGAACAATAAATGGGCGACGAGCTGTAAAGAAAAGTGAGTACTTCCTCTTGATAGTGGATGTGGACACGTTCGCTCCCGAGCAATGAAAAAGAGTGTATTTGTATTTCTGCTAACTTACTTGGGTGCTGTTCAATAATACATTTTTGGGGCATATTATCAAGAACAGTGTTAAAATTATCGCTGGTTTAGCAGAAGAAAACTGCTGCTAAAGCAGCGGTAATGGGCTTGATAATATGCCCTGGAGAATTCCAATAGAAGCCCATGTTCACACCAGAACATGGACTTCTATTGGAATTCTCAAGGGCATATTATCAAGCCCATTATCGCTGTTTTAGCGGCAGTTTTCTGCCACTAAACCGGCGATAATATTTAACGCCTTTCTTGATAATATGCCCCTATATGTTTAGAGCATAAGAGGAACCCCTTGTCTTGCAACAGCATTTACAGTGCCAGTTTTCTTTGTTCCTTCTTTGTCCTACAGCCACGCCTCGTGCTACACTCAAAAAGCTTCATCAAACAATGTGGCCATTCCTTGGAAAACTTACATTAGGAGCTCTTAAATAGACATCCATTATTACATATGATATAAAGAGAAAGATCTGTAGAAAATCCGGATGATGTACAGACAGGTCTTGCCAAGACTCTCCCAGATGTAAATACTAATACAGCAGATGCAGAGAAAAATCTGCAGATCACATATCTGGCAAGGTTCTGTTAATTCGGGTAGACGCTGTCTCAGTTGCTTTAGGAAAGATTAATGTCGTTCTAAAGAGTTCTTGTATTCTTCTGTCGGAAAAAAAAGTCAAATGGAGACAAACATAGATGTAAAAATGCCTGAGATTGATATAATTCAATTGCAAATAAATACATACAGAAATATCTCTTCCAAATTCAAAAGGCCATACAGAGCAAGACGAAGTTAATGTAATTCCTTTATAAGCATTGCAGTATTTACGGTTCGGGCTATATTGCTTATTATCCGTTACTCTTCTAAACAAGTTATTCTTTACTATTAGAGTTAAAAGGTTTGTGGCCAAGGCACATAACATTTTACGAATTGAAGCACATTTAATTGATTTGCATAAAGCAAATATATTCTTTTCAAAATTGTAGAAAAAAATGTGCTTGTCCGCACATTTATAAACTGCTAATTGAATATATTGAAAACAGAAAAAAAACTATGGAGGGATTCACATTCCATTTGAAGTATAGCACTCGGTGAAGAAATGTGGGTGCTAGGGTTGAGATGTGTATTGGCATAGTAACCAGTGCAGTGAAGGAGACAGCCCAAGAGTTTTTATAGTCTGTGACAGTGTCCTGGTCTCCATTAGTTCCACAGACTAGTAATACAGATAATATACAATAGGAGTCCTTGTCTTCACACTGGGTATTGCATTGCATGTAGGCACTGTAAGGATAAATCAGTGAAAAGGCATGTTTGAACAATTTTCAGCATTCATCCTTCAACTCATTTGCAAGTGATCTTTCTGAAAGCCACATGCAAGACAGAGGTAGTGGTGGCCTGCACCATGTGAATTAGTCCTGGGTGTGAAAATATGCGGCTTAAGTTAGGATGGTGTAGAATGCATCTTTGCCTACTTCATTATCCTGTAATACAAGGGGGGTGGGTATTGGAATCTATGTTCACACAAAGTTATTCATTTCTATTATGTAGGTTGGTGGTTGCTCAAAGTCTTGTATTATGGCGGTGGATGACACTTTGAGCAGGTTCCGCAAGTGAGATTCTCCGTTTTGAGGTGGATACCATGTTCCCATTTCTACAGGAGTTTACAGTTTCAAAATGAGCTGAGTACCATCCATTTATTAGGTGTATCTGGTGAGGTTGAAGGACCTAAGGAGATCTGCAAAAGGGATATGGGTTGAAGAGGAGAGGAGAATTTGCAATACCATGTGGAATACCATTGGCTGAGGTGACAAAAGCTGAACTAATTGGAAGAAGAAAGGCAATATGGAATCTTTCAGCAAAGTATGAGGCAATCGTGAATACCAATGCCAGTGGGTCTCTATACTGGGTGGTGTAATGTAATAAATGTGAATGAGCATTTCAGTAGCAGGAATGTGGCAACACAATTTTTCTCCAACGTGGTCTTGAGGTTATCCTAGATAACACAGAGACCCTCATTACGATGAGGGTCGGAAAGCCTCCTACCACAGGTCGCAGCCTTTCCCCGAGCCTCACCGCATTTCAGTTTCGATTGCTGCATTACAATGCAGGCCGTCGAAACTGAAACCGGATGATCATTCCGGCTGGATTCCGATGGGCTCAAGGAGCTCACCAGCCAGTCGGAGATCAGTGTGTAATCCCTATGTATGGTGTTACCGCTGTTGGTATCATGATGTTGATTTCAAACAGGCTTTCCTTGTCAGGCTTTCTGACATGGAAAGCGACATTAGGGGCCCCTAGTAGGGTCTCCTTCACCCTGCGGCCTCCAGTTAGGTCTGCAGGGGTACCTATGGTGCCCCCCTGTTAATCCCTTCATGGTGTGGCAGGCACCTTGGGGTGCCTGCCACGTGGTGCAGCGATGAACAGATTCTCCCATTTGTCTATGGGATCTTTTGCTGCTTCCGGTTTATGGCTGTAGCACCAGGTCCTAGTGACAAATGGGAGTATGTACTGCTGACCAGAGGGTGGTTAGTCCCAAGACTGCAACGGTGTTGGGCAGACTGACATCGTAATTAGGCCCTAAATATGGATTCTTTGCCATTAATTGGGAAGATTACTGTTAGATGGTAAGTGAAAAGGTTGGTGACTTTGCAGAGGACAGAGATCTGGGTAAATGACTGTATTTCTATGATATTAATAGGTACACGATTTCGATAATACCTGGAAATGGTAAATGCAATTTCATACAATGAGTAGTGAATTGTTTGATGTTAGGTGAAAAAATAGAATAAATTAGCACATTTGAAAAAAAATAATTTGGAAATACCATTAGGTGCAAATGCAATTTTGGCCTTTTTGTCATTGTTTGGTTTTCCATGGTATTTATTGATAGCAGCAAATGCAGTTCATGAATTACTTATTAATTAGCCAAAGGCTCCTCAAGGCTAGAACAGCGAGTGGGTTGACCTCTTGATAAGGTACCTTCAGCCAATGAAATAGGTATCCCATAATAAAGAATACTGAATACAAAATATCAGTTCACTAAAGGCTTTTTCAGTTTTTTAATTGTGGCATTTAGACTAGCAGTAGTCACTAACTACATACTGGATGCTTCACATGTGAGGAATGTTGCAATTTATGTAATAAAATGAAAGTTGTGGAAATGTTTTGCTTTGTGTTTAATATAATCCCTATGATTGTCAACTGTTTTCTTTATAGATGAATCATGTTGGAGCTTAAATACGTACCTGTGCTCATTTCTATACACGTACTATGAAGAATAGATAGCAAGAGGTTCAGCCACTTGCTATTATCGTAAAAATATACAAGGTATATCAGTTCATTTATAAATAACCTTTAAAAAGTATGGTGCATGGGATGGATTGTTTCAGCAAAATACAGGTTTGTAAAGAAGTTGTATAGATATTAGAAAAATACAGTCTGGAGATGAAAATAGCAAATGAATGAAAGTCTACCTCCGTAGTATGAAAATGCAGTATAAAATTGAAGGAGAACACTAACAAGCCAATACAGAATCAGTTTTCCAATACCTTACAGTGAGTTTACCCATGCTCGGTCCTATGGAGAAATCTAAGAACCTTGGTAGGTCCATCAGGCTAAGGCATTGCTCTTAGGATGGGTTTCATGGAGGAGTTCTAGACATCACAAAATATCTTAATTCTACCTGATGTTATCAATCAGTTGATAAAAGTTCTTGCTAGTGTAGAGTCCTCCCCAGCCAGGTAGCATGCAAATGTATCATGCCACACACCGAGCTCGGTATTGCATGTCTTCATTCTGGAGAGTGTAAGTAAGTAAATTCTTTATTGCTTGATTAATAAAAATCTTTGCAATTGTTTATAAAAATACTTGGTAAGCGCCATTCAAAGTACATAAAAGCTAGATATAAAAATTAGACGTTTCATACAATCACATTAGTATAAAAACATTTCTTAATTTGCAATATTAATAAATATGAAATAGAATCAGTGTGTGCAAAAATGCATCTTTTGCTGACCTTAAGTGAGAAAAAGTTAAAAACCCAATGAAACCTGTGAGGCACTGTCCGTGAGTAGCTTTTGTAGTTGCAGTAGCAAGGAAGTCAAAAATTCCGACAAGCACTCACTAGTGAAAATTTCTTTACTTGTCGGAGTTTTTCGCTGGTCATGGTTTTCCCAGTTCATGGAGTAACGGCTGGGTTTAGTGCAATGTTTACAGGCTTCATGAAGTGAACCAGTCTGCAAGCTAATTGAATGTCCTCCCCGTTTTTGGTTCCACAGCTGTGTTAGATGTCTCCTTCGTTCGGTATCTAGGGCTTTACAGCTGCATAGCAAATGCAATATGTCCTCCTTAGTATCCTTCCAGAGTCTGCACTTTATGTTGGAATCCGAGCGTTTCCATGGGGATAGGTGTTCTTTTCATGGTATTACCCCCATCCTCAACTGCAAGAAGGTTTCCTTCATCGCTTGTGAGAAGCCAGTGCCTAGGTAGGCCTGTGGTTGCAGCCAGGTGTAACTCTGGATCACGAACCATCCATGCGTCCTCCCGGTTAGTACTGCTTTGTCTTCTTCCAGGGATAAGATCTTAACAGTTTTGTTGACGAGCCGATTGAAACATTTTTGCGTGCAGCTTGCTTCCCAAAGGTCTTTTAGCGCTAGAGTGTTTATTGCTGCCTGGAGATAGGCCATTGCAGGGCTGTCCTAATCTCTTGCTAGCTCCTTCCATAGATAAGTATTCAGGGTGCCCAGCTCAGCACTCTTTACTTTGTGCCAGCATTTTACATAAGCACCTTTACGTCCTAATTGTTGTTGCTGTAGGCCAAACTCAAGCCTTAATTGAGCTGGGGAGGTGTACGGTGGTACACTGAATAGTATTCGCATTGATTTTGCTACTACTTTATCTAAAGTGGCCTCATCTCTCCCTCTCATACATTCGCTATCGTAGGTTATCGATGGCAGTAATCTTGCTTGTAGAACATCTAGCAGGGGGATTACGTTTGGACCAGCTATTTTGCTCTTAATGCTCTTTAGTGCAATGGCCAGTGATACCCCTCTGTTCTTAATTGCCTTTTTTTGTTGTTTGAAAGAGCCTTTTGAGTCGAAAATTACACCCAGATATTTATATTCTTTAACAGTTTCCATCTTCTGGTCTCGCAGAAACCACTGTGGGTGTCGCTTTTTCATTTTTTGGTTTAATATCATCACCTTTGATTTTCCTTGATTTATGCTTAGTCCGTTCTTGTCTGAAAAATTGATTGTTGTATCGATGAGGTGTTGAAGGCCAACAGGAGTTTGGCTTATCAGTATCAAATTGTCCGCGTACAAAAGATTCGAAAAAATAAGGCCCCTTAATTTTGGAGAGTGATGGTTGCATTTGTCAAGGTCTTTGGAAAGGTCGGACATGAAGAGGTTGAACAGGGTCGGTGCGAGAACGCACCCCTGCTTCAGACCTTTTGTTGTTTTTATTTTCCTTGATAGACAATTGCCTGCCCCCAATTTTTTTTGGATCCAGGTTTCTGTGTGCAATAAAATTAGTAGGGTCAGGAGTTTGGGATCTGCGTCCAAACTTGAGAGCTTGGCCCAGAGTTTTCCTCTATCTATACTGTCAAATGCAGCTGAGTAATCGATGAAGCACACATATAGCATTTTTTTGTATTTGATTATAGAATCTATTAGCAGGGAGAGGGCCAGAATGTTTGTTGTAGTCCCTATATTTTTTGGGAAACCGGTCTGATTAATGGGGTTTAGATTTTTCTTTGATGCCCAGGCTGTTAGCTCTTCAAGTAGGAGCCCCAAAAATATTTAGCATCTATATCACTAAGAGCAATAAGTCTATAATTCTTGGCTTCGTTCCTGGGCCTTTTTTTTAGATTGGGGCAATAATTGAACCCATCCAAGAGCTCGGGATTTGCTCCGCCACCCACATTTTTTCAAAGAGTCGGAGCAATTGCTCGGCCCAGTAATTTGGATCTTGCTTGCAAAGGGCAGGTGGAGTTCCGTTTGGCCCAGAGGCTCCCTCTTTCTGACCTTTCGCAATTCTTCTCTTGATCTGTGTTGTTGAACCTGGGAAGTAGGTCTCCTCGGGTGGTAACATTTGGCCCCTCCTATTTTCCTCCCCAACTTCTAGGTCTTGTATTACTTTGCCGGTTGCATTCTGGAGAGTGAGACTTTCAACTGAAACGCACTGCAGCATGAATTTTATTACTCACACCCAATAACTTACATCACTAGACGGTGGAGTCTGTTAGGGACCATAGGGGTCCCAACCTCTATTATACACAAGACACTGCAGCTAGGAGAGCAGTTGTTATTGGATAGCAACTTCAGGAAGAGCAGTCTTGCTTATCAATCTGAGTGAAGATATTTGTGTGGTACTGCCTTATGAGTCATTTACAAATTATTTGGAATAACTCACTTCATACATCCCCAAACCCACCTCTGACACCAAGTCTGTCAAAGGTTCAGTGTGGTTTTGGTCTCTACTGCGAACTTAAAATGTTCCCTTACAATTGAAATTGAATCACAGTTCTTCTGATTGCTCTCTGCTCTTGTTTCAACATGTGGCTCTCCTCCTTCTCACTTCTTACACCCTTCCAAAATAATATGTTTGCCAATGATTTGCTCATTTATGCCATCAGAGGGTTTGTGGAATGCGTAATGTGTCTTTGCTTGATATCTGTTTCCCCACCCTCAACTAGTTTACTGAGTTTGAGTCACAGAAAGTAATGATAACTAAATGCACCAAATCTTGGGCATTGCAACTCTTATTTTGGTCTACTCTCTATTACAGCCCTTAAATAAGTCTTATGTAACATGAATGGATTGAGTTTCCCAACGCAATTCTCATGCTAAACCATAGACATTGAAAGAAAACTGTGCTGCGCATAGCATTTGATCACAATCCACGGGAATCTGGAATCAATTAGGAATGAAGACAATCCTGATGGCAACTGACTCTAACATTACAAAACTTGGCCTACAGGACATTGAAAATGAAACATGACTTTCCACAGTTCTCTGGATGTGAGGGATTGGAAAAAATTAAAACATATTCTTATTTTAACTGCTAATTAAAATCTTGTCTTTGGTAATTAACGTAATACCTTGTATGACTGTTCTACACTAGAAACCAAAAGTTAAATATTATGGCAACATATTAGGTAAAACAACATATAAGGACAGCAATGGTGCACCATACTAGATAAAAGAGAATCAGTAACCCAAAACTATTGAAAGAAATCTTCTAGTCTTGAATACACCATTTTTTACTCTAGGATTCATTACCTTTTTCTGCCAGCAATGTTGTCAATACCCTAAATAAATCATTAGCTAAATGTTCCTGCTCTTTCAAGCTCTGATAACCCTGCCTCTTAAGACTGAGAATCCACTGATCAAACAAAAAGAGGAGTGCGGGTTAATATCTCTCTCGAGTCTGACAAAACATTTCTTTGATTCACAAAGCCTTTCATGGGGAGACTTTAAAAATTTCAAAGTACATACGGACACTTCAAAAGAAGATAAAGGGACTTCTTGAAGGAGATAAACAGGGGGAAAGTCATAAGGAGATCTGTGCTAGTAGTTGAATTTGCTCCTGACAAGTATACTTATCAGATTTTGTGAGTGAGATTTGAAAATGTTCAGCAATAGCAAGCTAGTAGTACATAACATGGACTCCAGCCAACCTTGTTCACATGGTGCTATTCTCTTCATTTCCCTCCTCAAGAAATCATGCAAGGACAAATTCACTTTAATGTGAAATTGTTGAGGATGGGCTAAGTGAAGCATTCAAATAAAACAGGAATGTTCTCAACTACAGGAACATTTTTAATTGAGCAATGTTTGGACAAAGACAGTAAACATCTTGTTTTTCTTTAAGCCTTTCACAATATTCCAAATAATAAACTTGCCCTGTACCTGAAAGTATGACATCTCTTTGAAAAATAATCAGATCAGTACAAATGTTATCTCATAAGTATTCTTAGGTGCATGAGAATCTCAGAAGCTGTTTCGTACTGAGTACCGTTTTTCTCGTTCTACCATCGTCCCCCACAGGCATTTTTGGCATTACAAAAATAATTACCACAAAGTGTGGTGAAGAGATAGAGGAGGTATCTGGAGACTACAGAAGCAGCAAAAAGCACAATGCAGACTGCGTCTATTGGGGTGACAATTCACACAGCAAGGGGTACCAGCATACACCAACACCATGCAGTTAGCTTGAAACTTCTGGCAAGTAGACACTACATATATAGTGCAGCTCACTGAGATTGGGCCTTCTGGTTGAGTCTTCTGGGTGGACCTCACTCTACTGGGTGGGCCTCAACCAACCCATCTTATACACAACCAGCAAGTTCATCTAACATCAAATATCAATTAAGGAAATTCCTATTAAAACGCACAGCCACCAAGGTTCAGTGTCTCAACAGCTTCCTTACTAGGAGAAACAGACAGCTAAGACCAATCCTGGTAACTAGAGCTGCTCCTGTTTTCCTGCATTATAGGACATAATTACAAGAAACTAATGCATCTTTGCGTTAGAGCAGAGATGCATCAGTTTCCCTGTGCCTGTGTGCAAAACCCTTATGCCACCATAGATGCGTGGTATTTACAATTTGGCGCTCCATGGCGTAAGTATTGACAGATGCGTCAGAATTTCTGGTGCATCTGTTGGTGCAAAAGTCATGCATTGCTGGAGTTGTGACGCAAGCATGATGCAACTCCAGCAATACATGGGGAGATCTACACTTATTGGGCTGTGTCACTCCTTACACCTGCTCCAAGCAAGGCGTAAGGTTTTGACGCAGTGTCGTTCTAGAAGTGATGCAGTGAATTCTTCTACGAGGCTTTTCTGCGTGGGAATGCCCACCCTACTTACAATATACCTGATGCAGGTATAATGTGGCACAGGGTTTTACAACGGGATGCATCTCCCTTGATGTGTCACATTGTAAATGGGCCACAACATGGCACATTGTTTACACCGCCACTGCGTCACAAAAAGTGATGCAATGGAGGTGCAAAAAGTGATGCAAGGGGCTTGTAAATCTGTCCCTTAGACTTTTCACTAGCATTGTTACAGTTCCCAGTCTATTTTCTTTTCTCATTTAGGAGAGTACCCTTGATTTGTGCTCTTCTTGGCATTGGACCCTCATGTTTGACTTTTTTAATCCTAACACCGGGAGTCTATTCCTGTTGGTTCCCTGCAACTAATTACACTGAACCGAACTTGTGGCGGCAGCTCACAGACATTCTGTAGAGTGGTTTATCACCATTTGTTTGACGTAGCTCCTGTGGATACAAATTATCAGCAGAGGTGCATTTTGGCTAATTCACCTGAGAAGGATGGTATAGTGACTGGAGTCGTGAGTTACCAAAAACATACACTCACATTGTACTATAAGGATAATGTACTCATGGTTTAACTTGTCTCAGTTCAAATCTCTTAGTACCACCTCTAACTGCTTCTCCAGCCCTGGGTAAATGTTGCTTACTAGCCAGTCTCATTTACTGGTGAGCAGTGGTCCATTAATGAGGTAGGAAGTTCAAGTTTTAAATCTAACCCTGAGGGTACATTTTTCTCCAGGTGCCAAAACAAGACAGGAGATCTGAAAAACATGTTCTGAAAAAGGCAAATAATAAATGAAATCATAAAGGTGCTATGTAATGGTAACTTTTAGATGGAATGTGCTGTTGGGTGTGTCATTGTAGCAGAATATTGCATTTCAGAAGGGTCCTGGATGTGTTTAATGAAAGTTCTCTATTGTGGGCTGTTTGGATGGGCGATTGCATGGAGTGTCTTGCATTTGGTTGGTTTGTACTAGGCCTGGGTAAAATTCAAAATATGCCAGCATAAAACACGCTATTTTGGGAATTTCACATTATGAAAGTTACATGAGGTTTCCAAAATGACTCCATCATGCCACTTTGTGTAAACATGTGTCGTTCGTGGAAACAATGTATGGCCAATGAACAGAATAAAAAGAACTTGCACAGCTGTTGTTCATAGTGCATTTGTTTAAATGAGAGCACTTTTGGCAAGTCAAGATCCTGCATTTTTGACACTGGTTTCCAGGTTATTTAAAGTGAGCAATTCAACTTCAGCCTAGGTATGTTTCTGCCATTAAAAGAAATGGGGTAACCCAGTAACCTCCAGAACCTGGGTAAGGGATATAAACAGCAAAATTGGTTCTGTTGGGGACAGAATAGAATTGAAAGACGTATTGAATACATAAAAGGAAATATATTTTCAGTGAACAATATATTAGAAAACAAACAACCACTGACCACAATGGAAGGAAAGGTAAATCTTTAGTATTTAGCTTTTTGGCGGATTAATTCAAAATGCATTAGGCAAGCTGTCCAAAACAAGACACTACATGGTCTAAGAATACATTGAGTGAGTGAGCCGTGACTGGTGACTGAGTGTTGAAAACGGTTAAAGAAATACAGGCCAAATCCTACAATTAGACAAAACAATACATCCAAAGTATCCACTGTAACTCGCAATAGTCCCTGGAGACTAAATTATTTCTTTGGTTCGTAGGGACTTTGTGCAGACGGATATATAGACAGAACTTCGACGTTTCGACCCTAGATGAAATGCGCTGATTAAAATGCATCTATAGCGGGCCTTCATCAGGACTCGAATGTGATAGGACAGCCTCAATAGTAGTAGGTGTATCATTCAACAGTTCTTGAACTTTAGGGGTGGAGATTGTCAGCCGACTAACTCCAACGGAGTGAATTGCGCACATTTCTTTAGTCTTTATTTTTCATTTTCAACACCAGCCGGTGGGAAGATCATGAAGGGCGGGGCAGCCGTGGCGAGCTTTCTACCGGCAAACCGGGACGTCGCACTCCGTCAGTGCGACTCTCCGAACGACCATTCGTAGAGTCAGCGCATTTCAGATAGGATCGAAACGTCGATGTTCTGTCTATATATTCGTCTGCACAAAGTCCCATCGAACCAAAGAAATAATTGAGGGGGTCATTATGATGGCGGATTTTCCACATACTCCGGGCCGGCAGAAGCCACCGCCGGCCCAGAGTATGCGGGAAATCCGCCGAGGAGGCCTGAAAGACCCACCGACAAATTAGGATGGCTGGTGGGTCTCACAATCTGTCCGCCGCTTTTCCGCCGCGGTCGGAAGGCGATCACGGCGGAAAAGCACTAACATGGCTGGCGGTGTCTATCAGACACCGCCAGCCATATTAGGATGTAGGGAAAGTAATGCTTTTACGCGGCAGCTTTGCCGCCGTGGAAAAGCATACGGATATTCACTTTGGGGGCCCGTTGCGGGCCCCCTGGGTGAAGGTTGCCTGGGGGGTGCACATGGGGGGTACCTATGGTACCCCCCTGCCTTTGCGTGCACGAAGCGGCAGGCACCGCGCGGTGCCTGCCGCTTTGTGCATGCAAATGCACTGCTTTCGTTTTTTACATTGCGGCGGGTGCTGCTTGAAGCAGCACCCGCCGCAATGTAAAACATACAGGATGTGACCGCCAGGGTGGCGGTCACATCCTAATTGCCATGGAGGGACCGCCGCTGCCCATGCGGACGGTCCCTCCTACTCAGGGGTGGCGGACGGACGCAAGTCCGTCCGCCATCCTAATCGGCCCCTTAGTCTCCAGGGACTATTGCGAGTTACAGTGGATATTTTGGATGTATTGTTTTGTATAATTGTATGATTTGGCCTGTATTTGTTTAACCGTTTTCAACACTCAGTCACAAGTCACAACTCACTCACTTAATGTATTCAATGTATTCTTAGTCCATGTATTGTCTTGTTTTGGACAGCTTGCCTACTGCATTTTGAAATAAATACTAATGATTTACCTTTCCTTCCATTGTGGTCAGTGGTTGTTTGTTTTCTAATATATTGTTCACTGAAAATATTTTTCCTTTTATGTATTCAATACGTCTTTCAATTCTATTGTGTCCCCAACAGAACCAATTTTGCTGTTTATAAGGTATGTTTATGGACAAGACCCATAGTGATATATTATTTATTGTTTGGAGTTGTTTAAATTTGACATGTAATATATATTATCTATGTAGATCTGTCTCTAATCTGACAGACATGATCACCCTGCAATCATTCTCCAGTTCCCAAAAAATCCCCAAGCTTTCCAGAAAATGGTTCATGTACACAATTATGTTAGCTAAACAATACACATTCCTAATGCACAACAATATAATTTGCATGAATACTCATCAACTCCCCCTCATTTAAAAGATGACCAGCATTTAGCCTCCAAAGAAGCAGGGACTTAAGTGGTTCACCGCTTCTGAAATGCTTCCTCACATTCCCCCATTTTTTTTTATCTGCATTGATTTCAATGGGCTCGCCCACCATAACCATCCGATCTCACCCTCCTTGAAGACTTAATGGGTTCAGATGTATCTATATAATTATCATATAAAAAGGATAGAAATCATAAAGGGGGTTGACCACAATCTCTCCACTGTTACTGTTTTCTTTTTTAAATATATCCCCTCCGTTAATCCTGTCATCCTTAGGATGGTGTTCCCTAAACATTTTTGCTTTTGCCTGCACGTTTTGGGAAATAATTTTGTTGGCCTTAGGATTCTGATCACTTTACCTCTGCTGACAAGCACTGAAGTGAATGTGCTCCTTCCCTATGCATGTGTGCAATTGGTATATACACAATTGGCAGATGTAATTTACCTGTAAGCCCCTTGTAAAGTGGTATTCCATATACCCTGGGCATGTAATTCAGATGCTACCAGTAGGCTTGGGGTGTACATCGTTACAACGCATGCTTTTACAACGCATGCCTTTACGACGCAAGTTTTACAAAGCGTTGGGGGGTGCTGGATAGTGAATAGTTTAATTTACTATTCCAACTCCAGTCCCCGTGGATAGTAGGGAAGGTGTTGGATAATAAATTAAAACTATTCCCTATCCTAGAGCGCCCCCCAGCGCAAGTCGTTGTAAAAGTTGCCTTGTAATGGTTGCGTCGTAAAGGTACTTCATTGTAAAAGTTGCCTTGTAAATTGTGCCACCCACAGAAGTAGCCTTTCAAACCTGTCTTTAGCCTGCCGCTGCAGTGCCTTTGTGTGCAGCTTACAGCCACATTGACTTGGCATTTAAAACTATTTGCCATTCCTTAAACTCCCCTTTACATACACATAAGCCACCCGTAAAGTAGGATATGAACCTGTATGTTTTGCATGTCCTGGTAGTGACAAAACTAACTTCATTTTTCACTACTGTGAGGCCTATCCCTCTCATAGGGTAACATTGGGAATTCTTAATACACTTTTAAGCCATAATTCCTGATCAAAGAGGAGTAGCCAGTTCATGTTTAATTTCTTTGGATTGGATGTCTTTAAATTGGTAATGATAAACGCTCTTTACTGATAAAGTTGGATTTAAAATTACTATGTTAGTAATACCACTTTTGGAATGTGTGCATTTCTTTGTTCTTACTGCTCTGTGTGGCTTGCAGCAGTGTCTCCAATACAAATTTGGCATGGGTGACAGCCACACTTTATGCATTCCCTCCAGACAGCCACAAACACAGTAAGGCAAGGTGTGGCTGAGGCACCCATCTACATACATCTGCATTATAATGTCCCTTCCTATACCTGACAAGAGGATTAGGCTAACAATGACACTTTAATAGGTAGTGGCCTGACCCCACACAAAGGGATTACCCTCCACAGATTGAAAGGGTACTTTTGCACTTCAAAGACCACTCTTTGAAGTAACCGCCATTTCAAAGGCACTTTTGGGTATAAATACTGGGTCTCTGATCCCCTCAAATCAGACATCACTGCACTTGTAACTGAAGATCATCCAGAAGAACTGCTGTGCTGCTTAAAGGACTCAACTGGACTGCTGATCTGGGAGACCTGCTATTCTGTTTGTTACCCTGCTGCCTGCTGCTCTCTGACTATGCTGAAGGACAGCTGCACTTTGCCGTTTGTTTAAGTTTGCTCCAAGGGCTTGTTGACTTGCCTCCTGTTGCCTGAGCCCCAGAGATATCAAAGTCTCTACCCCTGCTCCTGTGCCTGGTTCACTAGAAGTGGACTCAGATACTTGAAGCACGGAAATCGACGCATCTCATGTCTGCATGAAGTAGAACCGGCACATCCTCCCGGTTGCGAGAGTAGAATTGGCACATCACTCTAGGCACCAGCATATAGCCTTACGAGAAATCATTTTGTTGGCCTTAGGATTCTTAGCACTTTACCTCTGCTGACAAGCACTGAAGTGAATGTGCTCCTTCCCTAAACATGTGTGCAATTAGTTTATACATAATTGGCATTGGAACCATATTGCTGCCACAGCAGCTTGCAGAGTTTAATGCATATTCCCGGCTGCAATGAGAAACTTGATGCATAGGACTTTGGAACCAACGCATGTCAGTTGGGCATCTCATCTGTGGAACCAACACATTGCCATCCTTGCAGGATTGACATCAACATATTCCTCGAAATAATAATAATGATCTTTATTTAGATATAAAACATATCTTTAAAAGAATTTACAGATTCACAGCCTGACCGAATATTAGAATAAAAACTTCTAGAAATAACAACATGAGTGTAGATATAAAGGCACAATCCATTAACAAACATTATAAAAACAGGAATTTTATCTCGTAGTGTATTTTAAAATCACAAAAATTGAAACAAGACGCCAACTTGCATGAATATAACCAAATTGTATCTAACATTGCTAAGAATAAAAAGGGCACTTTAGCATGGTCTCCTTAGGTTAAAGATGTGATATGCTCGCAGGATAAATTTTGTACATTTTATGTTTAGCACTGTGTTTTCCGGGTTCAAGGCTGCCATGATGGCTTGCCTGCAGGACCGAACACCCAGCCTATTCCATTCTGATTTTAATCCAGACCTGCGTTCAATGTTAAGGGCTGGGCAAAGGCAGCTTACATGCAACATGGTTTCCGCTGTTTCCCCACACCCTCTACAAGAGAGATCTTCCGCTGTACGTCGCCATGATGGTAAATCCTGCAAGAAACGCCAGTCACCCAGTCTGATGGCAATAAAGCCGCGTTTCAGGTGTAATGGATATGTGCTGGCCAGATAGCAGGCTGGGACTGGGTGTCTGTAGAAATTTATCGTGACCCAGGCGTGGCTACGTTTCAGAAAGAGTGCTTTGTCAGTGAGACGAGAAGTCATTCTCACACAATTTTTTATAGCTTTTTTAAATGCTATCTGGCCTGGGTTTAGGGCCCACAAATCGCTTGCTGACATTTGGTTAATGGCGTCTGTAAGAAGCTGTCCGTACAAACCCCCCAGGTTTGTCTGGGTGATTTCTTGCCAGACTAGGGATTCTAAAGTACCTGGCTCAGCTTGTCTTAACTTTTGACACAGATTGAGATATGCCCCAGTGGCTGAGGCCTCGTGGTTTATTAGCCCCATCTCCAACCTGATCTGCGCTGCAGAAGCGGTCCTTGGCAACCGGAGCACCCCTTTATAAATTGTAGTGGTCTGTTGGTTCAGGGTTGTGTTCATTTTACCACTGAAAATCTCAACGCCATAGGATAAGGTGGGGCCAACCTTTGCTCTCATTACCTCCAAGAGGGGGGCTAAGGTTGGACCAGAAAGATCTTTCGCAAGTTTGCCGAGTGACACCATAAGGGTCACTGCTTTAACTCCGATCTCTCTGCGCTCTTTTTTGTAGCTACATTTTGAGTCCAGGTGGACGCCTAGGTATTTATAGGACTGGCCAATTTCTAAACTAACATTATTGAATGACCAGCCGCCCCCTGTGTATCGTTTCTTGCCGAATGTAACTACTTGCGTTTTCTTTAGATTAACCTCGAGTTGGTTGCTGATCGTATAATCGAACAGTTTATCGAGGAGTCTTTGCAACCCTACCCTGGTTAAACTAAAGAGAGCCAGGTCGTCGGCGTATAAGAGGTTGCTTAGAGTCATGCTGCCCACCTTCGGAGAGTGACTATTAGTGTTGTCTAGGACCGCTGACAGATCTGCTACAAATAAGTTAAAAAGGAGGGGGGCCAGCACACATCCCTTCTTCACTCCTCTAGTTGTCATTATTTTCCGTGAGAGATGTGTGCCGGTCCCCAGCTTCACCCGCACCCACGTCCTAGAGTGGAGCTGAATTATTCCCTCTAGTAGTTTCTCTGGAATCCCCCACATCTTTAGTTTGGCCCATAGGGCCTCCCTGGGGACTCTATCGAATGCTGCTTTGAAGTCGACAAAGCAGCAATGAACTAATCTTGAGGTTGCAGCTGCCCTGTCGACTACAGTTGTTATTGCTAGCAAGTTTGTACGGGTTCCTGAGTGTGCCACAAACCCTGTCTGGTTCATTGGCAAGAGCTTATTGTCCTTTACCCATAACCTTAGGTCCTCTAATAGAAGACCTGCATAATGTTTTGCCTCTATGTCCAGTAGGGCAATGAGTCTATAATTGCTCGGGTGGGCATGGGATCCAGATTTATAAATTGGGTGTATTATGGCTCCCCGCCATGACTCTGGTATTGTGGATGTTCTTAATGCATAATTGAAAAGATTGGCCAATGTTCCTGATCAGAGGGTAATATCAGATTTAAACAAAGTTTGTGGCAGGCCATTTGGGCCTGGCGCCCCGTCGGATCTTGCTTCTGACAATGATTTCGAGAACTTTTGATGTGTTATACTCCACGAAGGACCATACCCTTGGCTGATCTCAGTTACGGTGGTGTTTCCAAAGAGGCTTGGGTAATCAGGAGACTTAAAGTGATCAAGCAGGAAATTTGCCCAGTCTGATTCAGGGATGTTGGCCGACCCCGTGCACACTGTACCTAAGCTGGTGCGGTTAATAAGCGCCCAGAATTTCCTTGAGTTTTTTTGCTTACTTTCCCACACCAGGTTACTCCAGAATTGGTTTTCATGTGCCCATTTGTCCTTTTTGATCGCTCGCATGAATAATTTTTGTGAGGTTTGATAATTGGATATGCAATCACTGTTTCCCGGGAATTTGGCCAGTGCCCGCATGGCCTTATTTCTCGCGAGCTTTAGTGACTTCGTCGTCTGAGATAATGTAAATTGGTGCGTCGAGGTTGCCCTTTGGGCTTGGTGCCTTACAGGGAACAGATGAATCAGGTGGGAGCATAACATGGACCATTGTTCGGTTCGGCTAGCCTCATGCTCCTGGCCCAGTCTTATTATTTCCGCGCTTGCCTGAAGAATATTCATGCTAATTTCTTCAGTCCACTTTAGGCGCTTTAAGTTTTCTGTGTGGATTCCCTGAAGTGTCGATGGTGCCATTTTGTGATACTCTGGGTTTATGTTGAAGACTGTGACCTGGGGCCTGTGATCACTTTCGGTTCTTGGGTGTATTCTAAAGTCCATGATGCAATTTAACAGGGGTGCGGTGCAGATTGTATAATCCAGATGCGATTGCTTTGAGCCGTTTGTCCATGTCCACTTTGGTGGAGTGTCCCCGGCTGTTCTGCCATTGATGACAAGGTAACCTGCACTATAAAATTGGCTCACGCATAAGTCGCCTAGATTACTTTGAGTTTGTGTAAGCGGTTTAGTTTGCTTAGTGACCTCGATGATTTGGATTAGGGGGGGGGCATCATTATCTGCTATCTTTGTTTGTTTGTTTGTTGAAATGTCTGAAAAAGTTGGGGCCAAACGCTGGAGATTGTTTGGGCATCGTGGTTTGATTTTAAGACGGTAGCAGAGACATTAGGAGAGTTTTGGGTATCTTTCAAAAAATAGTACAGGTCTGCTAGGAGCTGGTCACTTGGGTCGGTTTTGGTAGGAGTTTTTTGAGACGCAGGCATAGTTAGTTCGTATGGAGCAAATGAATGCCAAACCATGGGCGATGGACAATGTCTTGGCTCCGTCAATTGAGTGGTAGGGATACTAATTAGGTGAGATGTTTGAGCAATACTGTTGCTCAATGCGGTGCTTTGGGCGTGAATTTGAGCGCTGATTATCTTCCGATGAGGGTCCAGCAAACCTTCTGTTGCGGTGGGAGAGTCTTCTTCTCCTTGGAAGGTTGCCAAAGTACAGTGTTTCTGGGTTTTTGCAATGGGGCCAGTCTGTGTTTTCAGTGGGCTCGTCGCAGAGGTTTGCGACTGGAGACCACCATGGGTGTCTGACGCCAGATGAGCCGGTTGCTGGCCCAAAGCCTCATCCGAGAATATATTCTGTTGGCTATTGAAGTTACATGATTCTGAATTGGCACCACCCCGGGTTCCAAGGCTTCCAAGACTGGGCTGTGGTTTGATTGGAGTGGCGCCAAAGGTAAATACCTCCCTGACTTGAGCTGACTTGGTGTGTTCGCCTTCCCAAGGCTGGTCGTTCGGGTATTGTTGCAGAGGGGAAGTTAATTTCCACTCCCAGGGTGGATTCCTGCTCCTGGTTGCCTCCTGGGGCTGAGACTGTTGAGGAATTTTGGGTGTAGTTAAAAAATAATTTAAAAGATCAGACTGCTTTCCTTCGTGTGGTTTGATCTTGGCTGTGGCCTTTTGGGAAGACCCGTTGCTCCCTTCAGGTGGGGTTCCGTGTGCTGGTTGGGTTTCACTGGCTGGATGGGGGGCCATCGCCGATATCGGTTGCCTGGTTCTTTTTCGTTTTGGGACCGATACCACCTTCCTTACTTTCCCAGACCTCATCTTTGTCGTATTGTGGCTTTTTGTTACAGCTCTGGTCTTCAGGCCGGGGGAACAGCAAGGCTGCGGGTGAGTTCCTCGAACTGTAGACCAAGTGATAAGAAGGTCTCTAACTGCCCACCCCCTGCTCCCTGATCTCTCCGCTCTGGGAAACTGGTCGTGACTCCCTGCCGTACAGGGGGGCTCTTGCGAATCTGGCTGGTCAGGCGATACTTGCTGCTTGCTTGCTGCGCCATCTAATGCAGCTCACGGGAGGAAATGTCTTCTCCCTCCGCTCCTCGCCACCTGTCTCTGCTGTCTCTGCTATTCAGCTTGAATGCCAGGAGCACGAGTCACTCGAGCAGTACCATTGATGTAAGACCACGAGCTGGGTTCACTGACTCCTCGCTGGATGGGCGCCAAATAGCCCTGTGTGCTCTCACTGTGTGCTCTCACTGTTATTCGCAGTTATTGTGTTTTTTTTTTTTTCTACAGACTTGATGCCTTTGCGGCCCCTACTACACTCGAGGCTTTTACACCCCCCTGCTGCGTCGGGGGGTCAAGACATCCACTTGGCCCGCTCCGCCCTCCGTGCAGGAACCCGGGTGGGCAGACTCCCAGCTGCTCACTGTCCCATCCGCACGGGAGAGAAAGGCAAGGAGCTGAAAGGGTCCTTGTGGGTCGTGGCACCTCTCCTTGGGGTTAGTCAAGCCCCCATGGGGCAGCGACAAGATGGAACTTTTGCCGAGGCTAGGGTACAACAAGAGAGACAGCTCCTGTGGGGAGGGGAGCACTCAGCCGCTCCTGCTGAGAAAACTCCCGCTGCATCTAGGGTCACCCGCCCCCCGTCACTCGACGTGCCTGGGGCTCACCTGTGCCAGCGCAGTTTTACCTCTCCGGTCCGGCCTCGCAGCTCGCTCGTTCGACCACAGAGTCAGGGCCTGGCTTCACTGGCGGCTTCTCTGATACGGTGCGGGGGGGGGGGGCGGGATTGTTCTCAGCGCCTTGATCAGCGCCCACGCCCGACCACACCCGTAGCCTCCTCTCCACTCCTCTGCTCCGCTCCGCTCAGCTCGCACGGCGTCTGGCTGGACGTGAAAACCACCTGGCACCTTGGCTGATTTTCAGGACGAGACCGCTGCGACCGGCCGACGGGCAGGCAAGCAGGGCTCCCCCCAGTCCTAAGTGCTCGCCTCACACTTCGCCACCATCCTCCGACCTCCTTCAGCTTCTGCTCTGCTGCTCTGGGACCCCGCACGCGATCGCCACCTAGCGGTCACACATTCCTCGAATGAGCCCCGCAGCACGGCCGGTGCTCCATCGTGGTCGGCCCGAACTTTGACTTTGTCCCGGTTCTGCATGACCTCAAGTTACCCTAAAGGCGCTATTTTGCCTCTAATAGCTTTTTTTTAAATTATTCTTTAAAAATTCATATCTTAACTTCTACTTACTGGATTTTTGTAATTTCGGTCTTGTTTTGCTCAAAACATAATAACCTATGTTTCTAAACTTGTGTAGAATCTTTTTGTGGTGTATTCATTGTGTTACTGTGAGCATGTGTGTTTCACAAATACTTTACACATTGCCTCTTTCAATAAACCTGATTGCTCTGTGTCACGCAACCAGAAAGTGAGCACAGGCTAGCTTTTAGTATGTACTTAACCGTCTCTCTCTAGGATTGTGATCCTTGCCTCGCTAGGGTGTATACCTTTGACAAGCAGGAACAGTGGCGTAACACAGGCCCCGCATCCCCCGCGCGTGGGGAGCCCTGAGCTGCAGGGGGCCCTCTCAGCACAGTACTTAGGCCTGAGCGTTCCATATTAAATCCGGAGAGGGCCCGCCGTGTACATTGCAGGGGGGCCCTCAAATTTCATTATGCCACTGAGCAGGAATTCAATTTCTAGCACCCTCTTACTGAGCACACCTATGCTGAACCCAGAAGTAGGAACGCCTATCAGATTTAAACTCCAATTACTTGACACACAGGGTTTTGAAATTTGTAGTTTGAGTTTATTCTGTGCGAGCAAATCAACACGCATGAGAAGTCCCAAACTTCAAGGTGGCTTGGTACTAGAATACTGAGTTTTAATTATCTACAGGGAAAATTTAATAAGCAGATTATTAAACAATGCAATATCAGGAAGTTAAGCATATATAAATAACTGTGCTATACTTAATCCACATGTATATACCTTGATTTATACATATTCAGGGTACGTAAATGTCAAGTTAAGAACTGTAAACAGACATGCTATTTTTGTACTCGCTATTCTAACATACCAGTATTCGTTCACCACAGACATTTTAAATATTCTTTATTATTTTATATTATTTACATGTTTATCTATTTGATGTAGCCATACAAATATTGTAAAAGATACAATTAGGTGTAGCTCTTAATACTACCGAGAAAGCACGACCAGGCGAATAAATCAAAACCAAAAGAAAATGAAAAGAGTTAATTTCTCACCGAGGAACGTTTCAACAAAGCGTAAGAAATGCTACTTTCCTAAAAGTTTGCCCAGTTAAATTTGATAAATGATATTTAATGGTGAATTATGACTTCAAAAGAGTTATTCAAGGCTGCAACCCAGGGATAGCGAAGCTGGAATTTAATTAATCAGCAAGCTAAGCTCAGAGCAAAGCTCACTTTCTACCGCCTAGTGAACAAATCTAAGGACACCAAAGGACAGGCATAAATTATATGTCATTGGAAAAAGAAGCATTCAAGAATGTGAAGGTCTCATCCCAGCAAAAAAGCGAACAACTGGGATGAAAAATAACAACCATTCAATTGTATGAGCGAAACATTAGTACGACTCATATCGAAGTATAATAAATTACGGGGAAGTGGTGCATCTGATATTTAATTATTGGGTTGCCTTCCTTTGTCTTCAAATACAAGAGTTGTTAAAACATATACAGTTAATGGTGATATTATTCCAGCTACAGAGCTACTTTGGGTTAGTACGAATTTAGCATAGTGCCCATCAGAGTGTAGGTCAGCATTGTCAGTGGTTTTACCGTCTATGATGGTCTTTATTTCAACCACAAGGTACTGAGGAAATGCGACTTGAACAAAGTAGATTTAACCACTTATGTAAAAAATGTATCAACAATGTCTAATTGCAGACATAGCATTTCTATGTGCCACACATGTAGTCGAGCACTAGACTAAAGACTGGCACATTCATACGGCAAGGTAAAGCAGCAGACTTAGGATGGCACCAAATTACAGCAAAAGGCAACAGAAATTGATCTTTTATTTAGCGTAATGTGAACATTGCTTATACAAAATGCTATTTTGCATAAACTAATGAAAATGATAGTACTTTTCCTGGCCAAATATACAAAAAACTGAATATTCACAGGCGTACACTTATAATTGTTTCTTTTTTTAAAAAATATATCTTTATTAACATTTTGCATTACCATTACAAAGACAATGTATATGTCCGTGGCCACATAAGCGGAATAACATAGCATATTTATTCTGATTACATCATATATTATCTTCCAAACCAGTCCGCTTCTATAGGCGCTCCAATGACATATATGTTCCTTTTTCTCTTTCCAGCTCCCATGGAATATCACATGCTGTCCACAATGTTACATTTCAGGGGACTACTAGTGTCTGTGTAATCTTCCCCCCCCAACACCCCCTTCCTCAACTCAAACACCCCTCCCTCTCCCTGTCTGGTCTATCTCTTCCAGTATAACAACTCATCTCGTAACCGTACAGTCCATATCCATTCATTATCCAGTAAATCCTAATGGGTTGATCCACCTGTCTCCTGTGTGACCTGTGACCCGTGCCGTGCCTGTGCATCCCCATCATCCCCTTCGTTTTGTTCACAATCCGCATTATCAGTTGTCAATTCCCCTAACAACACCCTCCATGCCCGCTCATCTTCCTCCACCCTTTCATCCCTCCTAGTCTGTTGTATTTTGAGTGTCTCGGCTGTCACCCATTCCGTCACATCTTGTTTCCATTGCAGCACTTTGGTTGGACGTCGGCTCAGCCATGATATGGCAATCCACCTCTTCTCCAATACTACCAATACTAGTTCCAACAGGACAAATGTACTACTCAGGCCTTTCCTTTTAGGTCTGGGAAACAAGCCTAACAGCACCACCTGAATCTCTCTTACTATCCCCCACCCTGTCACTTCACTCAGCGCATTCAAGACATCTGTCCAGAAGCCTTGCAATTCTGGGTAGGACCAGACCATATGGGGGAATTCGGCATCCGCGTCTCCGCATCTGGGGCACACCCCTAACGCTCCGGCTAATGTAGCGTCTTGGGTGTCAAATAAACCTGGTGTATGTAATTATATTGAATGAGTTTGAACCTCACATTTACGCTCGTCTGCTTCATCCCTTCATGTATTTTAACCCAGTCTTTCTCGGCGATGGGGTGTCCACCATGACCTCCCACCTTGCCTGTCTTGGCAGAGCCCTGACCGCTCCATCCTCTCGAATCACCCGATAAAGATCGGAGATCAATCTGCGCCCTTGGCCCATCATTAGTAAAGATGGTAAACATCGGCCACAGCTCCCTTCTTACCTGTGCTATTTTCCCATATTGTAGGAACTATATGAGGCTTAGTTCAAAAGTTTCCATTGCCTGTTCCTGCGTCACATATTGGTTATTAGTATAGAGATTACCCATGGTCAAGCAGGCCCCCTACCGCATCTCTCCACCGACATAGTCTCATATATTTGCTCAAAGGGTCGGATGACCCTTAATGGCATGTCCAGGGCATACAGAGCTCTCTTCAAAACCAATCCCCAGACTATCAATTCCCATATTCCCGCCACTTGTCGAACAATATAAGGACTAGTCTCAGGCACCCGTCCCCCCAACATTAATAGCTCAGGCAGATCTCTGCCATCTAGGGTTCCCACCAGCAGTGTCTTTTCCCAGTTATCATTTCCGTCGAGCCAATGTACCGCATGTTGTTGTTGCACAGCTGCGCAATAGTATTCAAAACATGGAACTTCCAAGCCCCCATTCTGCCACGTTCAATGCAATGTGTGTAAACTGACCCTTTTCTGCTTGTTTCACCAATGGGATTAGTTTAGATTTCTCACAATTAATCCGCAGCCCCGACACACGGCTAAACCGCTCTAGGGCGCCCAAAAAAATCAGGATCGCCCGTATATGCTCCTGAACATATACCAAAGTGTCATCCGCATACAAAGACACCACATGATTAGACTCACCTAACTGAATCTCAACTGCCTTCAGCTCTCCCTTAAGAGTGCTGCTAATGACTCCGTGGCCATAGCGAAAAGTAACCGCGAAAGAGGACATCCCTGTCTAGTGCCGCTTTGTAACCGAAGGCCCTTGAGTCTAACCCTCCCATTCTAATCCTAGCCTTTGGTTCCGAGTATCGCTACAGTTTGTCAAGGATTGGACTGTGTGCCCCTTGTGTTGTTCATAAAACGTTCTATATCCTGCACAAAATCGACTGTCCTGAAGATGGTCTCATAGATTGAAACGAAAGAGACCGAAACGTCGACAATCTCGTCAACTCCATGAAAAAGTCATCTTCTTTAAGCAATAATTATTGATTTTGAAGATAATTTCTGCTTACTAAATCTCTGGAGCTGATGTTTCAGTTATACACTGTATGCTTGAATTCAGTTGTACATCTGAGTCATAACTACTGTTGCTGGTATCAACTGTTTTAAAACTGTACCCTTCTCTATGTTTCAAGTGTTGGTCAAAATCATATAAAATTTAATTTTTATAACTAGACACTCTCTGTGTTTTGTGTACTCTCTTCTTTTTTCTTCCTCTTTCTTCTTCTCTCCTATTTTTTGTAATTGAATTACTTGTGTTTGTCCTTTTGGACACATTTGAGTCTGATTGCCTTAACTGGCTCCTGATTTTTGTTAAAATTATTTAAAACAATGTTAGATAGCCAGTGAAATCCCTTGTAGACACTTTCATTTTGATTTAATGTACTGCCCAAGCCTACAAGGGTATATTGGGTTTACCATTTTTCAAAACATTCATTCATTCAGTCAGGTTTCATAGGAAGCGCCCCCTCCAGTTCAGCCACTCTCTTTTCTTTCCCTCAATATCTCTCTCAAGCTGTTTTAGAACCCCATAGGTCGTATTTCTGCAAAACCCATGTACCACTACTTTCAGTGCCTCCCATTCCATACCCCTTGATAATGTCGAGCCCCAGTTAACTGCAAATAGTTAGGGAGTTCCTCCTCAAGTATCCCAGCAAATGGCGGGTCAGTGAGCACCTCCGTTTGAAGCCGCCACTTGGGAATTGCCACCCTAGGCCGGCTCATCTTTAAAGTGAATAGTAATGGCGAGTGATCTGAGATGTATCTTGGAAGATAGACTATTTCCTCCACTCTGGGCATCAGTTTTTGGGTCGGGAGGACCTGATCGAATCTGCTGTGTGTGTTAGTAGCGGGTGTGTGACAGGAGAACTTCCAAGAGTCTGGGTATCTAACCCGCCAAATATCCACCAGCCCCAACTCTCTTATAGCATCCTTTAATGCCCCGGTCACATCCGGTTTAGTATTTGCCCATGTAGGATCGCGATCCAACACCCCATCCAGTACACAATTCACATCCCCAAAGAGAATAATGTCACCGGCCGGATATGAAGTGACCACCACTAACATATCATAAAAGAAGGAAGGAGCATCTGCATTAGAAGCATATCTCCTGCTCATCCCGTCTCCCATATAGTACCACGTAGCGTCCCTCGGGATCAAGGAGATGGTGTAGGTGCTGGAAAGGGGTCCCCAGGACCACCCTAATCAATTCACCTCTAGCGAATCCAGAGAAGGAAGTGGCATATACGTGACCTCGCCGGCGTTTTTTAATATATGGCAGCGTGTCTCCCCATACGTGCTTCTCCTGCAGACCTGCTATAGCTATTTTATATCTCCTCAAATAGGAGTACCCCTGCCTGTGCTTTTGCAGTAATTCCATCCCCTGGATACTCCAGGTAAGAAGTTTGGTTAGGGAGAGGCCATAGAACCATTAACTTGGTGTCCCTCCTCCGGTCCCACCCCAGTGCTACCCCCTTGGACTGAACACTATTGTGTCACATAGACCAGACATGTATTCCCTAAACTATCCCAGTACCTTTGTGTAACAACTGAAAAAGATTGAACTTCCCTAGCCCTCCCGCCCACTGGGCAGTGTAATAATACCATCTCGTCTGTCAGTGTAACGATTGAGCAGCATTAGCCCCCTCCCTATGCCACCCCCCTCTGGAGTCTTCAATATTACGGTAAAGCTTAGCATTAACATTCCCCAACACACAAAGTCAAGTAACTCCTGTTGAACCATACTTTAACCAAACCATTTCACATAGGTGCCAAGCAAGCGGTTGGACCCCGAGAGGGGTCCAGCCACTAATGAGGGGCATGTCCCCTCCCGCCCGTGGCACACAGGTATGTACATTCCTCACCTGTAACAAGAAATTAGGTAAATAACTATACATAACAGTCTTTGAAAGTTCAATTATGAGGAGTCACTTATCTAAGTGTTCATAGCCCTCGAACCAGCCATCCCTGACCGTCCCGTGTTCAGCCCAGATTAGTGACTGGTACAATCTCTGATGCCGTCAGGTCCAAGTTTGGTGACCCTGTTACTACCTGTAAAGTCCATCCTCGCATACCTGAACCCTCTCAGCGTCACTCGTATCCCTGTGTTCTGATCCCCCAGACAATCTTCTTTGCCTTCCCGTCGGGTCCGTTGACTCCCCATTTTACTCATTAGATAGCTGTGGGTGTCGTTGAGTCCCTTGGTCTCCTGTGTTATACATCCAGTCAGATGCCTCACCAGCCGAGCCAAAGAACAGAGCCCTGCCCTCATATTCCACTCACAGTTTGGCTGGGTAAAGGAGACTGTACTTCAATCCGGCTGCCCTCATGCATTTTTTCACTGCCAAAAATGTATGTCGCTGGCCCTGTACCCTCTGTGTATAATCCGGGAATATTGCTATATGATGTCCCTCATATTGTAGATTTGAGTTATTATGAGTGGACTGTAGCAGCAAATCCTGATCCCGATATTTGAAGAATAGGGCTATTATGGATGCGGATGGTGGACCAGCACCATATGCGCCCTATCAATATTGAAAAATGTAGATGGCTTGCCTGGGGCTAGGACTTTCGTTATTCAGTCTTCCAGAAACAGCTCCGCGGATGGCCCCTCTGCACGCTCCAGAAACCCCATGAACCTCAGATTATTCCGCCGTGAGCATCCCTCCTGGTCTTCAGCCCACTCGTCAAGCTTGATCGTTTTCCTCTAGAGGTCCATCACTGTGTCCTGTAAGGATTTGATCTCCGTTTGCAGGACGTCCACATTTTGTTCCGTCGTTGTGACTCTGTCCGATACCTTACGCAGGTCACACCTTAGGAGGTTAACATCGATCGCCACGGCATCGATTTTGGTCATCATTTCATCCCTTGTCGTCCGTACTGCTGCCAGAATATCACTTAGGGAGGGGTCCCTTGAGACCCAGACCTGCACTGTGTCTTCATCTGCTACACTTGGCGCATTACGGTGCGTAATTCGATATTTTATTCAATTGCGCTCTAGCGCCTTTATCCTTCCCCATCTTGAGCGCTAGTGGTTCCCTGTCTCAGGACTGCTCAACATACGCATGCTATCGGGCTGTCGTCCACTTTTCTTTTACCTTGTATTACTCCAATGTTCCTCCATACAGGGCCCCTCCTGGGACCCCTCCAGAGATCCGCTCGTTGCTCAGTCGAAGTACCAGGTGTCCTTAGTATACCACCAAGAATCTGTCCACCATGGGAGCCCAGGACCACTCTCCCGACCCCTGAACAATTCACACTGCATCCAGTCCAGCAAAGACACCAACGATGTCAGCTGCACCCAGCTCGGCAGCTGATTACAATTCCATGTAGCCTATGAATACCCATCCATGTCTGCGGGATCCACTGGTTATCAATCTAGGGGCTGCAGTTGGGTCTCCTCGCTTTCCTTTCAGCACAGGGACAGTGTCACCCTCTGTTTATACCTCACCATCACCCCTTCTGGGCTCCCAGTTCTCACGCCTCACTGCATGATGCCTCCCAAGGTGCCTGCTGTTGCTCCTGCGTCAGCCCAACTATGACTCCATTCCGCTTTCAAGTAGGGGTGATCCAGCCAGCTCCACTGTAGCATAGACTGGTTTCTACCTCCGCTCCTCTATGCTCTAGTGATCAGCCCCCTCTAGTAACCCAGCATGCTGGCCCCACTTCGCAGGCAAAACATTCTCTGGGTGCCCCTAGGCTCACTCATTGTCCATACCTGGTGCACCCAGCCTTCGTCGGATGGATCCTCATGTAGCGTAGCCCTCATTGCTCTGGGTCTCCACTTGCTGCCAGATATGTCCAGGTTACGTGACCACGGCTAGCATTTTTCCTGCGCTGCCATTCACGTCATTCCCAGTTTCTCTGACTCCCGGGTTATACCGGTCCCAGTGGAATGTGCACTACGCAGCGTGAGCGGGCCCCCTCGTGCATGTGCCCTTCTCCGCCTGCCGCTCCCATTACCATATGGGCGCCAGGACCCGTGATGTTAGCTGCCTCATTCGATGCCCCGCGGGTCCCCCTGGCACCTCAGTGATTGTGCGAGAGAAAACCATAGTGTCTCGGGGCTCCGATCTGTTTCCCGAGCCCCAGCTGTGTCCTGCAATATGGCGGCCCCCATACCTGTGTTGCATTGTTTCACTCGTAGCAGCCACCCACTACATCAATCCTCTGGGATATAAGTGGCTCATGCTCACCCCGACCAATATTTTTCAGAAGTGAGGTTGGTGCCTACTCAGCACCACAGGATTATGACTGATCTCGCTGCGGTACAACGGAGCTCATCGCCGTAGGTCCTACACCGCCATCTTGTTGGTTACGACCCCTTACACTTATAATTGTTGTGTGTCTATATATTTTCACTGAAAAAACACAAAGGTTAAAGGGATGTTATAGTGAGGTTAATATGTCAGTGACAACATTAACATTTTCAACTACAAAACCCACAGTAACTTACCAGTTATATGCTTGGCCTTTGGGCACTGAGAACCCCATCCCCTGAGGCCAAATTAAATATTTTAAGTGGAGGGGGCAGGCAGCCTCACTCCTAAACCTTAATAGTCCCCAGGGATCCATTAACTTAGGCCCACTTACAATAAAAAAAGGGGGGCAGCATGGCTCCCTCCTCAATCCTTAAAAGGCCCCAGTGACCCCATCCCTTGTGGCCAAATTCAATTAAACAGGGTAGACAGCCCTCTCTACAAGCCCTAATAGGCTCGGGGGAACCAAAGAACAGGTGCCAAATATAATAAAAGAGGGGAGTGGGCCACCTGCCCTCCCTCCCCTAGTGGGGCCACATGGGCCAACCGGACTACAAGCCCTATTAGGCTCCAAGGCCCCATTACCCCGGGGCAGTGCATTTTTTTTAAATGGGGAGGGTGACCAAGTGGCTCCCCTTCTCAAGCCTTCATAGCCTCAGAGAACCCCATTCCCCAGGGCCATGCCTTATTTAAGAGGAAAGGGGGTCTGTGTAACCCCCCTCCCCCAGCTTATTATGGCCCGAGGACCCCATATTTCGAGGCCTCCATTTATAGTCGGTAGGTACTCCACGGCCCACCCATGGCACCCACCAATCATAACGTTGGGACCATGCTTTTTGTGATTTGGTGTAAATCCATTCAGCAGTTACCAAAATATTTGTGTATCTGGATGGCTTGGTCCGTGAGGGATCCACAAGATTCTGCTCCGATTAAAAAATAGATAGTTCTGATTGGCTGAGGGAATTCTTTTTCCCTTGAGCCATCTCACTCTCTCGGAAATCAGACTACCCTGGGAGCAAGTGCTCTGATTGGCTGCCAGCAACAAAAAATGTTTCTTACAACCATTACAAGGCTCTGTGATTTAGTAAACTGTCCTGAATTGTTCTTAACCAAATAATATAATGGGGCTGAGAATGGATACCCTGCCTCCCAGGTCCTGGGAAGCTACCTAGAGGGACCCCCCGGGCCAAAATAAAAAAAGAAAAGCTGTATTTTCCTCAATTCAGCGGAACTTCAGCTGCATTGCAACAAACAAGAAAATGGCGAACTGCAATTTTTGAAAAATATTTGGGATGGGGCTCCTCCGTTAGCAGATTTGTGCTCCGGAGAGCACATCTCCTGGGCCAACTTTAAAAAATGGAGGATTGATACACAACCCCCCCGAGCCTTTATAGGTCATGGGGACACCATCACCAGGTGCCAGCTCAATTACTCTGTCCCGTGAAGTCCACCTCAGGAACAGAGTCCTTTCCTTGACTACATCAATGTATGCAGGGAAATATATTTTTGCTACTATCGGTAGGAGCATTTTTAAATCTCCCATCAGGTGGAACCAAATATGCCATCCCTGCATAGAGATGCATGGACAGGGAAGGCAGGATCACACCCAGCTGTTGGTATAAAAATGTTGCTGCAAGGTGGGAGCAGACTTCTGATTCTGTGTCTGCACTCCTGCGGGCAGGGAAACAGAAATTATCCCTGCCAAGTGGGAGGAAGCATGAAAAGCTGCTCCCTCTCAGCAGTACCAATGGTAGTTCCCACACCATGTAGGGAGCTGGCTGGAGCCACGGGGAAGTCCCATGTCCTACTAGTGGTTTATGGGTGCCCTGGGTAAGCACTGGGACATCACTCTTTGGGCCCCAGGGTATGGTGCCTTTGGGGCTCAAGATGACTCACCCTCTTTTTATTTGCATATGGCCCCAGGGGATTAGGGCCCTAGTTTGTGGGGTCTGATGTGTAATGAGGCTCAGAGAGGGAGGTTGTGAGGCACCTGGGGCCTATTATGGCTTTGGAGAGTAGTCCTGTTGTCCCCTTCTCATTTGTATGGTCTTTGGCACAAGGGATGGAGTCCCACGGGCCTGTTAGGTCCTAGGGAGAGGACACTGCAGCCCCTCCCCTCTTTCTAAATGCATTTGACCCTGGGAAATATGGTCTATGGAGCCTATTAAGGCTCAGACATGGGGCCCACATTCCCCCTCCCCTAAAATATTAATTTTTGGCCCTGGGAGATTTTTGGCCTTTAGTCCCTGGAGTCTCCTAAGACTCAGGAAGGGGCCATGTGCCCCGTCACTTAATTTAGGGGTGGGCGTAGTTTGTGAAGTAGCGCTACGCGTAGCTACGCAAAGTGCACTTGCACTACGCGTAGCACTACGCGAACTGCGTAGTCGCATGTTTGCACTGTCCAAGATGTCGTTTCCAATGATTACACAGTGCGGACAAGCATCCGGCACTGTGCAATCCTTGAAAACGGCATCTTCCACAGTGCGAGATGTACTTTTCTGCCGCTCGAGTAGATTTTTACTCGAGCTGCAGCTTTCTCAACACGGACTGGTAGTTTCTCATCGCGAGCGGTCGCGAGCATGCGCGACCACTCACAATGAGAAACCTGACGTCCACGCGTTGAGAATCTTGCCGGGAGGTTTATTTTCCATGCTCGCGATGCCGAACAAGGAAAAAGCCTCGCGAGGATATCATTTTGCTTGCTCGCGGTCTCCAACTTGACGTTGAGGACCACGAGCAAGCAAAAAATGACTGATGCACTACGCTACTCATGTTTGCACTGTGCTACGTGCAGTTCGCATTGTGCGAAGATTAAAACATCCCTTTTAAGTATTAATGTCACCCCTAGATAAGTCTGGAAGCCTACAAGGCAGGCATATGTTATGTGAAAGTAGGACATATGGAAATGCATTGTTAACATGTCCTTACAGTGACTAGCTTCCTAAAACTAAAATACAGTGTGGCTGGCGTATCTGTCCAATGAAGAAAACAAAAGTATAGATTAAAATAGTTAATACAAATCCAGTTCAATGGTGAAGAGTTCTAGTAACTATTGAAGAAAACAACTTTTTAGAAAGTTACCTTTTCCCTGGAGGCTAAATTTGCATGTTCTCAACTAATTCTTCTTGCCAGTAATTGCATTTGAACAGATGTGTAATGCTGGCCAGTAACAAATCAACGGCTCAGCTGAATGAACGGAGATGCCTCTTCCAAACCTTCCAAAATATGCAGGGTGGGGCTGTGAGCAAATCTTTTTATATTATAGTCTCAAGGCCTACTTGACAGGTTCACTGGTTTTACATATAATATATTGGTGTGCACTTGAAAGGGAAAGAACAGGACGCTTAGATCATTCTTGTGCATTCACTGTATAGTTGCTGAAGGACCCTGCTTTGTATCTCTAAACTTTTTTCTCTGGGTTTTACAGGTTTTGAAAGGACGCAAACAGATGGCAAGACAGTTCCTTTGTATCAACTGTCTAGTTGCTGATAAACCCTCTATTGTTCTACAATACTACTGTCCCTGTTTTTTTAGGGGTATACAGTGGCAGCTTTAAACTGGACGTTGCTCTTAGATGTTGGAGGATAACAGGATTACTAAAGTACACTCTCCCCACACCCTCATAGACCTCAGAGCCCAAGTTTAGTATGACTGAAGACTTTCGTCATTTTTAAAATGGCCAAAGTGGGTAGGGTTGACCCTGGGAACTTTATATCCCATTGCACAGCCAACTGGGAACCGAAAACGGCCCTGTCAAACAGTTCGGCTGGGGGTAGTGCTAGTTGGAAGTGCCACACCCGTCTCACCACTCTTAATTTTGTTACAGGGGGATGATATGAAGCTAAGCTGCAAAACCGGCCCAGTAACAAAAACGGCCCCCCAAATGTCCAAAACCGGCCCCCACCCTGGCAGCCCAATGGAGAAATGCCTGGTGCCTGCTAGGGCCAGTCTGGCCCTGGTTAGGGCATGCCCGGAAGACAACCCACCCACTAGTTTATGCCAGGCATTAATATGGCATACCCAGGCACCCACTTGAGAACCCTTTCTGGACCTTAGGAAGAAGAAAATAGTATTGGACCTGCTAGGGAGGAGCCCTGAAGGTCGAAACCAGCTACCTCTTGTACCTAGGAGAAAGAAGTGAACTTCAAGGAAAATAAGACTGGCATCCTGTTCAAGCTACAAGGATACAATATGCTGCAGGAGGCCTTCCTGCAACTGCCCAGCTGACTAGTGGGAACTAAACCTTGACTGGACCCTGCAGTTGGACTCTGTCTAACACTCTATAAGCCTCTAAGTGCCTCTCACTAAAGTTAAGGGGCTTTAGAAGTGCAATCCGGTGGTAGGTGTGGACCTAAATGACTAAGTCAGAAAGTAAAATATTAGGGCACGATAAATTGAGTATGTGTACCTGACTGTCTCCATCACAGTCTACAGTGACCAATTGCACTTTGTGTGCTTCTTGCGCTATTTATACTTAAAACTTTAAAAGTTATATCTTCTGTTCCTCTTATTGAACTTTTGTCTGTGTGGTGTCATTTTGCTTATTACATTTTACTCTATTTTCCCATTCTTTTTGGAGTTTTTGTTGTATTGTATTTCGACTTTATTACTGTTTTGGTACGGCATAAATACTGAACACATTGCGTGTCTGTCCTGTGCTATAGCTAGCAGTGGGTTGCGTTGAGATGAATTTAGTAACTTTAAGCGTTCAAGGGATTTGATTATTCTTCAGGTGGATAGTCAATCACTCCAATTAATAATCTAATTTCTTAAAAGTTCTTTGTTTCAGGCTTCAGAAAATATGAGCAGCCTAATACTGTGAGCCAAGGACACTCTGCATGTGTAGATCTGAGTTCAATATGGTTCAGTGTAAGCATGGTAGAACCTTTTGCCCGCTGGTCAGGTGGCTTGACCATAGGATGTTGGTTTTCATCAATATCTTTTAGCCCTGTTTTAGTGTATATGTCTCTTCCCCTCCCTTTTTTGATAGTATCAGGTTCTGTGAAAGTTGTCAGCTCCTTTCTGAAAGCACATAGGCACTTTAGAGCAGGTGACACAGCAGTGCCTAATTTGAGCTAGTAGTTTCCAGTGCTCAGCAGCAGCACCTAATTGTCAACAGTGGCCCCTTTGATAGTCTGCCACATGGTGGCACTGTCTGTCCGGGGATGAACACACCAGTTGTTTATTAATTTAATATGCATTAAAAATGAACATACCGGCCACCCAAGCCAGTCATATAGATTGTGGATCAAGGAATAGTCTGAATTGTCACACGCTTGTAGGGTGTGATAGTTAGTAGTTGTGTTGGTACTTTCACAGGCGGCGCTGGCAGTGGTAGTTGGAGGAGCAAGCTGCAGTGGAATAATGACGAGGGACCTAGCACTTATTTCTTTACAAATGTAGCACTGTGACACAGGAAGCCTGAGCCATCAGCATTTGCTGCAGCTCTGAATGCAATTTGCTCACTTTTGTATTGTGTTTATTTCTTAACATTGTCAAGAAACGTTACTAAAGTACATTTTTGTACGCTCTGCGGTTCCACAATCATTGAACAGCTTGTAGATATATTTATAAGAAATATACAATGCTTTAGCTGAAGTTGCACTTACAATTTTATGAACTACCTACCGTGCTTTATACATGTTCCTTTCTAGCTGTGAGAGGAGAAAACGTCTAAAGATCTTATTAACAATAAAATCACCGAAGCGAGGTCAGGCATTTAAATATAGATATAAAATGTTAATGCTTTTTTCCCATTGTCCCGCAATGCAAAATTGATGCAGTTCACTCTCATGAGACCATTCTCTTCTTGGTTAAATTCTGGAAGTATTTTTTTTACAGATCTCAATGCCCGGGGATATAATTCTTCAGACTTAAATATCAGATGCTGCACATTGCAGTCTGAAAAATATAGCCAGCGGTTAATAAGTTGCAGTTAGAAGAAGTAAATAAAATGCTATGCTGTTTTTCCTGAGAGAGTGAAACTTATCCATGCAGGTGACTTTAAAAGTTATTATTTTGACATAGAATTTTTTTTGTTTCAAGGTTGTCAATGGTTAAGTGGTACCTTGGTAGCATTGTGTTGCAGTCACTGAAGAAGCACTCATTTTGTACTTGGAAAGAAGTGAAACGCACGTCAAGTCTGTATATCGGATGTAAAACGCAATACATAAAAAGGCTATCCTTGCCGACATGAGGACCAGGCACACAATCTAATGTACTGATACCTGGTAAAAATGGGGCCCATAGCGCTAAATGTTGAGATCCACAGACACAACACCCAATATCAATTTAAGGCCAAATTGCTGCGATATGAAAACAAATGCAAAAAAAACAATTGATGGACAGAATGCAGAACAATGTCATACATTTACCTCAGTACAGAGATCTGGGCCTAATCCATCGTTTTTTTTTTGCTCACCATGCCATTCCAGTTTGGACCCAGCCATATGCAAATCAGTCTTGACCCTGCACCCAATGGGAACAAACCAGCCCAAACAGCTAGGCCAGGTCCTCCCTGGACTGGAAACAAGCATTCTACCACCGATTTTGGGCTTTCAGCCCTCATCAGCCAGGATATGCCCAGACATCGGTCCCGGGCTCAGTGTACCACTGGAATCAAGCTATCCTGGCTGATGAGGGGTGAAACCCCGATAGCAGTCCAAGGATGCTTGTTTCCGGTCCGGGGAGCACCTGGCTTGGCAGTTCGGGCTAGACTGTTCCCATGAGACACAGGGTCAAGACTCACTTGCATATGGCCAGGTCTAAACTGGGGTGGTATAGTGAGCAAAAGAATGATTTATTTAACCCAGATCTCTTGACTCGTGGTGAATGTTTTGATTTGTTCTGCAATCCGTCCATCAATTGTGTGTCTTTTGCGGTATGAAAACAAGGCTGTTTACTTACCATTATCACACTTTTCCCTTCATCTCTCTCTACTAATAATCTCTGTCCCGAACGGTAGCACAATGTCCATCAAAATTGCTTACTAGTTTTTAGTCAAATTCCTATTCCTATTGGTGCCTCATCAACAGGGTGTTCTCCACGAGAAGCCTTAGATAGGTCACTCGGAGGATCATTAACTACTGTTTCACCTCTACACACCTCATGAGGAGGGGGGCAGCTGCAATACCTTTGAGTGACCCCAAAAGCCAATGAAGAGCAAGAAATAGATAGCAGCCAAGGGTACTTTCCAGTGGCTGTCATTAATTCTTATAATTTTGAGAGAATGTGGCCTAACAGCTATGGTGGTGGCTCACGGAGCTAGGGAACTGGGTTCAAGTCTTGTCAGGGACACTCAAAATTCGGTGATTCTGGGCAAATCACTTAGGGGAGATTTACAAGGACTGGTAAATCTCTGCATATTAGTAGGGATGCTCCAGTAGAGATGCGACACGTAGGAATACCCTTGCACCACCACAGATGCATTGCATTGGTGCAAGGATAGTCAGATGCGTGTCTCATCTTATGTCTTAAGGGCAGGGCATTGCTGGAGTCGTGTCGCAAGCACAACAGAACTCAAGCAATGCTCAGGGGCCCCTTACGCCTGCAGGCGTAAGGTTTTGACGCAGCGGGGACGTAAAACTTACTCAGTGAAATCACATCACTTTTCCCGGGCTTTTTTGCGACAGAAAGCCCACCCTGCATACATTATACCTGACACAGGAATAATGTAGCGCAGGGCTTTACAACGTGACGCTTCTCACTAGCTGTGTCACGTTGTAAATCTGTCGCATGATGGAGCATTGTTTACGATGCCGTTGCGTCATAGAAGTGACGCAACGGTGTCCAAAAGTTGTCACAAGGGGCTTGTAAATCTGCCCCTTAATCTTCTCATGCCTAACAAAAATGAATGTGTCTGTCTGTAACATAACTGGTGCTCATTTAAAGCGCGCTGATATATGGCTACCATTGTAGCCTGACTGCTGCAGTTTTATGCTGCAGCGCAACCTCTTAAAATAACACTTTTAACAGGGGGAAACCTTCCTTTTAAATATTAAAAAGTCACCGTAGGTAGGCCTCGTAGCAAGAAAGGTAGGATGCATTATATTTACAAATAGGACATTTAGAAATGTAATGTTACCATATCACTTTAATGACAAGGCCCCAAAAGTGTTTTTTACTGTTGAAGGCTCTGGCTGTCCTATGAGTACAGTCTAAACTATAACTTCTGCTATAGCATGTTAGGGACAAGTGAGAAATGCAGTTAATTACTATTTTATTAATAATTAAAAATTCATTTCAATGGTAAAGTTATACATTTAATTAATGTTAGACCTGGCACAATTGGCGTGGGTCTCCCTTCTATTTTTGCTGTTGCCTCAGGTGTTTTTGCTGGTGTTAGATGTGTTGGGCACTGTGCCAGTGCTGTCCAATGCCACAGTGCAAGTGCTCTCTATTGTAAAACGAATGTATTAATTGGTGATTCCATTATTGTTTGGTTTACATGTCAGACTCTAGTACAGTGCACCAGGGTTGCCCAGGGCTTGTAGTCCAAATGCTGCTAGTGGGCCTGCAGCACTGGTTGTGCCACTCACAGAAGCAACCTGTACAAGTATGTCTAAGGTCTGCCATTGCCGAGCCTGTGTGCAGTCTGGTACTGTCATACTGACTTGGCAAGGGCACCCACTTGCCAGTCCTTGAACCTTCCCTTTTCTTCATATCAGTCACTCCTATGGTAGGCCCAAGGGCAGGGTGCATTGTAAGTATAAAGTAGGACATGCCCTGGTGTGTGTGGCATGTCCTAAAAGTGAATTACAGCGATTTTCGTGTTTCACTAGTGTAAGGCTACCTGTTCTCCATAGGCCAGAATGGGCTGTTAGAATTGTTACATTTTATAATCCTAACTGACTCAGAGAACATGGTAGAAATTCGAGTTTAGTATGCCTGAACTCAGAATAATAAAATGCATCTTTTAGTAAAGTTGGTTTTAATATTCTGTGTTTAAAAATACCACCTTTAGAAAGTAGGTATTTTCTTGCATAACCTTTCAAGCCTGCCTCTGCTGGTTTGTGCATTCCTCTGTCTGGAGTTTGTGAGAGACAGGGCTGGGGATTCCAGGAGACAGGCTGGGGCAGCCCAGTGGTGACTAGAAAGATCTGCATCTAGATGGGAGGGAGGAGTTGCACCTGGGACCTGAATAGGGCTGGCCTTCCCTCTACAATGCTGGCTCCACCTCCTGTGGTGTGTCTGATGTCTCTGTCCTGCATACTGAAAGTGGAGAATGAAACCTGTGAACAAAGTGCTCCAGGGCTGTGCTTGCCTTCCACAATGCTGGCTCCACCTCCTGTGGGGTGTCTGATGTTTCAGCCCTGCACTGTGAAAGGAAAGAAGGAGTATAGTAAACAGAGTGCTCCAGAACTGGTTTGGCCTGGGCAAAGGCCCCTCTGCCCTCAGAGGACAAAGGATTTTGGGGTATAAATATTGGGACCCTGATCCCAAGAAATTAGATCACTTTTGAACTACAAGATGAAACCTTTGCTGAGGAGAAAAACCTGAAGAAACTGAGGAGAGACTATCCCTAAGCTGAAGTGCTGCTTGTGGGATTGGCCTGCAGTGGTTGCCTGACTGCCAAAGAAAGGAGAAAGAACAGTGTGTGCTTTACATTCAACTTGTGAAGGATCTCCAAGGGCTTGGAACAGAGCTTGCCTCCTGCTAAAGTCTCAGGGACAACAGACTTCACCCACCAGCTCCTTAAAAGTCTTCCTGAAGTGCCTGCAGCTGTGCTGGACTTTGTGGGGAATTTGCGTGTCGCAAGGAGCTGGAAGCGCGACTCAAGATTGAGAAGCGTGTCACAGAACCGCCTCTGATGCTTCACAACACAAAGGGCCCTGCATCACCGGTGAAGAGAATGGACGTCACCGCAGACGCCATCGCCTCTCTGAGAAGAGTGTCGCAGGGCCTGTCGCGGCTCATCACCGGAGAAGAGGATCGACGCCGCCGCAGACACGCCGCATCACCGGGAAAAGTGTTGCAGGGCCTGTCAGGGCTTGCATCATTGTGGAAGCAACTCACATCGCTAGTAGAGAGGATCTACGTCACCGCAGACGCCGCTGCATTGCTGGAAAGCTTGTCGCAGGGCCAGTCACGGCTCGCATCTTGTAAAGTATCTCGCATCACCGGAGTAGAGGATCGGCGTTGCCTCAGATGCCGCCACATCATCGGGAAGTGTGTTGCATCAAGGAGAGAAGGTCATCTTTATTTCTTTGCACCAGAACTTTGCCGCATTTCCCTCGCTGCGGCATTGCTTGTCGTGGAAGTGCAACGCATCGTAAGGTACATTGACGTAAAGTGTTGCATCTTAAGAACTGAACTAAACTAAGCTAACTCTACCATCTTAAAGTAACAGTATTTTGTATTTTTGTCGTTTATGGTCTTGTGGTAACTGTATATAAAGTATACTTATTTTTTATATAAAACCTTGTGTGGTTTCCATCTGTAGTGTTGTCACTGGGTTACTGTATGTAGTCACAAATGCTTTACACACTGCCTCTGAGATAAGCCTGTCTGCTCGTGTAATGCTACCAAGTGGGTGAGCAGGGATTATTTAGGAGTGTAATCCCCTTATTCTGACTAGAGGCAAGGGTCCCTATTTGTCACAAGTACCTACCTGTGCCAACTGGAGACCCCCAAATCTAACAATAAACATTTAGGAAAAGTAACTTTTACAAATGCACCTTTTTCCTGTCTAACACTCATAGAGGCTAAGCTGCACTAGCCTGACAACAATTGCCCTCTCAGGGCTTGACCTTATGGAGGCATGAAAACTGTTTCCACTACATAACAATGCCTTAGGCCTGGGCACAGGATGGGCTGGATTTAGAGAGTCTGATATATATATATATCAGATCAGGAAGGGCAGCTGGGACATTCCAAAAATGGCATTAATGTGAACAGAACAGGGTGAAGCCTGCCCATTCATAGTTTATTGTAATGGAAGATCTAAGGAAGGGGAAGTTTTTATTCTTTCCCTTGGAACATTGCACTCTGGGACAGTTTGCAGTTAAGCAAAGAGGATGTGCTGCAAATGTGGAAAGGGTTACCCTGGGAACATTTTCCTCATTGGTTAAGGAGTGTCCAGGAGTCGCTGCTACTCATTGACTACTCAACTGTATAAAGGTGGCTCTGATCACCAACTCTTCAGAACACTTTCTGATCCTGTGGAAGAGCAGAAGAAGGACTTAATCTGCTATTTAAGACATGTAAGTTGATCTGACGGACTTGACCTTCTCCGTCTTGTACCCAGGATGAATAAGTGAATTCAAAGGTTCAGATCATTGACCTTCTCTGTGGCTTAAGGGACACAACAAGCTGCAAGAGGCTATTTTCCTGAAGCACTCACATGACCAGTTGCAACTGAACCTGGACTGGACCTTGCTGGGGGATGTTCTAGCCACTAACTGATGTCCCTGAGTTTCTGGAACCCTTGGTTTGTCTAGCTGGACTTCTCCAACATCTGAAAAAGTGAGACTTAGAAATCCTTTGGACCTCCAGACTTTCAGAGGACCAGGATGAACCCCCAAGTGAAACAGCCAAATTAGCGACCTTGCTGGGCATAAAAACCAGGTGGGTCCCACTTAGAGCTTTTAGCCGCGCATAAAATCGGTTGCAGCAGGCTTATTAAACTTTAATATGACCTTTACGGATCTAGCCTTGGCCTGCTGGAAGATCCTGGGTTCCATTTTTGAGTTTGGTGGACAGTGTACTGTATTGGAATTGGAGTACCCTCTCTTTGCTAAACTCTTGATCCGCCTGTCTAATTTAGGGTGGGACAAACCAACAGTATGTCAATGATATGGCCTCTTCTGGCTCTGTGACTCACATCATTCTCTGACGGCCCAATGGATGTCAACAATGCAGCCATTCACCCAATTCAGAGTTGCTGGGGAGACTTTTTCTTTTGCTTTCTGTCACTGTCTGGTAAGCGTTGTGAGGGTTAGTAAAAACAAAAACATATAAATATCCCAAACTATAAAATAAAAACTCCCATGTTGTGGGGGATACTAGTTTTATGTTTTTTTTCAAAAACAAACTGTCACTTTGGGATAATATTTTTGAAAACTGTAAAACTTTCAAAGGTGTGTCTGTTGTCAATGAATGACACACACCAAACTTTTCAAGGGCTTTGTATAAATCATTGTGATGGCAGATGGTACAAATCAATCCATACACTTCACTGCCTGGTTGGTGGTTAACTCTTAATTTGGTAGGCACAATGAAGGCATGGTGGAGGATACACGACCTCCCCCATCCTGACTACCTTTACTCCATCTACCAAATTCTGAATCAGGCCCTAAATATTTTGAGAATGCTCATACATTTCACTCCAATGGTTTCAGCAGGACCTCATCCATTGGCTAACCATATTCGAGAGGACTTCCTCGGATATTATCTGCAACCTTGCTCCTCTGAATAGTTTTGACTTTCGTTTCAGCAGCTAAGTCAGAAGGCAAAATCTTTGACTGTGCTTAATCAACTTCAAGTATTCAAACTGTGTTCCATCGTGGTCGGCCTAAAAATGCACTAGGTCCCGGTCATATGTGAACAGCCATTAGACATCTTGAGAAATTCAGATATCTATGATTTCCCTCATTGGATGTTAGGTGTACTGGTGTCATTTTGCTTATAACATTATACTCCATTTTTATACATTGAAGTGTTATTTATATTGTGTTTTGTTTCTGACTCTTTTACAGTTTCGGAACTTCTAATTGCTTTGCACCCTTCCTCTAAATTTGTTATTTATTTTTGGTTGACTACTAGCCACCCGAATTAATGAGTCACTATCTTTTAGCTCCCATCTAGAAGAACTTTAGGAACTCTCTGGGGCACAGAAAAAAGGAGATAATTCTAGATATTTGGTCTAGATAACTACTCTAGTTGGAACATGGTATTCTGTATAATGAGCCTATGGTGCCTGACTGGCGTTACACAGACTATGCAGCCTTCGTACTATAGTTGACAATGGTTATCCCTTGTTAGAACACCTAAGAAGACCAAGACCTATGCAGGCTGATCAACTACTTTCTGGTCCTAAGGAGGAAGAAATTAGCTTCCTTCTGTTGCTCCTACATGATTTGTCAGACAAGTGCAAGCCATGAGGAATGCCAAAGGCTTCCCTCCAGATCTTCAATGTAGTGGTATACACTTTGAGATGGTAGAAGTGGACTTTGTTGGCCGTGGGACCTTAAGACAGCTTCCGAGAATAGGTTCATCCTGCTGGTGATAAACCACACTGCACAGTATCCTCAGATTAAACTACTAAGATTAAAATAATGAGACAATTCTCACCTGTATTGCTTCAGTAATGGCTCACAGTACCCAATGTCTTAGCAACCATCTACTCCAAAAAAATTGCATGGAAGGTAATTTTACTATTTTTATTTTATATTTATTTTATTTGTCAATAATTTTTATCATGCCTTGTCATTGTTTCGAACTGGGTTTTCCAAACATACAGTTGCAATAAATGTTAAATTGTTAATACACCACACTAGCTGTACCGAAACACTACAAGAGAGCACATATAAGAGCATTTGATAACCTTAAAAGACATGTCCAACAAATCACAACCTCCACCCTGCAGGCACGACACATTTGCAAGAAGGAATTTGAATTTCTCAATAAGGACAATCCAGTGGTTACTGGCCTCTATGGAGTAGAGAAAGCACATAAAAACATCAAAGACCCTCCACTCTGCCATACCGTTTTGTCCATTAACTCCAACACAGAACCTCTATCCAAGTATGAGGACATGTTTTTTGCCCCATGACCAAGGGGTATGCCTCACGCATCAGGGACATGGGAGACCTGATCTCCAAGATTGAAAATGCTCCAATTAATCCTCAAAGTAAGATCCTAGTAACTTTAGACATGGAGGTGCTTTACACATATATTTCACAAAAGCGGGCCATAGAGCTAGTAACAGCACTCCTAGGGAGGACGCCAGGGATCAGACCAGATGGCTTCATTTTAGAATATTTGGAGACAGTGCTCTGGAACAACTACTTTGAGTTTAATGGAGACATCTACCAGCAGTTTAATTGAACCAGCATGAGGGCATCTTGTTTCCCTAGTCTAGCAAATATTTTCATGGGGGAATATGGACGTCATCATATTTACAATAAATTGGCCCAGTTTTTAGGAAAATGTCAATCACTGGTCTCATTTTATAGATGATATCTTCTTGGTATGGACAAGAGAGGAGGACACTCTGAACAATTTCATCCTATGGCTCAACTCCAGTGATAACAATTTGATATTTACTGCAACTGTATATTTGGAAAACCCCAGTTCACAACAATAAAAGAAATTGGATATATTTCCCGAACACAACTGAAAGTGTAGGCGAGATCAGGCTGGGGGACGAATGAGTGAATACACTGTGAATACATCGGTGTGGTGTTTGAAGTGGAGAGTGATTTGAGATATGGGGGACTACACAAAAACACTTTAGGGGCGATTCCGATGTTGCTTGGAAGGGCATGTCATATTGCTACTGTATATCTTTATAATGCGTTAAGTTAGCATAGGCTCATTACATGTTTAAACGCCATTTTTTCCTTTTGCTGCTTCTGCACACGACACTTCATTGTTGATTTAGCTTTCAACCCAGTAGTTCGTTGTGGTTTACATGAGAATAATATGTTATTACTCTGATATCAGCTTTGCTTAATAAACTATGTCTGTACAGAGAGTGCTGAAGCTTCAGGAATAACACGATACAGAATTGTTATGAGGTCTGATCTTCGCACCTTCATAGACATAACATAAGTGCAGCTTCTGCCAACTATGGGCTTTAGGCGGGTTTTATATTGCTTTGCTTGAGGCACACAAACACACTTGATGCTGTTACCATGCAGAGAGAGCTGGTGTATGCTGATGGGATCTCTTCATACTAGGATCCTGAGGTAGGGGCCCGCCCTAATTCAACCCAAAGAGACCTTCTTAGCTATTAATATAATATGTGTGTTAGGGAGGGTGAGAAATAAGTGTCGTTAACTCTTATTCATTACAGCATGCTAGCATGCTGTCACCGTTTGCTTTCTATGGACTAGTAACTATGCTGATAACTTTGCTTCTGATAATATGTTTCCTTGTATTATCTAAGATACTGCGCCTGAGAAGACGGCATTAGTAAATAAATATTTCAAATGTTCACGTGTTCTTCTTTACTCCACGTTCTGGTTTGAAATGATTGTATAATGAAAGAGTGCTCATGTGTTCCACGTAACCTGAGGTATTGTAAGCTCATGTTCTAGTTTGTCTAAACATTGGGAGTTTATTATGACCAATGAGACACTGTAGCTAGCTCGGTAAGGGGTTTGTTGGGTACTAAGGTGAGTTTTGGGTCACCCTAATTCGCTGAGGTTCCAATCCTCTATGCACAGTTCTGTGGGAGAACGGAAACCCTGCTACATGGCGCCCATACGTTGGTGGTCTTATATCATGACACTCGAGTAGTATATCGTTCAAACCTTAACCCCTTCACTATCGTTTCCGGAAAACGGTGGTGTCGGTGCAACCTACCTATTTTTGAAATAGGTCTTTTCAAGCTTGAATCTATCTAAAACGGTTTCCTTGACTTACTACCCAGTTGTGCTACAAAGTTTTCTTTCTTATTCAGTAGTTCCGGTGATATCATGGCTGTGGCCATTGCGCAGCATAGTCGCATTGCGGTGCGCAACCATTTACAAACTTACTAAGTCCCTTTGGAAGGCATGGCTGTGATTTTGGTGGTGTGTGCAGATCCGGCGTACCCTTTCGAGCTGTTTTACTCGTGGGTCACATTTCCGGAGGTGGACGCGAATTCTCAAGTGTTCCTCCACTACACACCCTCCCCTGTACTGGCTGAGTATACACCGTACAGGGCACTGGAAATACCTATTGATCATTGGCAGCATCGCGTTTGGTTTGATGGCGCCCTCCCCCACTCTTTGTCAGCTGCGAGGTTAGGTCCACTTTCCATTCCAGGTACAAATTGGCCTGCATTGGGTGGCTTCACCCCGCACCCGAATCACGGCACTTGTCCACTAGTGGATATTCGTAGACTACACGTTGTCTCGATTGCCGTGATTCGTGCATTAGTGCAATACATTGGTCGACATCTCCCGGGAGGTCCCCCGGGGGGTCCGGCCGTTCAAACGGAACGTGGCGGTTTAAGGCTCAATCCGGTTCTGGTCAATTCGGTTTTTGGTCAGCGTCCCGTTGATAACGATGACTTCCCTTTCTGGCTTGCCGAGAAGTTTGACCAACTGGAGGCTGTGTTTCCGAATTCTACTCCTGCTGATAAACATAGAATGTTGACGATCACTTTACCAAAGGATTTAACTCCTGAGCTCGTTGACTGTGAAAGCTGGGGAAAAACTTTTGCGGCCGTTTATACGAGGTGTTTCAGCACCCTGTCTATGTCCGCTCTGCATGAGATCGTTAAGCGTGTTCAGGATGATCACGGACCGGAGGCAGCGGTTGAATTGGGTATGCGCCTGTGTGGTTCGTTTGAGATAGTAAGCGATCTCATACTCTCCAATATTAAAGGAGATGCGGTGAACTTTCAGGTGTCGAATGCTTTGGCTGCTCTGCCCGATGCCGATAAACCCCGACAGTTAGCAAAGATAGTTGTGGCCGCATATAAAACGATTGGCCGCACAAGTAGAGGTCTGAAATATTTTCCTGTCAAGGAGAAAAAACAACCACAAGGACAGTCTGCTGCGGCAGATGTCCAACCCAAGTCCAAAAAACAAAATTGGCCTAAAAAACAGACACAGGGGAAGCAACAAAAGCAGACTCAGGATTCTTATCCTGCAACACAAGTTCCTGCGCCGACAGAAAAAGTTTATGATTTGCGGGATCGCGTGATGATTAAATCGCCTGATCGATTTCAGGTTTCTGATCAACGCTCTCCTCGTTCCTTTCAGGACTCATCGGCCCCGAAAACCGGTGGAGGAGGAGGCGGTAGGGGACGTGGTGGCCAACAGGGACGTGGCCAGCCCCGCCAGATTGAAGGCGCAGGGTAGCAGGAGGATTCTACGCCGAAAGGACCGCAGTTTGCGAAAAAGAAAGTCGCAGCCTTAACAGCACATCGATATGCCACAGATAGTGAGAACGCGGCTTCGGAATCTGACGTGGGCTCTGACCTTGCTGGACAGCGCGGCGGAGATTACCATAGTCAGAGAGGTGCTGCGTCCACTACTGAGGGTGACAGCGACTGATATCTACGTTGTAATTGAAACAGCTGATACGAGACTTGCTCCCCCTGAAAGACTTTATGAAATTGTCCTGTTAATTGAGGGTGACATACAGCGGACCGTAAAAGGGGTATTTTGGGAAAATCTGTCTTCTACGAATGATATTTTGCTTTCGGAGGCTGACTGGCCCCCACCTTTTGTGCTCGTGGCGCCGCGAGGGGAGGAGGTAATCCTCCCCAGTTTCGCGAACACTGTCTCGAAAGAGCATGCGCAGCATTTTGCAGAAGAGTGGGCTCGGGCTCTCGCACCGGCTCTGTACCGCAACCAATGTGGTTGGGATAAATTGTCTCCTTGCCACGAAATTCCATTGTGGTCTTAGCCGCAGCCTCAACCTCAATATCCCCTTCGGCGTGAAGCAAAATCTTCCGTCGCGGAAATCCTTGAACAATTGGAATATCAGGGAGTTATTGAAACATGTGTGTCACCGATGAATAATCCTCTTTTTACTGTGACCAAGCCTGACGGATCATATCGTTTGGTATTGGATTACCGGCATTTAAACTCGCATTGCCGTAACTGTGCAGTACAGAATACTCACGGCTCTGCCATAGTGGATAGTCTAGTGCGTAAGCGTTTTAAAACTATGCTTGACATTTCCAACGGTTTCTATGCCCATAGTTTGGATGGACCTAAGCTCCCAATGGACCAGTTTTACATGCGCTGGGGTCCAAAAACAATTCCGGCGTCTCCCAATGGGCTATAAGAATAGTCCTGGTATTTTTACCGCACGCATTGTCTCTCTTTTGGAGAGAATCGACCCAGATGCTTGCTCGTACGTGGATGACATATATCTCACAGACGACGAAATTTGGGAGCATCTGTGTCGTGTAAATTCGATTATTTGTACCTTTGCAGATATGGGTTACAAATTTAACTTTACAAAATTGCACATTGCTGAGTACAGAGTGTTGTTCCTGGGCTATGAGCTCAACAATGAAGGTAGAGGTTTGGCTCCTCACTTCTTGGAGAAATGCGCCCAGTTGCGCGCTCCAACAACTCTGAAAAAATTACAGTCATTACTGGGCTTTTTAAATTTCGGGAGGACATACATTCCGGAATATGCCCAGCGTATCAAGCCTTTGTATGCTTTGATACAACCAACTTTTTCTAAATCATGCTGGCTGCCTGAGCACTCAGCCGTCTTGCAATCTTTGCAGGCTGATCTGCTCGCTTCTAAATTTTTATTGACTCGTGATAACCACACCAACCTGGTGATAAGAATTATTCCTGGGACGGTGGGTTTCACGTACTTGACTTTTAATGAAGGAGACACAGTACCTATTGCTTACAAGTCACACTTGTACACTTCGGCAGAGATGCGGTTTCCCACTGTGGAAAAGGTTTTAACAGCTGTGCAGATGGCTATTCTTAAAGAACGAGCTCTGTCACAGGGGAAACGCATGTTGGTTGTTACACCCTGTCCTCATTTGGAGGCAGTCACGAAAGCCGGTGTACCAAATTCAAAAGCTTTGCACCCTCGGTGGATTCAGTGGGCTGCGTCCTTGACGTCCACAGATGTCACGTTTATTTTTGACGCCTCGTTGCGGTCGCAAGAGTACTTGCAGTATGAGTTTGTTCATCCTGCTCCTCTGGCTATGCGACCATTGGAGGACTTCCATTGTATCATTTACACTGATGGTTTGGCGCAGGTTGCGCATGGCTCTAAACATGCCTACATTTCCGCATGCGCCATTGTGGTCGGTGCTATGTTGAACGATGAGTTCATCTCCAGGGAAGTGCACACGTTGCCACTGGGTGATTGTACCGCACAATTGGCAGAGCTTCGTGCTCTCTTACTAGCGTTGGAGTACGCAGATCCTAGTGTTACTACTCTTATTGTAAGTGATTCTTTCTACTGTGTCCAGTCTTACAATGAAAATTTGTTCTTTTGGATTCAGAATGATTTTCGTGATTCCAAGGGTAGCACAATAAAACACAAGATGATCTGGGTTCGAGTGGCAGAGCTTAAAGCTCAATTGCCGCTTGTTTTTGTAATTCATACTCTCGGCCACCAGCGTCTAGGAGTTCACGCTGTCGGTAACTCGCTTGCTGATGAAGCAGCGAAATTAACGGAGTCTACATACTTAGTTGCAGCGGTTACACGGTCCAAAAGTAAGATTGATAGTGACATCTTGGCGGCAATTGCTGCCACTGAGAAGGGTAGTAAACATCCTACGGGGTTCCCTTCGAAGTACACATACCACTTAAGTCCCGAACAGGTTCCTTTTGTGAAAATTCCTGAAGTTGGAGATCGCTTGATTCCCAACTCGGATCGCAGGGCTGACTTGATTACAGCAGCTCATGAAGGTGTGGCGTCTGCGCATGCGGGCGTCTCAGCCACTGTAACTCAATTACAACAACGTTTCTGTTGGCGGGGACTGTACAAACAGACGCGTGATTATGTCCTTCTTTGTGACATTTGCCAGCAGATTAAACCTTCGACTGCTGCGCGTCCGCAACAGACACAGTTGTACATTTCTAATAAACCACTAGGTTGTGTTTATTTAGATCACTGCGGTCCTTTTTCCTCTGATACTGCGTATAAGTACATCTTAGTAGCAGTTGATTCATGCACACGCTTTGTGTGGGTCTGGCCCCATCGCAGCGCTGATTCACGGACTGTCATTAGGGATTTGCGTGTCTTTGTAGGGATTTTTGCCTGTGGTACCTTCCATTCGGATCAGGGTCCGGCTTTCGCCTCTAAGGTGTATAAGGATGCCATGACTTCGATGGGGGTCCAAGTCAAGTTTTCGTCTCCCTACAGAGCTGAGGGTAATAGTGTAGTGGAGCGAATGAACCGTGATTTAAAGCAATCTTTGACAGCTCGAGTTATAGGCACTGGCAGATACTGGCTGGCCCACCTCAATGGCGTGCAGCGTGCTCTTAATAATCTCCCTAGAAGGTCTCTGGGTGGGCGGACCCCATACGAAATGCTCTTTGGCATCAAGATGTACGTCCCTGACCTTGACGGTCTAGACTGTGTGGTTCGTGCCACTTCCTTTGACGCAGATGAACATTGCAATGTTTTACAGAATCTACAAAAGACCAGAGACAGTCTTGCGAAGGAACATTTGCCCTCCACGTCGGATGTTGCATTGCAGTTCCCGGTAATCGGCTGGCTACCCCAAGTTGGAGAACTTGTTCGGGAGAAGATCGATAACAAGAACAGTCATTTTACCACCACTTCCTGGTTGTAAGGAAAACAGGTTTATCTCAATTGACAATGTCAAGATACACAGAGTGGCCGATTCTTCTTAGCCTGACACCGGCTGTTTCCTGTCCTTCCATTGTGAGAAATTCAGTTTTGCACACTGCTTCTGATCGAGAAACTGAGGTAGCCATCGAATTACCTGCAATTTCCAGTCCTTTATTAAGTCCTTTGCCCGGTACAGACCATGATGAATTAGACTATACTTACCCCACTGACTTGTCCATGCCTGACCTGCAAGCATGTTTGGCCACAGAATCCAGATTTTCATTCGACACTGTTTCCAATGGCTCAAAGAAACCCTCACGTTTTGCAGTTTATGCCAGCTTATTTAAAAAAACATTTTTTAATTCCCCCTTGGACATACATTTGGCTGGTGCTTTTTTCGATTTACCTTTTTATGTCAATTGGGTTTGTGTTTTATTTCTTCCGCTAGGTAAATGGACACTATGTCGAGGAAAGAACATGCATTCGACATCTCAATGGAACTTTGGCCCCCCTGTCCTCATCGCATTCTGCACACAGACTGAGAAGAGACTTGACTTTTGTTAACATCACTGCTTGGCCTGTCCTTAATGGGATAGTGTGGGATGCCGTTAGATTTCAAATTCATGGGCCTACTGAGGTTGTTAATGTCCCTAATGTGCTTAGAGTTAATATGGGGGATGTGGTGAAACAAAACATACGTTCTGATGATTGGGATGTTCAGGCCGTAGAGTCTTTGTTTTCTGATTTGAAATACTATGCTGCCTTTGATGCTGAGGATTTATACTTAGAATCTGCTAATTATGGTGATTTGTTTTGCTTTCAACATTTTGGCAATCACTTCTTGCATAAAACAACATCCAGAAGGAATACTGTAAATTATACGCAATGGGAACATTGCCCAGCTCCTAAACAAGGCAGTTTTAGTACTTTTTTGAAAAAGTACACTTATTTTACTGACTTCAATCAGTCTAATCCCGAGTCCTTTTATTTCAAAATGACACAGAAGCCTATGTCCAAGGTTAGACTTACCGATACTAAATTATTGTACTCGAAGTCCTTTCTAGATCAACTGGCTGTTGGCGGCTATGAATTATGGAAGGAAGCTTTTGACCTAAAATCAGTTTGGGGTTCGAAAATCTGGCAGGTACAAGGCACTGAGGCTTTGCACCGTGCATGTCTCATCCCGAATCAAATGTTGTTTTTGAATTCCACTATTTCACAGACAACGTGCTTTGGATTGGCTACTTCTAAAAAACTAAATTTTCCTATTATCCCGGAGTTAGAAGAATATTCTGGCTGGAGTAATTATACTCAGTTTTCGATTAGGGACTTACAGACCCTATTGCTGAATTCATCCTTTAACATTTCCAGTATAGACCCTAAAGGTTGGCTGGTGTGGCACAGAAGTGCTGATTCATGCCAGCACCGTTTTCTGGGTTTGTCTGATGGCTTTACACAGGTCAGACCTGATCCACGTTTTGAAACTGAACATTCTGTCACAACTTACTCTGTGGGTAAATTGTGTCAGAGTTGGCTGAAACATTCTAAATTGTCTGCAGTTAAATTACATCTTGCGAAGCTGAATGATGATGTTGATTTAAATGATTTCATAAAAGGCCCGGCTAGTGGTAGATCAAAAAGATGGATATATGCTATTTACAATGAAATCTGGAAGACCTCACAGATTGAGGCAGCGACACGACTTAGAGCTATAGATCAAGCAAATCTAGAGAAAGTGCTTGCTGTGGTTGACAATAGTATTAACAAACTTTCTTCCCGCATTTACACTTTAGATAACATTGTGTGTTCTGTAGTGGATATTGTGCATGATGAAGTTCTGTGTTGTACCATGGTCAGAATCAATTACGTTCTATCATGCAATTTGCATGGACCCTTCAAACGCTTAAATCTGGCAAGGTGCCATGGACCTACATGAATGTTTCTTCTCTCTTTGCACCCTTTAATTTAACTGACAAGCAGCGCTTGCTTTCTATGCGAGATGCTTCTTTTTCTATGTTACATATTGAAAGATTAGAGTCCTTACCTTTTTCTGTGGCAGAAGCCTCCGCTGCAACGTGGCTTATCCACGGTTTGATAACTTTACCTTTTGCTTTGTATAAATTTACAAATTGTATGAAATATGTTGCCATAGGTCGATATGAGCCTTTAGGTAGTGCATTTCTCCATGAAGTATGGTCCCTTCCTTTCACTTATAGATGTTTGAAAGACGGCCAGGAAGTTTATCTGAATGGGGAGGAATGTACAGAAACTCCAGATCACTCGTTAATGTGTAGGCACATACAATTACACGGTTCTTGCAACCAGGATAGACCAAACTTAGCATGTGTTTTGAAAGGAACTCCTGTCCCAGCGATCACCCCGACTTTTACCTTATTGGGGAACGGAAGTTATTTACTTTTAAATAATGAAGATTGTTGCGGGTTAATTAAAGGTGTAGCTTATGTGGTAACCGTAACTGAGCGTGTCGTTTGCTGCAGAAATGTCCTGTACCCACCCACACATGAAAATAGGGAGGTTTCCATTTGGCCACGCATCCCAACCTTGAAAGCAGAATTCAGCGGCATGAGCAGAATAAGGGCAAAGAAGTGGCCTTGAGTTCGGCTAGGGAGACTTTCGTTCTTCACATAGCTAACACCCGGTCTGAGGTTCAGGCCCTTTTAAATACTGATTTACCGTTGCATTTCAGCGAAATGGTACATTCTATCTTTAACGCGTCCTCCACAACTGGGCTGGCGCATTTTTTTAAATCTGTTAGCAGTGGTCTTGTAACTTCATTTGAAAAAATCTTTGGAGTCATCCCTGCTTTCTTCCATTCCATTTTTTCGAGTTTGTTTGGTGGATTCCCGGTTATACTGGCACTAGCGGCTGCCGTTTTAGTGGTTGTTTGCTTCCTTAAATATGGATGCCCCACATGTGGAAGGAGCCGCCCAGCCCCTCCTGGCGTTGTTTCGCAACCGGATGCTTGAATATTATGGCACGCTGCCGCTTGCGATTTTAAGCACGGCTTATGGATTATCGTTTCAGTTTTCCTACTTCACCTGTGCCCAGCCTGTGTTTCATTGCCTAAGCTGTGATTTTGACAGGGCCATTGATTTGTGTCTCTGCGGACCGGTTTCTCCTGAAGTCGACTTTAATCAGCTGATGAGTCCCATCGTTACTCACGAGTTGGTTTGTACTGGCGACAGGATTATGGCCTTAGCAGCGATGCATGGACTAATGGGTCCTTGGAACATTCTTACAGCAGTGCAAGATTTCTTGGCACTGAGCTTTCTTGAAAACCCACCGAGTTGTCCTCTGATGGTAATAGAGGCTCCTGTACTGGGAGAACATGTTTGTTCTTTTCCCCTTATGAATTGGATGGCTGAACTGTTTTCGGATGAAGACGGTGATTTCCTGTTGGAGGCTGTTGCTGCATATTTTGCATATTCGGTCTTACCTTGATGGACCTTATTGGTTTATGATCATGCCCCAATTTTTTTTTGCATTTTTTCACCTCCCAGTCCTATTGGCTTGAGTGCTGTTGAATTCTGAAATTGACATTTTTTATATTTTTGTTTGATTACTGTAGTTTTCAAAATTATAAGGTTGTTCATTGTTCTTGAACTCTGCTTTCATGAAGTTGCCCTTATCTTATCTTATCTTATCCGTCCTCGGATCATGGGGGGGTGTCATATTGCTACTGTATATCTTTATAATGCGTTAAGTTAGCATAGGCTCATTACATGTTTAAACGCCATTTTTTCCTTTTGCTGCTTCTGCACACGACACTTCATTGTTGATTTAGCTTTCAACCCAGTAGTTCATTGTGGTTTACATGAGAATAATATGTTATTACTCTGATAACAGCTTTGCTTAATAAACTATGTCTGTACAGAGAGTGCTGAAGCTTCAGGAATAACACGATACAGAATTGTTATGAGGTCTGATCTTCGCACCTTCATAGACATAACATAAGTGCAGCTTCTGCCAACTATGGGCTTTAGGCGAGTTTTATATTGCTTTGCTTGAGGCACACAAACACACTTGATGCTGTTCCCATGCAGAGAGAGCTGGTGTATGCTGATGTGATCTCTTCATACTAGGATCCTGAGGTAGGGGCCCGCCCTAATTCAACCCAAAGAGACCTTCTTAGCTATTAATATAATATGTGTGTTAGGGAGGGTGAGAAATAAGTGTCGTTAACTCTTATTCATTACAGCATGTTAGCATGCTGTCACCGTTTGCTTTCTATGGACTAGTAACTATGCTGATAACTTTGCTTCTGATAATATGTTTCCTTGTATTATCTAAGATACTGCGCCTGAGAAGACGGCATTAGTAAATAAATATTTCAAATGTTCACATGTTCTTCTTTACTCCACGTTCTGGTTTGAAATGATTGTATAATGAAAGAGTGCTCATGTGTTCCACGTAACCTGAGGTATTGTAAGCTCATGTTCTGGTTTGTCTAAACATTGGGAGTTTATTATGACCAACGTGACACTGTAGCTAGCTCGGTAAGGGGTTTGTTGGGTACTAAGGTGAGTTTTGGGTCACCCTAATTCGCTGAGGTTCCAATCCTCTATGCACAGTTCTGTGGGAGAACGGAAACCCTGCTACAGGCTCCGAACACGATTCTGCCAGAAAAAGTACGAACCGGACGCGTGTTTTCTGACAGACCCGTACAGCTGTACAAGCGAGCAAGTGCGATGCAAGAAACGCGAAATCACCAACCAAATCGTTTCCAGGTCAGAACCACTCCATACGTCTCATCCGTAAGCAAACCGTGCTATGCAATGGAGGCGATTTCTTACCGAGCCAGTACGATGTACGAGTCAGACAGCCAGTTCGAGTCGGAGCCTCTGACATGGAAAAGCTCTGGGAAACAGGCATCGGGGAGTCCAACACCCATAGTGGTACAAGTCGATCACAGGGGGGAGCCAAGGGTCCGCCCTACACTTGCATTTACGGTGCTGGTGACACAGATGTGTCCCCGCTACAGGGGGCACCCTTGTGCGCAACGTACCTTTTTCGTCAATGGGAGCCTATGTACGGGACAAATAACAGGCTCCCATTGACTTCAATGGGGCTCTGAGCGACCTGTCAGCGCTCGTTCGCATCGTACTCATGCGCTTGGAGTCCAGAAACACGAGTCGCTCAGAAAGCCCTCCAGAACTGAGCCGGATGGAGCCTTCCTCCAGCAAGATCAGAATCAGCCCCTTTGAGGTAAAAAATGTGTATATTAATGTGTAACATTATGTGGTTTTGCTTTGTCTATGTAATATTGATAAAAATGTAAGCAACTTTCTTATAACATTTGTTTGGCTAACAAAAAATTATGTTGAAAAATGAGACAAGATAAAAGTGATTAACAAATTAAATTAAAACAAGTAAATTACATTATATGCTCTTGTCTTGGGAGTAGTTGGTGGTCGAGACATTGGGCACTGTGAGGCACTATTGCAGAAATAGAGATCAACTGACTTCTCCCTTTTTTCAGACCTAGAATACATTGTCAGTGGGTGCCTTTCCTATACATTGTAAATAACTGAGATTGACAAATGTGCATTGGTGGCCAGGGCCATGCTGAGTGTTTTCACTCAAGTAGGTTTCCCAAAATATTTGTTTCCATACAGGGGGGATCAAACTTCCTGTCTGAGGGCATGAAGTCCATGTGTAATGAGTGTAAGGTGACATACAGGTTGTCAACACCTTATCACCCCCAGATCAATGGGCTTATGGAGATATTCAACAGTACCCTGAAGGCATTATTAGGCACAAGAAAAGCCCCTGAGGCATTAGTGTGACAACATGCGACCAAGCTTCAGGGAGGTCCAGTAGAAGGGAGTGGAATTTATTTCCTTTAACATTTTGTTTGTGCATCCTATTAGGCAACTCCTGAGTCTTGTAATGGATATGGAAGAAACCTTCTAAGAAATCAGTACAAAATGTGTTTTTTGGAAACCGGTTTATTAGTAGGTGCAGGTAGGTACCTACAGATAGTAACAACATCACAATCACAATTAAGGACAAGTATCAATAAAATAATCCTTGCTTAACTCTTGGTAGCTTGGCTCATGAGCTGTCAGGCTTAACTTAGGAGACAGGTGTGTGAAGCATTTATAAACACCAATACAGAAAATGATTAGGACACAACATACTAAAAATAGGAAATTATTTTATGATTAAAATAACAGTAAAATGACCAAAAATCCAATTCAGAGAGCCAAAGTTTTGAATTTCTAAAGATTCAAAGTGCTTAGGAGCAAATAGCACAGGGGTAAAAAAGGTTGTGCTGGACAGAAACGAAGTCAAGAGTTCTGATCGCCTGCAGTGTAACACTTTACCACTTACTTCCAGAAGTGTTTCTTGATGCAGTAAAGTGGTCCACAGCACCAGCCAAGGGTTCAGACGCTCTGGTTTGCTTCTTGGTGTGTGGGACTACAGCTCCCAAAATACCCCTGGTCAATCCAAGTAAAATCCAGGTGAAGCTTGTCAGCTGGAGTTGTCCTTGTTGTTGCAGGTAGCCCTTCCAGCACGTTTCTGTCTGTGCTGATCAGGAAGTCCACTCCTTGTCCTTCAAGGCAGGCAAATTCCTTTTGTTGTGAAGCCTTGTGAGTGCAGCATGTGCAGTCCTTATGAGTTAAGTCCCTTCTTGTGCAGTCCAAGGGTCCGGCAGGACAGTCCATCTTCTCCAGATGTCCTTGTGGGTCTTTGAGGGGCCACAACACCGGCCAAGAGTCCAGAAGCTCAGACTTGCCTCTTGGAGGTTTGGGACTACAATTCTCACAATGCATCTAGAGTAATCCTTTACCATGCATGGGCTTGTCATGTTGAAGTTTATGCAGGTGACTTCTTTAGGCTCTTTTGTACCTGTTGCTTTCAGGAAGACAGCTCCTTAGTACTTTGAAGCCAGGCAAAGGCCTCATCCGTAAAGACAAAGTGAGCAGCAGGTTTAGTTCGTATGAGTGCAGTCCTCTTGTCGTGCCCACCAGGGTTCAGCAGGGCAGTCCTTCTAATCTTAATATTTTCAGGTGGGTATCTGAATTGCTGAGTGGCTCTCCTGTATTTATCCAAGTTTCTGGACTGGCAAGAAGGGAGAACACCCCTGACCAATGTGGTGCAGGGTGACACCCACTGTAATGACCACTTCCACTGAGGTGTGGCATATTGCTGCCCCAGAAAGCACTGTTCTACATAAATCAAAATGCAGAAAATCTTCCTGTAGCTTCTGGTCTGGCTAAGCCCACCCACAGGTGTGTCTAACTGTTCCCTACTATCCCCTTCCAGCCCCTCTCCTAATTCAATTTTTCGGGCTCCCATCTGTCTGGGTTTGCAGGAAATAGGTGTTGGCCTGGTTCCTGTGCTAACTGTCTTTTTCCCTTTGAAGACCTCCTTGGCAACCCAGACCCATTCCTGTTCTGGTATCTGCCGGCAGCAGATCTCCTTCTCACCAGATGTCTCCTTTGTCCCAGCCAGGCCTCTTCACACCTCATTAAGTCAGCTTTGCTCATCCTTTTAAAGGCTGGTCAATTGGAAGAGACTGATACAGAGCTGAATTGGGTAACTTTAGGAAAGCAGTTCTATAACTTCTTTCCTACAATGCACATAATAAATCCATCCTTAACGAGTCGTTGGATTTATTGCAACTATTAATTTGACACTTTGAATTATGATTATGATTTTAGCTCACTCCTGTCAAAAGATAGACTTTATAAATAAATAAAACCTTTCCATAATAGCCTATGTAGCTAATGTGCTATAATGGGGAAAAGTGACATTGACAGTTTTATCCTAATCAGGGCGGGTAAAACATATTTTATAATGTCCCTGCTTATTCTAACACGGCACCCTATCATTGGGTCACCTAGGGTAGACTTTAGGTGTGACTTATATGTAAAAGAAAGGTAGTTTGAGAATTTGGAAGTACCTTTAATTCCAAAGTCGAATTTAGACAAAGCTTTATTTTAAAATCAGCCTACAAGGCAGGCCTGGCTTTTAAAATGTCAGCAGGCAACACAGCAGTGCACAGTTAAGCACATTAAATATACCGAGCCTCTAAATATACATGCCCTACTATATTCTAGGGACTTACAAGTAGGCTGTCAGTACCAATTGTAATTGCACATAATTACCTTATAGCTTTTGAACAGAGCACTGGCCCTGGGCCTGTATAGAAGGGCCCAGGGCACAATCATAGTCAGATGAGAACTTTGAAGGCAATGGTTAGTTCTTCCTGCTTCCGGCTGGCGGTGGCCTATAGGGAATTCAGTTTCAAGGTAATGCAGGAAGGTAAAAAAAAGTACCTTTATTAGGTAGGGAACCCTAGGTTTATATATTAATAATCCATAAAGCATGCAAAGCAGCATGTTTAACATGGATCAAATACATGTGTATTTGAAAAGTGCATGTTCACCCAAGGGTATCTTGGTGCTGGGTAACAAATGTTTATTGTTACCCAACGGTACTCATTTTATCAACCTCGGAAGGATGAAAGGCTGAGTGGACATGTCAGGATTTGAACCTGTGACGATGAAGTCAAACACAGGCCCCAACAGTGGGCACGTTAGTCGACTAAGCCAACAGACCCAGCTTTGCAAAAAAATGGCCTATTAGGTATTGAAATAGTCTGCTTTCACAATGACTGAAGACCTAAACACTAATTCATGATCTAGGTTCCGATACATTTTCAATAGGATAGGCAATTTTTGGTTGGATTCAAGTCCTGAGTGAGGTTGCAAATCTATGCCTGGCAAAGCACCGTCAGCAACTATGATATTCAGCTTTGTCCCAGTTTGACCTTTGGCAGCAAAACCATTAGCCGCAGTGGGAGCTCTGCATTAATGTATCCATTTTTGAGGTACTCTTGCTGGCCACAGCCTTGGACCTTGCCAGACTGGAAGATTTTGATGTACAGTTCAGAGAGTAAGTCAGAAGGTTAAACTTTGATCTGGATGACCCACTTGTTGTATCAGACCTCTGCTCCTTCACATTTGGCCTGAAATGGTACATTTGCTGCCTGTCAACCACAAACTGTTATTTTTTCTATAATTATGCTATACTTTTTCTAGGTTCTTTTTGCCTTACAACTTTAAAGACTCACACTCTGGTTCTCCTTATCCTAGTTTGATGACCTTGTGTTTTTGCTCATTAAAGTTTTTTCAGTTTTTTTCTAAGTAGATTTAGGAACTTTATTGTGTTCTTTACTTCAACATTGTTTGTACTGCTTTAACTAAGCAGAGTTTTCTTTGGGGTTCTCTTGAGGTTGTCTGCTGCTTCTCCTCATAACCATGTTTTGAACTTAACAGACTGTGTTTATTAAGTTGGTAGGGGTCACCAGCTTCTGACACAGACTTCTAAAAATTGAAAAGGACAATTTGTGTTTTTGTGGCATCACAACTGTTTTTATATATATAGTAGGTGCCTGCATTGGGAGATTACCATTTCACACAGGACATGAAACCACAAAAACACATTTCTATTTTGGGGTTTAACCCTACTTCAAGCTTGGTAATACATTACTAAATCGCAAAATGGGTTTAGAAATGCATAATTAAATGCTGCTAAGAAGGGTTTTTTTAGGTGTCCCTTTCAAATAGCAATTTATTAAGGTATGTGGCAATGTTTTACAACTTAAACATAATGCAAAACATTAACATTTTACTGACCCTTCAGTGGAGGTGTTAACTTATTTGTAAATGGAAAGGGGGCCTTTTGACACCATTTCCCCTTTGTGACTCTTTAGATAAAAAAGTTTGGTGGGGACTAGGCAATGATCCAATGGACTGCTGTCATTTCTCAAAAAACAAACAAACAACTTTACCTTTTTAAGTGCAGCCCCATTTCCTTACAGGAAAATGGCCTGTTTAAAAAAAACAAGTTGACTTTTTAAAAATGCAATTACCAGATGGTGGTCTTCTGTCTCCAGCAGGCCACCAACCCTGTGATGTCATCCAATTTCGAGTCACAATTTACAGCCTACCTCATTTCAATTCAATTCAATTCCATTCAATTTATTAAAGTTTTGGAACTCCAATGAGGTCCACTTAAAAATTACACACCAATTAATACATAAAATGCAAATAAGACCATATGGTAATATTGCGGAAACAGGATAATAAAAGATTACAACATATCACAGTTTAAAGGAATAAAACGTTTTCGGATTTAGCAGCCAGCAATGAGGAAACAGGGCGTATCCAGAGTTGTGCAAATAGCAATTAGAAAGCAACCGCGACAACGTAAAGCACTTTCAGGGATCAGAGTTTGGAATTAGCAGCGAGCAAAGAGAGAACAGAGCATTTCCAGAACTGTGCAAATAACAAATGAAAGCAGCTTAATCATGTGCAAATTTACAATTTGGGATACAAAAAATTTAGTAGACAGCAGCTTATAAAATAGGGACCAAATAGTGCAAAATACATTCGTAAACTGGAGAGGATAAAAAGACAAACAAGAAAATCAGCTGATCAGAAAATAAATCCCACTTGGAAAATATACAGTTAAAATTTGTACATAAATTCCTTAAAGAAATAAACAATTTTGCACACACAGCTTTATTTTTGAGATTAAAAAGAAAGTTGCGAGCTGAGGCTACGTCCTTAACACCATTTTGTACAAACATCGGCCTAAGCCAAAGATGACGATAAAAGGCCAGTGCCGGACACACAAACAAAACATGGTTCAGGTTCTGGATACTCAGCTCACAAAAATTGCAACTATGATATTCAGCTTTGTCCCAGTTTGACCTTTGGCAGCAAAACCATTAGCCGCAGTGGGAGCTCTGCATTAATGTATCCATTTTCGAGGTACTCTTGCTGGCCACAGCCTTGGACCTTGCCAGACTGGAAGATTTTGATGTACAGTTCAGAGAGTAAGTCAGAAGGTTAAACTTTGATATGGATGACCCACTTGTTGTATCAGACCTCTGCTCCTTCACATTTGGCCTGAAATGGTACATTTGCTGCCTGTCAACCACAAACTGTTATTTTTCTATAAGTATGCTATACTTTTTCTAGGTTCTTTTTGCCTTACAACTTTAAAGACTCACACTCTGGTTCTCCTTATCCTAGTTTGATGACCTTGTGTTTTTGCTCATTATTAAAGTTTTTTTAGTTTCTTTCTAAGTAGATTTGGGAACTTTATCGTGTTCTTTACTTCAAAATTGTTTGTACCGCTTTAACTAAGCAGAGTCTTCTTTGGGGGTTCTCTTGAGGTTGCCTGCTGCTTCGCCTCATAACCATGTTTTGAACTTAACAGACTGTGTTTATTAAGTTTGTAGGGGTCACCAGCTTCTGACACAGACTTCTAAATATTGAAAAGGACAATTTGTGTTTTTGTGGCATCACAACTGTTTTTAAATATATAGTAGGTGCCTGCATTCGGAGATTACCATTTCACACAGGATATGGAACCACAAAAATACATTTCTACTTTGGGGTTTAACCCTACTTCAAGCTTGGTAACACATTACTAAATCGCAAAATGGGTTTAGAAATGCAAAATTAAATGCTGCTAAGAAGGGTTTTTTTTAGGTGTCCCTTTCAAATAGCAATTTATTAAGGTATGTGGCAATGTTTTACAACTTAAACATAATGCAAAACATTAACATTTTACAGACCCTTCAGTGGAGGTGTTAGCTTATTTGTAAATGGAAAGGGGGCCTTTTGACACCATTTCCCCTTTGTGACTCTTTAGATAAAAAAGTTTGGTGGGGACTAGGCAATGATTCAATGGACTGCTGTCATTTCTCAAAAAACAAACAAACAAGCTTTCCTTTTTAAGTGCAGCCCCATTTCCTTACAGGAAAATTGCCTGTTTAAAAAATACAAGCTGACTTTTTAAAAATGCAATTCCCAGATGGTGGTCTTCTGTCACCAGCAGGCAACCAACCCTGTGATGTCATCCAGTTTCGAGTCACAATTTACAGCCTACCTCATGTATATTGAAGTCATTTGAATTATGACCCGCTGTGATTCAAAAGTTAGTGATCCGATCAGTTAGTACAGAGATCTTCTACAAATTTCCTTTCCATTCGCATAAAGTCAGGTGGGCATTTGTGACCAACTTTTGAAAATGGAAATTTCGTACATCAGCACCTGTGTCTCACAACATTTGTAATATTTAAACTGCAGAAAAATTGTTCAACATAATTTGCCCTATTCCAGTGATGAGCTTAAACAAATGTGAAACAAAGTCAATACGCTGGATTTTTTAATGAAAACTGAATCTACAAGTAGTATAACAGCAGGTGCGATGTCAGTAGAGACATGAACACACTTGACCTGCTATCTGAAATTCTTACTTGAGAAATAAGAAAATACCGAAGCTGTTTTTTTGTTGTTGAGGCTACTCAGTATTAATTTGAAATGATATGATAGTTTTGCATAGAGAGTAGCTGTCTGTGCAGGGCTAGTCTCAGCTTTAGTAAGAAATGCTGGCAGTATTTTGATGGTAGTTATTTTTCTGCACATTAAGGATCATCAGGGATCAAAGAAAGCCAGGGGGTACTAATCTTTACAAAATAGTAAATATCACACAGAGTACGTCCAGCTATACGTGAAAAAAAACCAGAGGAAAATAGGAGTTGTGTAATGGCAGAAGGGCTGTTAGGGAAGAAAGAACAAGGAGGAGAATTTCCCTTCAGGACGAGAACCCTCACTCACCGTTAGGTGGCATGCTTCATCATATGGGTTACCTCCTCACACCAAGGTGTGGGCTACAACTCCCCGAGGGGAGGATCTGAGGTGTTTTCTCAAGATGAGCCTATAGATAGAGATGAATGAGGGGCAGAGTGCAAACAAAGTTAGTGATTTAAAAATGTCTCTCTGGGTCCACTAAATCTTTATTGGGTGGCCTCAAGGATACAGTTATAAGCAAGAAGACTAACACTTAGGCCAATATATCTCTAAATGTAGGTCAACATGTTTCTGCCATAAATTGGTCCCCTAAAGAGATCCAGTGGCATTCATCAGGACCATTGTTGAATAGTCACTCTGCATAAGTGAAAAAATATAAATATACTGGCCAACACAGGAACAGGGCGGCCAGGTGTTCAGTGACCAAAGTCACTTCAAAGGGATTTGTATATTCTATAAAGTAATATACCAAACCAATTCTCAATGCTCTAGGAACGCCTCATTGTGCCCAGCGCATTTGTAGGGTTCACATGTGTGGACGTCCAGCAGCGAGTATTTTTGATTGCCTAGTCCCCATTGTTGAAGAGGGCGATAACTGCAAGAAACAAAACTGCGGGTAATTGTTATAGGACTTACTCAATCCTCTTGGAGTCCTTTGGATTTCTGCTTTGAGCATTTGCCCTGGAGCTTGGTGGAGCACTTGCTCACGCAAACAATTTTTAGTACTGCTGCAACTCTAGTTTAGGCATTTTGGGACATATTCACAAACTAGATTTTGTAATATGTTGAGAGGTACTGTCATGATACTACTAATGTAGTACAAAATACTATTCACAGACTTATGCGCGGAGGTTCCAATTCCATTTCTCTTATCTTTTTATGTGTGGAGAAATTTGTCCTAACAGGGAAGTCCTTGCACATGTAAGAATGGGCCTGATGTACGAAAGCTTTTTGCATTTCTTAACTGGCCAAATTTCAATTTCAGGCTGTTAAGAACTGTAAAATATACTTTTCATATTTACAAAGGCCAAAATGATGTCACAATTAGCGATTTCTACCCAGAAGAAATCGCTGTGAGAAGTTAGCCTGGCATATGATATTCACTAGTTCTAGTGGGCAACTTACACCAGTCTCATCGACCCTTATTGATGGTGATTGTAAAGTCAACCTTATAGAAAGATATCCTAGTGGTAACATGAACCAGCAGTCTTCAGGCTAAGACTTCAGTAAGCTAGTTAAGCAAGTTGTTTTACCAATTATAATCCCTTTAGTACCAAATGAAAGGACACCACACAAGGTATATATCAAATATATATGTATTTAATCTAAACACAACCCCTCTGCACTCTTTATGAGGTCAGAGGTCAAAATACAATACAAGTCACGCAGTTAATATACGATAAGTTGTACAGCATGTGTTATGCCCTAGGGGCCTCACAAACAATATACTAAGAAAGTGGTATAAGTACCACAAGAGAATTAGAAAGCAGGCCTAGGGCCTGTTGAATCACTAGGACTACACTAATCGACCAAAGGTTAAGAAGTTGGAGGCCCACGGGAGCCGCCTGCAGTGTCTAAACACAGGCGCGGGTTACCATTGACTTTCTATGGAGTTCGTAAAAGTTACAAATATGCAATTTAAGGACACTTACGAATGGACTAGGATGGAACCCTTTTAAACTAGGACACTTTGAGTGTCAAGACCCACGGGAGCACCGTGTACTCGTTGCCAATGGGCAAGGAACTGGGAAGACACATCAATCTGAAATGAAAAGGTGGGCCCCACGGGACATTCGCAGAGTGTGGGGGCCTAGGCTTCAGAGCAAATGGTGCTTGGGGCTTGGGCTTCTCGTACCCCAAAGCACAACTTACTGAGACTTCAGGAAAGGAGTGCAGGTAGCAAAATACAGGATGCCCAGGGTGTCTGGTCCCACGTCTCTCGTGTCGGCCACAGGTCTCAGCTTTGCTGTGGATGTGGGTAGGAGTCAAAAAATCTGGAAGGCTAGTTTTTGTGTCGCTGATTCTTCAGAATCGGGCAGGAGCCTAAAAAATGCAGACCGGCAAAGTTGCTGTTGGTGCCTGTTTGAACAGGGTGGTCACTCCTTGACCACAAGAGAGGTATCTTCCATCTTCCAGTCAGTATGGAACATTGAAGGTCCAGGATATGTCTTTCAAAGATTTGTCGAGGGTAATCTAAAGTCCTAGGGACACAGCTCCTATACTTATACTAAGGATGGGGTTGGACTGCCTGGCTAGGTCCCTCCTATGGGTGGACCTGGGAAGGGGGTGGTTACATCCCCTTCCCTTTGTCCAGTTTTGCACCAGAGCAGGGGCTGAGTGCCCCAGCAACTGGTGTGAACCGGGCTATGCATGGAGCACCTTGTGTGCCCCAGGCAGTGTCTGGAAAAAACATCCAGATGCAGCCCTCCCTGCCCCAATACACAAAACCCTGTTGGGTGCTGGCACCTCCCTGGACAGGAAACCAACTGTCCAGACCTTCCCTGCCCGAGTTTCGTCCAGCAGCAGGAGTTCAGACTTGTGTCTGTGACAGCAGCATCCATTTTGTGATGCTGAGGCTCTGTTTAACTTATTTATTTATTGCATTTCTAGAGCGCACTGTGACCTGACAGGCATCCTGGCACTAGTAACTCAGCATGACATACATCCATTAGACCCTACTGTAGCCAACCCCTAAATCTGGGGAAACAGCCATGTTTTTAAACTCCTTCTAAATAGAAGGAGATCACTGATTTGTCTCAGCTCAAGGGGTAAGGTGTTCCAGAGCTTTGGGGCAGCGAACCCAAAGGATCTACCACCTGCTCTAACTTTTTTTAATCTGGGGATTTTTATCAATTTTGCCCCAGATGAGCGCAAAGTTTGGGTAGGAACATACCACTTGAATTTGCTCTGAAGAGAGGTAGGACCCATTCCATACAGGGCCTTCAATACTAAGCAGAGTGATTTAAACTTTATTCTTTGTTTCACAGGGAGCCACTGCAGTTCAGCCAGGGCCAGTGAAGCAGAGGACCTTATGGACCAGCCTAATACTAATTTATCTGCGGATGACTGTAACCATCCTGTCCAGAAGAAATTTTGGGGACTCAGGAGTAGGGCATTGCAATAATCAACTCTGCTAAGTATGGTACTCCGTGAAATCAGTGAGTGCACCAAGGGAGGAAGCAAAGGAAAAATCTTTCGTATAGAACGAATGATGGCCAGGCAGCAACCTACAACTTTCGTCACATGCATCTCCAAATCGAGAGAACAATCGAATGTCACACCCAGGTTGCAAACTGTCTTGACAGGCTGAACTAGATTGGGGGAGTCAGAGGGCCAAAAATTACTAGGCAACCCGAGAGGAATCCTATCCGTGGCACAGTGAAGCACCTCCGTTTTGGGCGCATTAAATTGCAGCGAGTTATCCCTCAGCCATAATGTTGTATCCTGCCTTTAATCGGGTAAAGCAGTGACTACATGTCTTCTCCCTCTAGAAGGGTGGAATCCTACCCCCGCCGCCAGGACTGGCGGGGGGGGGGTAGTATTCCAAAGTGTTTGACACCTTACACAACATGTTTTGATAAAGCCAAACCAAAGTTAGCAATAACCACGAGGATTATAATGCACTTAATAGTATATGGTATGGCTATATCATAGAAATGCTATAAGGTGATGGTTCCGAAAGCTGAAGAGGGGCTCAGATCATGCTAGGGCACCCTCTCACATAAAACCAAGCACTCTGCCTCCAGGATTGTCGAGGCCTACCATAGGAGTGACTTATAGGTGTATATGTGTCTATATGTAAAGGTAAATATAGGGATACTATATCTAAGTAAGGGGTGATTACATCACCTTACCCAGCCTGTGTGAACAGACCTGTGGTGTCAGTTTGGAAGGCAAGCCGGGTTGGCACAATACATGCTGCAGCCACTGGTAGGCCTAAGGTGCACCTATGCCCTGGGTACCTATGGTACACTATACAGGGGCTCACAAGGGTGACCCAGTAACCAACCTGGTATGTACCTAAAGTACATGGTATCAATTTAGAGAGAGAACAGCAGGGCTGTGGGTCTGATTACCAGGCCCACAGCCACACTAAAGTTGAAAAACCAGAGAATCACAGCATAAAGTGGGGGTGACCATAGGAAACAGACCCTACTCTCCTACAATCGCAAATTGCGACTGCGATTTAGGAAACGTAAATAGGGGTTACCTATTTGCGATTGCTAAAGCACATGTACAAAGCATTTCTTAAATGCAAATTTAGCATTTATGAAATGCTATACCATCAATTCCAAGTCAATAGTACCCATGTCCAAAATTAAAAATGCATGTAAAATGAAACACACGCATGCCCCTGGGGCATATGTCCACTTACACATGCACTATGAATTTTGGAGTGCCTTCAAAGGAACCTAAGGCCCCGAGGCACCCTTTGGTTTGGATTTCCAAAATCGCCATTTCCTATCAGGAAATGGCAATTTAGGAAATGCAAATCATTTCCTATTTGGCCCATAGATGGTAATGTAATAGCATTACTATGTTCAATTCCCAATAGCGATTCCTACTCTGTAGGAATTGCTATTAGAAAATCGCTAATTTTGTACTTACTATTTTGCATTTCGTACATCTGGCCCTATATGTTTTAGTAGTAAATATGGGCAATACAGAGGTGAGTGACTGTAATATGGAGATCAGTTACTACAAAATTGAAGGGGTTAAGGGAGGAGTAGGGGGTTAAGGGAGTGCCTGGCATGGCTAGGGAGGGGTCTAGGGAAGGGCATGCACCAAGTCATAATAGGGTATGTCCAGGGCTATTCACAAACTACACTTCTAAATGCAAAATTAGTAGTTTTTCAAAGCTGAGATACATAGCTATGCAAATGTTTTAAACCAGATATGTTGCACAACTTGAAAGAAACATATACACTAGAATATTTGGAAAACTCAAAATCCTGACTTTACAAAGTGAATACAGCCGAAAAATATTAATAAAGGCTCCAACAAACAAAAAGGACCTAAAACAGGTCTGGCTTACATTTTAAATTTATACTAGGCCATAACTTTTTTATAGTGTTTCAAAATGAAAATAAACATTGAAAAATGTTTTAAAATAAAATATTTGTTCTGTTTTCTCTTAAGGAGAATATACTTTCACACTTTTCTCTATATGTTACCATACCAACATCTTTGACCCAGTGGTGGTGACCTTCTTATACATGTGTAATTTACTAACAGCAACTTTCAACTTTTTACTCATTTTTACATAAATATTACATCAATGTAAGGATAGTAAATACAACAATGAAGATTCACTAAGAAAAATCCACCAAAAGTAACATGTTTGTATTTTCTTATTATGCATCTATGGATAGAATTAAGTGAAATTAATTTACATTTTTCTCTAAATATTTAACTTACACTTATTTTCAATTTAGAAAGATTACAAAAATATTTTCCTATTAGAAATAGTAAACATTTATATATACATATACATATATACTCTTTATACTCTTTTGAATATTCAATTTAATGTATATGTATTCTTTTAAAGGCAGAATAAAATTATTTAAATTTAACATTATTTCCTCGTGGTTTCTCTTTTAAGTCACTCTTTACATTATTTTCTGCAGGAACGTTTTGCAGCATCAGCTGTTGGCCCCGCGCCGCCTCGATTCTCCACAGCTCCTTTTTGCTGTAGTAACTTTACATTCTTAAATTAGGCTCTTCCCCCAGTTTCAAGAGGCGGAGACATGTAAGCCTACACTTCTGAGTAACTTTACACTCAAACATGGTGAATATCCAAAATGAGTAAAGTTACTCAAAAGTACAAGAATAAACTTACACATGTCGATTTACTTACGCATAGGTTTACCAATGTAAATAGTCTCCTTAGTGTTCTACCAAAAGAATATACATTTCACAGCTTTAATAATTGGTGTACAGAAATGTGTATCCTAAAAAATGTAGATGTGGTGATGTTCTTTATTTATCTGAAAAATCGAAAAAAGTTGAAACTATATCATGTTTGGCTGGAGTAGATAAGGCTTAAAGGTGTTATAGAATGAGTTTGTAGTACTGCATGCTGGATTTTTTAGGACTCAAGAGTTTAGGCAAACCAAAATAAAATATACACTAAACAGTAGTCTAGCACTGTTTTTTTTCTTCATAGTTTTAAATAGCTCGAACTTGGCCCGATGGCATCAGGTATCAGAGCGCTTTATATGAGTACCAGTTGTGTTGCACAAGGACACATACATTTTTTATAGGCACAGTAGAGATTAAGTGATTTGCCCAGAATCACAGTATGTTGAGCTTCATTGCCGAGACTTGAACTTGGTTCCCCAGATGAGAGATCGACCGCCCTAGCTGTTTAGCTAAATCCTCTCCGCTAAGTTGCATTTGTCATAGATATAACTTTGCCCTGATTTTATAATTTGTAAATGAAAAGCCTGCCTAACTATGATTGGGAGAAATGGTAATTATAGACTGATTCATACCTTCAGGGGTCGCTACTGGCATCATTTCAATTTACCTACCTTGGGGCAGATTTACAAGCCCCGTGTGAGACTATTGCAGCACCTTTGCGTCACTTTTGTGACACAGCGGCGGCGTAAATAACGCAGCCGATTTACAACATGATGCATCTAGGGAGATGCGTCAAGTGGTAAAGCCCTGCGTCAGGTATATTGTATGCAGGGTGGTCTTTCCCATGCAGGAAATCCTCGTAAAAGTAATGCTGTGAAATCTACAAGATTTGATTTCACTGCGCCACTTCTAGGACACCACTGCATCAAAACCTTACCCCTGCTTCAAGCAGGCGTAAGAAGTGGCACAGTACAATAAGTGTAGGCCTCCACTTGCATTGCTGGAGTTGTGCTGTGCTTGCGACACAACTCCTGCAACGCGTGACTTTTGGGCCAACAGTATTGTAAATAAGGCGCATGCATGGTGGCGCAAGGGTATCGCAGGCTGGCGCAGGGAAACTGATGCTTCTCTACAGTTGCGTCAGTTTCTTGAAAATCTGCCCTCTAGGGAGTTCTGTTGCTCCCAAAAAATAGGGATACCAATGGGGGTGATATTTACCAGGTACATTTGTATCTTGGACTGGGAGATAATGCAGTAATGAACATGGTATCCCGCATGCTATCTATCACACTTTGAGCGGGAAGTATTTTCCAGCCACACATTTCGGCAAGTTTCATCAGGAGAAAATTGTGATAGGCAGCACAAATTGTTATTCTAATTAGGCCGAAAACTCGCTCTTTCACATGAATTGTCAGCACTGGCCGACTGAAATAAGGGTCTCAATGCACTTACATAGAACAGGGCTTTGCACGCTGCAGACTTCCCTTTACATCATTTTATCAAATCCATTCAGTGCTCTAGTGCTTTGTTACAGCTACTACCGCCTTCACGCATTGTTAGCAGCAGGAAAAACCCATGAATGGGGATCTGGAAGACAAAGTGATTTTTATTCCCAGCACAGTTATTAGCTGTGAGATAAGGTTGCTATTTTTTTCAAACATGCAGTTCATAACAGAATCCAGCAACGAGACAGTTTTCTCTCCCTTCCCTCTCGAGACTGCAGTGACATGCTCTCTCGAGGCGCGTTGTCAGGCGAGGTGTTTCCGCAATAGATTATGTGGCGTAGATGGGGCCCCCATGATTACTCATTGGCTGTCTCCAACCCACTCAAACACTGCGAGCAAGCCGCTCGGTATATTCACCCACTTGTTATAAGCAAGGCTCCCCTGGTTATTTGTAACACTTATCCCCAGTAGAGCGAACAACAGCGCACAGTCATGTCAGAGCATCTGCAACTTCTCAAATATAGTTCGCCATTGCTCCTCAAGGTCACCAGGGTCCCTTTGTAATGCCTCACATGGAACAAGCTGCAGCTGCTGAGGAAAAGCAATCTGGTCACTTACTTCACTACGGCTCTTCAGAAACAGAGCGAAGCTGCCCTCGTTCCATAAATTATCACACTCACAGGGAGAGGTGTTCCAAAATTAACAGCTTCGACAAAGGTCAACCTTTCTGGGAGGTGAGAGTGATGTAAGCCGCTCACCCATTTTCTTTCATTTGCAATTTTATTTAGAAAATTCAGATACACGTGGTCTTAATCTACCAATAATGTTTGATAGGGGAATTGCTTTGCTCTGCAAAATGAGTAGTTTTTCAAAGCTGGTATACAGAGCTATGCGAGTGTTTTAAACCAAATATGTTGCACAACTTGAAAGGAACATATACACTAGAATATTTGGAAAATTCAAAATCCTGACATAAGAAAGTTAAAGAAAGGTTTCAGCATAATTATATCACGATTATTCGTCATAAACTCAATAGTGCCAATACAAACCAGATTTTGAGAACTACAACTTATAAGAAATAGGTTTATTTATTTGAATGGGGTGTAGACAAAATTTGGTTAGTTTACAGTAGAATGACATGAGATTGTCTGGTCAAACCGTTGAAGCAAAAGCACAAGTAGCAGCACTTTGACAGACAAACGTGTAGCAAAATCCACCCCATCATACAATTTGAAAAATAAACAACTTCCCGAAAACAATTTAGAAAAAAACAAGAAAGAGATAGTAAGCAAAAACACTAATATGGTTAAAATCAGATAAAAGGAATCTGATGTATGATCTTTAAGTTGTTAGGCAATAAGCACTAAGAAAACACAATGCATCAATGGAGTCACAGTTCATGGTTAACCGGTACCCAGGAGCGATATCAGGCTGACAACAATGAAATAGAGGTTGGGAAGGTCATGCAGGTGGCACACTTCAATTTTTTTTCTGCTGATTTAGAAACTATTCTGGAGCATCGGGTCCTAACGTGGGGCAAGGCAGCAAGATAAAGACAGTGAGTGCCTCAATATCAGATACATGGACGGTGGGCTCCTGCTACAGCCTTCAGTTTTGTAACAAAACCGCGGAGCAGGTCAGCGCAGGATTAAGTAGCCACCAGTGTTCCATCTCCGTCAGGGTAGATTGCCACCTCTCCCACGGTTTTACCTTTGGCCTTAACACATTTTTTGGCTCTTAAAATTCTCTAATGTGGCAGGGATGGAGGCTATTGCCAGGGATGGGCTCCACAAGGCTGGATACCTTCACCATAAGGTCTCACTTAAGCCTTTTACTTCACCTCAAAAAGCCAGAGTGGGACAACCTGGATATCTTGCCTGCCAACAGTGCACACCCCTGGGGAAGCTTCAGCTACTTATGCAAGTTTTCCAGAGGTGGAAAAATTACTTACCTGGTCTTGGCAGTGGAAAATGCTCTCCTGGACGCTCCTGAAGTCCTTAGGACCTTAGAGCACATTTCTGGTCACCAGGCCACTCTAGAGCCACGTTGCCTTCAGGGTCTAATGCAAAGTGGCCAGTTAAGTCTTTCTGGAGTTCTTCAACCTCTTGTGAACCAATAAGAGCAACAGGACACTAACGACTTGTTTGTTGGATAGCAGCTGTAGTTCCTCGGTGCCAAGAAGAGACACAAGTCATTGTATTTTCTTTCTTCCAGATTTCAGTCTGAGTCTTCATTCTTCAGAAGGTTTGTTCCCAGGTCAAGAAATATTTTGAGGAGTTGGTAGAGATGTGGCAGTTTTAACTTGTGCACTAGGCAGTAACTGAAGAATTCCTACATGCAAACGCGACAACTCTCTCACATAATTTCCACCTCCTTTTGCATCCCTTCCTTTCTCAGCTCAGTGTGCTGCAAACTTTCCCAGAGCCTCTCTTGAAAAATTGCCCTATAGCTCTATCACCATCAGAAGCAGAGCCGGTCCTAGGTCTTCTGAGGCCCCGGGCGAAAGGGAAGATGTGAGGCCCCTCTAATCGCATATTGCGTCGCAAGAAGTGACATCACAGAAAGTGACTTCACTAACCCCTCGGCCCTTCTACAAAAGACAGAGCCGTGTCAAGAACTCTGCGACAAATTATCCAATTTCTTTCATGAGAAAATTTCTCTCATCTATGCTACTTTTAACACAGGATTTAGCCCTGCTACGGATGTCACCCCCCTCACTGACATCAGCCCCGAGGACAAGAGACTCATGGCGTTCAAACCCATCACCTTAGATTCTGCACTATGCAAACTCCATCTATGCAAATCAGGCTCCCCCCTGGATCCGATGCCTGCTCACGTTTTCGCCACTGTTGCTCCTGCGATTGTGAATCCCCTGCTATCAATATGGAACTCCTCCCTTAGAACAGGACAATTTCCGGACATCTGGAAGCAGGCAATTCTCATCCCCCTCTTAAAGAAACCTGATGCGGACCCTGCTGTTCTCAGTAATTACCGCCCGATTTCCCTGCTTCCAAAACCGGCCAAAATTTTGGAAAAAATAGTACAGGAACAACTAGCAGACTTTATTGAGAACCAGGACTCTCAATCCGGTTTTAGGACCGGTTACAGCACTGAGACGGCACTACTAGAGGTGGCGGAGACCGTGCGGGAGACTGTGGACAGGGGAGAGGTGGCTATGTTAGTGCTCCTCGACCTGTCTGCAGCCTTCGACACGGTCTCCCACGCCATCCTCTTGGGGAGACTCCGTGACATGGGGATTCACGGCACCCCTCTGGCCTGGATCTCTTCCTTCCTTACGGGCCGCACACAACAAGTCTGGTGCCGCCCGTTCTGGTCCAGAGACAGGAAACCACTTGACTGCGGGGTACCCCAGGGCTCTGCTCTCAGCCCCCTCTTTTTCAATATCTATGTTGCTCCGCTAGCAAAGGTAATTGAGTCCTTGGGGGTAAGAGTAATATCGTACGCTGACGACACTCAGCTTATATTTTCTTTTAAAGATCACTCACCCTCAGGTTTCGACAATTTCAGAAGCTGTATTTCCAACATCGTGGCTTGGATGACCTCAAACACGTTAAAATTAAATACGGAAAAGACTGAGGTGCTATTCTTCAATCAGACAATTCCCCTACCCCCCTCTACATGGTGGCCTAGGGAACTTAACCCTCCACCGGCTCCGGTGAGGGTGGCCCGCAATCTCAGAGTTCAATTCGATAACGACCTATCTTTTAAGACTCAGATTCAGAAAGTCACCTCAGCATGCTTTGGGAAACTTCATATGATAAGAAAAATCTCCCCCTTTTTTCCCAAGGAAGCTCTAAAAACAGTGACACATGCTCTTATCACGTCACACCTAGACTAGGCGAATAGTCTGTACGTGGGACTTCCCGCCTACCTGCTTCACAAACTGCAAATTGTGCAGAATGCTGCTGCCAGGCTGATTTGCAAAGTCCCTTATCGTCACTCAATCTCCCCCCACTTGAAGAAATTGCACTGGCTACCGATCACGGCCCGCATTAAATTCAAGGCCCTGACACTCGCCTTTAGAGCTCTTAAGGGGAAAGGCCCGAAATACCTGAGCCTCAGACTAAAACCAGTGCACTCCACTCTTAACCTCAGATCGAATCACCTTCACCTGCTGTCAACTCCCCGATTTCGTTTTGCGAGAAAGGGTGGTAGAGCCTTCACAGTGGCAGTATCTAAACTGTGGAACTCTCTGCCCATCAGTCTCAGGATGACTGACACTGAATCTCAGTTCAGGAGCAAACTGAAAACCTTTTTATTCTCAGCCCACTTATGTCAATAATATAAATAAGCAACGGCCACTCCTTCCTGCATTCCTCAGCGCCGGGACACCCCCGTTGGGGGTAGCTGTGCGCTCAATAAATGTCAAATATTAATAATAATAATAACTAATGTGGAAATCAGTAACATGGACAAAAAGTTGAGGGGATGGAAAACAGGTGAGCAAATATCCATGAGTGTAACACTTGCCGCTCCCTTACTCGGATGTAAGTCTATAGCTAGGACAACTAGAATTATGTGATTCTGAGGCGGCTGTGCTCTCCACATCATTATGGATTTTTTTCACACAATCCATCATCTTCTGCACATTCTGAAGACTTTACTCCCTCTGCCACCTAGTAAGTTGTTCCTAGCTCGAACCAATCAAAAGTTGCTAAATACTTTACCACGTGTTAACGCACAGCGACAGGCTGTTTGTCTCACAGGATGGCCATTTTTCAATGGCCGATTGCTGTATTTTGGTTTTAAACTGACAATAATTAGATGAAACATTTACGCATACACTGTTAACATGTGTAAAAAGTGCAAAATTGTACAGCAATACTGCTTCGAAATGTGCTACATTGCACCACATAATATGCATTTTTTTGGTGCATACTTTAGTAAACCCTGCTGCATAAATTGATCTTCCCTTGCCGCATAATTACAATGGGAGTGTTAATAACAAAGATCTTGAACTACCCGGAGAGACTACTCATCCCCGAAATGTGGAACGATTGCTCACAAATCTGTACGCATGACAATAAAATGAAGAATTAGGGCAGGTTAGCTTCCTAAACATCCAACCTGCTGAAGTCTCAGTTGAGGAGGAAGTTCAGGCAGAGTACCAAACAATGACAGAGTAGATTATTTTTGCCCTACTGGAGGTCTTGTGTAATGGTATCTGTGAAAATGTACTTTTCCCATCTGTGTGCCATTGGGGGATCGGGCGCTATTCGTACGGAGCAGAAGGTGGATCTCAACTCGAACTAAGACAGACATTTGAATCATGGCCTCTCCCCTCCCCTATATGAAAATGTCCGGATATTCACTTTACCCTATATTTTGCCTCTGTTTCCATTTTCTGGCAAGATTTGGGGGAGGAATGAGAGTGCTTTGAAATGGACAGAAAGCACATATTAAAATGAAAGTCCTTTAAATAAAATACCTAAAATGGGTGCCTGTGCTCAGCCTGGAAGCTGGGGCTTGTTCTGCAGTTCTTTGCGAATGCGACTCGCCCCACTTACAAAGGCGTTAACCATAGATGTGATGGCCTAGCCAGGCTCCTGGCTCAGCGAATGTGCCTACCTCTACCACATGGTGCATAAGTCAACCGAGGGTCACTTATATAAGTTATGTGTCCGGGGGTAGTGCGCATGGAGGGACCTCTCTCAGCGCTACTGAATAAAGTACTTTGAGTGCTGCAGGTTGGCGCGCTCAGCAAATATTTGTTTCTTATAGTGAAGTGTTGCTGACTGAACTTTTTTTCTTTATGTTTTTTTACATAAGTACCTTTGATTCTGTGTTTTTAAAATCACTTTTCAGAGAAGTTTTGTTAAAGCAAAGGGACAGGTTCGTTTCGTCGCTCAGGTTATTCCTGTTCTCTCCCCTTAGTGCTCGATGCCCTGTGCTTCCTCCCCCCTGTCTGGGGTTTGACTTAAAGTTCACTCGCTAAACCCAAATGAGTGCCGAGCTTAGAGCAAACGTCGGCAGAACAAATAAAATGGCTTTGACGTAAAAAAAATGTTTGATGACCCCCTCCCCATTTCGGGGACAGATACGTCACCCTACACCCCCCCCACACACACACACACTCCACCGCCAGTGTCGCTGGAGGCGTTTTCAATGGGGTTCAGTAGCAAAGGTTTTTGGGCAGAGCGCTTTTCCAAGCTCCCCCGGGTGGGGGGCGCATCAGTGCTAAACAATGGGTCACACCCGTCGGTAGGAGGATAGAAGGATAACGCCATAAGAGGGGCAGAGGAGCGGGTTGACGGGAAGACAGAGAAACTGACAAAATCATCAGGAGCAACGAACTGGACTGATCTCAGCCCTTCCGTTATCCGTTTCCTTAACAAAGTGAAAGTGGCATGGCATGGGCCGTGACTTACCGACTCTCTCACAGTCTGAAGATGATGTTACGCCAACCCGTCTGACCCGACTCCCGACTCCCTACAGGCCAGGGAGCGCGTGCGGCGTGCGTGCTGCGTCACTGCATTTTAGCAGCACAGCACACAGCACGCGGGGGCTGGCCAAAATGAATGTCCAGGGCCGTCATTGGTAGCGCTTTCGCGCGCTACCAGATTGACAGCCCTGGGACCACCACCACTAAGCTAGGTGGTGGTGGTGACGGTGCACTTTAACTGCCTCCTGCGCAAGCGCGCGCAGCCGCGCTTCGCATTTTCATGTCGGGCCTGCCATGCTCAGTGCAGTCTACTCTGCTGGGCCAGCAGCGGGGCCCCATGAGCGCGAGGCCGTGGGCAGCTGCCCATACCGCCCATGCCAAGGACTGGCCCTGATCAGAAGCCCCCTTTGTTAGACCTGGCATCATTGGCGTGAGTCTCCCTTCCATTTTTACTGATTGCCTTCTCTGTTTTGATATGTTTTTGCTGGTTACATGCTTTGGGCACTTGTGCCACTGCCATTCAGTGCCACAGTGCAAGTGCCCCCTATGTTAAACTGATGTACTTATTGGTGATTCCAGGATTGGGTTATTTGATTTACCTGGCAGCCCCTAGTACAGTGCACCATGTGTGCCCAGGGCTTGTAAATCAAATGCTGCTGGTGTGGCAGGGTATACTCAGACATGAGTCCCTTTCTCACTGCTCCATCAGGATTCAAGCAAGCCGGGCCGAAGAGGCTGAAATGCCAGAAACCGGTCCCCGGTAGCTTGTCTCCTTTCTGGTGAAGAATTGGCTTGGTAGTTTGGTCTGCCCTGTTCCCATGATGCACTGGGCCAGGGACAGACTAATTTGCATATAGCCAGGTTCTGAGCTGGGATGGGGCAGTGAGATAAATAACGGTGATGGATCAAGCCCTGATCTTTGGACTGGGTAAGAGTGGTCTGCTTAATTCAGACACTCTGTTCATCACCACCCCCTTTTCTGTATCGTTTTTGGCCACTATAGGTGTGGCAGGGTATACTCAGACATGAGTCCCTTTCTCACTGCTCCATCAGGATTCAAGCAAGCCGGGCCGAAGAGGCTGAAATGCCAGAAACCGGTCCCCGGTAGCTTGTCTCCTTTCTGGTGAAGAATTGGCTTGGTAGTTTGGTCTGCCCTGTTCCCATGATGCACTGGGCCAGGGACAGACTAATTTGCATATAGCCAGGTTCTGAGCTGGGATGGGGCAGTGAGATAAATAACGGTGATGGATCAAGCCCTGATCTTTGGACTGGGTAAGAGTGGTCTGCTTAATTCAGACACTCTGTTCATCACCACCCCCTTTTCTGTATCGTTTTTGGCCACTATAGGTGTGGCAGGGTATACTCAGACATGAGTCCCTTTCTCACTGCTCCATCAGGATTCAAGCAAGCCGGGCCGAAGAGGCTGAAATGCCAGAAACCGGTCCCCGGTAGCTTGTCTCCTTTCTGGTGAAGAATTGGCTTGGTAGTTTGGTCTGCCCTGTTCCCATGATGCACTGGGCCAGGGACAGACTAATTTGCATATAGCCAGGTTCTGAGCTGGGATGGGGCAGTGAGATAAATAACGGTGATGGATCAAGCCCTGATCTTTGGACTGGGTAAGAGTGGTCTGCTTAATTCAGACACTCTGTTCATCACCACCCCCTTTTCTGTATCGTTTTTGGCCACTATAGGTGTGGCAGGGTATACTCAGACATGAGTCCCTTTCTCACTGCTCCATCAGGATTCAAGCAAGCCGGGCCGAAGAGGCTGAAATGCCAGAAACCGGTCCCCGGTAGCTTGTCTCCTTTCTGGTGAAGAATTGGCTTGGTAGTTTGGTCTGCCCTGTTCCCATGATGCACTGGGCCAGGGACAGACTAATTTGCATATAGCCAGGTTCTGAGCTGGGATGGGGCAGTGAGATAAATAACGGTGATGGATCAAGCCCTGATCTTTGGACTGGGTAAGAGTGGTCTGCTTAATTCAGACACTCTGTTCATCACCACCCCCTTTTCTGTATCGTTTTTGGCCACTATAGGTGTGGCAGGGTATACTCAGACATGAGTCCCTTTCTCACTGCTCCATCAGGATTCAAGCAAGCCGGGCCGAAGAGGCTGAAATGCCAGAAACCGGTCCCCGGTAGCTTGTCTCCTTTCTGGTGAAGAATTGGCTTGGTAGTTTGGTCTGCCCTGTTCCCATGATGCACTGGGCCAGGGACAGACTAATTTGCATATAGCCAGGTTCTGAGCTGGGATGGGGCAGTGAGATAAATAACGGTGATGGATCAAGCCCTGATCTTTGGACTGGGTAAGAGTGGTCTGCTTAATTCAGACACTCTGTTCATCACCACCCCCTTTTCTGTATCGTTTTTGGCCACTATAGGTGTGGCAGGGTATACTCAGACATGAGTCCCTTTCTCACTGCTCCATCAGGATTCAAGCAAGCCGGGCCGAAGAGGCTGAAATGCCAGAAACCGGTCCCCGGTAGCTTGTCTCCTTTCTGGTGAAGAATTGGCTTGGTAGTTTGGTCTGCCCTGTTCCCATGATGCACTGGGCCAGGGACAGACTAATTTGCATATAGCCAGGTTCTGAGCTGGGATGGGGCAGTGAGATAAATAACGGTGATGGATCAAGCCCTGATCTTTGGACCGGGTAAGAGTGGTCTGCTTAATTCAGACACTCTGTTCATCACCACCCCCTTTTCTGTATCGTTTTTGGCCACTATAGGTGTGGCAGGGTATACTCAGACATGAGTCCCTTTCTCACTGCTCCATCAGGATTCAAGCAAGCCGGGCCGAAGAGGCTGAAATGCCAGAAACCGGTCCCCGGTAGCTTGTCTCCTTTCTGGTGAAGAATTGGCTTGGTAGTTTGGTCTGCCCTGTTCCCATGATGCACTGGGCCAGGGACAGACTAATTTGCATATAGCCAGGTTCTGAGCTGGGATGGGGCAGTGAGATAAATAACGGTGATGGATCAAGCCCTGATCTTTGGACTGGGTAAGAGTGGTCTGCTTAATTCAGACACTCTGTTCATCACCACCCCCTTTTCTGTATCGTTTTTGGCCACTATAGGTGTGGCAGGGTATACTCAGACATGAGTCCCTTTCTCACTGCTCCATCAGGATTCAAGCAAGCCGGGCCGAAGAGGCTGAAATGCCAGAAACCGGTCCCCGGTAGCTTGTCTCCTTTCTGGTGAAGAATTGGCTTGGTAGTTTGGTCTGCCCTGTTCCCATGATGCACTGGGCCAGGGACAGACTAATTTGCATATAGCCAGGTTCTGAGCTGGGATGGGGCAGTGAGATAAATAACGGTGATGGATCAAGCCCTGATCTTTGGACTGGGTAAGAGTGGTCTGCTTAATTCAGACACTCTGTTCATCACCACCCCCTTTTCTGTATCGTTTTTGGCCACTATAGGTGTGGCAGGGTATACTCAGACATGAGTCCCTTTCTCACTGCTCCATCAGGATTCAAGCAAGCCGGGCCGAAGAGGCTGAAATGCCAGAAACCGGTCCCCGGTAGCTTGTCTCCTTTCTGGTGAAGAATTGGCTTGGTAGTTTGGTCTGCCCTGTTCCCATGATGCACTGGGCCAGGGACAGACTAATTTGCATATAGCCAGGTTCTGAGCTGGGATGGGGCAGTGAGATAAATAACGGTGATGGATCAAGCCCTGATCTTTGGACTGGGTAAGAGTGGTCTGCTTAATTCAGACACTCTGTTCATCACCACCCCCTTTTCTGTATCGTTTTTGGCCACTATAGGTGTGGCAGGGTATACTCAGACATGAGTCCCTTTCTCACTGCTCCATCAGGATTCAAGCAAGCCGGGCCGAAGAGGCTGAAATGCCAGAAACCGGTCCCCGGTAGCTTGTCTCCTTTCTGGTGAAGAATTGGCTTGGTAGTTTGGTCTGCCCTGTTCCCATGATGCACTGGGCCAGGGACAGACTAATTTGCATATAGCCAGGTTCTGAGCTGGGATGGGGCAGTGAGATAAATAACGGTGATGGATCAAGCCCTGATCTTTGGACTGGGTAAGAGTGGTCTGCTTAATTCAGACACTCTGTTCATCACCACCCCCTTTTCTGTATCGTTTTTGGCCACTATAGGTGTGGCAGGGTATACTCAGACATGAGTCCCTTTCTCACTGCTCCATCAGGATTCAAGCAAGCCGGGCCGAAGAGGCTGAAATGCCAGAAACCGGTCCCCGGTAGCTTGTCTCCTTTCTGGTGAAGAATTGGCTTGGTAGTTTGGTCTGCCCTGTTCCCATGATGCACTGGGCCAGGGACAGACTAATTTGCATATAGCCAGGTTCTGAGCTGGGATGGGGCAGTGAGATAAATAACGGTGATGGATCAAGCCCTGATCTTTGGACTGGGTAAGAGTGGTCTGCTTAATTCAGACACTCTGTTCATCACCACCCCCTTTTCTGTATCGTTTTTGGCCACTATAGGTGTGGCAGGGTATACTCAGACATGAGTCCCTTTCTCACTGCTCCATCAGGATTCAAGCAAGCCGGGCCGAAGAGGCTGAAATGCCAGAAACCGGTCCCCGGTAGCTTGTCTCCTTTCTGGTGAAGAATTGGCTTGGTAGTTTGGTCTGCCCTGTTCCCATGATGCACTGGGCCAGGGACAGACTAATTTGCATATAGCCAGGTTCTGAGCTGGGATGGGGCAGTGAGATAAATAACGGTGATGGATCAAGCCCTGATCTTTGGACTGGGTAAGAGTGGTCTGCTTAATTCAGACACTCTGTTCATCACCACCCCCTTTTCTGTATCGTTTTTGGCCACTATAGGTGTGGCAGGGTATACTCAGACATGAGTCCCTTTCTCACTGCTCCATCAGGATTCAAGCAAGCCGGGCCGAAGAGGCTGAAATGCCAGAAACCGGTCCCCGGTAGCTTGTCTCCTTTCTGGTGAAGAATTGGCTTGGTAGTTTGGTCTGCCCTGTTCCCATGATGCACTGGGCCAGGGACAGACTAATTTGCATATAGCCAGGTTCTGAGCTGGGATGGGGCAGTGAGATAAATAACGGTGATGGATCAAGCCCTGATCTTTGGACTGGGTAAGAGTGGTCTGCTTAATTCAGACACTCTGTTCATCACCACCCCCTTTTCTGTATCGTTTTTGGCCACTATAGGTGTGGCAGGGTATACTCAGACATGAGTCCCTTTCTCACTGCTCCATCAGGATTCAAGCAAGCCGGGCCGAAGAGGCTGAAATGCCAGAAACCGGTCCCCGGTAGCTTGTCTCCTTTCTGGTGAAGAATTGGCTTGGTAGTTTGGTCTGCCCTGTTCCCATGATGCACTGGGCCAGGGACAGACTAATTTGCATATAGCCAGGTTCTGAGCTGGGATGGGGCAGTGAGATAAATAACGGTGATGGATCAAGCCCTGATCTTTGGACTGGGTAAGAGTGGTCTGCTTAATTCAGACACTCTGTTCATCACCACCCCCTTTTCTGTATCGTTTTTGGCCACTATAGGTGTGGCAGGGTATACTCAGACATGAGTCCCTTTCTCACTGCTCCATCAGGATTCAAGCAAGCCGGGCCGAAGAGGCTGAAATGCCAGAAACCGGTCCCCGGTAGCTTGTCTCCTTTCTGGTGAAGAATTGGCTTGGTAGTTTGGTCTGCCCTGTTCCCATGATGCACTGGGCCAGGGACAGACTAATTTGCATATAGCCAGGTTCTGAGCTGGGATGGGGCAGTGAGATAAATAACGGTGATGGATCAAGCCCTGATCTTTGGACTGGGTAAGAGTGGTCTGCTTAATTCAGACACTCTGTTCATCACCACCCCCTTTTCTGTATCGTTTTTGGCCACTATAGGTGTGGCAGGGTATACTCAGACATGAGTCCCTTTCTCACTGCTCCATCAGGATTCAAGCAAGCCGGGCCGAAGAGGCTGAAATGCCAGAAACCGGTCCCCGGTAGCTTGTCTCCTTTCTGGTGAAGAATTGGCTTGGTAGTTTGGTCTGCCCTGTTCCCATGATGCACTGGGCCAGGGACAGACTAATTTGCATATAGCCAGGTTCTGAGCTGGGATGGGGCAGTGAGATAAATAACGGTGATGGATCAAGCCCTGATCTTTGGACTGGGTAAGAGTGGTCTGCTTAATTCAGACACTCTGTTCATCACCACCCCCTTTTCTGTATCGTTTTTGGCCACTATAGGTGTGGCAGGGTATACTCAGACATGAGTCCCTTTCTCACTGCTCCATCAGGATTCAAGCAAGCCGGGCCGAAGAGGCTGAAATGCCAGAAACCGGTCCCCGGTAGCTTGTCTCCTTTCTGGTGAAGAATTGGCTTGGTAGTTTGGTCTGCCCTGTTCCCATGATGCACTGGGCCAGGGACAGACTAATTTGCATATAGCCAGGTTCTGAGCTGGGATGGGGCAGTGAGATAAATAACGGTGATGGATCAAGCCCTGATCTTTGGACTGGGTAAGAGTGGTCTGCTTAATTCAGACACTCTGTTCATCACCACCCCCTTTTCTGTATCGTTTTTGGCCACTATAGGTGTGGCAGGGTATACTCAGACATGAGTCCCTTTCTCACTGCTCCATCAGGATTCAAGCAAGCCGGGCCGAAGAGGCTGAAATGCCAGAAACCGGTCCCCGGTAGCTTGTCTCCTTTCTGGTGAAGAATTGGCTTGGTAGTTTGGTCTGCCCTGTTCCCATGATGCACTGGGCCAGGGACAGACTAATTTGCATATAGCCAGGTTCTGAGCTGGGATGGGGCAGTGAGATAAATAACGGTGATGGATCAAGCCCTGATCTTTGGACTGGGTAAGAGTGGTCTGCTTAATTCAGACACTCTGTTCATCACCACCCCCTTTTCTGTATCGTTTTTGGCCACTATAGGTGTGGCAGGGTATACTCAGACATGAGTCCCTTTCTCACTGCTCCATCAGGATTCAAGCAAGCCGGGCCGAAGAGGCTGAAATGCCAGAAACCGGTCCCCGGTAGCTTGTCTCCTTTCTGGTGAAGAATTGGCTTGGTAGTTTGGTCTGCCCTGTTCCCATGATGCACTGGGCCAGGGACAGACTAATTTGCATATAGCCAGGTTCTGAGCTGGGATGGGGCAGTGAGATAAATAACGGTGATGGATCAAGCCCTGATCTTTGGACTGGGTAAGAGTGGTCTGCTTAATTCAGACACTCTGTTCATCACCACCCCCTTTTCTGTATCGTTTTTGGCCACTATAGGTGTGGCAGGGTATACTCAGACATGAGTCCCTTTCTCACTGCTCCATCAGGATTCAAGCAAGCCGGGCCGAAGAGGCTGAAATGCCAGAAACCGGTCCCCGGTAGCTTGTCTCCTTTCTGGTGAAGAATTGGCTTGGTAGTTTGGTCTGCCCTGTTCCCATGATGCACTGGGCCAGGGACAGACTAATTTGCATATAGCCAGGTTCTGAGCTGGGATGGGGCAGTGAGATAAATAACGGTGATGGATCAAGCCCTGATCTTTGGACTGGGTAAGAGTGGTCTGCTTAATTCAGACACTCTGTTCATCACCACCCCCTTTTCTGTATCGTTTTTGGCCACTATAGGTGTGGCAGGGTATACTCAGACATGAGTCCCTTTCTCACTGCTCCATCAGGATTCAAGCAAGCCGGGCCGAAGAGGCTGAAATGCCAGAAACCGGTCCCCGGTAGCTTGTCTCCTTTCTGGTGAAGAATTGGCTTGGTAGTTTGGTCTGCCCTGTTCCCATGATGCACTGGGCCAGGGACAGACTAATTTGCATATAGCCAGGTTCTGAGCTGGGATGGGGCAGTGAGATAAATAACGGTGATGGATCAAGCCCTGATCTTTGGACTGGGTAAGAGTGGTCTGCTTAATTCAGACACTCTGTTCATCACCACCCCCTTTTCTGTATCGTTTTTGGCCACTATAGGTGTGGCAGGGTATACTCAGACATGAGTCCCTTTCTCACTGCTCCATCAGGATTCAAGCAAGCCGGGCCGAAGAGGCTGAAATGCCAGAAACCGGTCCCCGGTAGCTTGTCTCCTTTCTGGTGAAGAATTGGCTTGGTAGTTTGGTCTGCCCTGTTCCCATGATGCACTGGGCCAGGGACAGACTAATTTGCATATAGCCAGGTTCTGAGCTGGGATGGGGCAGTGAGATAAATAACGGTGATGGATCAAGCCCTGATCTTTGGACTGGGTAAGAGTGGTCTGCTTAATTCAGACACTCTGTTCATCACCACCCCCTTTTCTGTATCGTTTTTGGCCACTATAGGTGTGGCAGGGTATACTCAGACATGAGTCCCTTTCTCACTGCTCCATCAGGATTCAAGCAAGCCGGGCCGAAGAGGCTGAAATGCCAGAAACCGGTCCCCGGTAGCTTGTCTCCTTTCTGGTGAAGAATTGGCTTGGTAGTTTGGTCTGCCCTGTTCCCATGATGCACTGGGCCAGGGACAGACTAATTTGCATATAGCCAGGTTCTGAGCTGGGATGGGGCAGTGAGATAAATAACGGTGATGGATCAAGCCCTGATCTTTGGACTGGGTAAGAGTGGTCTGCTTAATTCAGACACTCTGTTCATCACCACCCCCTTTTCTGTATCGTTTTTGGCCACTATAGGTGTGGCAGGGTATACTCAGACATGAGTCCCTTTCTCACTGCTCCATCAGGATTCAAGCAAGCCGGGCCGAAGAGGCTGAAATGCCAGAAACCGGTCCCCGGTAGCTTGTCTCCTTTCTGGTGAAGAATTGGCTTGGTAGTTTGGTCTGCCCTGTTCCCATGATGCACTGGGCCAGGGACAGACTAATTTGCATATAGCCAGGTTCTGAGCTGGGATGGGGCAGTGAGATAAATAACGGTGATGGATCAAGCCCTGATCTTTGGACTGGGTAAGAGTGGTCTGCTTAATTCAGACACTCTGTTCATCACCACCCCCTTTTCTGTATCGTTTTTGGCCACTATAGGTGTGGCAGGGTATACTCAGACATGAGTCCCTTTCTCACTGCTCCATCAGGATTCAAGCAAGCCGGGCCGAAGAGGCTGAAATGCCAGAAACCGGTCCCCGGTAGCTTGTCTCCTTTCTGGTGAAGAATTGGCTTGGTAGTTTGGTCTGCCCTGTTCCCATGATGCACTGGGCCAGGGACAGACTAATTTGCATATAGCCAGGTTCTGAGCTGGGATGGGGCAGTGAGATAAATAACGGTGATGGATCAAGCCCTGATCTTTGGACTGGGTAAGAGTGGTCTGCTTAATTCAGACACTCTGTTCATCACCACCCCCTTTTCTGTATCGTTTTTGGCCACTATAGGTGTGGCAGGGTATACTCAGACATGAGTCCCTTTCTCACTGCTCCATCAGGATTCAAGCAAGCCGGGCCGAAGAGGCTGAAATGCCAGAAACCGGTCCCCGGTAGCTTGTCTCCTTTCTGGTGAAGAATTGGCTTGGTAGTTTGGTCTGCCCTGTTCCCATGATGCACTGGGCCAGGGACAGACTAATTTGCATATAGCCAGGTTCTGAGCTGGGATGGGGCAGTGAGATAAATAACGGTGATGGATCAAGCCCTGATCTTTGGACTGGGTAAGAGTGGTCTGCTTAATTCAGACACTCTGTTCATCACCACCCCCTTTTCTGTATCGTTTTTGGCCACTATAGGTGTGGCAGGGTATACTCAGACATGAGTCCCTTTCTCACTGCTCCATCAGGATTCAAGCAAGCCGGGCCGAAGAGGCTGAAATGCCAGAAACCGGTCCCCGGTAGCTTGTCTCCTTTCTGGTGAAGAATTGGCTTGGTAGTTTGGTCTGCCCTGTTCCCATGATGCACTGGGCCAGGGACAGACTAATTTGCATATAGCCAGGTTCTGAGCTGGGATGGGGCAGTGAGATAAATAACGGTGATGGATCAAGCCCTGATCTTTGGACTGGGTAAGAGTGGTCTGCTTAATTCAGACACTCTGTTCATCACCACCCCCTTTTCTGTATCGTTTTTGGCCACTATAGGTGTGGCAGGGTATACTCAGACATGAGTCCCTTTCTCACTGCTCCATCAGGATTCAAGCAAGCCGGGCCGAAGAGGCTGAAATGCCAGAAACCGGTCCCCGGTAGCTTGTCTCCTTTCTGGTGAAGAATTGGCTTGGTAGTTTGGTCTGCCCTGTTCCCATGATGCACTGGGCCAGGGACAGACTAATTTGCATATAGCCAGGTTCTGAGCTGGGATGGGGCAGTGAGATAAATAACGGTGATGGATCAAGCCCTGATCTTTGGACTGGGTAAGAGTGGTCTGCTTAATTCAGACACTCTGTTCATCACCACCCCCTTTTCTGTATCGTTTTTGGCCACTATAGGTGTGGCAGGGTATACTCAGACATGAGTCCCTTTCTCACTGCTCCATCAGGATTCAAGCAAGCCGGGCCGAAGAGGCTGAAATGCCAGAAACCGGTCCCCGGTAGCTTGTCTCCTTTCTGGTGAAGAATTGGCTTGGTAGTTTGGTCTGCCCTGTTCCCATGATGCACTGGGCCAGGGACAGACTAATTTGCATATAGCCAGGTTCTGAGCTGGGATGGGGCAGTGAGATAAATAACGGTGATGGATCAAGCCCTGATCTTTGGACTGGGTAAGAGTGGTCTGCTTAATTCAGACACTCTGTTCATCACCACCCCCTTTTCTGTATCGTTTTTGGCCACTATAGGTGTGGCAGGGTATACTCAGACATGAGTCCCTTTCTCACTGCTCCATCAGGATTCAAGCAAGCCGGGCCGAAGAGGCTGAAATGCCAGAAACCGGTCCCCGGTAGCTTGTCTCCTTTCTGGTGAAGAATTGGCTTGGTAGTTTGGTCTGCCCTGTTCCCATGATGCACTGGGCCAGGGACAGACTAATTTGCATATAGCCAGGTTCTGAGCTGGGATGGGGCAGTGAGATAAATAACGGTGATGGATCAAGCCCTGATCTTTGGACTGGGTAAGAGTGGTCTGCTTAATTCAGACACTCTGTTCATCACCACCCCCTTTTCTGTATCGTTTTTGGCCACTATAGGTGTGGCAGGGTATACTCAGACATGAGTCCCTTTCTCACTGCTCCATCAGGATTCAAGCAAGCCGGGCCGAAGAGGCTGAAATGCCAGAAACCGGTCCCCGGTAGCTTGTCTCCTTTCTGGTGAAGAATTGGCTTGGTAGTTTGGTCTGCCCTGTTCCCATGATGCACTGGGCCAGGGACAGACTAATTTGCATATAGCCAGGTTCTGAGCTGGGATGGGGCAGTGAGATAAATAACGGTGATGGATCAAGCCCTGATCTTTGGACTGGGTAAGAGTGGTCTGCTTAATTCAGACACTCTGTTCATCACCACCCCCTTTTCTGTATCGTTTTTGGCCACTATAGGTGTGGCAGGGTATACTCAGACATGAGTCCCTTTCTCACTGCTCCATCAGGATTCAAGCAAGCCGGGCCGAAGAGGCTGAAATGCCAGAAACCGGTCCCCGGTAGCTTGTCTCCTTTCTGGTGAAGAATTGGCTTGGTAGTTTGGTCTGCCCTGTTCCCATGATGCACTGGGCCAGGGACAGACTAATTTGCATATAGCCAGGTTCTGAGCTGGGATGGGGCAGTGAGATAAATAACGGTGATGGATCAAGCCCTGATCTTTGGACTGGGTAAGAGTGGTCTGCTTAATTCAGACACTCTGTTCATCACCACCCCCTTTTCTGTATCGTTTTTGGCCACTATAGGTGTGGCAGGGTATACTCAGACATGAGTCCCTTTCTCACTGCTCCATCAGGATTCAAGCAAGCCGGGCCGAAGAGGCTGAAATGCCAGAAACCGGTCCCCGGTAGCTTGTCTCCTTTCTGGTGAAGAATTGGCTTGGTAGTTTGGTCTGCCCTGTTCCCATGATGCACTGGGCCAGGGACAGACTAATTTGCATATAGCCAGGTTCTGAGCTGGGATGGGGCAGTGAGATAAATAACGGTGATGGATCAAGCCCTGATCTTTGGACTGGGTAAGAGTGGTCTGCTTAATTCAGACACTCTGTTCATCACCACCCCCTTTTCTGTATCGTTTTTGGCCACTATAGGTGTGGCAGGGTATACTCAGACATGAGTCCCTTTCTCACTGCTCCATCAGGATTCAAGCAAGCCGGGCCGAAGAGGCTGAAATGCCAGAAACCGGTCCCCGGTAGCTTGTCTCCTTTCTGGTGAAGAATTGGCTTGGTAGTTTGGTCTGCCCTGTTCCCATGATGCACTGGGCCAGGGACAGACTAATTTGCATATAGCCAGGTTCTGAGCTGGGATGGGGCAGTGAGATAAATAACGGTGATGGATCAAGCCCTGATCTTTGGACTGGGTAAGAGTGGTCTGCTTAATTCAGACACTCTGTTCATCACCACCCCCTTTTCTGTATCGTTTTTGGCCACTATAGGTGTGGCAGGGTATACTCAGACATGAGTCCCTTTCTCACTGCTCCATCAGGATTCAAGCAAGCCGGGCCGAAGAGGCTGAAATGCCAGAAACCGGTCCCCGGTAGCTTGTCTCCTTTCTGGTGAAGAATTGGCTTGGTAGTTTGGTCTGCCCTGTTCCCATGATGCACTGGGCCAGGGACAGACTAATTTGCATATAGCCAGGTTCTGAGCTGGGATGGGGCAGTGAGATAAATAACGGTGATGGATCAAGCCCTGATCTTTGGACTGGGTAAGAGTGGTCTGCTTAATTCAGACACTCTGTTCATCACCACCCCCTTTTCTGTATCGTTTTTGGCCACTATAGGTGTGGCAGGGTATACTCAGACATGAGTCCCTTTCTCACTGCTCCATCAGGATTCAAGCAAGCCGGGCCGAAGAGGCTGAAATGCCAGAAACCGGTCCCCGGTAGCTTGTCTCCTTTCTGGTGAAGAATTGGCTTGGTAGTTTGGTCTGCCCTGTTCCCATGATGCACTGGGCCAGGGACAGACTAATTTGCATATAGCCAGGTTCTGAGCTGGGATGGGGCAGTGAGATAAATAACGGTGATGGATCAAGCCCTGATCTTTGGACTGGGTAAGAGTGGTCTGCTTAATTCAGACACTCTGTTCATCACCACCCCCTTTTCTGTATCGCTGGTGGGCTTGCAGCACTAGTTGTGCCACCGACATAAGCAGCTTGTAAAGTGTGTCTCAGGCTTGCCATTGCAAGGCCTGTGTGCAGTCTTGTACTGCCATGTTGAGTTGGCAAGTGCACCCACTTGCCAGTCCCTAAACCTTCCATTTGCTTCATATTAGACGCCACTATGGTAGGTCCAGTGACAGGGTGCATTGTAAGTATAAGGTAGGACATGCTCTGGTGTGTGTAGCATGTCCTAATAGTGAACTACAGCCATTTTCGTAAATTTACTATTGCAAGGCTACCTATTCTCTATAAGCCAGAATGGGCAGTTAGATTATAACATTTTTATAATCCTAATTGACTCAGGGAACATGGTAGAAATTCGAATTTAGTATGCCTGAGCTCAGAATGATAAAATGCATCTTTTAGTAAAGTGGGTTTTAATATTCTGTGTTTGAAAATTTTCTTGCCTAACTGTCCAGGCCTGCCTCTGCTAGGTTGTGTATTCCTCTCTGGATTTGTGAGTGACAGGGCTGGGGGATTCCAGGAGACAGGCTGGGGCAGCCCAATGGTGAATAGAGAGATCTGCATCTAGATGGGAGGGAGGAGTTGCACCTGGGACCTGAATAGGGCTGGGCCTTTCCACTACAATGCTGACTCCACCTCCTGTGGCTTGTCTGATGTCTCTGCTTTTCACTGTGAAAGGAGAGAAGGGATCTTGTCAACAAAGTGCTCCCAAGCTGTGCCTTTTCTCCCCTGTGCTGGCTCCACCTCCTGTGGGGCGGCTGATGTCTCTGCCCTACACAGTGAAAGGAAGGAGAGAGTCATGTAAACAAAGTGCTCAGGAACTGGTTTGAACTAGGCAGAGGCCTCTCTGCCTTCAGAGAACAATAGATTTTGGGGTATAAATATTGGGACCCAATCCCAAGAACTTTAGATCACTTCTGGAACAAGAAACCTTTGTCAAGGAGAAGAACCAGGGAAGCTGCAGGAGTTTGACTGCCCCTCTGCCAGTGTGCTGTTTGCTTGGTGGGCCTGCAGTGGTTGCTTCATTGGCAAAGAAAGGAGAAGGAACTTTTTAAGGACTTTCATTATCTACAGAATATTCTCCAAGGGCTTGAAGTGTGCTTGCCTCCTGCTGAAGTCTCAGGGACAAAAGACTCCATCTCCAGCTCACTTCTGAATTTCCTTGCTGGGAATTCTGACTACAGACATTTGCGTGTCACTGGGAGATGGAAGCATGAAGCATCGAGAGGAAGCATGTCGCTGCCGCAGCTGAAATTGTTGCATCGCCGGAGAAGCATGCCTTCGCTGCATCTCCCTGGAAGCTAAGTAACTTTTATCATCTTTAAAGCAATCTTAAGTGTAGTATTGTGGATTTTTGTCATTTGTGGTCTTGTGTTAAGTCTATATAAAGAATACTTATTTTTATAAAACCTGTGTTGTGTCCATCTGTAGTGTTTTCACTGTATTACTGTATATATTCACAAATGCTTAACACACTGCCTCTGAGATAAGCCTGTCTGCTCGTGCCAAGCTACCAAGGGGGTGAGCAGGGGTTATTAAGGAGTGTAATCCCCTTATCCTGACTTAGAAGTAAGGGTCCCTATTTGGACAAAGGTGAATACCATTGCCAACTAGAGACCCCCAGATCTAACACCCTTCTAATGACTATTCTAGAGAGATGATGTGCCCTCCCCTCTGTCAGTGCTAGAATCGTTTTTCCTGTTACTGAAACCACTGAAAGAAGGTCTTGGGAGACTTGACATACAGATTTCCAATACAAAAGAAGAGTTGTGAAAGCAGCTTTTGTTGTAAACTGTTTTTGTGCCCTTCACAGATGGCTCATCCCTCCCAAATGGCAGGTGTTAACCTCATCCTTTTTTCCCAGCTGCCAGAGGTCGAGTCATTGTCTTCCAAAATGAAGGTCTCTAGAAATCATCCAGGGATGTGAACTCAGGGTCTGCAGCAAATCCCTGAGGCTGATCTCTGAAGCTGGCTACTTCCAAACCAGTTTATTTCCGGGCTGCCCAGGCTATTTTTCAGATGATTTAATTTTCCCGAAACTTATCAAAACTCTCGTTCAACTGAATTTATATTTGTAAACTAAATGTGAAAGTAAGTTTCTCATGAAAAGATGCCATAAAGTGACTTTTATTGACAACTGAGTCTGCTAATGGAAAATGTTTCTTCATCTAAACAGTAACCAAAGCTGTTCCTAACTGTTCACTGAGAGGTCATACTATTCCTTAATATTTCGCATGCCCTACTTTTAGAAGCCATGTATCTTTTTAAGTTACATTCTATTGGAGACTTAAATACTATATCTAAAATTATTTCCTTCACAGCAAAAACTCGTTTCGTTACCATATGAAACTGCCGTTCTTTTAAGCTGTCTCTCTGGAAGCATACGCTTTTGTCATTAACATCAGAGATGTAAATGCACATTGCTGCCCATTTTTGAAGTTTAACATACTCCTCATTGATGACATTTCTGCACCAACTAAAAAGGGTCTTACTAATCAGCTGGGGTAAAACAATTTTGCAATACAAATTCAGGAAAAAAGCAAATGATGGAACTGAATTGCAGTGTCACAGTAAATATACTCAAAATACTAGTAACAAATAGGGTCCATAATATTGTGTAAATTCAGAGTAACCGAACTGGAATCACAGATTCTGTTCACTAACAGCTATGTTAATGGGTTCAATTTAGAACGTTGTATGCAAATTTGCTTTAGACAGGTGTCCTAAAACATTCGTGAATTTTCTTTTTACTTTTTGGAGAATGCAAATGACATTGCACATTTTTATAAGTTAGTTTATAAGAGTGATTTTTGTTCGCTCACTAAGCCACTTTTGATATATTACAAATGGTTTAGAGATTTCAGTCATTTCCGTTTGAAATAAATATACCATTGCAACTTCAACAGCTTATACTTGATAATTAAGACAGACACGGAGCAAGAGAGATTCTCTTTCTAAAAGCAGAGTTGGGCACATTAAAAGCATAGTCATGGCACCTGCTGCAAATCAATTGAGTACTTACTGCAAAACCCTTGAAGACTCTTTCATACAAAGTTCGCTCAGTTGCAGACAATGCCATCTTGTATGCATACTCTTCTCAGGCAAATAACTTGTCATCCTCTGCCTCAGTGCCAAGATAGTCCTACATTACAATCACGTGAGGTTTACGAGCATTCATCAGTCACTCATTATCTTAAATAAAAGGGTTTAATGTACTGTGAAGTTACAAACTCACCCGCTACCTTACTGAACATGAAGAGGCTTCTTGCCACAGGAGTACTCTATGCCCATCATTCCTCATGATGAGCAACATATTGTTTAGATTACGATCAATTTGCAAACATATTGTTGCCCGTAGGTTTAAGTTCATGGTCAAACATTCTTCTTCATGCCTACCATGGGCCGTATTGCATAAGATGCCTCGGGTGCGCAGCGGCCGTTAGCGCCCGCTTTGTGCACCCCCAGGGCACTTTGGTATTATAGGCAGGGGTGCAGATGCTTATGCATCCCCTTCAAAAATACCGCTAGCGCTGGCACACCTAAAGCTCCAGCTCTATCAACAAAGGGTGTTCCCTCATTTGCATAGGGGCATGCCCTATGCAAATGAGGTAATTCCTTTGACTCTGCACTCTCACAATATTACAGAGGCGGGTGCAGTGTCAAAGAAGCCCTCAGACAGTGCGCCATTTAAAAGGCGTCGCACTGTCAGTGCGCCCTCTGATAAAAGCCCTCTGCAGGGGGTAAAGGGGGTCCCATGGATTCCCCAGATATCCCATTGCAGGTAGTTACAGTCACTGACTGCACCCACCTGCCTGCAAAGGTATCGCTAATCCCCTTTGAAAGTGTAGGCGGGTGCCGTCTGCACTGTGAAAAACTAGGAGCAGCTGCTCCGTGTTTTCACATGAATGCACTGCCCTCAGGGCAGCGCAAGTTTGCGGCTGCCCCCAGGGCATAACATTCACCATAATAGGGTGCATTGGCATTGTTTGCGCCCGGTGCCCCTTTTCAAAGGCGCGCTGAGTGCAAACAACGCCAATAAGTAATACAGCCCCAGGATGTCAAAAGAGGACTCCTGGCAGGTGTAAATGCATTTCATTCTGAGGACCCGAGTATGATGTGGTTTGGAAATCATCCCGACCAAATCGGTTGGGAATGGTTTCCGACGACTTGGATTGGGAGAGTCCGACCGACCAAGTACAATGCATCCGGATGCTTCAAGATATGATTTGGTTGGACTCCTATTAACTTCAATGGGAGCCTATGTTCTGACCTAATACATAGGCTCCCATTGAAGAAAGTGGTGGCTGGGGAAAATCGGGCACTCTGTCACTGGCCTGGTGCCTGCCACACTGTGCTTGGCTGGTAAGGGGGGACCTATGGGTACCCCCACAGGTGCGATTGGGAAGGCTCCGAGTGCAGGGGGGTCAGCTACTGGACCCCAAAGTCCGATCCGGACTGCCGATTCGAGTCAGATGGCACGATTCGGAAAGGCTGTCTGAATCCAGCATTGTACTCGGTCATTTTGGAAACGCGGCCCATATAGACTTAACTCGCATCGTACTTGGTCAGTCAGAAACCTTTCCGATTCGGTCAGAAAGACACGTTCCCGATCCGATCCGGACAGAGCGAATTCCATTAGGAGGCCTTCCAAATTGCATTGTTCTCGGGCCCTGAATGGTAAGTGCTATGCAAAGGGTGAAACTTAGACATTGTAGGTTTGTTACCGCCCAAAAACATGCACGTTTATGAGCAGTTACACAATGAAACCTGAGCCTTTCACACCCTGGAAATGGTGATAAAGTGCCCCAGCTAAGGGCTGCATTAACTCCCTATTCACGGTAGGAAACGGAACAGATTACCTTAAAATGTGCTTGCTTGTAGGGGGTAATGAGACAGGATATAGACGGTAAAAAATTTGACCTACCATAATATCAAGTTAAAAATATTGTGGAATGAAAATATTGAGTGCAAAAATATCGTTGTCAAGAACTTTATAATTAGTTGTTAAATACTATTGGTCTTTTCATTTAAAAAAAGTATTAATTATGTAATTATTTTGTTTACAGTTTCATTTTAGCTGTGGGTTGTGGGGATTCTAGGGGCAAAGTGTGAGTTTTAATTTGTTTTTTACTTACTATTATTTCTTTAATTGTTAAATAATTACGTTAATTATTTTTTTTATTTAGATGTGGGTTGTGAATTTTGTGGTGGTATAGGGAATGAAATAAAAACAAGATTTATGTAATAATTAATGTTTTTGTTTCTAAACATTTTCTAATAAAAAATACTTATTTTTTTGTGAAAATTATTTATTAGTTTATTTAACATAATATGTATATGTATTTGTCATATGTATTTTACATTATAATATGTTTTTTTAAATGTTTAAGGTTACATATATTTGTATTTACATTTTTAACATATTTATATTTATTTATTTATTTTGTTTTTTAAATATTTTTGTGTTCTTGTTAGTATTTTGTTTGTTTTTAATTTTGAACTGACTGGAGTGGGAATATTAATTGTTACCCCTCCACAATCCAACACTTTCCCTACTATTACACTTATTGAAGTGAGAATAGTAATTTTTACCCATTCGCCATCCAACACTTTCCCTATTGTTGCACTGACTAGAGTGGGAACAATACATTTTACCCCTCGCTATCCAACACTTTCCCTACTGTTGCACTGACTGGAGTGGGAATCATACATTTTAACCCTCTGCTATTCAACACTTTCCCTACTGTTGCACTCAGTGGAGTCGGAATTGTAATTTTTACCCCTAGCTATCCAGGCACTTTCCCTACTGTTGCACTCACTGGAGTTGGAATAGTAATTTTTACCCCTTTGCTATCCTACACTTTTCCTATTGTTGCACTCACTGGAGTGGGAATAGTCATTTTTACCCCTCTGCTATCCAACACAATCCCTACTGTTGCACTGACTGGAGTGGGGAGACTATATTTTAAACCTCTGTTATCCAACACTTTCCCTAATGTTGCACTCACTGGAGCATAAATAGTCATTTTTACACCTTCGATATCTAACAATTTCCAAACTCCTGCACTTATTGGAGTGGGAATAGTCATTTTGCCCTCTGCTATCCAACATTTTCCCTACTGTTGCACTCACTGGAGTAGGAATAGTAATTTTTACCCCTCCGCTATCCAACACTTTCCCTACTGTTGCACTGACAGTAGTGGGAAATTTAAGGATAAAGATTTTTAAATAGTTTAATGTCTTAATTTATAATAGGATTTTTTTTTAAATTAGATTGTACGTAATATATATATATATATATATATATATATGTATATATATATATATATATATATATACTAGCAGCCCGTCCCGACGTTGTCCGGGTATGAAATAGAATGTGTGTAATGTGTGTATTTGGCAAGGGCAATTTATTTTAAAATCTAGCGGTAGACAACATTTTTTGTTTCTTTAGAATCGGGATGGAGAAGGCCCAGCTGCAGCCCTGGTTGATATTAGCAGGCGCGTGTAATTGGTGTAGTGATCCACCGCCTGAGCCCGGCTACAGCCCTGGTTGATGTTAGCATGCACGTGTAATGTCGTTGAATAAGGGAGTTATCAGCCGCGGGTAAATCCGTTTAATGAGAGAGTTCAGTGACACCGAGTAGGAGAGGCTGCAGTAATTGTCCCCGCAGACACGCTCATTTGCTTGTTCCCCCACTTGAGGCCCAGATGCAGACCTGTTTGATGTTAGCAGGTGCGTGTTCCCCCGCTTGAGGCCCAGCGGCAGCCCTGGTTGATGTTATCAGGCACGTGTAATTAGTGTACTGATCCGCCGCCTGAGCCTGCCTAGAGCCCTGGTTGATGGTAGCAGGCGCGTGTAATTTCGTTGAATGAGAGAGTTCAGTAACAGCGCACAGGAGAGGCTGCTGTAACGTTACTTACCACGCCTCCAGCTGAACGCGTTTGTCATGCCCCCAGCACTTGGCCACAGCAGACAATTTTCTGATTAATGTACGACCCACATGGCATGAAGTGCGGAACGTAGCACACGCCCCCAGCGTTTCTCACGCCCCCAGCGTGCCCCTTGATGCGGCGCAATTGCGTTCACATGGCATGTAGGCCGGACACATGCCCCCAGGGTTTCTCACGCACCCAGCGTGTCCCTTGATGCTGCGCAGCAACGTAATTGGCGCTTGTATGTACGACTCACATGGCATGAAGGGTGGACACACGCCCTCAGCGTTTGTCATGCCCCCAGCGTTTGTCACGCCCTCAGCACACGCCCACAGCCCACGATATGATGGCTGTACCACACGCCCCCAGCATTAGTCACGCCCCCAGCCCACGCCCACAGCACAACGCAGACATGCCCACAAGGGACTACTTTGCTGGCACGGTTCTTTTACCTTTTAAATGTATATGGTGGCCGTCTGCATAGCCTATGTCCTTCTGCTGCAACTGCCCTTTCCAACGCTGTATTGGGTGTTGTGATTGGTGCTGTGGTTACTGAGATTACCCGCCTCAAAGGTTTGGGCTCTCTCTTTATAATATTAGTATGGATATATATATATATATATATACACACACACACACACACGCTGGGTTAATGAAGCAATAAATCACCTTTGTGCAATTTCTATTTGTTGTGACCTTTGTGCACGCGTTGCCCCCATGGAACTTTGATTCAATTACCGGCTTGCTCAGCCAGTCAGCGCGCCGCCCTCCTTGGGTCTCAGGCTCCCAGAAGGAGCTCTTCGCATTGGATATTATTGAGGGAGCCCTCACAGTCAGACCGGCTGCCTGGATTTGATCGTGACTTTCAACGTGCATCTGGTGCCAGAGAATCAAACGAGGAACAGAATTTAGCAAGTATACTGGGTTCGCAAGAAAGCTGTTCAAGTTCAGAACCAAACTGCAGATGCGAATGTGATTCGCACTGGAGGATTGGGAGAAGTGCTGTACAACGACGCTCCCATTCGGGATGAAGACGCCACAGAGGTAAGGGTCTATTTATTAGTTTATTTAATATATATGTATATGTATTTGTCATATGTATTTACCATTATAATATGTTTTTTAAATGTTTAATGTTAAATGTATTTGTATTTACATTTTTAACATATTTATATCTTTTATTTATTTTGTTTTTTAAATATTTTTGTGTTGTTAATATTTTGTTTGTTTTTCATTTTGAACTGACTAGAGTAGGAATATTAATTGTTCCCCCTCCGCTATCCAACAATTTCCCTAATGCTACACTCACTGGAGTTGGATTAGCTATTTTTACCCCTCTGCTATCCTACACAATCCCTACTGTTGCACTGACTGGAGTGGGAAGACTATATTTGAACCCTCCACTATCCAACACTTTCCCTACTGTTGCACTCACTGGAGTGTAAATAGTAATTTTTACCCCTTCACTATCTAGCACTTTCCCTACTCTTGCACTTATTGGAGTGGGAATAGTAATATTCACCCTTCCGCTATCCAACATTTTCCCTACTGTTGCACTGACTGGAGTAGGAATAGTAAATGTTAACTGTCCACTATCCAACACTTTCCCTACTGTTGCACTCACTGGAGTGTGAATAGTAATTTTTACCCCTCCGCTATCCAACACTTTCCCTACTGTTGCACTGACTGTAGTGGGAAATTCAAAGTTAAAGATTTTTAAACAGTTTAATGTTTTAATTTATAATAGGATGTTTTTTAAAATTAGATTTTATGTTTTATATATATATATATATATATATATATATTCATTGAAAAGAACATAGGTTTCAGGGGTGTTATAGTTAGCTGGACATTTCACTCATACAAAACCATTGAAATTCCTCCGTTATAGTTAGTTGTACTAACTGTAACTCTCGCACCCGCGATCCATTGGTGATGATGTCACAGATTACATCATTCATGACATGGTCAGTGACATCACTGATGACATCACTGATGACATCATTCAGTGAATGTGGTTTGGTTTGTTATTTAAATATATATTATATATATAGCAATCTGCATTTAAGAATCAGTGAATATATACCTATCTTGAGGGAGGATTTAGTAGCAGTGTGATTGACTGTATATTTGACTAATTTATAGTGCCTCACTAAATATATTGGAAAGTGACTAAACTGTGTGAATATCTGTATTATTTTGTCATTTGATGTGTAAACTGCTGCACCAGTTATTTACTAGCTAGGTAAAAGTCTATATTAGTTATTGGTTAGTTAATTGATTATTTGTATGGGAGAGTGAACCTGTGTTGGGTTCGGTAGGGGATCTGTGACTACCCAAAGATATGTGAATAGTTAATTCAGTACGTATATGAGGTTAAGACTACGTGTTATAATGTTTGGGTGAGTGAATATCTTTATGGGTGTGGTGATGAGCAAATATATTTCTCAATGGCACATGTCCAACAAAGTAGAAAAAGTAAAAGGCAGTGTATGTGACACTCGTATATAAATAAGTATACATAAAACTCATTAATTGCATGAGTGACTGTATAGATAACTGTATACTTGTAATAGTGATTTCATAACACACTAAGCATCAGTTACTATCTATATAAATGCATGAAGTGCTATTAGTATAAGTGTGTAGCTAAGTAAATGTAAATATGATACATTATTTTCAAAAGTGAGTAGAATGACTGCATAAGTGAATAGGATGCGTGCTGGTGTGTAATGTCAATATAGGTGTAAAAATATATTTGATAGTGTTCTATTGATCATTGACAGCATTTATGAGTGAATCTATAGGTAATTGATTAGATGTTTGTGTAGATCTAGAAATCACTGAGTAGGTTTTTAGATACTTGTATTGGTGTGTCAATGGATTCAAATATGATACTCTGTATTTTTCAGTCAGTGATGAAAGGTTATACTAGTGTATGATGAGGTGTATCTGATTGCCACGTGGATAATGTCATCAGTGATGTCATCAGTGATGTCATTTGAGATGTCATCATTGATGTAATCAGTGATGTCACTGACCATGTCATGAATGATGTAATATGTGACATCATCACCATTGAATTGCGGGCGCAAGAGTTGCAGTTAGTACAACTAACTATAACAGAGGAATTTCAATGGTTTTGTATGAGTGAAATGTCAAGTTATGCTTTTTTCAATGAATTTCTAAGGCTTTTTAAAGGATAATTCCTAACTATAACCTGCTTGAAACCTATAGTTTTTTCAATGAATTTCAAAGGTTTTTTAAATGATAATTCTTAACTATAACCTGCCTGTAACCTATGGTGTTTTTTTCAGTGAATTTCAAAGTTTTTTTTAAATGACAATTCCTAATTATAATATTGACCACTTCCCCATATTTTCAACAAGAAACCAAATCTGCAATCCTACCTAAAAAAACAGACAATAGTTCCACTTACCACTAACAAATTAACATCAACATTTAACTAGTGTAAGGACGTCGACTATGAACTGCGTGAATTACATCCAACTCACACCCATATTTAAAGAGCAATATGTGATAGACGTACTAATTACACACTTCCAACACCAAACAAAATCACAATACCCAGCGCCACCACCACTACAACCACCCTCCTAACCCCTTCCCCTTAGTTCCTCAGAGGCAGCGCAAAACAGGACAACGGACCTTCCCAAAATAATATATCCCCTCAACAGCACACTAGCTCAATGTTCAGAGATGTGGCAACCAACTATGTATAAGGGAAGGAACTCGCAAATCAACAATAATTTAAACAATGCCAAGACTACCGATGAAATGCTATACACAACTCTCTATAGAAACCAAAAACTTTTCCATGTGTAGATATACTATTGATATGTGTAGTGTACTGCATAGTGGACACAACCATATTATCTCACACTGGGGAATATTTCGGTCATGTAGCTGTGTTCCCTCCCCTTGAAGCAGAAGTGGAGTGGGCTGGTCCAACGTCCGCAACGTCAGCGTAAGACTATACATAATTAGTCTATGTCTTGGGCGTGGTTCACTTCTGCAAAGAGAAGAGACGCCACCATAGCGAAGGTCCTCACCCTGCCACGTGGTTGCCGCCATGACCACGTGCCTCCTCGATACAGGCCCATTGCGAACTCAGCGCCACATCACCGTAGAGTTATGTCTGTATCGACTACTGCCTTGGATCTACAGTGCAGACAGCAGGGTTCACAACTTAAATTCAGCATTGGATCTACACTAAGGACAGCATTGAAGTTAGCCTTTATTTATGTAAGGCAGAGACAATTGTACTGTATGTCCTCAGACTTTGTTAAAATAAGTGACAAAAATTCTTCGTCAATATCTATGCTGACTACTGCCTTCGATCTCCAGTGCGGTCAGTAGAGTTTACAACTTGATACCAGTTGCGGATATGCACTACAGACAACATTGAATTCAGTATCGATTTATTTAAGACAGAGACAATTGTACTATGTCATCAGATTTTGTTAAAGTATGTGACAAAAAAGCATTCCTCGATATCTGTGTCAACTACTGCCTTCGATCTACAGTGCGGACAGCAGGGTTCACAACTTGAATTCAGCTTTCCATGTACACTACGGACAGCATTGATGTTAGCTTTGATTTATGTAAGACAGAGACAATTTTGTTAAATGATGCAACAAAAAACATTCCTCAGTGTCTGTACTGAGTACTGCCTTTAAATGTACACTGCGATCAACAGAGTTCACTACTTGATACCTGAAGCGCATCAGCTCTACAGACAATATTAAATTCATTCTCGATTTATTTAAGGCAGAGACAATTGTACTGGGTCCTCAGATTTTGTTAACTGTGACAAAAAAATCATTCATCGATGTTTGTGTAGACTACTGCCTTTGATGTACACTGTGGACAGCAGGGTTCACAACTTGAATTCAACTTTGTATCTACACTACGGACAGTAGGGAATTCACCCTTCATTTATTTAATGCAGAGACAATTGGACTGTATGTGCTCAGCTTTTGTTAAAATAAGAGACCAAAATCCTTCGTCTATATCTGTGCTCAGTACTGCCTTCGATCTCCAGTGCGGAAGGCAGGGTTCACAACTTCAATTCAGCTTTAAATCTATTATACGGACAGCATGAAATTTAGCCTTTATTTATTTAAGGAAGAGATAATTGTACTTTATGTCTTCAGATTTTGTTAAAGGATATGACAAAAAGAATTTCTTGATGTTTGTGATGACTAATGCCTTCAATCTACATTGTGAGGGTTCATGATTCAGGTGGAATGGCGATTGAACATGACGCATTCCAGTAGGCAAGAGGCATTGTACCAGTGCGACCTGCCCGAACCACGAATCATCGCAGGGGGCGCACACGCTGAGTTCTTCAGGTACCACTAACTCACTGCACCACAAGTCATCTCCCCGTGGCCTTATTAAGGCAGAATTCACTAAGCAAAAAACATTGCACCTAGTGCGGCCTGCCCTGACTACGCATCATCGCAGGTTACATACACGCTCAGTGCCAAAGCTACTACTAACTCAGTGCACCATAATTCATCGCCACATGACCGTATTGAGTCGGGTGTCTTATTTTGAAGAAAACATATCATAGTTTTTGGTCATCTACTGCAACTTACTCCCGTAAAAGAATTACCAGTATTTATAAGAAAACTTGATTTTAAAGAGTTTGCTACCAGTGCATCCTGCTCGGACCACGCATCATCACAGACTCCACAGAATCTTGTTGCTTCAGGTGCCACTAACTCTGTGCACCACTTATCGCTGGCTACACACACACTAAATTACCAATACTGTGCAGCTCTACTCTACTCTACTCAATGCCACATGGCCGTGGGCTCTTGCTAACCGCTGTCTCCTGCCTGCACTGCCTACACTGCGGTCATCAGAGCTCACAATTAATTAGACTGTTGATGAGTACAATACCAAACTAAGTATAACATTTATCAAACCCTATACAATATCCCGCTAGTATGCTTCCTTTAAGAACTTCTTTTAATTCATTTATAGATGTAGTTGAATAATAACATTCATGCTAGAAGTGCAAAGGCACACTTAATGACAGTCTACACTGTGGACCGCATATGTCACATTTTGAACCCCACTTTTTCTTAATTGGAAACCTGACTTTTTTTTTTAAGTCAAAAATGGCTACACCACTGGTAGAATCATCTGATTCTGATCATTTTGTCGCTGAAGAATTGATAACCATCCATGGTATATTTTTTTTCCTCTCAAAGTACATGCAGTCCAGTATGCAACAGTCAATACTTTGAGTGCAGCCAGTTCAGACCACGCATCATCGCAGGGTGAGCACACGCTAAACACCAGACATACCACTAACTCAGTACACCACAAATACTCACCACGAGGCTTTATTAAGGCAAAATTCAGTAGTCAAAAAACATTATCCTCAGTGCGGCCTGCCTGGACCACGCATCATCACAGGTTATGTAAACGCTCAGTCCCAAAGTTAATACTAACTCAGTGCACCATAATTCATCGCCACTTGGCCATATTCAGTCAGAATTCAACTGACTCTTCATTCATTATTTATAGAGTGCAGTACTGAACAAAGTATACAGTCCCTCAAACTTACACAATATCCCATTAGTAGCCTTCCTTTAAAAACTTCTTTTATATCAGTTCTAGGTTTAGTTGAAAAACAAAATTCACGCTGCAAAGGCACACACAATGGTAGTCTACACTGCGGACAGCACAGGTCACAACTTGAACAATAATATCTCTAAAACATGCATATTTCGACAATGTATTCCATACATGTTTCATCTTTTTTTTCAATCGTGATTACAGATCATGCAGTCCAGTAGGCAACACTAACTCAGTGCATCATAAATAATCGCCATGTGGCCTTATTAGGGCAAAATTCAGTAGCCAAAAGACATTCTTAACAGTGCGGTCTTCCTGAACCACGCATCATCGCAGGTACCACACAAACCGACCCTACCTTAGTGCACCACAACTCATGAACCCTTTACGATAGAATCTTATGTGTATTAATTCACATGTAGTGCTCCTACCTTTGTACAGCAGAAGCCATAAACGGTTTACGATTGAATACCTATGCATGATATCATGATTACTATCCTACTTGTTACCAACAGCTACGTAATAAAATGGAGTCGAGCACACGTGCCCGTACGCACTTCAACTATCTATCTGTGTCCAAGTATTTATTATGTTTATAAAATGCTGCTTCTGTACCCTACCACATTATATTGTGCTATAAATAGCGTATACAACCATCTTAACCCTGACAGTAAGTGTGGGCTATTCCTCCTTTTTTTTAGCATATTTATATAGTGCAAAGACAACCCAAAACTATATCAGCAATTTACATGAGCACCGTATTTACTGTACATTTTCAGGCACGCGTAGATTACGTCATTACTCTACAATAACAGGATGTGAACGCAACTCCGAGCCTCGAACACTGATTTCCAGCACCAAGTTCGACAGTATACCTGAATGACCACATACATATATATATTATCTGCCTTTCATGTGCCAAAAACTGCAACTTAAACCTTTCACAGCCATGTATTACTACAGCTACAACACTCCACTGAATGCACAACAAACATTCATATTCGCAGAAATACGTCATATCCACCATTTTTATGTGTGCAACTTTGAATGAATATAGGGTTAGTGATACTCTGTATCTTTCATGTTAGCCATATTGTGGGACACATTTGCGTGTAAGACCCGGGTGACGACAGCACTACAACACGGACACCCGAATCAGTTGATTTCTCATATAGTTCATGGCAAAACCACACCTATAGCGCCAGAGTCATCGTTCACAGACTCGCGGAGCACTGGCATACGTCAGGGCAGCCCACTCCGCTTACGCTACCAGGAAAACACAACAGTGGTACGTACATGGCCCAGATTTCCATTGTAGTGATTTCTTACTTCCAGGTCTAGTTGTCACAACAGTACACACATACTCCCTCATGGCTAGTATACAACCACACCACACCCATCCAGCACATACGTCACTACACACGTGAACCTACCAATAAAAAAGACGGGGCGCACGTGCTCTACGCCATTTTACAGTTACTCCCATCACAAGCGCTGTGAATGCCCGTCCTAGTGGCTCGGACGCCTCATTTAGGCCCGAACCACAGAGCAGGAGTCCCCACCACTATGTGCATGGCCTCTTTGGGCACTGAGTTAGTGGTACCGCAAATACTGACAGGTTGAGGAACCTGCGATGAAGATGGGTGCACAAGTATGTCCTTAGCCATAGCGATATTAAGACTCAGCACCATATGTGAGACTTCTTGGTGGCAGAGCGGGACTGCATTATGTAGAAGGTGCCCTGTCCACGAAATGGTGAGTAGCGAGGACTGGGTGCGCAGTGGAGGAAGTACATGGGGGGCAGCAGACTGGATACAAAAAGGTGACGCAGCGATTTAGGTGAACGCAGTCCTATATACCGTATCTTATTACATTTGTATTTCTTTTTCCAATAGCAGGAAAGTTTTTATAATCGATCAAATGTCCGACGCTCGTGATGATCGAAACCACGTACATCACTGCGTACCACTTGCTTACACAACCGGATAAAAACATTACTACTATAGTAATTTAATCAAAGCCTATTAAACAAGTTGGAACTGTACAAATAGTTGTTTTTTAAATGCGGGAGGGAAGGTGTGTGAAAGGGTGATGTAATTCTACTCCACATTAAGATAGTAACGATTACCAATCATAACATTTTACTTTTACTATCTTTTAGATGTACAGCTTCAGGGTACATTATGTCCTGGCACGTGGTGAAAGACACATCGGTGACAGAAAGGTGAGCTGCGAATATTCGTTTTCAGTCACTCTCTCACTTCCTCTCTCCTTTGATAAAGAAATGACTCACAATGATAACTTCCTTTTTATTTTACAGGTTGTGGTCCACAAATTGGCGTCCCCCCCAACACCTCCAAAGCTCAACGTTCGAGGATTCTGAGATGATGCGTTGCCATCGTAACAACGTCTAAGAAGACTGCTTCGACATGTGGTGCACCCTCTTTGAATTACGCCAATGGCACAAAGTAAGCTAAGAAGCTTGTTTCCAAAACAAGTCACCTGTGGGAGGAGAGAGTGTGTAGTGTGCAGCAGCTTGACTGTGTAGAAATGTACAAATACCTCTGGGCAGTGCGAATAGATAGGTTGCAACAATCTGAGGGGCAGATTTACAAGCCTCTTGCACCACTTTTGTGTCACTTTTAACATGGGAAAAGTGATGCAAAAGTGGCGCAAGGAGATTGTAAATCTGCCCCTCAGTGCGCAAGAAAAAGCACTCACGTCCAGACTCTGGGAGTCAATGGGGTGCAACAGTCTGGGTACGCAGTACTGAGAACTCACCGCTATGCAGTGGGAGTGCATGGGGTATAGTACTCAGGGAAAAAAGAGTGCACAGACACCTCCCTCCAGTGGAAGTTGATGAAATACAGTATCCTGAGTGTACAAACACATAAAGCAAAAATATACTTGAGCAGTTGTATGTACTCTGCTATTACTAACTCTATACTATCTTTCATATCACTAAACTAGAGGTTACAGTATGAACCGGCATGTGCTTGGACACACAACGGATGCAAAAAAGTGAGCTACGAAGATTTTCTGCAGTGTTTACTGCTCCATCTATAACTTTCTCTCTCTCACAGTTTTAATGTAATTTTTTTTCTCTTTCTCTCTCTCACTCTCTCTCAAATTGTTTCTCTTTCTCTTTTAAAGTTATGGACGCTGCTGTCCACTCTGCCGATAAAAAAAATCAAGGCTGAATTTAATACAGTCTGCAGTGTAGAACCAAAGCTGAGTGGAAATTGTGAATTCTGTTTGCCACAGTGTTTACACAAGGTAAGCAGAGCGGCCTAGATACACAATGCCTCCAATTAAATGCGTTCCAAGTAAAGAATATTGTCCTGCATAATGACGTGATCTCTCACCTAATTCTGTCTCATCTCTGAATCATTTTAAAGACCTGTTGGTCCATACTGTAAATTTGACGCAGTAGGCACTTCCGTACAGACACCTCTTGAATGCGGGCCTATAAGAGAGGTGGAATGTGTCAGGCACACTACAGATGTGCAAACTAACTAATTACCTTAATTTGTGATCGTTGACCTCAGTCAGTCACATAGATCTAATTTTGAACACTTATTTTCATTTTTGTTTTGCAGACTACCTACCCTCCTTACATTGGAGTCCATCGAACATTTTGTTTATTGTATTGTTTTGTTAAAGTTATGTTTCCAGTTATTTATTATATTGTTATTTTATAGTTACGGTTCTAGTTATTTATTGTTGTTTTAATAAAAGTTAATTTTAAAAAGTATATACGTCTTATTTTTCACTATTATTTACTGTGATAATCATATGGTTACAAAACATTAAACAATTAAAATAGAAATGATGTTTATAAGTAGAAGTATAATACTGAGGCTAACTCTTTACCAGCTCTTTACCAGAGTCTGTACCTGGGATTAACGGTTCCTATGGAAAATTTTAAAAACTCCAGCACAGTAACTGTTTCGATTAGCAAGATTGTGTGTTGAACTTGCAACCTGTGTGCTCAATTAAGTATTTCATGAACTGTTACTATGTTAAAAGGCAGTAAGCAGTTTGGGGGTAGAATTGAAAGGTACTGGCTGTACAGAAACTGTTATATTTACCCAGGATCCTCTACATGACAGAAAGGAAAGCAAACTAAGACAGAACACTGTGTAGCAGATTTGCAAACCCCTTGCACCACTTTCGTGTCACTTTTCCCATGTTAAAAGTGATGCAATAGTGACGCAAGGAACTTGTAAATCTGCCAATTGCATATTAAACATGCTTAAGTCTACTTCAGAACAGATGTTAGGATCCGACATAAACCGCAATTAGCGAGAGTTTTTCTATCGGTCCTCAAACCCAGGGCCGCCTTTTAATTACAACGCTGTTGTCATACCTCCCTCTTCCTTTTTATATTCTCATAGAAACACCTACCTTCCCACTGACAACACCTAGATTGCAACTCATTGGAGATACGAGGCGAGCTCTTAGCAAACCAGCTGCTAACATGCATTAATGCATCTTAGCGTCACCTAGTAAATAGGGTGATATGATTTTCACTGCATTTTTGGCTTTTTTACAAAAATTGGGGCGAAATGGCATTTATTAATATACCCTCAAGTTTGCTATGACACAGCGGGAACCTCGACTCCCGCCCTGCCATAGCAAACAGTAGTGTCCCAGGGGTAGACACCCCGAGACACAGCAGGAGCCGCTCCTGGGGTGTGATGTTCCCAAAGGCTTTCAACTGCTCCAGAATGCAGACAACGCGGCCCTCTCCCAAAATATAAAAAAACCCTGGAAGGTGGTAATCCCCGGGGCTTAGACGGAACTTTGAGCTACCTGACCCATTTATTTTGTAGTACCGACAAATGGAGGTCGCTGGGCTACAGGGCCCCTCTGGACCCCATCAAATGTAATATTTTAGACCCTGGGATTTGGCCCCCCCAGGCAGCTAATGCTTAACCAAGTACAGGAGTCCCCGCTTGGTTTTGGTTTATATTTTTATTACGGCGGATCCATGCACCCAATGCACATTTCTCAGTTTTTTCCCAAAAAGAATTTATTTTGGGGGGTGACCCTAGGGGTACTTGTGGGACCCCATAAGCAGGTTTAGAGGATCAAAATATTTCTTACATGCCCCTTTATACCTTTTAAACACTAGTCACACTATTTTCTAGATCTTCGCTTCTACTGAGGCACAAAATGGCTACCAACAATTCCTGGTTTCGAATGTTAACAACCACTTGACAGCCAATTAGCATTCAGTGCGCTGCAAGATGCGGGGATCCACCAAGGTCATAGATGTATATGTATTTTTAATTGTCATTTTCTCAGGAACTACTGAGCGGGTTTACACAATTTAAGCAAAAAGCACTAGTCTGAACCACTTTGCCAAATTTGGTGTAATTCCGTTCAGCCGTTCGGGCTATAGCCGTGATGAACGGTTCCTATTGAAAATTGCATGGGGAAAACACGTTTTGGGGCCCCCCTTTTTTCTCGGCCTCTGCTTCAAATGCAATATTTTAGACCCCGGGATTTCTCCTTCCCACGTAGCTAATTTTTAAACAAGCACAGGAGCCTGTGCTCCGTTTTTATTTTTTTTACATCGGTTCCATGCACCCACCGCACATTTCCCTGCTTTTTAAAAAAAATATATATATCTTTTGGGGCCCTAGGGGTCTTTGTGGGACCCCCTAAGCAGATCTAGAGGGTACAAATATTTCTTACCTGCCCCCTTTATAGTAAGTAAATTCTTTATTGTTTGATTATTTAAAATCTTACAATATTTCCAGTACAAAAACATATTTTAAAAAGTACAATCTAATAAAAGCAATTATGTTCTAAAAAATGTCTGTAAAAATTATCTTAAAAGCATTTATTCTAATTTATTCTCCCAGTTTTGTAGATGCTATCTTTAGGAACTTTACAAAGGCAGCATTCATGACTATATCATTTGAATGAAGACAGATTTTCAATGCCTGCCTACATGTCCTTGTTCCACGCATATTAAAGTGAGGTTTCAGTAATGCGCATCTTTCATTACGGAGTCCAGGGCAAATACATAGGAGGTGGACAATATTCTCTTCTCCACCGTTACATAGTCTACACAATGTGTTACTGTTGGTTTTTTTCCACGGCGGGGCGTGACTGAGGCCTGGTAGTATTCCAAATCTTGCTCTCACGAGACATTGTTTGCTTTTTTCAGACCAGGGTATCTCCAAGTATTCTTGTACTTTCTTTTTTTCGTATCCATTTATTACTGACCACGAATGCTTTCTTTTTGCCAACGTATCTTTGTCCTTTACAAGTGATAGGTGATTTGTTGTTCTATTTACTATTTTTTTAAATGATCCATTGCTTATCATATTGTTCCAGATTGGCATTAGTGCAAACTCTTCTAGTGCCTCATTGAGATATTTCCATGCAACTGATTTTGTATTCTTATTTATTTCTTGCCAAAGTAGCTGAGATATATGATTATCATGGTCATTTTTAATCCTATACCACGTTTTAATAAATTGGCCTTTTCTTGTAAATTCTTGATTGTTCAACCCGAACTCCAGTCTAATTTGTGCCGGTGAAGCATTATTTGGGAGATAGAAAAGAGTTTGATACGTTTTAGAAAGGACCTTGTTTATCATTTCCGCATCCATCCCCATTAATGCCTCACTACCGTATGTTATTGTTGGGAGCAATTTGGCTCCTATAATTTTCAAGAACGGTCGATAGGTCAGATTTCCGAGCGATTTCTGTGCTATCTTGAATGCTGCAGTAAGTGAATTAGCTTTTCTTTGTATATCCAGTTTTTGTAATTGATAATTTCCTTTTTGGTCAAATAGTACACCCAAATACTTGTACACTTCTATTTGTTCCATTTGGGTATTTTCCATATACCATTTGTTTTTTTGTCTCAGTTTTATGTTCCTAGTGACCACCATGATTTTTGTTTTGGTTTCATTTATTATCATTCCATTTTCCTGAGCATACAAAACTGTTCTATTAATTAAGCGCTGAAGACCGATTTTAGTATGACTTAAAAGAATGGCGCATCTGCATACATTAGGTTAGATATCTGTTTGTCCCCTAACTTCGGAGGATGTGCATTGAGTTCGTCCAGGTTCCCTGATAGATCTCCAAGGAATAAATTAAAGAGGAGGGGGGCCAACACACATCCCTGCTTTAGCCCTTCTATTGTTGGAATCTCCTTTGTTAGTGATCCGCCGTCCCCCATCCTTACTCTTACCCAGGTTGTACTGTGTAGTAATTGAATCAGTTTCAATAGTTCAATTGGAATGTTTTTTTCAAAAAGTTTTTTCCACAATAAATTCCTTTGCACACAGTCAAAAGCAGATTTAAAATCTACAAAGCATAGAAAAGGGCTGTTTTACTCTGAGTGATTTTTCAATTATTAGTGATAACGCCATGATGTTTGTCATTGTTCCAAGCCCCTTAATAATACCTGTTTGGTTGAATGGCAAAATCTTGTTTTCTGACGCCCATTCATTTAATTTAATCAGTAGTACTCCAGCAAACAGCTTAGCATCTGTGTCTTGTAGGGTGATGAGTCTATAGTTCTCCGCAAGCGCCCAATTACCTTTCTTAAATATGGGGGAGATTAGAGATCCTCGCCAGGACTCAGGGATGTTACCTGTCTCTATAACTTCTTTGAATACCTTTTCCAAGTAGCTCGACCAAAAGTCAGGGTTTTCTTTAAAAAGGGCAAACGGTATCCCATTGGGGCCTGGTGCCCCATCTTTCTGCTTCTTTATTAGTTTTACTAGTTGTTCTTTTGAGATTGCAATTTGTTCTTGCATTTCATCTCTGATTATTGAGCTGTGCTGTATGTTTGCAATGATTTTTATAGCTCCATTACTGTTTAGATGTTTTTCAAGAAAAGTAACCTATTCTTTCTCAGTTGGGGTTGATGAAACTACCAATTTGTTCGGCCGTACTAATTTGTTTATAATTTTCCAAAATTCTCTTGCGTTTGCTTGTGTGCTTGCATGAAATAATTTAGACCACATTTCCTGTTTAGCTTGGTATTTCTCATTCCATATTAGCTTCTTCAGGTATAGATTTAATGCTTTTAGATTGTTCAAGATTTCCTCATTAGTTGCTGTGGTTTTTATTTGTCTCCTTATTCTGTTTCGAGCTCTTTTTAAGTTCGTTAATGTATATGGAAAATTCATAAATATTAGTCCTCTCCTTCTTCTTTCCATTTTACACTCCTTTTATTGGGGTTAACCTGGGTTTGGGGTTTCACTAATTTCTTAGTAAATTCCTCCCACTGCTCAACTGCTGTTTACGTCATATTTTCAGTAAAGCAGCTCTTTATAATGTTGTCAACTTTTTCATTCATACTATCCTTATTCAGATTAGTCCAAATTAGTTTTTTTATAATTTATTGTTCCAATGTACCCCGGCACAGTATGATATGGTTGGTTAATATTGTTTCTTATGTTGGTAGTTATTAACTGCTGGCAGTGGTCACTATCTCCAACTTTAACTAACCTGTAAGAATTTATGTTTTGAAATATATTCAGTAAAACCATTGTATAGTCGATCCTAGTGCTTGCATTATGTGCAATATACGTGAATGCGGGGGGTGTATCCTCTTTAAATCGGCCATTAAGGACTCGCAATACCACGCTTCTATATCCTTAATGAATGTTATACCAATTTGGGATCGTGCCTGATTTATCATGACGCCTTGGTGATCCTGCTGTGGAATTGACCATTGAAGGTCTTGTGATTGTGCTACATCATCCCTTAGGAACGGTGTTAGTAAATTAAGGTTAAAATCCCCAGTCATCACATAGTCCACTAATGGATTTTCTAGCATTTGTTCCAATAGTATGGTGTTAAGGGTTGCACATATAGTTGCTCTACTTGTTTTTGTTGGGTGGATATATACATTGATCATAATTAATGACCTATCTTTTTGATCTGCATTTTTATATTTCAATCTGACTATAAGAATGTTTTTACTATGTGATACTATTTGCTCATGTTCAGCTTGTATGCCACTGGAAATAAAAGTTGCTAACCCCCACTTGGACGTCCGTATCTTTCAATTTTACTTGCGTTTTCATAGTATCCTACATAACCCTCCAAAACAAAAGGGTGTTCTTCCCAGGTTTCCTGGAGGAATAATATGTGACATGGTAAAGGAATAGACTTTATTTGTGCATTGGAAAGCATTGTCCCTACTCCATTTATGTTCCATGAACACATTCTCAACGCAGTTACTTTTGTTTGTGGGATTGGAGTGTTGTTCCTTCATTGTTCTACATTACTATGCAGAGCCTGTGCAATCCATTTTTCATTTATTCCTGGAGGTGTTTCTGTTGTGGTAGGTGGTGATGCCATTCTTAATGTGCTAATGGATCTCCCCCGGGCATTCCTTAACACTGTTCCTTTTTGTTTGGTATTTTTTTCTGTTTGGACCAGATTTGTCTCATTAATAAATGGAGTAGGATAAACTTTCGGCGCCTGTTTTGTGATGAATATTCCCCAGGCCTTAAATGTTGAAAACTCTTTTAATATTTGCTCTGCTATTGATGTTGATTTTAATGTTACCAGTGTCAATTCTTGCGTACTATTCTTATCGGCAATGAATTCAATAGAATTAATATCATCGTTCTTAATGTTGTCTAATGCTGGAATTGATTTAAACAATCTAAAGATGTTCCCTCTATTCAATATGTCATATCTACCTCTGGATTCATATTCAGGTTTAAATATGAGCTGTGTTTTTTCAACTGACAGTTGGTTTTCTTTGTACGAGGCTTCCGTTATGTGATTTGTTTTACATCTAATTAGTTTTTCTCCTTCCCGTTTTTCAATTATCAAATGATCCCAGTACAGAGATTTGATTTTAGGCTCTACTGTTCTTTCTATACTCAATATTGCTACTTCATTCTTGTTAACTTTCAAACTTGTTTCTGTATTCACATTGTGATGCTGATATTGTTGCTCGCTCGGTTTTATTGTTATTTTTAATGGCATACTGTCAATTATTCCATTCCTATGATTGTATTTTAAATCGTCCTCCTGGATTACATCTTCTTCCCTTATTTTTTTTGTGATCAGTGGTGGATTAGTTGTAGCCCTTTGGTTTTTTTCAATCACTTCTTGTCGTTTTTTAGCCTCTTTATTCGATGCTTGTTCCAGTAAAGGTTCTTGTACGAATATTGGGAATACTTTTTTTGGCTCATTCTTAATTGTTGGAGGAGTTTTTTCTTCAATTGATTTTTCTCGTTGCATTCTATTATTTTTTGTTGTACCATCAGTTTTTGTTGACTCATCATACTTATAGAAATTAGGCTTTTGATTTTTCCTTGCTTTACGTATTTTTTTCCTTTGTCGTTTTGACATAATATAATCGTTTGGGTCATGCTCTTTACAATCATAATCTACCTTTGTTACTATACTAGTTGCTTCCTCATGTGTTTCATCCCTTGGTTGGGTTTCTATTGACAAGTCTCTTTCATCCTGTGCATTTTCTTTTTCCTGGGACTTCCTCAATATTGCTAATTCTTTTTTATCCACTATTGGCGTGGAATTCTTTTCCTCCTTTTTTGTTATTTCCGTCTCCTCCCTTTTTTGTTTCCTTATGTTCACTTCCTGGCCAATTTCCTTTTTTAGAGCCCTTTTTGTGTCTTCTATTATAGTATGCAAAACATCAGGTATTGCTACAAGCTTATCCATAAGTGGGGTGCAAATATATTCTATGTCCGTTTTTTGTTTATCATTTTGGACCCTGAGTATCAGATTATTAAGCTGTGCGAGTTTGTTATCAATCCCTGTAACCGCATTTGCCATCATTGTGAGTAGATCAATCTGAATGTCCATCTTATTCGATTGATATTTTAACGCCTCTAGAGTTAGTGTCGATGTTTGATAGAATATGTCCCAATTTACTCCGACATCTGGAATTTTTGTTTCTTTTAAATCACTTTCAGTTGACATTCCGTTTATTTGTTCCATCAGTAAAGCACAATCTGATGTAGGGAAGGTGTTTGCTTGAGGGAGCACATCCTCAATTGTTTTATTATTTTGCCATATTTTAAGCATTTCATTTTCTTCTTTTTTATCATACCCAGTTTTGTTACTTATTGTGCTAGTTGATTTGATCATGTTTTCATCAACTGATGACTGAGGTTTTTTCATAATTTCCACATTTACTTCTATGGGAATTACTGCTAGGTTTGTTTCCATAATGCCGCTTTCAGTAGGTACGTCGTGTATATCCTGTATCTCCAGTATTTCTAAATCCTCTAGCTCGATTGGTATGTCATTTTTTTTTATCAGGATAGATGGTTACATTTGAGATATCTTGGTCTGTAATTTGGAATTCATGCTCCTTCCTTTGTAAGTTGCAATCTCTGTTTTGAGGAGTACTTTGGATGGCTTGTTTATTGTATTTTTCCGTATACGTCGGCTTTATTGGAGTTTGCAGTTTGTCGTTTTCCCTATCCGTGTGCGTAGTGATAAGAGCACCAGCTGGATCTTTCATGAACTCAGACTTATCTGGGATTTTTCCTGATTTTGCGAACATTCTGGCTATTGGGGAAATTAGAGTTTGATTTGCTCCTGCAATATTTGCTTTGACCTTTGGCTGTTGATTTCTCTTTATACGTCTGACAGTTGTTCCTGTAGTTCTCACTTTGCCAGAGCGCATAATTCCTTGTATTTTTCCTATAAAGTCTGCACTTTATCCCCGGTTTGGCGAGGGCAGTATGCACAATTCTGTTAGATTTCAAGCTGCTGCTAACAGTTTATTGAGAGATAAAAAGTCCTTATCTGGCAAACACACTATTGTTCTAAACTTGCGGCCTGTGCGTTACAGCGACGTTGTTGTCGCAGCACTCACACCTGCATTCAACCCACATACAGCCTGACTTACAGCCTGACACCACCTGTGGGCTACTGTGAACCAGGAGATCTTCAATTTGCAGTGGCGTTGTTTTCCCAGCGCGTGTCTCCGCGCTCTCGCCTGCATACAACCTGCGTCCCAGCTGCACTCTACCAGTGCAAGCCCTCGACCCCTTCAATTTCTTATTCTTTTAGTTCTTCAATAAAAATCGTGGGCAGGCTTCTCCAAAAACAGTGGTAAAGAACTGGCTGGTATGTATCCCACCGATGACCACTCAAATTTGCTACCCGTCTCAGTCTCTGTCTCTATCTCTGCCTCCCGTTCACCCTTGGGCGCTCACCCTCCCAAGCCTGTCTGCCCTATAAATGATGGACAGCTGCCGTCGGGGAGGGGGCAAGGACAAGTGCGGGAAGGAAAAGCTGAGCACTGTAGCAGTATAACCAGGATCCTCGGCGAGACAATGGAGACAGTGGTGACCCTTTATGTTGTCAACCTCGCTCACCCAGACCAGCACACTTCTCCCCCAACCTCCAAGTTGTCCAAGTTATCCAAGCTATCCAGGTTTTCCCAGGTCTTTCCAGTGCCTTTCTCCCCTCCTACAGCTCCACAGTACACATTACACAGTTCACAGTATACAGGTCACAGTCACCCCAATTGTACTCACTGTACTCACTGAGTTGTATCTGTGGAGGAGGGGAGCACCAGGCGAAAGGTAGTAGGCTCACTGGCTCACTGGCTCTGACATCACAATAGCAGTTGTTTACTATTGTTTTCCTGTTTTTTTTCTTCCGTTTTTCCCGCAGGATTCAGCAAGTAAGAAAAATATCTAATGCAAAAAGGATTTATTTTTTTTATTTTTTGCTGGGGGTCCTTCAGCTATGCAAAACGGCAGAGTGGCAATCCTCCGTAAAGTAAAAGTAATGGTGTCTTACTTTGCTCCTTACACTCCTTAGCATGCCCCCTTAGGAGCTACTGAGCACTGAAGGGTCCTGTCTGTATTTGTATTCCTTTTCAGGTGTCCTTTCGGGCGTACGGTCTCTCAGACCCGCTTTTCAGCACCCAGGGCACATCTCCCGCTCCAAGCCCAACTTTACTGGCAGCCTGCATCCCTCACTGACGTGGTGCACCGCCTGCCGCCCGCCGCCTGCCGTAGGTGCCCCCCACTCGCCAACTCGCCAGCTCAGCCCGGCCTTGGAATCGTGGGGCCGCAGAGCCTCACCCGCCAGATGCGGGAGGTGCGGAGGTGCGGTGCGGAGCAGTGGTGGTGACGCAGCAACTCGAGGCGTGCGGGTACAGTGGTGCAGCGGTACAAGGATTGAGGCAGCGAAATCACCGGTTCACTTCGCAGCCACAGCCCCAGCCAAACCTTGCCGCCACAAACAAACAGTCAGACAGCCTACGGCCTCCCGACCAGCCGACCTGGTCAGAATGGCGTCCTAGCGTTCTCGATGCTCAGCGCTCACTAGCTCCCTCTAGCGATAAGTCACTAAATGCAGGGGGTTTGGGATCCCCTTTATACGTTTTAAACATTTGTTCCACTAATTTGTAGATCCTCGCTACTACCGAGGCACAAAATGGCTGCCAACACTTCCTGGTTTCGAATGTTGACAACCACTTGGCAGCCAATCAGCATTCTGCACGTGATCGGGGCGGTGCGCTTATAATCCGCTCATCCACCGAGGCCATAGAGTTATATTTACTTTTAATTGTAATTTTCTCAGGAACTACTGAACATATTTACACGATATAAGAAAAAGGCACAAATCTGAACCTAGGACTACTTTGGCAAATTTGGTGTAATTCCATTCAGCCGTTCAGGCTGTAGCCGCGATGAACGGTACCTATGGAAAACACGTTTTGGGACCCCTCTTTTTCTCAGCCCCCGCTTCACGAATCACCCCAAGACTTTCAGGACCGGAGCGCCGACTCGTCAACCGGCACCAAAGTTATTCCAAATAGAATGTTGCGGATTTCCTATGGAAAATAGGTCCTAACTATAACTAGGTAAATATATATATAATACCTCCTGGCGGTCGCCAGTAGGTATATATAGTTAGGACCTAGTTACCATAGGAAATTCTGAACATTCTATTGGGAATAACTTTGGCGCCGATTGAGGGATCTGCCTGTAATTTTCCTTAAATTTGCCTCGCTTCTCCGCTACTTCCCTGAAAGTTTCGGGGGGATTCGTCAAGCGGGGGCCGAGAAAAAAGGGGGGTCCCAAAATGTGTTTTCCTCATGTTAATTTCCATAGGGACATTCTGACAAGGCTACAGCTCGAACGGCTGAACGGAATTACACCAGATTTGGCAAAATGGTAGGGACTGGTATGCAGCAGTGCCTTTTGTATGTTTGGTGTAAATCCCTCCAGTAGTTCTTGAGAAAATTGAATGTGAAATTGAGTCCAATGCAATTTTCCATAGGACCTTTAGATACGGCTACAGCCTGAACGGCTAAATGGAATTACACCAAACTTGGCAAAATGGTAGAGCCTGGTATGCAGAAGTGCCTTTTGTATATTTGGTGAAAATCCCTCCAGTAGTTTTTGAGAAAATCGAATTTGTTCAATTTATATATCTATATGTGGCACACGTGAGTGCACTGTAAGCTTACTGTACTCTGTACCTTCCAGAGTACGAGCTGCTACTGTCTGTGAACATTCAAAAACAGAAATTGTTGGCAGCCATCTTGTGCCTCGGTAGACTGAGGCACAGGAAAGCAGAAAAACAAACTTGTAGAACTCAAAAAGGGGGCAGGGTAGAAGCACCCTGACCCCACGGCCTGCTCAGGGAGTCCCACATTGCCCCCCAGGCCCAAAAAAAAATATTTTTTTCGGAAAATCGCGGGGGTACAGAGTACAGTAAGCTTACAGTAAGCTTACCGTAAGCTTACTGTACTCTGTATGGTGCGCGTACCCTCGTGATTTTTCGGATTTTCTTTTTTTGTTTTGGCCTGGGGGGGCCTTGTGGGGCCCCCTGAGCAGGCCTAGGGGGTCAGGGTGCTTCTACCCTGCCCCCTTTGCGTGTTTTGCACCTTTGTTTCACTGCTTTCTTGTGCCTTGGTTCTACCGAGGCACAGGATGGCTGCCAACACTTCCTGGTTTGGAGTGTTGACAGACAGTGGCAGCCAATCAGCATGCATTTCACAGGAAAGCAATTAATTAACAACAAGGGGTGGTGATGGACAGAGTCTCTGAATTAAGCAGAAAACTCTCACCCAGTCAAGAGATCAGGGCTAGATCCAACACCGTTTTTTAGCTCACTGCATCATCCCAGTTTCAGAACCTGGCTGTATGCAAATTAGTCTGTTCCTGTCCCAGTGCATGATGGGAACAGGGCAAACCAAACTACAAAGCCAATTCTTACACTGGAAAGGAAACAAGCTACCGGGGACCGGTTTCTGGCATATCAGCCTCTTCGGCCCGGCTTGCTTGAATCCTGATGGTGCAGTGAGCAAGGGACTCATGTCTGAGCATACCCTTCCACGCTTAGGGTGGACAAAATAATTAACAACAAGGGGTGGTGATGGACAGAGTCTCTGAATTAAGCAGAAAACTCTCACCCAGTCAAGAGATCAGGGCTAGATCCAACACCGTTTTTTAGCTCACTGCATCATCCCAGTTTCAGAACCTGGCTGTATGCAAATTAGTCTGTTCCTGTCCCAGTGCATGATGGGAACAGGGCAAACCAAACTACAAAGCCAATTCTTACACTGGAAAGGAAACAAGCTACCGGGGACCGGTTTCTGGCATTCACAGGAAAACAGCATGCTCATTGGCTGTCAACACTTCTAATCAGGAAGTGTTGGCATTCATCTTGTGCTAGGTAGACCGAGACACAAAAGAGGGGGGTATATGTAGGGGGTTTACCCAAACGTAGTCACTGGGACCTGGCTGATCTAAGTACTGAGAAGAAGGGGTCCCAGTGTAAGGACAATAAATATACAATTTCTTAAAGAAAATTATTCAAAAACAACGAATGAAACCGCATTGTTTTAATTCACAATGAGGATAGGTATAGCAAATATACTAACAAATATTTACAAAGTATAGTAGGTTGTACAGTGCCCCAGGGGGAGGAGGAAGTGATTGAGTGAGGATAGTGTGGTACGGGAATTGTGACATTAAGGTAAAATTAGAACTACGACTCGATGTCATGTGGGAGTGGCTGAGCATCAAAAACGCGTTGAACAAGGCTTACCAACGTCGTCCGTGTAGGTCAAGGGTGTCTGGTTCAAAAAAGCGATCTCTCCGTTAATCGACTGCCGACAGGATCAGGCATCTAGTTGCACTCGTGTCTGTGGACTCGCGTCTGTGGACCACAGACGCGAGTGCAACTAGATGCCTGATCCAGTCGGCAGTCCATTAATGGAGAGATCGCTTTTTTGAACCAGACACCCTTGACTCACCGCCGACCTACACGGACGACGTTGGTAAGCCTTGTTCAACGCGTTTTTGATGCTCAGCCACTCCCACATGACATCGAGTCATAGTTCTAATTTTACATTAATGTCTTGTTACAGACATTGACAGGACCACCGCCCGTGGGCCGGTTTCGACCTCCGCCGCTCTCTTCAGTCTCATAAATAATGACATATTGCTAATGATGACGCAAGCCCTGAACAGATAGAGCAATAACTATAACGGTTGCCTGCCCAGTTCCCTGTCCTGAGGAAGACCCCGCTGCAAGGGCTCCACTAATCCCTGCGACATACTGAGGGTCGAAACGTCGACAACTGTCCCTATTCTGTCAACTCCATATCTATATATTGACATTGTTTGCATCTTTGGAGTATGACATGTATATATTGTTACACTGAACTATTGGTCCTTTGTTGTTTGTATTTGAATTACAATACAAATGCATTTTTTGATACTACGTTGATTTTACTGTCACAATTCCCGTACCACACTATCCTCACTCAATCACTTCCTCCTCCCCCTGGGGCACTGTACAACCTACTATACTTTGTAATTATTTGTTAGTATATTTGCTATACCTATCCTCATTGTGAATTAAAACAATGCGGTTTCATTCGTTGTTTTTGAATAATTTTCTTTAAGAAATTGTATATTTATTGTCCTTACACTGAGACACAAAAGAAGCAGAGCTCACAGCCCACACAGCTCTCACAGCCCACACAGCTCTCACAGCCCACAGAGCTCTCACAGCCCACACAGCTCTCACAGCCAACACAGCTCTCACAGCCCACACAGCTCTCACAGCCCACAGCTCTCACAGCTCACACAGCCCTCACAGCCCACACAGCTCGCACAGCCCACACAGCTCTCACAGCCCACACAGCCCTCACAGCCCTCACAGCCCACACAGCTCACATCCCACACAGCTCTCACAGCTCTCACAGCCCATACAGCTCTAACAGCCCACACAGCTCTCACAGCCCACGCAGCTCTCACAGCCCACACAGCTCTCACAGGCCTCACAGCCCACACTCTCACAGCCCACACACCTCTTACAGCTCTCACAGCCCACACAGCCCACACTCCCACAGCCCACACAGGTCTCACAGCCCACACACCTCTCACAGCTCACACAGCCCTCAGAGCCCACACAGCTCACATCCCACACAGCTCTCACAGCTCTCACAGCTCTCACAGCTCTCACAGCCCATACAGCTCTCACAGCCCACACAGCTGTCACAGCCCACACAGCTCTCACAGCCCACAGCCCACACAGCTCTCACAGTCCACATAGCTCTCACAGCTCTCACAGCCCACACAGCCCACACAGCTCACATCCCACACAGCTCTCACAGCCCACACAGCTCTCACAGCTCTCACAGCCCACACAGCCCACACAGCTCTCACAGCCCACACAGCTCTCACAGCTCACTCAGCCCTCCCAGCCCACACAGCTCTCCCAGCCCACACAGCTCTCACAGACCACACAGCCCTCACAGCCCACACAGCTCTCTCAGCCCACACAGCTCTCACAGCTCACACAGCTCTCAGAGCCCACACAGCCCACACAGCTCTGGCAAAGATAATACCAGCAGCGAACAAGGACTGGCAAAGACAATAACGGCAGCAAAGAAACACTGGCAAAGACAATAACGGCAGCAAAGAAACACTGGCGAAGACAATAAAGGCAGCAAATAAACACAGGCAAAGGCAATACCAGCAGCGAACAAACACTGGCAAAGATAATACAATCAGAGGGGCAGGGGCACGAAAAACGGCACAATCAGGGGACAGAAGGCCCGACAAACGGCACAATCAGGGGGCAGTAGGCAAGAAAAAACTGCACAATTAGTGGGCAGAAGGCAACAAATACGGCACAATCAGGGGGGCAGAAGCCAAGAAATATGGCACAATCAGGGGGGCAGAAGCAAGAAATATGGCACAATCAGGGGGGCAGAAGGCAAAAAATACGGCACAATCAGAGAGCATCTTGCTCCGGTCCAAAAATCGGATCCCTAGGGCTGCTCAGGTGGTCCCACAAGGATATTAACATATTTAAACGTTATCCACTAATAGAATTAGCATTTTAAAAACCTTGCAAATTCACTGTAAAAAACATAGGTTTCAGGCCTTATTTAGTTAGGAATTAGCATTTAAAAAACCTTTGAAATTCAGTGAAAAAACCATAGGTTTCAGGCCTTATATAGTTAGGAATTAGCATTTAAAAAACCTTTGAAATTCAGTGAAAAAACCATAGGTTTCAGGCCATATATAGTTAGGTATTAGCATTTAAAAAAACCTTGCAAATTCACTGAAAAAACCATAGCTTTCAGGCCTTATATAGTTAGGAATTAGCATTTAAAAAACCTTTGAAATTCACTGAAAAAAAGATAGGTTTCAGTCCTTATATAGTTAGGTATTAGCATTTAAAAAACCTTTGAAATTCAGTGAAAAAACCATAGGTTTCAGGCCTTATATAGTTAGGTATTAGCATTTAAAAAACCTTGCAAATTCACTGACTGAGCCCAGTCCCTTCAATCATTTACTTGGTTGCTGCTCCTATTGACCTGCCCCACTATATTAAGTTAATATGGTACCCATATAGTTCCCTGTCGAACCACAATGTATTTATGAATACCCATATTGCACGGTACACGGAGGAAGAAAGTTTTAAGACCATCTCTAAATCAATTTTTCTCTCTAGTTCGTTCCATTTTTAGTTACAACATCTTATATTATTGTGTAATGATCATTCCTGGTATTACTGTCCTTCATAACAACAGGGTGGTTCCGAATGAATATCCAATTTCCCTAATCATATCAAGGGTAGGTGGCTTCAGCTGAGGGGTGGGGTTTGGATGATGATTCAGTCACTAGTACTAGGTTCAGTTGCCCGTCAGTTGGATACATGTTAATAACATTGATATTATACATTTAAAACAATAAATACTAAAATCTCTAAAAATGCTATTAAACAAGAGAAAATAATTACTTCTTTGATTTGTATCCATATGTGTGTATTCCTGTTTACCAAATACGTGCGGGTAACACCAGATGAACCTGTACATCCTAATGTAGGCACGTGTATAAATCTTCTGTGAGGTTCAACCGCCCTGGCTGTTTGCTGTTTAATTTCAGGATGTAATTGGTTTCTAGTTTACGTAATTTGGCCTCCCTATTCCCTCCCCTTTTTTCCTAGTGCACGCATTTTTGATGATATTTTATGAATCATTGTTTAATGGTATATTTGTTCATTTTAGTTCACCGAGTGCATACCAGCTGCTATCTTTTATAGTATTTACATAGTCCTGCCCCGCAGCTACTTTGCACCACATAGTCCATTGATTTATAACCATCATGTCCTTGTTTGAAGATATTCTACATCTCACGGAAAAAAAAGCACAAACTAAGGTATATTCAGCTGCAGAGGCAGCAGACATATATGGGCTCATCAAAGAGGTTAGGAAATTTGATGTATCTCTGGGTCCTATTCAGCAACAGGTTAAACAACTTGAATATTTAATACGACGTGAAATCAATCAAAGATTGCATGCCACTACACTCATTCAGTACCATAGAGCCAGTCGCATACCGAGAGGTCTGCGTCTGGCTATTAAACCGATGCTTTTTAAAATGAATAAAAAATTCATGGAAAAATGGTATGCTGTCCTAAATAAGTGTTCCCTGGACCTTATTCTTTTAATTGTCGAAGAACTTTCTCAAGTTCTTATTGGTTTAGAATCTGAAATCAAAGATCTTCAGGCTAATTTAACCGCATGCGTGCGGGCGGAATTCCGCTCGTACGCTGACTTTTTCAAAAGCGCACTTTACGTGACGAGCTGGGCTCGTCATGAGCGTGCGAGGAGGCTACCTCATGACGAGCCCAGCTCGTCATCAGCGTCGAAGGGGTTAACTCAACGGTTGGAGGCGGATCTTTGGTCAACCACCTTAGAAGAAATAAACACTAGTCTAGACACCTATGCTAAAGACATCCATGAACGAAAGGTCCGTAAATTTCGTCGTGACACCATCGACTATAAGCTCGATGAAGTTTATTCTTGGGCAGAAGTATATGCTCAGAAACGGAATTTGCAAAAATCCAACAAAACCTCGTCAGAGGAAAGTGTAGCTTCAGTTTCAGACACACACTTGACTCGCCCGCCAGTACCACTTAATGCAGGTGACATGGCGTCCTCATTGGGAGCTAGTGATGCCACTAGTGCTACTACCTCGAAGGTTGCTTTTTTATCCACAAGTCCGGCAGCAAACCAACCACCAACCGTATCTGCAGGAACAAAACCCGTAGAGGTAACCGATTTAGGCAAGCCAAGCCGGAAAAATAAACACTAGTTGTTAATTTTTGTCAGAAACAATTAACTTCCAGTCAGTTGTCAGTTCTGGAAAAGGGTTGTTCTTTTGTTCCTACTAACCAACATAGGACACTTGACACACTGGTAGCACTGTTCCGATTCACTAGAAAACTGAGACTTCGTCACTTTTTTTCCACCATTGAAACTCAACCTATAAGTACAGAAGAGATTGAACACCTTGAGTTCAAACCCAAAAGTACTTTTGTCTCACCTATTTCTCATAAAACTATTGATCTTTTCGGAACTCTTCTCAAACAAGATATTTCTAAGATTCCGAGTACTTCAAAAGTTTCATCTAACTTATCTAAAGGTGAGAAAATGTCTTTGCGTTCATTGACCTCCAATCCCACGCTTCATTTTACCAAGGCAGATAAAGGTGGCACTTTGGTGATCATGGATCGCTCAAAATATGAATAAAAAATAGAGGGTATGTTACAAGATTCAACTACCTACTTACCTATAGCCATTGATCCCACCAATGAATTTTTGCTTATCCTAGACACCATCTTGTCCAAAGCAGTTGACATGCAATGGATCACACCAAAAACTAGAGAGTATCTTTTTACCAAATACCCCCGCAGGCCGCATATCTATATGCTACCAAAGATTCACAAATTACTTGTTGATCCTCCTCTCAGACCTATTGTTTCAGGTTGTGGTTCAATTCATGATCCTCTTGGTCGCTATTTGGATACTTTCTTCCAGCCTATTGTTCAATCTTGCTCTACGTACATTCAAGACACTACACATCTACTCAACATCTTAAAAGATGTAGTCATTCCAGCCGATGAACAAGTGTCGTTGAGCACTGTAGATGTTGTGTCATTGTACACCTCGACCCCTCACCTTGAGGGGCTGGAGGCTGTTGAATGGGCTCTATTGAAAGCAGGACAAATCAAGGCTAATCCCATTTTTTTTACTTGAACCTTTACATTTTTGTTTATTTCACAGTTATTTTCACTGGCAAAAATGTTTTTTTCTACAGTTCAATGGTACTTCCATGGGCTTTTCGGGGGCCCCCAGCTATGCTAACATCTTTATGATGAAATTTGAATATGAGAATATTTTGACCCAACCCGAATGGACCACAAATCTTATCGTTTTTAAACGTTATATTGATGATATTCTCATTATTTGGCGAGGTTCACGTTCTGATCTAATGAATAACATTGCTCAACTGAATTTGGTTAACCCCAGGATACAATTTACATATCACATTGATTGTTAGAGGATCTCTTTTTTGGATGTGATGTTAAGTATCGCTGATGGCATAATCACAACCTCTATTTTCACAAAACCCACTGACCGGAATAATGCTCTTGCATATCAGAGCTTTCATCCTTGGTCACTCAAGCGTCACCTTCCATATTCGCAGTTTTTGCAAATTAAAAGGATCAATTCTAATCCAGAGACTGGCTTGTAATCTATTGATGATTTCAAAACTAAATACAAACAAAGAGGATATCCTCCTAAAGTGATTGATGACGCAGCCAAACGTGCTGCAACTCTTGACCGCGATAAACTGTTGTCAAAAAGCAGTAAACACGAGACATCTATTAGACAAACATTTGTTTCAATGTACTCCACTCAATCGAAAATGGTTAAATCCATTATTTTAAATAGATGGTCATTTCTACAGTCTGAGCCTGATTTTCAAGGGATGTTTGCAGAACCACCACTATTTGCATACAAGAGATCCCTTAATCTTAAGGAAATTCTAAACAAAAGCCAACTTCCTAAAGGCATTGAATATAAAGGACTAATGAAATGTTTTAATTGCTCTAATTGCAATAATGCTATCGTTGGTAAACAGATTCACCACCCAAGGTCAGGTAAACCCATTACACTGAATTTCAATGCCACTTGCAATAGCCATCATGTAGTGTACTACATAAAATGTCCTTGTGACCTATTTTATGTAGGTATAACTGAACGCATGGTACGTACACGTATCACTGAACATAAGAGTCAGATCTGTACCAACACTGCTAGTTCCCCTATTGCACAGCATTGGAACAATTGTAAACATAATATTTCCCAACTTCGATTTGGTGTACTGGAGGTGATAGAACAACGTCCAGATCGTGATGTGTCTAAATTCCTGTCTCAACGTGAAGCACACTGGATACTCTTTATGCAAACATTGACCCCCACAGGGCTTAATGACAAATTTCAGCTAACCTGCTTTTTATAACATCGAGATGTACTGTACTCTTGATGAAGATGGGGGTCTGGCTCATTGTTATGGACTGTAGATACTGATGTACAGAGTAGTATAACATTTTGAATCTGATGTTATCAGCAGTTTGTGACGTCTGTATTTCTCCATCATGTAAATAGCTTGCTGTACTTTGTATGTTTGTATTTTCCATGCTTTTATGTTTGCTGAAAGTACTTAGAAACACATCAAATGTAGGTTTGTTTAGCTTTCACTTTTAACGAAGTGTCACTTCTGGTGGTTGGCTGTTCATTTCTCACTATCGTGCACCAGTTTTCTTTTCCTGCCCCAAGATGGCCGACAACTATTCGCGGCGCGGTCCGCTTTCTGTGTTCACAATCCAGACGCTTAAAAACGCTGCGTTATAGAGCCGACGCTCTTTAGCCCGACTTGAGCGGTATTGGTCAAGATTTTTTGCCGAAGCCAAACGTGGTGTGTTGGTAAGCCTTTTTACATTAGATTAGGGGTCACGGTATTCTTTTTATCGAAGGCAATTTTTATTATGAGTAGCTTATTGCATGTATTTTTTGATTTTGCAGTACTCTTACTTCCCGCGAGTTTCCTGCATAAGATTCTCGTGTTTTGCTTTTGTGATTAACACATGGGTAAGTCCCACTATTTAAACGCCTTGAAGACGATTTCCACAGGCGGATTAGTTCACTTCATCTTGCACTTTTTAATTTTTTCAGCAATCTCTTCGCACGAGTAAGATCCGCTAACTTTTCTTAGCTCTCTGGGCTTCTCAGCCCGGGCAGCCCATGGTCGTTGGAGGTAGCTCGTCGCTACCTATCATAGTAAGAATTCACTATGTTCGTTCACTTTTCTGTCGAAACCACTTTATTCTATGTCACTAATATTTGAATTTAGGTGCACTTTTGATCGTTTTTGGTGTGGACTTTGATCTATCATCCAGTTAGGCACGCTTTTACTCAATTCTGACTTTTTTGTCACACATGTTTTATTTTCATACTTTGTGCACTTGAACTCTTTCTAGCAATTGGATAAGTTATATTTTTGTTAATGACAGCTCGTACAGTTATTCAGAACTAACCCCATGAATGGGCTTATGTATATTTGCTTCCCCTGAGGATTTGTGCATTAAGATATTATATTGATCTTTGTGGATACCCCTGATGAAGGGCACCAAATGCCCGAAATGCATTGGGAATGTTTCACACTGAAATGATGATGCTGCAGTGGAGAATTTTGTGACAGCTAACAAACTTCTTCTGAATAATTAAAACGTATCAAGCATCTGCACTTCGTTTGAAGACTTCTTTATTATCGCTATTTCTTCTCTTTTTTGACTACTTTGTAAAGATGTTTGTAAATTGTTTCTTACATTTTTCACTTGAACATTGAGTATAACCTTGTTACACTCTGTGGAGTGTTTTGAGCAGTGCACCAGGGTTTCCAGATTTTTATCTGGATATTCATTCCCAGGTAATATGTCAACATGTTGATCAACATGACATTATGTTCTTTAAAAGTGTCAACCCTTCCCTCAAGATAATGTTTAACAGCATTGATCCCATCCTGATGGCGAATGCTTGTGTATAAGGCACTGACATCCAGGGCAAGCATCCAATCACCTGGTTGCCACTGGATATTCTTTAGTTTGCACAGGAAATCCCTCGAATCCTGAATATACAAATCCAGGGATTGTACATGGGTTTGCAAAAAATAATCTATGTATACTGATGTACTCTCAAGCAGTCCCCCCCTTGCGCTTATTATGGGCCTGCCCGGGGGATTTGCGAGGTCCTTATGCACCTTGGGGATGAAGTATATCGAGGGCATTACAGGATATTCCGTTTTCAGGTATTGATATTCACAATCTGATAATAATTTCATACCCTTCCATCTAGCTAAAAGCAAGTGATATTCAATCTGCATCCCCTTGACCACAGTTGCATTTACCCTTTCATAATGATTACGATCATTAAGCTGTGCATATGCCTCCTTTTCATGAAGCACCTTTGTCAATAAAACCACATTCCCACCTTTGTCACTTGGTCGTACAATGATGTTCTTATCTTTATTGAGTTTGGCCACAAGTTGCTCATAATCCACTGTGAGTTGGTTATTCCTGTAATGACCTTTACATGTATTTTTGTGTAGTTCTTTTAAATCCATATTAACGTTTTCATGAAAAATGTCCAATCCATCGCGCGGCATTATTGGACAGAATGTCGATGGGGGCTTAAAGGGTGTTAGAGGCATTCCGCTCGGATTGCTGCTTTCCGATGTAGACCTATTTTCCACCATTGCCATTGGTTCTGCCCCTTCTGTCTCCCATAGTCCCGCCAATTCCTGTGAGAGGGTCAATGCCTGATCTTCTTGGCTCAAACCGCTGTTGGTAGTCCGTGTGCTTGCCTTTTTGATTTTATAATTTTTTTTCAATTTTAGCTTTCTCGTGGCCCTGTACATATCAGTTTGTGCTGCCACATAGTTCAAATTGGTTTTTGGTGCAAACGAAAGTCCCAATTTCAAGATATTCTCTTCCATGTTCGTTAGTATCATTGGGGTGAGGTTGATTATGGTCTTCCCTGTTGTTGTTACTGGTTTTTGGACCACTGGCCTTGACCTCTCCATTTGGGCTGACCTCCGTTGCCTCACCCTCTGCCTCTTCCTTGTGATATAGTTCTTCCTTTTTCGCTGTCGTTTTTTCGCATCCCAGGTCCTAGAGACTGAAGTCGGTCCTGGCATAAAAATCTGATTTCTTCACCAGGATAGGGCCTTTTCCTCGCTATATTTGATGTTGCGCCCCTTTGTTCAGACTCGGACCCACTTCCTGCTTCCGAGCTGAAATCAGACAACGTTGAATCTGTTTGATCCTTGCGGGTTTTATTTTGAGCCCCCCTTTCACGCATTGCTGGTTGTGTTTTTCCCGAGATTGTTGTGCGCAATGAATAATACCTCTTTGAAAAAGTAAAGATCTGTCCAAGTCCGTAATCCTTTCGGTCTCTTTGGAACTTGTATGTCTTCCGGTCTATTATTTTTTCTTCCTCCTTTTTTAACCTTGTTTTCATTTCTTTCAATAGTTTTTCCTTTTCATCATCCGGACCCATGGATTCCAACTCCCCATACAGGGCTGAAATTTCTTCAAGGATCTTGGCGCGATCTATATCAGTGTACTTTATTAAAATAAGTACTTGTCGCCTGGAAGCCTCCAGGTTAATATCCGCCCACTCCCTCATTAAGTCCGGATTAGGGTTTTCATAACTGGGAGCTGTAAGGATTCGAAGCCCCCGAGGTATCCTGTTGACATCTATATACCTCTGAAGGGACTTCGACTCCCACCATTTGCTTTGTTCCTGACGGGATTTCTTCTCCAATATTTTTATTTTATCTTGCAGTGAATCATTTCTGGGGCCACTGGCAGCTTCCAACTTATCACAAATAGCCACTGGAACAGGAAGGCTATCCGAGAACATCGTGCTCGCCCTAGCCTCTCGTTCTTTTACGCTACGCTGTCGGCCGACATTTTAATATGCTGCTTGAATCAGTGCGGGTTTCTCGTTAAACTGCGACTATTTTTCACTTTGATCACTGTTAACCCCGCGCATCCATATAAACTCTCTTCCCTTGGGTACCTGGAATAGCTGTTTTTCGGAGTCCCAAACCTCGTCCCAGTCTCACCGCGCCCACTCTCCGGCGCAGCTTCCTCGAGGGTTGTTCGACTTCCAGCTGCTTCTCCAGTTCCAGGTGGTCAGACGCCATTCTCCCTCACGGAAGTTCCCAACTGTCCAATATATATACGCGAGGCTAATGAAGCAATAAATCACCTTTGTGCAATTTCCATTTGTCGTGACCTTTGTGCGTGCATTACCCCCATGGAACTTTGATTCAATTACTGGCTTGCTTAGCCGGTCAGCGCGCTGCCCACCTTGGGTCTCAGGCTCCCAGAAGGATATTATTGAGGGAGCCCTCACAGTCAGAACGGCTGCCTGGATTTGCACGAGACCTTCAACGTGCGTCAATTGAGGACTGGGATTTACCAAGTATACCGGGTTTGCAAGAAAGCTGTCAAGTGCAGATCAGCTGCTCAAGTTCGGAACTGAACTGCAGACGCTGAGTGTGGCTCGCACTGGAGGATTGGGACAAGTGCTGTACAACAACGCTCCCATTCGGGAAGAAGACACCGCAGAGGTAAGTGTCCCTAACGGGCTAGAGGGAGGGGGTTTCACTCATCTCGGAGGACGCGGGGGAGGCCAGCCCTTCTAGTTGCCAGTGGGGGACAACTCTACTATGGGGCGGTCCATCACTGCACAGAACCAACTGCACAATCACGCGACCACAATTAAGTACGTACTACTCCACTACGGTGCAACAAATCATGTTGCAGTAGTAGTCTTTTGGCAGTTTCTCCTGAACCCTTGGTTCAGCTGGACCACGCATATTTTTATTCTAAGACCCGCATGCAGAGACCCGCACCAGGGCATACCAGGCCGCAGAGGGAACTCTTTATTCTGCAGAGGGGCACAAAAATGGGACACACATTTTAGCGAGATCGGGTCAAACTAACCCTGTAACAACATGGATAATGACAGTGAGAGACGCGCAGTGGCACAAACATTGTTCACCCGTGCACCAGGGAAAGGGAACAGCATTTCCAAGACAATAACCCGGGAGACAACAGTCACAAGTGAATTAGGAAAACTACAAACATTGTGCAAAACCAAAATCTCCAAATGATGGGAGGCCATCTGCCTCCAGGGCTATATTGATAAAAGCATGGTACAGAGGGGGCTGTGGATCTATATCACTCCATTATACGAATCACCCTATCCACAATTGCTTGAGGACTGGGCAGCCAATTCTGCCAGGAGTTCACGAACTATGTTAGAAATCTTGGTGAAGTATGCTTGGCAAGTCAGAGAAGTAGTGAGGGGGGAAATCAAACACATCAGAGAAGAACTTAACACCAACAGTGATCAGGACACCATTGTCAAATTCCTTGATGAAATGAAACAGAGACTAGTGACCTACAAGGATGATATAAAAGCCAGGAAACAAAGGAAGTTACACCGCGACTATGCATCAGGCAGAATACTTACATACAGCCGAAAATATGATCACTTGTACGATAACAACACTGATGCCACCCCCATACAACCAGCAGACAAAGAACACCGGAGGTAGAACAGGGCAGCTCCAGTGGTATTCAAACTGACTTGTCAGCATCATCCACAACATTGGAAAGCTCAACCTCAGGAAATTATACTATTGTCAAACCAAAGACTTTTTTAGATGAGATAAGAAGGGCCGACAAACATCAAGACTGACCCCAAAACCAAAATCAAAAGACAAGAAACCCAGCCAGATGGGGAGAGGGAGAGGAAGGGGTAGAGGAGTAAACAAAAGAGGAGGTAGAGGAGGAAGAGACTCAAGCAGAAGCGAAGGAAACAAGGGGCACATGGGGAAATACATCAACAAGCTCCATAGTCAAACCATGATGACATGGTAAATCGCACTATCATCAATCTCACTGCCAGACCTCTCAGTGACCTTGAAAAAAGAGCCCTGTGCCTTGGTCTTTCATTTTGCCCCAGAGTGCCTGCCAACTATGTTGACACACCCATAGACTTATTTAAATTTTGCAGGAAACTTAAGCTGAAAAAATGGCACAAGCTTAAACCTACCTCCAACAGTATCGCTACCAATGACAATGAAAGCACCATGAATGATGATCTTATCATAGGGGACATTGATACCCTTGTCACCTTACATGAACTTAAGGATGGAGGCAGCAGTGGGAATACTAATGTGTACCATGTTCTAGATGATCGGGCTGTAAGATATGATAGAGCTTCCATGAGTTTTAAACCCAGATTTACCTTTCTTCTGAATACCACTCATGATAACATAGATACTTTTCAGGATATGGTGATCAACCAGCTTCTCAAATTCAGGCATAAAACCTGGTTCACCAAGTCACATAGGATCTCGCACAATCTTATCATGACACAAAAGAACCCTATTATCAATCTGGCCAATAACAACACCATCGTCATTCGGCCAGCAGACCAGGGAGTCAACATTGTCATCCTCAGCAGAGACATGTATACTGACTAAGCCATGCGGCAATTAAATGACCCCCAAATCATATGCAAGGAGCAGTAAAACCGTGTATAGTAAAAGCATCACAGGTATATGGAACAAACTGACTGACTGGAGAGACAAGGGTCTCCTTGAGTGGGAGGAATATTGTTTCTTTAAAAAGACCACCCTATACTTCCAGTTTTATACTTCTTTCCGAATGGTTCACAAAAACCTACAGAATCCACCGGGTAGACTCATTGTCTCCTCCCGTAGCAGCTGTCTGGAAAATGTCTCCAGGTACGCTGACCATTTCTTAAGGGTCCAATTGATCACTTTGCCCTCTCATGTCAGAGACACCAAGGACTTTCTCAACAAAATCAATGACATGGAATGGCGACAAGGTTACCTACTGATCACTATGGATGTCAACTCCCTTAATACCATCATTGAACACGAGCAACGCATAAGGGCCTGCGCTAAATATTTAGCAAGGAGGCCAGTTAAACACCTGGACTACATCAACATGCTCACTGACATGATAATATACTGTCTCACGGACAACTTCTTTATGTTCAATGGGAGTATATTTAGACAAACCCTCGGTACTGCCATGGGAATGGGCTTCACACCTAGTTTTGCGAATCTGTTCCTTGGGGCCTGGGAGGAAACATCAGAAAAGATCCCAACCTTTCCATTGATTTCAGCAGAGTGAAATTATGGCTCAGGTATATTGACGATTTGTTTCTGATATGGAAGGGCAGTGAGAATGAGGCCAATTATTTCATCAAAAAGCTCAACTCTAACACCTACATCCTTACCCTGAACAGCAACATCAGTAGCAAAGAAGTGGAATTTCTTGAGACGAGAATGATAATCTGTAACAACAAGATTCACACCAGCTTGTACAGAAAGGCCACTGTAGGGAATACACTCCTTCATGCCACGAGGAGCCATCCCGATAACTTGAAGTGAAGCATCCCTTATGGGGAACTGTTAAGGGCAAAGCGTAATTGCAACTCCACTACTGCCCACATGGCAGAACAAACCACCATGATAACTAGTTTCACAGAAAGATGGTACCTTAAATGGGTACTACAGAGCGCCGTTGACAAAATAAAAGACATAGACAGAACCAAGACTCTTGAGCACACCCCAAAGCTATCATCAGCGAGGATGAGAATCTCACTCGGGTGATATGCCCCTACAATAGGAATTCCAAAGAGATAGAAAAGATTCTCTCTAAAAACTAGGATATTCTTACCAAAAACCCAGTGATAGGTAACTCCATCACCAAGAGACCTAATATCACATATAGACGGGAACGCAGCTTCCGGAATACACTGGTATACAGTGATATCTCCAAAAACAATCTTAAAAGAGGCATTAACTTTCAGGGATTTTTCCCATGCAGTCATGGCAAGGTGTGTCGTATCAGTCAGATGATAAATGAATACCCCAACTCCACAACAGGAACCAGCGTACCAAACAAACAATTCCTCACCTGCAGCACCACTTTTGTTGTGTACATTCTGAAATGTTCCTGCAACATGAGGTACGATGGTAGCACCACACATGGCCAAAAAGCGAGTACTCAAACACATGAGGGCTATAACCAACATACACTATCCCATAGCTAGACATTTCGAGACAAACCACTTCTCTGACAGTTCCAAACTTAGATACTATGCCATAGAACAGGTCACCTCCAGTAGTAGAGGGGGTAACAGAGCTCTAGCACTCAGGAAAAGGGAATCCAGACTTATTATCAATCTAGGAACCAGGCACCCTGGAGGTTTCAATAAGGATGAGGAGATGTCCATACATCTATGGGATGAATGATGTTCATACCATCTTCACTCCTTGACATTTTATTCAGATATTTTAGCTCAACTGCTGTGTTTTACTGTCCTTTTCTTACATAATGCTACAATGTGGAGCTGAGCTATTGATAACAGTATACATGTAATGTCTGTCTGTTTTCTCACCTTCTTGTTTGTATTTTATACATACATTTTCTTTATCTCTCTCTCGATTGCAGGAGGAAAGAAAGGGGCCCGGAGGATACACTTTTCTTCATGATTACATTCACTAGAGTGGCGACGTGGTTTAGATAAGCTACCCCATTTCTCATTTGATGTTCTGTTTGTGTTTACACTTGTTCATGACCTTTTTTTTGTAGCTTTTTCTCACTCAGGGATATGTTTATGTAACTTTTTTCACTTAGGTTACTGTCTAGATGCTCCCAGGCCTGACACCCTTTCTTACCCCTAACATTAAGAGTACAACTACACTCTTTGAGGCCCTCGGGCACCATGCCTCCTGATTAAATTTGACTTTTTTGATGTAAGGATACTTCCCTACATTGTACAACACACGTGTCCGCACTGCCTGTGCTCTTCTGGGCACTTTGCCGCAGGCGGTTAGACAAAAACACACCACCATTTATGTCACACTTGCGTAGGTATGTCTGGCTACTAATCCCTTAGAGGGGACACAACGTTCCACAGGATTCCCCCAGCCTGTGACCTTTTGCCACTACGCCGCATGTAAGGGGTAGAACATCACAACCACGCAGAAATTGCAGATGCCGGTGGCACTTGCCTAGACAGGATGCTGATCACACTTGTACGGTTCACCTTATTAGGTCCACTATCATAACATTGGGGCCTTAGCACATCTCAATTGTTAGTCCGCTCACTGATACCACTTGACTTGACATCACATCACATCACATCACGGTGACACAACACATTTATTCTGGGCTAACATGCATTTTGATTTGTACACCCTTGATGGCTACCAAATACACTGGAGCACTTTATTTATGTCTATCAACATGTAACCATTGAGCACTCTGCAATGGCAGACAGTATTTTATTTATTTATTTATTTTACTTTACGTTTACATGTTCCAAGATGGCCGTCGTTATTTTGTTTTTACCATGAGTCCCATGTCTATTTCTGTGTCATACCAAACAGTATTTGTAACCTGCATTACTTTCACTCTGTGTGTGATCAAGGCCGGTGCACGGGTGAAACGCGTAACGCGGAGTATATGAAGCAATAAATCTCCTTTGTGCAATTTCCATTTGTCGTGGCCATTGTGCGCGCATTACCCCCATGGAACTTTGATTCAATTACCGGCTTGCTCCACCGGTCAGCGTGCCGCCTTCCTTGGGTTTCAGGCTCCCAGAAGGACCTCTTTGCATTATATATATAAAAAGAAACATCCAACTCCAATGAAAAAGAGGCATGTACTCGAGGTAGGTCGGAATAGGGCTCCTTTATTGTGTTCCAGGTCTCCCTCGACCCTGCAATAGATGAGATACGTGTAACGGCTGCGCAGCAGCCTATGTCAATCTAATCGGCGACACAACAATCCCAGTTAAATACCCCATCCCCCCATTTGAAAATGGATAGACACAGAAGACAGACTATGTAGGTATAATCAAATGCTGATTACTGCTATTTTGAATGTTACACGTTAAACAGAAAATGTCACTGGCAAAACATTCTAATTGCCTAATAACTAAAATGCTGAATGCTTCCACATCCTGCGAATGCTACGCAAGATCTTCAGATGGATCCCCACCGAGACCAGGAAGACGGTCACCCAGGCCCTCGTCACCAGCCGTCTGGACTACGGCAACTCCCTCTACGCCGGAACCACCGCCAAACTCCAGAAGAGACACCAGCGGATCCAGAACACCTCAGCACGACTCATCCTGGACATCCCCCGCCGCAGCCACATCTCCGGACACCTGAGAGACCTGCACTGGCTCCCGGTCAACAAGAGAATCACCTTCCGGCTCCTCACCCACGCACACAAAGCCCTACACAACCAAGGACCAGGATACCTCAACAGCCGCCTCAACTTCTACGCTCCCACGCGCCAGCTTCGATCGACCAGCCACGCCCTCGCCGCCGTCCCCCGCATCCGAAGAGCCACCACAGGAGGAAGGTCCTTCTCCTACCTGGCCGCCAAGACTTGGAACTCCCTTCCGACCCACCTCCGCCTGACCCAGGACCACCTCGCCTTCAGGAAGCAGCTCAAGACCTGGCTATTCGAGCAGTAGCGGACCCCCCCCCCCCAGCGCCTTGAGACCCTCCGGGTGAGTAGTGCGCTATACAAATGCTCTGATTGATTGATTGATTGAACATGATTATACCTATGAATAAATACATAGTACATTATTTCACATAGTTACACCAAGCATTTAAACATAGTGCACCCGGTGATAAATGCCCTGAAAAGATATAATGATATCTCTCCTGCTCTTGATAGAAGCTTGTCATAATGACTAGCCAGGGTATTTGGGTATTTAACATTGTAGCGCCAACTCTCTGTAAAAACATAAAATGCCCTTTCTTTTCGCATTAGATCAAAAAATTATTCAAAATAACGCTCAAATTGAATTAGGTCGTGCTGCATATATTATTAACACTTCTGTGTCAAGACATCAATGTCAGCCACTGGGTGATCGTTATTTCTCCCAACCAGACTACAAGGCCCTCAATCCATGTGGACAGCAATGCAGAGTTCAAAAGCCGTAAATACATGACCAGTGCCAGAATTCGAATTATCAATGCTCCATATATGTGCTAGAAAAAGCGTTCTGGTAACAATATCAAACATAATTTGGATTGTCACTTGCAAATGCATGTTTGAGTGCACTGAGCAACACCATATATATATATATATATTTCTAAATTTTATATCATTTTAAAATTATAAAATAAGTAAAACAATGATTAGTTTAATAATTGTTTCATTTAATATATTTAATATATATTATTTTATTTTATATATATATAAAGTATAAAGTATAAAGTATATATATATAGTCGGTGGAGAAGTGTGGCTGACTGGTTACAGAAGGCAGACCTGGAAGCAGAGGTCAGCCCGGGACCAGGGTTTAATTCCCGGCTCGGCAGGGTCTTGAGTCCTAAAATGTCCATGGACTCGACAATTCTCGCTCCGGTGCCTACTCGATTCACGGGTTCACACTCTGCGACTCTGGGCAATAGCTTGCTTAATCTCCATAACGGCCCCTCGCGGCGGGATGCCTGGCTTTCACCTTGTGGATACCCTGCCGGGGTTATCTCACAGGGGAATACCAGGACGGGTTCCCTAAGCAAGCGCTTAGAAACCGCTTGGTGATTTGCGCTATATAAGTTCATTTACATTTACATTTACATTTATAAAATCTATATTTTGTACAACTATATTTTTGACATCCATATTTTTTCTATATATTTTTGTACTTACCTGTTTAAGTATAAGGTGCCAATATGTTTGCATTCTACATTGTTACCTCAATATTTTTTTCATTTATATTTTTGAGGTTGATATTCTGTCAGTGAACCCTTGTAGGTGAATGGGTTTTTCTATGCAGGAAAATAGGAGCACTGGCACAGAGATCTCCATTTCCCATGTGCTAAACTCTACACTAGGTAGATTTTTGCACAGCATGAATAGGAACAAAGTGAATGTGCCACATGGCAGTCTCCGTGAAAGACACAGCTTTCCATGTCCATTTTTAGAAATGTTTTTGTAAATTTCCATGGGTATATATGGTTTATTCTCCCACACAGACGGTGTGCTTGATCTACATAGTTATAATAAAGAGAATTAATGCTTTAGAGACAGAGCTAGATAGAGGGAAATTTCATTGGTGCACCTTTAATATCTAAATGGCAGAAATTCCCTCAGAGAATTTGTTTGAAATTGCTGCTTACCCCAGAAAGAGTTTATCACCTCCATTTGTTGCCTCAACTTCTCTGAGTTCAAAAGAGTCCTGTCAGCAAGGACAAAGGAAGGTGGTGATAACACAGAGATTGTATTGTTTGAAACTGTGAAACCTGTAGCCTGACCAGACTATTTGAAAAGTTCATTTAGCACACATTTGCTAGAAAAAGTGCTTTTTAAGTGTGCGAAAAGCTATATTTTAGTAGTTTGAGATTTGCGTCTACAAAGTGTGTATTAGGCCTGTTTGTATCCATGGAGATTCAGCCTTAAGTAGCTACTTCTTGCCCACTGCACTCCAGTTTGTGCTTTAGTGATTGGTCCACAGGCAAGATCTGAGCAGGCAGGATCACTCCTCTCCCACTTCACTGGCCCTTAAGTTTGTTAAGGGAACCCAAGGACAACCACCTCCATTTTGTAGCTCCAGCTACTCTGAGCCCTAAACAGCTCAGTCAGCAAGAGCAAAGGAAGGAGGTAAGAGCGCACACCTTGAGCTGTGTTATTTGAAACTGTAAAAACTACTCTTTTTCTCTATGTGTGACTGTTTACTTGTATCTTTTGGTTCCTGTGCAATTTGTACTTTCAAATCGGCTATTTTCTTCTACCTGTGGCTATTTAAATTTTCACCCCATCACACCAGCACTCATTCACCTGCCTTTCATGCATTGCACAATAAAAAGACTTAAAACATAAACCACAAGTTCCACCACCACCCCAAAACCATACACCTTCCACCCCAAACAGATACAAACAGAATAAGCAACATGCCACTCTTTACAACTCTGCATCTCCTAGTCTAATACACAACAAGACTACTCTACCAAAACAAAACAGCCCACCAATTTACTCTCAACCACTATCTCAATCAATCAATCAAACAATCAATCAATCATAACATTTGTAAAGCGCACTACTTAACTGTGAGGGTCTCAAGGTGCTGAGGGGTGGGGGAGTGTTGCTAGTCCTCAAAAAGCCATGTCTTGAGGAGTCTTCCGATGGGTAGCAGGTCTTGGGTCTGCCTTAGGTAGATGGGGAGGGTGTTCCAGATCTTGGCGGCTGGGTGGGAGAATGATCTGATACAGGAGGTCACTCTTTGGATGCGGGGGACTGTGGCGAGGGCGAGGTCAGTAGAGTGGAGCTGGCGGGTTGGGGTGTAGAAGCTGGGTCGGCTGTTGAGGTACCCTGGTCTGGTGTTGTTGAGTACCCAGTGGGGTCGGCCACCAGGAGTCATTCCAGGCCGAAGAGGTGGATCCGAGGATGAGGACCTCCAACTTGTCCGAGTTCAGCTTCAGTCGGTTGTTCCTCATCCATGCGGCGATGGCCTTCATTCCTTCGTGGAGGTTGGTATTGGCGGTGTGGGGGTCCTTGGTGAGGGAGAGGATCAGCTGGGTGTCGTTGGCGTAGGAGATGATGTTGACGTCGTGCAGTTGGGTGACGTGGGTGAGCAGTGCCATGTAGATGTTGAACAGCGTTGGGCTGAGTGAGTAGGCCTGGGATACACCGCAGATGATCTTGCTGGCTTCGGAGCAGAAAGGGGGGAGGCGGACGCTCTGTGTTCTGCTGAAGAGAAAAGAGGCGGTCCAGTCCAGGGCCTTCTCTTGGATCCCGGCGTCATGGAGGCGTGTTCGTAATGAGCAGTGGCAAACCGTGTTAAAGGAGGCTGACAGGTCAAGGAGGATGAGGGCCACAGTTTCTCAGTTGTCTAGCAGGGTCCTGATGTCATCGGTGGCGGCGATGAGGGCAGTTTCGATGCTGTGGTTGCTGTGGAACCCGGACTGGGACAGGTCCAGGATGCTGTTCTCCTCGAGGTAGCGGGTCAGTTGTTTTTTGATGGTCTTCTCGATGACCGTCACCGGAAACGGGAACAGGGAGATGGGCCGGAAGTTCTTGAGGTCCTTGGGGTCCACCTTGGGTTCCTTGAGTAAGGCGTTGGTCTCTGCGTGCTTCCAGCTCTTCTGGAAGGTTGCTGTCTTGAAGGAGATGTTGATGGCGTTCCGGAGATGGGGTGCGATGGCTGTGCTCGCTTTGTTGAAGATGTGGTGTGGGCAAGGGTCTGACGGGGATCCTGAGTGGATGTTGTTCATGATCTTGATGGTGTCGTTATTGTTGATGTTGGTCCAGGAGAGCAGGCAGTTGGTGCGGATGGTGGTTGTGGGGGTGGAGGTTTCCGTGGCTGTCTGGGTGGTCGTGGCATTGAAGCTGTGGTGGATGTCTGCAATCTTGCATTGGAAGAATCTCCACCACCTATGCATAAAAGACCCATAAAAATACCTTCTAAGTCTGCTGGGTGAGGACTGCAATATAGACAAGCAACACTAGTGCTATCTTGATACCGTTAATTCCAACATTAATAATACACCTGCTACACCTTCAAAGAATACAACTCTCTCGTCTAGAAAACAAACAAAGTCAAACCACCATCAAATCAGAATCTCTAGTTTGCCTACTAATAAATGCTTGATTACTCCCTAAAAACAAGCACTACATCTATGACCGTCTCACTGTCACACAAATTGGCTTATGGCTGATTACGAGTTTGGTGGTCTTGAAGCGGGCTGCCATGCCAGGGCCCTGCTCCAAGATCAGTGAGGGAGAGTGTAGTAGCAAGATGGCTGACAGAGGTGGTTGTAGTTTGTAGTACAAGGCCTGATATAATGTATGGTTATTTCTAACACTCTCCCCCACTAGACCATTGACTTCCTGCCAGTGAGGGGGAGTGTCGTAGCAAGATGACTGATAGAGGTGGCTGTAGGTTGAAGTACAAGGCCTGATGGGATGTGTGGTCCGTGGAATGTGTCCTTCTCCAGCCCAGCCGGGCCTTTTGCCTCTTGCCAGTAAGGCAAAGTTGCAAGGAGTGATGGCTGACACGGGAAGCTGTTGTTCTTAGGTAAGGTGGGAGTGGCTGATGGTAGGTGTAGTTCTTTCCTTTTGGGAGATCTAATTACTTGATGAAGTGGTTGGCATTACATACCTGGTGACTACATACTCTAGTTAAGGGCTGTTTTTTGAGAAGTTGTCAGGTGCTGTTGTTGGTGCTATAATGAGTTAATGGGTATACACTGACAGCCTACATTTAGACATTTGTAAATGTGACTGTTTGGGTAATTTGGAATGTTCAGCACAGGTATACCTGTTGTCAGCATTTGTTACTCATCTACACTACTTTGGCTACTGCTTCTTTTAAAAAACATATTTACAAAACTTGGACAACTGCAGTTTTGTTTGCTAAGGTGTCATGGATGACTTGCGGCCGAGGTTTGATGGCCACTTACCAGACTCCATACCTTCATGTATTCCAAACAAGCTCTCTAGCGGCAGGATGGCATGCACTTTCTCCTTATAGTCAGTAAAGATCATAGGTGGAAAGGGAGGGCCACAGCCAGTCTGTTGTGCAACCTGGTGGTTCTGTTGGCTATGACCTTGACCCTCCTCCTGACATCCTACCACCTCTTCCTGATATCCTCCTTTGTATGCAGGATGCTGGCTGCTGCGTTCACCTTGTTGACTATCCTGAAGTAGTGTGGCTCACTGGTTAGAGGCGGCAGACCCGAGAGCAGAGGACGGCCCGGGACCAGGGTTCGATTCCCGGCGCGGCAGGTTTCTGGACCAGGGTCAGCGGACTCGATAATTCTCTCGCCTCGGTGCCCACTCTGATCAGCGATCACACTCGGCAACTCTGGGCATTAGCTTGCCTCATCTTCACTAACGGCCCCACCAGACCGCCGGGGATGCCTGGTCTCACCCTGGAGATACCCATTAAGGGACCATCTCTCAGGGAAGCCAGGAAGGGTTTCGCAGCGGTCGAAGCGCCTTGGGACCCTACGGGTAAGTAGTGCGCTATATAAATGCCTATACATTTACATACATACACATACATATCCTGTCCCACATCAGGTTTTTCTGGGTGAAGGAAGTATGTTGGACTTGGGTCCCAAATAATTATGGCTCACCTCTGAGGATTTCATCCACAAGCACTGTCAACTCTTCATCTGAAAAATGTGGCTGCCTCTTTTTGGTCATTGTGAATTAGTAAGTGTGAGATTGAAGAGGTGTACAAGAAAAGAAAGAACCAAAACAAATTGAAATATGCAGTGAGTGATGCAATTGCGGTGTATGAATGTGTAAAGGGATGGCCGCAGTGTAACTGGAAACAGCAATGTGCTCTGTCAGACTCTGCAGGATTGTGATAGCATAGGATCATGGTCTGGTAAACATTCACCCCCAGTCACAAGGATCTGGGTTTAATCCATCATTCTTTTGGTCACCACACCACCACAGTTTCCCAGTTTGGACCCAGTCATATGCAAATCAGTCTTGACCCTGTTCCTTGTGGAAGCCCGAACTGCCACGCCAGGTCCTCCCTGGCCTGGAAACAAGCATCCTGGGACTGGTTTCAGGGCATTACTCTTCATCCGCCAGGCTTGCTTGAATCCAGTGGTGTAGATCTGGGCCTAAATCCATTGCTTTTTTGCTCACCGTGCCATTCCAGTTTGAACCCAGCAATATCCAAATTTGTCTTCACCCTGTGCCTCATGGGAACAGTCCAGCCCGAACTGCCAGGCCAGGTCCTCCCTGGACTGGAAACAAGCATCCTAGGACAGGTTTTGGGGTTTCATCCCTCATCAGCCAGGATAGCTTGACTCCAGTGGCATGGAGAGCACGGGACCCACAGCTGGGCATACCCGTCCCACTCGGGGTGACAAATACAAAAAGAACAATTGATGGCCAGAATGAAGAACAATATCAGACATTCACCCCAGTACAGAGATCTGGGCTTAAATCCATAGTTGTTTTGCTCACCATGCCATTCCAGTTTGAACCCAGCCATATGCAAATCAGTCTTGACCCGGTGCCTCATGGGAACAGTCCAGCCCAAACTGCCATGCCACGTCTTCCCTGGACTGGAAACAAGCATCCTAGCACTGGTTTCGGGGTTTCACCCCTCATCAGCCATGATAACCTGACTCCAGTGGCATGGAGAGCATCTATATGAAGTCACTATGAATGAAGTTCAGCTCACATGATATAGCTACACAGATGACGTACACATACTTCTTAAATAAAAGCCCCAAACACATTGTAAATGTCAGTGATCAGCGGATGACATGGATCCATCTAAATTAAATGCATCTAAGACTGAAATACTCACATGTGGTAACTGGAAACATTCTTAACCATGCTGCACCTGGCCTGGCAACCTGGCACCACCTCCTAAAGTATCCAAGTAAGTAAGAAAACTTGAAATTAACATGGACCCCAAGCTATCAATGAATGCACAAGTAGATAAGTTAGCAATATCAAGCTTCAATACTATGCAAACTCTGCGATGCATCTGCCCTATCTAGGATTTCCACACAAGGTCCAAGCTACTACCTCTTGTACTGCCTAAACTTGATTACACCAATGGCTTCTACCAAGGATCATCTTTATCAACTATAAAATGACTGCAACAAAGTCAGAAATCTGGTGCCAAACTACTCCTACATGTAAAGCTACAATCGCACAAAGCTCCCCTGCCTTGACGACCTACATTGGTTACCAGTAAGCAATACATGGCACAGGACCACTTTTCATCAGGAATACAATAAAAAAATACATACAACAAAGGAACCTCTTCTCCAGATTGGTACATTGCCTCAAATCTCAGCATACAAAAAAAATTATGGTACTTGCCTATTTCTCTGTTCAAGCAGCCAAACAATGGAATGCATTTTGGCAAAACATAAGATCCACAGAAAAATATCTTATTTGCAGAAGATTACTCTAGTGGGGTATTTCCCACACGACCACCATACTCAAAACATGTACGGCATACACCTCTGTATGTAAACATGTAAAATGTTATTCTATGTATGCATTTACGTATGTGTTTTTCTTTGTACAAATATATATATATATATATATATATATATATATATATATATATATATATATATATATATATATATATATAATACTTATGTATTAAAAATATATAGATATTTTTATGAGACTGCTTAACAAATGCTATATCATTTATGGGTTATGTATAATATATATATGTTCACTGAAAAAAACCACAGGTTGCAGGGACGTTATAGTTACGCTCCAGTTTCACTCGTAAAAAACCAGAGAAATTCAGCAGTTATAGTTAGCTGAGCTAACTAAAACGTGCGCCCCTGCAATGCACTGCTTATCACTTCACATATTACATCACTCGCAACATGGTCAGTGACATCACTGAGGACATCACTGATAGCATCTCAAATGACATCACTGATGACATCATCCCATGACTGTGAGTGTTTCTAAAAAGTTTATCAGTGTTAAAATATATACTGAAGGTTTTTTTTATATATATTTTTATTAATTATAACACAAGAGTAGAAATGTACAGTTCGGGTATCGTTGGTAGTACATATTACAGTGGCGAACGGGCAGATGAATCAGAGAAATATACTACAATTGTAGGCATCCTAAAAGTATCAATACCAGCTGGAGCTGGGTCAAAACAATACAATACAAATAATCATAAGCAAACATTATCAGAATCTGCTCACCAAGGATACAGGATATAAAAATGGACACTCAACACCCGAATATGCATAACAACAAGCTCAGGAGAATATGCCACATCTCTTGTGAAGAAGGGAAAAGGGAAAAAGATAGGTCATAGAACAAAATAAAGGAAAAATAAAAAAACCCTCCCTCAACCCCCCACCCTGCACCCCTGCGGATGGCTACGACCTAACCCCACTAGCAGCGTGCCTGTCGCCCCCTAAACTACACCCCAAGGAAGGGAAAAGATGGAGGAGGAATGTTTTACGATATGACGCGGGCTCACGGACTCCCCTCCCCCCGCCGCGAGCAGGTGTTCCCTACCATGGTACCAAGCGAGGTAAAGCAAGCTTAGAAATAAACTGATAGGGAAATCACCAAAAGAGAAGAGACCATCCCGCCCAGCCCCCGACACCACAGAGGCAGCAAATCCCATTGTCGAACACAGTCAGTACACCAAACCCAAAAAAGCAGAATCCCATCTGGCCCTCACTCCGACCGATACCACCCAGCAGTGTCAAAGGAAGTCCCTGTACAGAATCAAAACAGTCAAGTTCAGCCCTGGCCTCTACGATCCATCACACAAACACTCTTCGATAGGACCAGCATAACAGCAAAAGAGTCAAGACGTTGTAGAAAAGGGAGGAGATCCATATAACATGGAAGGGTCAGAAGAGTCAAGTCACGAAGTCTATAAGAAACACAAAAGTCAATCCAAAGAATATCAATGGAGGTCTCTGGAAACGAAGAAAGAAATAAGTCCTGTGCGGGCGATGACTTTGCCGAACTTGCTGGCTGGTCAGGGGCTCCAGTCGCGGGCTGCTGTAGGTGCGCAGATACAATAGGCATCAGATTATAATGATGCTCGGGGCTCTCCTCTCGGATAAAATCAAGCCTCGCGGGGGTCACAATATGTTGCGGGTCGGACTCTGGGCTAGGGTCCGGTCTCGGACAAAAAGTCTCGATGCGTACAGTCAAGTTGTGGAGAGCAGCTTCCATTTGCCAGTGAAGAGCCCCGATGGCGGCCATTACAGTCCCCAGTGTCGGTCCACACATCGTCCAATCCATCTCCGCTAATCGATGACAAAGCAAATCATCCACCCCGGAGGCCGGCTACTCCGGGGAAACCAACTGGAGTGGGGTGGGCGAAGGCGACTGGCGACTTTCAGGCTTTGCGCTCTGTACACCGCTGCCGAGAGCGGGGCCCCCCCCCGCGGTCCTCGAGGGCTGCCGCAGGGTCCCAGGAACCGGACCCCCACTCACCGCGGCATCCACGTCTCGTCGCCGTCTGGCCAGTGTACGCAGGGACTCGAGACCACCACCAGGATCGAGAATTCGTGTCACTCCGATGAGACCGGACACTGCCAGGTACCCGCGGCCGATGTTGTTCAACTGAAACCCGGCTGGGTCAGTACTCGAGGCCCCGGCTTCTAGTCTGGAGTAGGCCCGAAAATGACAGACGGTTTAACTTCGTCAAAAAAGGTGAGAAAGACTCCGGGATTGCGCCCCTGGACTCAGAGACAATTCAGACACACGGGAGTCCGGCGGGAGGTCAGGATTAAGTTCAGGATATATCCGCCAGCGACGGAGGTCGACGGAGCCGGGAGCTTATGCGGCCATCTTGGTTGCTAGCGTAGCTCCTCCTACTGAAGGTTTTTTGATGTATCAGTGGACGTATGGGTCCCTATATCAATGATTCAGTAGGTGTGTGACTGACTGTACAAGTGAGAGATTAGGTATCTCACTGAATTTATTGGCCACTGACTAGGTTGTCTGAATGTCTGTATCAGTCTGTCTGTTGTTGTGTAAGTGGCTGCATGGGTTGGTGAGGAGGTACATAAGTGGCTGTATGGTTTATTGATCGGTTGTCTGAGTACTTGTATGAGTGTATGAGTGTCTGTTTGGGTGGGTGAGAGGGTGTGTACTGTGAGCATGGATGAGTGACTGCGTGAGTCAGTGGGTGTATGGGTTAGTAAGTGTAAGAGAAGGGTTGTATAAGTGACTGGTTATGTCGGTGAGTAAATGGATGTGTCAGTGGTATATGGGTGAGCAAGTGGATATGTGAAAGACAGTATACATAAGAGTTGGATAATATCAGCAAATGTATGTGTGATTGAGAGATTGTGATAGTAGCTGTATGGGTTAGTTAGTGTGTGTGTGAGGCCTGTTTAGATTGTTGAATCTATGTTAGCATCTGTATGAATCAGTGAGGGTTGTATGTATAACATTATAGGTGAGTAGATGGCTGTCTGGTTCACTCTATAGGTGAGTGAGTAGGTATATGAGTAGCCCAATTAGTGACTAACAGTGTGTGAACAGCTGTATGGCTATATCAGTGGCTACACCATTGGCTGTATTAATGAGTAAGTGGGTGTATGAGTGGCTGTATGGGTGACTAAGTAGATGTGTGTGTAGACCTATGAATCAGTGAGTGGGTATGAAAGTACTGGTATGGTTGTGTCAATGGTTTTGAGAATGGTAGTGTGGAAGTTGGAGTAGGTCTTTTAATGATTATATGGGGGTGTGAGCGGCTGCCTCAGAGATTCTGTGGATGATGTCATCAGTGATGTCATTCGATATGTTATCAGTGATGTCACTGAGCATGTCATGAGTGATGTAATATGTTCTTTTGCATGTGAGGTCATAAGCAGTGCATTGCGGGGGCACAAGTTATAGTCAGCTCAGCTAACTATAAAAGCTAAATTTCTCTGGTTTTGTACGGGTGAAATTTGAGCCAAACTATAATATCCTGGTAACCTTTGTTTTTTTCAGTGAATATCTATGTTTTTTAAATTCTATTTCCTAACTATTGCACCAATGTACCCTTTGTTTTTTTAATTGAATTGCTAAGGTTTTTTTAATTCTAATTCCTACCTATAGCTAACTGGTAACCTTTGTTTATTTCAGTGATATTCCATGTTTTATTAAGTAGCAACGGTCTTTGCAATGCTGTGAGAAAGGGGCAGGGCCTCAGACCACCTCTCAGAAATCCCAGAGAGTGAACATTTAGAAAGAGCCAGGAGGGCTTCTTGGTCCCCAAAGTCCTTTAGTATCCAAACAACTTTTTTCCCCAACCAGTAGTGAGCCAAGAGAAGTGTTTGCAGAGAGGTGCAGAAAGGGGTGTTGGCTCAGAACACCTCTTAGCAAACTGACTGTGTGGAACTTGCTGGAGGTAACTAGAGGGATACATGGCCCCCAAATACCCTCAATAGCCAAGGGAACTTCATCCCCCAAATAGTACTATGCCAGGAGGCACGTTTGCAGAGTGATGCAGAAAGTACGTCCTTGATGGTTGCACAGGTGATGCCTGTATGAATCTGGATTCTATGAGTGCCATTGGCAAGAACAGACTTTGAGTACCAGGTGATTTTGACAAAGAGTAAAACACATATATAGACATATTTTGACATAATGTTTCAGTGTAGCAACTTAGTAAGATACTTATAAAACTTTTCCATTTGTATTAATTTGTCGACATATCTATATAGAAACTGCATTTTCCTTCTTCACAGTAACACAGGAGGTCTCAATGACATCAGTAGTCACAAATACAAATAAAAAAGTTTAAACAGATAAATAGACATATTTTACCCTACGTTTGAGTCTAGCTGTTTAGTAACACATTGGTTTAACTTTCTTTTAACAACATATTTGTAAAAAAAGCATTTATAAAAAATACTTTCAACGTCTAAACCCACGAACATGACATAACTTCCAAAAAAAGATCAAACTATCCATTGTTACCCAAACTTATGGGAAACAAAATACTGCTGAAAAACTACTGCAATGCACAATGTCTGACAAAGCCCTCTCTAGAGGAACAAACTAAAAATATTCATGTGGGATGATGTTTATCTCATATTATTTTAAAACCTATCATAGAAACCATCTCCAACTGGCGATCTACAAGAAGAAAGCTGGAGGACCATCTACATCAGTGGAAAAAACTATTCGCAGCCATAAATTCACTTTAGAGGTACAGACTACTTCAACACACATGGCTCCACAGTTTTCAAGTATGACCACGTATTGCATAGACTGTAGTGTTGTTATAACAACTGGTGAGCAGTGTGCGACAGCTATTCACAATGCTGCCAAAAATCATACATGGCAGTTTTCCCTCTTTTACATTTCTTGCACATTTCAAAAGAAAATTTCATAGGGGCAGATTTATGAAGGCCTTGCGCCGCCGGTGCGTCATTTTTAACATGGGAAAAAGTGACGCACCGGCAGCGCAAGGCCTTCATAAATCTGCCCCATAGTGAGCAGAAAGAAGGCAACGCAAAGCTGAAGGATCCTCAACTTCAATAGCAGCACAACACCACCGAAGGAGAGAACCCATTCAAAAGTCCAGTCTCAACTTCAAGATTTGGCTCAGTTTTTCTAGATGGAGTCATACAGCATACATTGTGGAGTTTTAGTTAGGGCTGGAGAGCAGTCCATAACGGCCATTTGCAATGCTGAAAGAATAATAAATGTTGATTTATTTTTATTTTGGACATTCATTGATTTTCTACATTACCAGGCATTTTATTATCTTACAAATTGGGTATCTAATATCTATGTTTTGTTCATTGAATTATCTTCGAATTTATTGTAACACTACTTATATATAACTTGTCATATAGACAAGTCAAGCCATCATTCTACAAATTAATACACTGGTAACTTTTGCCAGTTATCATGATTTAATTTTTCACTTTTTAAATATAAGTCAACATTCTGTGTTTAAATCTTCTAGTAAGTGCATCAACCACATATACAAACATACTCTATTTTGTTTACAGAACACTGTGTTTCATTTTGTAATGTCTTTTTTAAAACTATCATCTGTAAAATATGTGTCTTCTTCTGCAACTCCTCATTTTCCCTAGTGTCCGGCTTGGGACCAAAGAAAAGAAACTGCACATCACTACCAACCATTTCTATGTCTCCCACCCTACCTACTTATTTCTCCTAAACATAAAGCAGTAGTATCATATACTACAGCCTCCTACCTAAAGTTTGCATTGTTGAGTGGTATAACTTATTTTGTGTTTTAAACTTTGCTTTGGACAGATACATAGGAATTTTCATAATATATCAATGGATTGCTGTCTAAAACTAGAAACACTTCAACAATTCCATTTGTATACAATACCCTGACTACTGCATTCCTTGTAGCTCTTCTACAATAACTTCTTCAACATTTCTAGGTACCACCATCACCTCTTTTGCTATAGGACTACCATTCTTCATTTCATAACTTTGTCCTCTTTCATTAATAGCATGAACTCATTTGTCATTCTGGAGATAGCTTTCTTCATTAAAGAAAGCCTCTGTACAAGAGGTATGACTCCATTGTCCACTAAAAACTGTATAACAGTTACTTCTATTCACTAATCTTTTCTTCTGATTTTGTCTCCTCATGCAAAACACTATTTCGTCAATAGTCTTCATTCTATTTAGAATCAAAATAAAAAGCTTCCTTTTCAATGCAAAAGCCTTATCAACTACTCCCTCAACTTATTTATTCTTTCCCACTGCATCTTTCCTTCTTCTACACTTTTTAAAATTTAACACTAAATGTACAGGGCTGTAACTATGCAATCATTATAACATTTGTGCAGATCCTATGCAGCCATCTAAACACCCACTTACAACGCATGCAGTCATCACATGCACAACACATGAGTGCATGAGTAGACCCCGAGTGTTCCATCAGTGCACACATATGCCTCAGTATTTCAATGGCTGTATGGGTTTTAAGTGGGTGTTTAGATGGCTGCATAGGTTCTACCAAATATCATAATGATTGCATAGTCACAGCCTTGTTATTTGCATAAGTCAATATATAGTACCTAGGTGATTAGATGAATATATACGTAGTGCCTGCACACTTGAATAGCTGCATAATTTCTACCTAACTGATTGCAAGAATACATGTATAGTTTCTGGAAAATTGAATAACTCCATGAATAGTGAATCACTGACGACCCTGCCTGAGTAGTGGCTGTGTGATTCCATAAGTGCCTGAATACTACCTGAGTGACTAAGTACCTTCATTTCTGTTAGATACATAACAATTGTCGCTATATCTCCGAATCATTGGTCATCTCCTGCTGTCAGTATCAAATTACCTGTTTTATTGTATACATGTTTCTCTTTTGAGCTATGTGTGAGTGAAATCAGGGTATCAAGCTTGATATATATTTGCATACATGGCCCTCTAGAAACATACATTGCTTTGCTACTAGCGTGCATATGCATCGGTAAGTTCTAAAACGGAAAACAACATTTTGAAATTTTTTAAAGCGCAAAACCTTTTCTGAATGGCATAGCAACATACTTTACCAATACTTCTGCTTTCAAAACATACATTCACACAAAGGTTCCACTCAAAATGAACCTAGCACAAGAACTCTTGAGGCATTCTTCACTATTAATCCTCAATTTTAAACATAAATGCTTAAAGAAAAACACAACCCTCATCAAATACAAGATATTTTCATCTGTCTTACTGAACATATATCACCATGTAGACATATATGCAATTTCTTAATAGATGTTCACCCTCAAACCATCTTTCCCAAAATATATACCTCTCTGCATCTTTAAGCAAACTCAAAAATCCCACCGTATATACAGCTATGTGCAAGCGCAAAAAATATACCTCACCATCTAAGCATATACAAAGTGGTCATATAAGTTAAAAACCACATTGACAAACACTTCCCAATATATAGCTAGCAAGTATAACTTATTTCTAATTCATATATACACAGACGACATGTTCTCATCTTTTATTTCCCACTACACTATTCCTGTTTAATAATGTTACTAAAAGCACTACAACTCCCAGAATGCAAATGACAGATGTAATTATTCAGCAGATGATGTTCAGACATTTAAAACATTATTGGTTCCTCATTTCAACTTTCCACAACACTATGCTGTTATTTTTCAATAAAATACACAAAGCAAAAAACAGGCACTTATTCATTTTTCTCCTACTTCCACTATACCACTCGCATACAAAGCAAGTCTAAAATGGCAACCACTTGAACTTTCCACTGTATCATTATAAAATCAGCAAATGAAATCATGGCTTTCATTTTAGACTACTGCATCTCCACTTGTGAATGGTCAGCATCTGTTAATCTTTTCCCTCTCTTTCAAAACGATGTTCCTGTTAACGCATGTTCGTGATGTTTTCTTGATCATCGTGGAATATTCGTGAAAAAAATGGGAGTTCAAAATGATATCTTGATTCATTTTTCTGAAATTTAAATACTACACAAGTTTATTACATAGTCCTGACTTGGAAATTAAAACTTGCCATTACTTACATTCTCCAATCACAAAGGAGGAACTCTGGGCTTTTTGGTCAGGTCCAGTATACGTCCCCAAACATAGTAAAGATACAGAAAGTATGCTGTTCCTAATTATGAGGCAAGGGAAAACTAGGGGAACCAGTTTTGCGTGGTCATGAGATGTAGAAAACGGGGAGTCCTCCTCTTGGAATTTGGTGCCCTCACAGATCCGGCTGGGTGTCATGCTTCATAAAACGGTGGCTCCTCATCAAGTCGGTGCTGCAATATCTGATGGGCTTCTTGAAAATTACATAGGCACATATGGTGCAACACCACAATGGTTACAGAAAGAAATGATGAACTCACGCAGTTGGGTTTCTCATTTTACTTCATCAATACCCTGCAGGTATCACACAAGGAATTTCCCTATGTACTGTGTGGGTTGTAGGTTAAAAGAAAAGGAGATTGGAGCACAACATGTAAGATGTTGTAAGCACGTGATTAGGTATATGTATCTGTGAGAAAGTTGTTTAACACTATCAACAGTAAACGAGAGGCAGCCGTTAATATATGTTATGTAAACGGACTCGCCCAGATCATATGGTGGTCAGATAGACATGAGCTGTGTGTAAGGCGTGTTTGCTAAAAGTTGTGTGTGTCCTGTCTGAACCGGTATATATGTGTAAATGCCACATGCCAGGTTACAATAGTCTAGAAACATTTGGTCTGTGGCAGGAGCACCAAAGGTTATTTAGTAAGGTGCAACAACTGCATAGATAATGGGTCTCCGCTAGGTGTGCAAAAGCTCTCATTGTTTCGGTAAACTGTGCATAATGAAAACCAAACTAACTTTAGATGTGCTTGGCTGTTGCAGAGTAGCTAAGAAAACCCCAACATTAAGAGAATTGCGAAGACCTTGGCAAAGTGTACTCCGAGAAGCACAGCATGATCGGACACAAGGTACTCACGTTTGCTGAGTCAAGAACAGGTTCTCTGATCTTTCCAAGTCTGCCCGGATCGGGAGGTAATGGGAAGGATTGTGGACCTGTTTAAATACTGGAAGTGGCTCAGCCTGAATTGGTGGGAAACTCCTGAATGACTCGCAGCCCACACTAGACCGCTAAAGTCATAGGAGGGAAACCGGTATTCAGTGGGGCCATCTTGGATGATGTGAAATCCTGATCATAAGAACCTCCATATTGGAGTGGTGTGGAGTTTCTATTATGCTCCAACTAAGTCTAGTGGCGATAACTCATGTGTTGCCCTATATTAAATTAAAAAGAAGTTGCAATCCATTAGCCAAGCCATAGCTTCAATGACTCAAACCCCTGCCACACTAATCTTCACCGGCGGAAGAGGTTTATTCATGATATTGTAATTTTTGGTCAGGAGACTTGAGGACCTGCGAAGAATTCGGCAACTGGATTAATATTTTGAACCCCTACCTGAGGATCACCAGTTAGTTAGCTTTACACCTAGCTCATCTCTATTTGACTACTATATGATCTGGGCAAGTCAATTTATATAACATATAGTAACGGCTGCCTTTCATTTACTGTTGATAGTGTCAAACAATTCCCTCACCGCTCCATATACCTAAGCACGTGCTTACAACATCTTACGTGTTGGGCTCTAATCTCCCTTTCTTTTAATCTACCACCCAGACAGTACATAGGGAAATTCCTTGCGTGATACCTGCCGGGTATTGATGAAGTAAAATGAGAAACACGATCGTTGTGAGTTCATCATTTCTTTCTGCAATCATGGTGGTGTTCTACCATACGTGCCTGTATAATTTTTACGAAAAAAGGCCTGTGACAGTCACCCACACTGCACTCATGTTGTGTATGTTTTTAGCCTTCCCACTGTCTACTGTGAGCTTCTCACACAGGGAACACAAGAGTTCTGTTTATACTGAAGTCTCAGATCTTAATATTTGTTTTTATTCCTTCAGCAGGTTGGTCGAATACTATCAGGTACTACACAGAGTGAGTGTTAGGCTGGCTTAAAGAGGTAGTTTAGACCATATAACCACCCATGTCTGGATAGATTTGATTTTACAAGATCCTGACGGTATCGCCACCAGACTGATTGACTACTAGTGGAGTGGTGTGGCTCACTGGTTAGAGGCGGCAGACCCGGAAGCAGAGTACGGCCCGGGACCAGGGTTCGATTCCCGACGCGGCAGGGTCGTGGACCAGGGTCAGCGGACTCGATAATTCTCGCCTCGGTGCCTACTCTAACCCGGGATCACACTCGGCAACTCTGGGCATTAGCTTGCCTCAGCTCCACAACGGCCCCCCACATACGGCGGGGATGCCTGGTTTCACCTTGGAGATACCCAGTAGGGCCCATCTCACAGGGAAAGCCAGGACGGGTTCCCTAGCGGTCTACAGCGCGGAGATACCCCATGTGGGGTGATTCATGCGCTTTACAAGACATCATTACATTACATTACTAGGCGAGAAACATGTTGACCACACAATCGAGCGCCCTACCTGAGACATAACCTCAGAAACGCGCCGTTGTCTCTTTTAATCAAGTTGGGAGACCTATTGATTAAAATTGTTTTCATTGGTACTTCCAAACCTGTTTTATTAAACGTCCTTCGGTTACACACCTTCACTCACTCATCTACGCTGGTTAGGCCCCTCACCCACACGGCACCAAACAGCAATTTGGAATAAAGATCTCCACCAAAGAGCCCCTCATAGGGAGCCCGTCAGGTATTGCAGTGCCGACCTGATGAGGAGTAGCCCTATGATGAAGCATGACACCCAGCCGGGTGTGTGAGGGCCCCAATTTCCAAGAGGAGGAATCCCTGTCCTCCTTCATCTCATGACCATGCAAACCCGGATCCCCTAGTTTTCCCTTGTCTCGTAATTAGGAACAGCATCCTTTCTGTATCATTACTTACATTGTGTCATCACTGCTCAACTTAAAAAAAACTAATCTGTCTCTTTAATACCCTTTCCCCCCAATACAGTCTTAGCTCAGTATACCTAGTAACCCAGTGGAACCAGTAGGTCACAAGTTCACAGCACATTCTAGAAGGAACATGCTAGTTCCAAATAAGAAACAGCAGGTGTGGTTTACTCCACTGATACAAAAGCATATCAATGTCTGTATTACGTTTCTTTTTTTAAAACAGCCAATAATAAGACTTCTGCATGAGCAATCCAACACACTGCCTAATTGTATTCACTTTCTGTCTGACAGCATCCAATGAAATTCCTCAGAGACCATTGTTCGGTCTGTATCTATAACAACAATCTGCGTTTTGACATGGATGGAATTTACAGAAATGATAGAGTGCACTTTCCAGATGAAAGCAAAAGGGTGTTTCTAGTGTTTCTAAGTAACACCAAACTCTGCATCCACCCCAGTAAATATTGGAAAGTATTTTTCTAAAGAGTTTTTTTTCTTTAGTTTTTTGGGGATCTTTGCGATGATGTCTTGATCCTTTTGGACATGTCGCGAAAACGGAAAACAAAAGCAGCCATTCAATGACCACCAACATATCCAAAAATAATATAAACAAAAATCCATTATGAATATTGCCCTACACACATTGCTATATACATACTTCTTTTAAATATTTCCGCACTAAGTTTCTATGAAAACCATCTTTCAGACCTATTTCCCATTTTAGCGGTTATTTGTAATGTTGAGCTGGCCTCGTCAATCCTGACGATCCCGCCTTTTCCATCAAGTGAAAATACATATATGCACACCCATTACAGTATTTTACACATTAGAGGTTTATTACTGTATACTTCAAACTCCTGTTTTTCTAGTGTATGTCTAGAACAACCATTTCTAAAACCTTTTTTCCGTTTTCGCTGTGACTCTGGAGATCGCAATGACGTCGCTTTTTGTGATCCCTGTGGGTACGTCACGAAAGCAGAAAGAAAAAGCAGCATTTCAATGGCCACCACCACATATAAACATTATTACTATATAATTCATTCTAACAATCCCAGTAGGTAACTCACTATAAATAAGTCTATAAAAACATTTATTAGAATGTCAATAGGTCCATAAGAATGCGGATTAATGATTCACCAATATTCGTGACAATGTTGTTAGTCGTAACATACCTGCGACGGCACTCAGGGCCCTGCTGGAGGTCGCAGCGCCGTTGCAAATAATTAATGTGATTTGGACACATAAGTTGTGTTACTAACTTCTCCTTTTCTCAACCATGGGGTCAGAGTATCTCCACCCTGATCCCTAATTTGGTCTTTCACACACATTTTCATTCCCGATAAATGAAATGGTAGTTGCAACTTTCTATTCAGGTTGCGGCATGCAAATCAGAGGATTCCCTTTGGCATGTGCATTTGCGATTCATAGCGAAACCACTGCGAAATATCCACGGCCAGAGATATCACTATAAATTTAAACTTACATTTCATAAAAATTACTGAACGGATTTACATCAAATGAGCAAAAGACTCTTCCTTCAACGGACATCTACCTACCTGCCAAATTTGGTGTAAGTCCGTGCAGGGGTCAGGCTGTAGAGGTGGCTAACGGTTCCTATGGGAATTAACATTACAAATTCAACCTTAATTTGTTCCTTAAATTCTCAGTACCCACTCCACAGATAACCCCCAAACATTCACAGTCAATAGTACCCACCATGACACAATTTTATGCAGATTGGTCAAACAACACCAAAAGTTATAGCCAAGTCAAGAAAAGATTTTCCTATTGAAACTAGATCCTAACTATAACTATCTACTGGTGACCTCCATATACATATATATATATATATATATATATATATATATACTGAAAAAAACCACAGTTTTCAGGAACGTTATAGTTAGAAATCAGCATTATAAAAATCTTTGAAATTCACTGAAAAAAAACACAGGTTTCAGTGATGTTATAGTTAGAAATAAGCAACGGGGCTGGGGCCATTTACATGTTTTTCCTTTAAGGCCTGTTTTGGCCCTAAAGTCCCCATTCCCCAGGGCTTGCCCTCTATTTATTTATTGATTTTTTGGGAGGGGCATAGCAACATCCTTTTTTTAAAAAAATGGTGGGGGTCCTGAGTGGCCTCCCTTCCTGGGCCATGTTTGGCTCTGGGGACCCCATCCCCCAGGGAATTACCACATCCTTGAGGACCTCAGGGGAGCCTCAATGACCCTGTGGTCCCTGCTGGCTCCCCACCTCCTGCAGTAGCTGGTATTGCTTTTGGGCAAAGGGAGCTACTAACATGCAGCTCTCTCTGCCCAAAAGTAATTCTGCTTTGCTTCATGGAAGCAAGTGACTTTTTCATGCTCTCAGTTCCATGAAACAAAGCAGAATTTGCTATGGCATGGCCATAGCAGTGCTCCCACCTTGCCATTGCAAACTGCAATGTCCCGGGGGTGAACCCCCAGACATTCCTGGAGCCGGTCCTGGGTGGTGGTGGTGTCCAGGACCATGGAGGGCTCTGGGAGGGGGGCTGCACGGCGCCCCCTCCCATCTACTTTGTAGCCCCTGGGAGGTGGTTTTCCCCCATCCTTATTTATTTTGTGCCCCAGGAGGTGGTGGCCCCCGAGTCTGCAGGGGGCCATGTGGACACCCACATTACAAAACTTCAGCCCCAGGGAGGTGGCGGTCCAAGGGGCACCAGGGCTGCGGGGGCCCACCCAGCCCCACATTTTCAATTGAATTGCCCCCGGGACCTGGTCCACCTGGGGCCTAAAAAAATCGAAGCATGGCAGGCTTCGCTTCATCTGTTTTTAAAATTTTCACTGGGATTCCAGGACCCAACATGACACCAGCAGACGTTTTTAAAAAAATGCTTTTTTTGGTCTTCAGGGTCATTGTCGGAGCCCCTCAGCAGGCCTAGGGGTCAGGGTGTTTCTACCCTGCCTCCATTTCTTAATTTATTATGCTTTTGGACCTTTTTTCTTGTAACTCACTTCAACCGGGTCACAAGATGGCTGCCAACACTTCCTGGTTGGAACAGCTGGCAGCCAATCAGATTGCAGGATCGAGATCAGGAGTGTTCGTGGATCCTCCATGGGTATATTTGTATATCTGACAAATGTTTACATTTCTCAGGTACTACTAAACAGATTTACACCATTTAACAAAAAGAGTGCTTTCTGAACCAAGAGCTACCTTTTTGCAAAATTTGGTGTAATTCCATTCAGCAGTTTGGGCTGTAGCCATGTCTAAAGTATTCCATGTAAATTAACATTGAGAAAAAAAGTTTTAGGACCCCTTTTTTTCTTGCCCTGCTGATCGAATCACTCTGAAACACAGCAGCTGACCTGACTGCCCCATTAGTTCTGAACATTTCGTGAAGATTCTTCAAACAGGGCCAAAGATATTGGCGAAAGAAAAAACACTTTTTAAATATAAACATATATATATATATATATATATAAATATACATATATATATATATTACCTACTGGCGGTCGCCAGTAGGTATATATAGTTAGGATTTTTTCTCTATGGGATTTTTGAAAATTCTATGTCTAATAACTTTGCCGTTTGTGGACGGAATTGGCTGAAATTTTCAGGAAAATGGCACATTTTGTTTCTGAGCAGCCTTTGAAAATTTGGGGGGGGTTCGTCAAGGGGGGGCCGAGAAAAAAGGGGGGTCCCAAAACGCGTTTTTCCCATGTTAATTTCCATAGGGCGGTTGGCCTCACTTTTAGCCCGAACGGCTGAATGGATTTGCACGAAACTTGGCAAAATTGTAGGGACTGGTAGCCCGATGTGCCTTTTGTAGGTCTCAATATATGTGCTCCAGTGGATTTTGAGAAATTAACGTTTAAAAAAAGATATATATCTGTAAGCGCGGACCGGGCAGCGGCCTAGGACGCGTACTTTTCGCGCAACGGAGCTTTGTGAAGCGAAGCTGATTGGTTCTCCGGCGTCTGTCAACATTCCAAACAGTCCGTAGTGGCCGCAAACAGTCCGTAGTGGCCGCCATCTTGTCTCTCGGTAGGATCGAGAGACAAGAGGAGGCCAAAGCGAAGGGGCAAATGACCATAAGGGGGAATAGTAGATCCTCGCTGACCCCCTAGGTTTGATGTGTAGGTTTTAAAAGGGCCCCGCGGGGCAAAAAAAAAAAATTATAATAATAATCTTACGGCTGAATGGATTTGCACGAAACTTGGCAAAATTGTAGGGACTGGTAGCCCGATGTGCCTTTGCTAGGTCTCAATATATGTGCTTCAGTGGATTTTGAGAAATTAACGTTCAAAAAAAGATATATATCTGTAACAGCGCACCGCTTCGCGTACTTTTCGCGTTACGGAGCTTTGCGAAGCGAAGCTGATTGGCTCTCCGGTGTCTGTAAACATTCCAAACAGTCCGTAGCGGCCGCCATCTTGTCTCTCGGTAGGATCGAGAGACAAGAGGAGGCCAAAGCGAAGGGGCAAATGACCATAAGGGGGCATAGTAGATCCTCGCTGATCCCCTAGGTTTGATGTGGAGGTTTTAAAAGGGCCCCGCGGGGCAAAAAAAATAAATAATAATAATAATCGAACGGCTGAATGGATTTGCACGAAACTTGGTAAAATATTAGGGACTGGTAGCCCGATGTGCCTTTGCTAGGTCTCAATATATGTGCTTCAGTGCATTTTGAGAAATTAACGTTCAAAAACAAGATATATATCTGTAACAGCGCTCCGCTTCGCGGAGATAAAATTATATCTGTATTACCTAGCTGTTGCTAACACCAGTTAGCGACGGCTAGTAGGAGATAGCGACCATCTTGGGCCCCACTTTGCATGTGAGTGATATTTATCACTAATGACATGCAAAGTGGGCATGCCAAGATGTTAGCGACTGGAAACAGTCGCTAACATCGCTATCTCCTATTATCAACTTTTGGAAATATTCGAGATAAGCGCGAATATCTCCAAAAAGTAACAGCTGCCCTGAGCAGTTCTTAGCCATGTTATCCTATGGGAGGTGGATAACATGGCTAAGAGGATTAGCTCGGTAATGCATGAATATCGCTGAGTTTTCAGCGATATTAATGCATTGCGGTCGGTTTTTATCGTATTTGCGATAAACTTTGATAATAGCAAGGTTTATCTGCGATAATTTCTGACGGTAAAAAAATCTTTGCAATGCATCGTTAGGGATAAATATCGCTTAACTTTGGTAATATGCCCCAACGTCTGTTAACGTTCGATTCGAAGGAAATCAGGAAGTGTTGAAAAACATTGTCTGCGCCATCTTGTCTTTTTTCAAATGCCACACTTTTGTCGTGCACGGCAGCCATTTTAGATGCCTTGACCAGACCCACTCTGTGCACGCTGTCGATCCTTAGCATGGCTCCCCACCCTCGCAAGCATCTCCCCCAGGCAGTGGTCACCCCCGCTCTCTGTCTTATGCATGGGTAATAAACCTCCCCCCATCTGCGCTGCTCTTTCCTGAGAATCACACCCTGTGCCCGCCCGACACCTCCCTTTCGCCCTATTCACTACTGCACCCTCTGACACTCCTTTTCCTCTGTGTCCGATTGTCCAGGCTGGTCCTAGGGTATCAGCTAGCCCTGCAGATGTAGTTTATGGCCACAGCTGTAAAGATTCACCCCTCTTCAAAGGAGTTATAGTAGATCAAGGCCCACACTCGATGAGATCCGTCACAGCAGAAGCGTTGCTATTATCTGAAAACCATCCTGTATTGTGATTGGGGAGGGGACCGAGCGTGAAGCGGAAGATTCCAGGGATGACTCTTTGTACATCAAAGTTTTTACAATTATGTGTCACATTAAAAATATATAGCACTCCGACAAAGTAGTAAGATTATAAAACTTTAATAATTTATAAATATATACAAGAAAACAAAAATAGTAATAACATATAAACATTTTTAGGGAAAAACAACGAAGTAGCGGTCGGCTGTGCGAATAGTCCCAACGCAGCACAACGTCCAGATTTCCGGCGTGGGGCGGGTCATCAGTAGCAAACTGTTGTGCGAATAGTTCCAAGGCAGCAGAACGCGCTGAAATCTAGATGACACGAAAGTGATGTCTAGTAAGTTGCCACCCAGCAAATAACGGCGTGGGGCGTCGCGGGGGGTGGGTCTTCAGTAGCAAACTGTTGTGCGAATAGTTCCAAGGCAGCAGAACGATGGCACCAAGGTGATGTCCAGTAAGTTGCCGCACTGGTTTTGGTATCCTACAATGCTGCTCCGAATAATGGCGTGGGGCGCCCCGGGGGAGGCGGCGTGAACGGGCCTCTCCAGGTGGAGTGTCATCTGTTGTAGTGGGGCGCCCCTTTACCGTTTCAGTTGCCATTCCGTCCGTTTTTGGTCCACTGTGTCAAAAGCCGCAATTCAGCTGAGTTGCGCCCACTCTTGCGGTGCAGCGATAGGCGGCTGTCACAGGACTCTCAAAATGGCGGCAGGCTCTTTCCTTTTTGGGCCTGGTCCACTGAAATGGCCCTGGGACACCTTGGAAATCGGATGCTTGTCTGCTAGGTCTTGGACCCCATTCTCGAAAGCGTCCCCTCCGCCTTGAGAATTCATCAAAAGTTTTGGGGGCCCCGACTCCTGCAGGCTTCTGGTGGGGAGCGGCTGCCATGATTGCTCGCGGAATGACTACGACGGAGCTACGAGATGGTGGTGCTCTCATGCTGACGCCAGCTTCAGTCTGAAACATCCAGAAACAAGGTGGGGCTTTCATCGTTTGGAAAAAAAAAAAGTTTTCATCCAATGAAAAGTGTTGTTTTTAGGTCATATGATCAAGCCTTCCATCATTAGGAAACCAAAAGTAAAATGAACCAATGAAAAGTTTTATAAACAAGTCACATGACCTGTTATGCGGCATAGGGTATAAAATGCGGAGAAAATACGTTGGCACGTGAGGCGGCGTCAGTAGCGGACCGATGTGCGAATAGGCCGAAGGCAACACAGCGCGCCAAGATCCGGATGGCACCGAGGTGGTGTCCAGCAAGTTGCAGCACTGGTGTGGCCATCCTACAATGTTGAAAGTCGGCGTGGGGCGCCCCGTTGGCCTGTGAGTTTGCGTCAGTAGCGGACCGATGTGCGAATAGGCCGAAGGCAGCACAACGCGCCAAGATCCGGATGGCACCGAGGTGGTGTCTAGTAAGTTGCCGCACTGGTGTGGCCATCCTACAATGCTGAAAGTCGGCGTGGGGCGCCCTGTTGGCCTGTGAGATGGTGTCAGTAGCGGACTGATGTGCGAATGGGGCCAAAGGCAGCGCAACAATATTTTCTGACTGACACCACAAGGCGCTGAGATGCCAAGATCCGGATGGCACCGAGGTGATGTCTAAGTTGCGGACTGATGTGCGAATGGGGCCAAAGGTAGCGTAACAATATTTTCTGTATGGAAGATACCACTAGGCGTTGAGATGCCAAGATTCGGATGGCACCGAGGTGATGTCTAGCAAGTTGCTGCACTGGTGTGGTCATCCTACAATGCTGAAACTCGGCGTGGGTCGCCCCATTAGCCTGTGAGATGGCGTCAGTAGCGGACCGATGTGCGAATAGGCCGAAGGCAGCACAACGCGCCAAGATCCGGATGTCACAGTGGTGGTTTCATAGTTGAGAGGCACTTCATCTGCAGTGGGGCGCCGAGATCCGGATGGCACCGAGGTGATGTCTAGCAAGTTGCTGTACTGGTGTGGTCATCCTACAATGCTGAAAGTCGGCGTGGGGCGCCCCATTAGCCTGTGAGATGGCGTCAGTAGCGGACTGATGTGCGAATGGGGCCAAAGGCAGCACAACGCGCCAAGATCCGGATGGCACCGAGGTGGTGTCCAGCAACTTGCCGCACTGGTGTGGCCATCCTACAATGCTGCGCCGAAAGTCGGCGTGGGGCGCCCCGTTGGCCTGTGAGTTCGCGTCAGTCAGTGGGGGCTGTTTGAGGATCTGACTGCATTGGAAAGCAATGTGATGCTGTGCGTCGCCCCCAAGATGGAGGTTCCTCGGCTGCAGTGGGGCGCCCCTTGGTGTTTCACTCGCTATGCAGCTGAGTTGCGTGCGCACTTGTGGCGAATAGGCCGAAGGCAGCACAACGCGCTGAGATCTGGATGGCACCGAGGTGGTGTCCAGCAATTTGCCGCACTGGTGTGGCCATCCTACAATGCTGCGCCGAAAGTCGGCGTGGGGTGCCCCGTTGGCCTGTGAGGTGGCGTCAGTAGCGGACCGATGTGTGAATAGGCCGGAACCAGCACAAGGCGCCAAGATCCGGATGGCACCGAGGTGGTGTCATAGTTGAGAGTTCTGAGCAGCGCTTGTAACACTGTCTGAAGCTTATTTGCACCTGCTGCAGCTTCACTATTGCCCTGGTGTGGCCTAAGATCGCCCATGACATAGGCGGCCACCTCCCGGGGTCCGGCGGAACTTTTTTCCTTTTCCTTTCTGCATCTTGTCCCAAATTCGTTTGACCTGAAGACACGACCAGGTCCCTGAATGTGTGCAGGGGGACGCTATTGATTGAATCAAAATGGCGGCTTCACACAAAGCTGACTCAAGCGTTTTCTGGTGGTTTCATAGTTGAGAGGCACTTCATCTGCAGTGGGGCGCCGAGATCCGGATGGCACCGAGGTGATGTCTAGCAAGTTGCTGCACTGGTGTGGTCATCCTACAATGCTGAAACTCGGCGTGGGTCGCCCCATTAGCCTGTGAGATGGCGTCAGTAGCGGACCGATGTGCGAATAGGCCGAAGGCAGCACAACGCGCCAAGATCCGGATGTCACAGTGGTGGTTTCATAGTTGAGAGGCACTTCATCTGCAGTGGGGCGCCGAGATCCGGATGGCACCGAGGTGATGTCTAGCAAGTTGCTGTACTGGTGTGGTCATCCTACAATGCTGAAAGTCGGCGTGGGGCGCCCCATTAGCCTGTGAGATGGCGTCAGTAGCGGACTGATGTGCGAATGGGGCCAAAGGCAGCACAACGCGCCGAGATCTGGATGGCACCGAGGTGGTGTCCAGCAATTTGCCGCACTGGTGTGGCCATCCTAAAATGCTGCGCCGAAAGTCGGCGTGGGGTGCCCCGTTGGCCTGTGAGGTGGCGTCAGTAGCGGACCGATGTGTGAATAGGCCGGAACCAGCACAAGGCGCCAAGATCCGGATGGCACCGAGGTGGTGTCATAGTTGAGAGTTCTGAGCAGCGCTTGTAACACTGTCTGAAGCTTATTTGCACCTGCTGCAGCTTCACTATTGCCCTGGTGTGGCCTAAGATCGCCCATGACATAGGCGGCCACCTCCCGGGGTCCGGCGGAACTTTTTTCCTTTTCCTTTGTGCATCTTGTCCCACAATCCGTTTGACCTGAAGACACGACCAGGTCCCTGAATGTGTGCAGGGGGACGCTATTGATTGAATCAAAATGGCGGCTTCACACAAAGCTGACTCAAGCGTTGCTGCTGATGCTATACAGAGAAAAACTGGTTTTCAGTTTGTACATTCTTCAGGATTTTTCCATCCAAGGCTGGTTGAGAGTTTGTATAACAATGGCTTCAGATTTTCAACATACTACTCTTCAACATTCTTCCTAAATGTAACAATGTGAGACTCACTAGGAGAACGGTGTAGTGAGGGCCACAAACGGCTGTTTGTCTTTCCTTTCAAAATGCTGCCAACAATATTTTCGGAATGGAAGACAACACAAGGCGCTGAGATTCGGTTGGCACCGAGGTGGTGTCCAGCAAGTTGCCGCACTGGTGTGGCCATCCTACAATGCTGCGCCGAAAGTCGGCGTGGGGTGCCCGAAGGGGGGGGGGAGGCGGCGCAAACGAGCCTCTCCCGCTTCTCCATGTGGAGGCAGTTCATCTGCAGTGGGGCGCCGAGATCCGGATGGCACCGAGGTGGTGTCTAGCAAGTTGCCGCACTGGTGTGGCCATCCTACAATGCTGCGCCGAAAGACGGCGTGGGGTGCCCGAAGGAAGTGTCCTTATCCAGGGCATTATCGCTGTATCATGTCCTCCACTAAAATGGCCCTGGGACACCTTAGAACTCGGACGCTCGATTTTTTTTTCCTTTCCTGTACATGCAAAAAAAGGTAAATGCCCGGTACGTTACACGCTTCATCTGCCACGATGAACTCTCCAGAGGAACCGAAAAAAAATATAGTTGTGGTAACTATACCATGCATCGTCATATGGAGAGGTGGCACCAATTAATTATAGTGCTGCATAAAAGAGAGATTTGGAGGAGAACCCCTGACCTGCTAGTACATTCATCAAAGAAGTGGCACTGAGAGCTTCAGAGGCAAGGGAAACGGTCCCAAATTTTTAGAAGAACTTTGGAAAGATTAAAATGACATGTTTAGATTGTGGCAAATTAATTTCATGTGGACAGATGAGTGTTACTCTAATAAATACAGCATATGAACATCATCATAGTCGATGGTTGGTAGAGACATTTTGACTATATCCTGGACCTGCCCGTCCTCGCCCAAAATGGCGCCGGAATAAATGGGACTCGTAACTCCTTGTTGTGTACTGGTTGCAGAACCTTGAAATCACGAGATACGTATGCAGTTTTGAAGCACATGGCGGGCGGGGACGAGAATTGATTGAATATTTCGACATCCCTATTGATATTAAGTTCTGATGTGTTATTGATTACTGTACTGTTGAAAGTTCGAATTAACGTCACCCATGGTACTTGCCCGCAAATGTATATCTAGATAATTTTATTGTAACTGGCCCTGTCGTATTTTAATTATAAAATGTACGTCCACCGATTCCGTAACTGTTAGACACCTTAGTTCTTGCAACCTAATGGCCCGCCCGTTACGTTCCTCTACAGTGTAAATGTCTACTCATCACATACGATTACAGTTTGCTCCGTGGCCGGCCCACGTGGTTATAGGCTCGTATTTGTATAATGAAATTTTCACAATAAAGGTTTTTAAAAGAAAACATGGTAGTAGTATATACATTGGTAAAGTTTGTAATAATAGTCACTGTTTTAGAATCATTAAAAGGCAAGTGAAATAAAGAAGACCAATTACATGAAGGGTAAAAGGTATAATACGAAGGAACGCAGTAAAGATAAATGGTCAAGGGCTGTTGTGTTTTCTATTCCTGCAACATAAAGTGATCGATAAGAATCTCATATTCAGGCGTATCGGCGACTAAGACAGCAGGTCGACCCTCTTTTGCTCAACGGCTCCATCATGGGACGAAGAAACGCTCTTTTTCTCGAAAAAAGAATATATTTTACTTGCAGGACAGTTGTAAAATTTCCGGGAAAGTACATTAGTCTGGAACATTATAACATATATTTAAGAAAAAATAATGTTCGGAAGTAATGAAAAGCGTAATTTTTAGGTCATATGACCAAGCCTTTCATCATTACAATAAGAAAAGTAAAATGAACCAATGAAAAGTTTTATTAACAAGTCACATGACTTGTTATGCTTACGTTACGCGCTGCGCGCCCCGGATGACTTCCGGATGCGCTAACGCGGCGCGTCATATGACGCATTACGCGACAACGCAGGTCCAGAATATAGTCAAAATGTCTCCACCAACCAGCGGTCGGAACACAACCCCTTTCAGCAGGCTAAATAGTTCTGTTAAATGAGAACAGAAGGGACAGGCAACAAGAACCATCAGTGAAAGAGGGGAGGGCTAGTTCTTCTCTACCGGGTTACATTGGGGCGCTACCGGAACTGATCGAATTGGTAGTCTACAGTGTTTCTGGATGTTTCAGACTGAAGCTGGGGTTAGCATGAGAGCAGCATCATTTCGTAGCTCCGTCGTGGCCATTCCGCAACCAATCATGGCAGCCGCTCTTTATCGTTATTTTGGGCGGGGTGGGTGGCGGAGCCGAGCTGTTTTGCAGCCATCATTGTGTGGAGTTCAGTTCATCTCACTAGTTTTGTATTTGTCATGAGGGGTTGTTCCTAATGTTTCTATTTTAGCGAGGTCAAAAAGAGATCCCATTAGTGGCCTACTGATTTTGCTCGATTCCTTTTCTTTTTTTTACACGATTTTTCGTTATCTGCAAAGACTAAACAGAGTATTGCGACTCTGTGTTTGTTTGTAAATAGAGAATGAACCAAAGAGAACTAATTCTAAAACAGTAAATACTTGGATAACAATCAATCAAATGGAGAGAGAAGCAGGCACGACGGATTACAACGGGGGCAAAGGCCTGCGTTAACTACCTTTCACTATCTGCAAAGAGAGAGTACTCCTAATAGAAATGAGGGGGGGGGGGTACCATTCAAAGCAGATCAGTGTGCATAAACACGAAAATGTTTTCACTTACCACGTACTTGACATTCGACAGCTTATGATATTTGCTATTAAAAAACCATTGAAATTCACTGAAAAAACCATAGGTTATAGACCATATATAGTTAGGAATTAGCATTTACAAAACCTTGAAAATTCACTGAAAAAACCATAGGTTATAGACCATATATAGTTAGGAATTAGCATTTAAAAAACCTTATTTTACTCACACAAAACCATTGAAATTCCATATATAGTTAGTTGCACTAACTATATATTGCGCACCCGCAATCCACTGCTGATCATGTCACATATTACATCATTCATGACATGGTCAGTGACATCACTGATGACATCACTGATGACATCTGAAATGACATCACTGATGACATCACTGATGACATCTCATTTGACATCAATGACCACATCACTGATGATATTATTCATGTGACAATACAATGCATCTCTTCACATTTTAATATAACCTCTGTTTCACCCAGTGTTAAAAACAGAGTATAATTTTTGAAACCATTGACACACCAATACTAGTTACTACATACGTACTCACTGATTCCTACGTCTACACACACATTCACTCATTCACCCATACAATCATTCATACATACAATCACTCATGTTTACAACACAATCATATGCACTCATACACCTATACAGACACTCACACTCTGCCACTCATCCATGGAGTTACTCACACACCTACTCAGTCCTGTAAAGAATCAATCACACTTCCATTTTCTACTCTATACAGTTAAACATAGAGCACCTTACGTTTTCAACCATATACTAACACATACTTACTCTCTTATACAATCATTGATACAAGTACACATTGATCTGTACAGAGTCACACACCTCCCATCCAGCCACACACACACTCAGTCTCCCATGCAAATACTTGGGCAATCAATCAATAACCCATATAGTTACTCATATAGCTACTGATCAACACATGCAGCAGTTTACAGAACAACAGACATAATGATGCACAAATTAAGACAGTTTAGTCACTAACCCATGCACTCAGTGAGACACATTTAATCACTCACTCATACATTCAGTCATGCACCTACTAAATCCTTCGTCCAGACACTTATACATCCACTCATTCTTCAATATGTAAGACATATTTTAACTTTACAGAAACATAGTCACTGGATGTTGTCATCAGTGATGTCATCAGTGATGTCATTTCAGATGTCATCAGTGATGTCATCAGTGATGTCACTGACCATGTCATGAATGATGTAATATGTGACATGATCAGCAGTGGATTGCGGGTGCGCAATATATAGTTAGTGCAACTAACTATATATGGAATTTCAATGGTTTTGTGTGAGTAAAATAAGGTTTTTTAAATGCTAATTCCTAACTATATATGGTCTATAACCTATGGTTTTTTCAGTGAATTTTCAAGGTTTTGTAAATGCTAATTCCTAACTATATATGGTCTATAACCTATGGTTTTTTCAGTGAATATATATATGCACAGCAAATCCTCGAACCTCCACGCCAGCAGCGCAGCGAAAGAAGAGAGCAGACCCCACGTTTTCAGGCAGGATGTTAAAGTTTATTTACGACCTTTTCAGATGACGCGTTTCGAGTACCATGTACTCTTGTTCACACACCGTTAGAACAGTCGGCCTGTTATTTATATACGCTTTTTTTCCCCTGACCCTTCCTAAGGGCCACACCTCCTGTCAAACATCACATGACAGTGAACATGAACATAGAAAAGGGTGCTTGATTTAAGATAGGAAAACAGACGATAATTCTTGTTGTGAATGCTTGAACACAACATAGCATGAAAAATAATACAGTCTGCACAACAAGATAAATCTGTTTACAAAATTTATATTGCGTCATAAAAATGATTTAATGTAAAAATGTATATTTTCTAACATTTGATAAATCTATTTTTTATATATATATTATTCCTCTCTCTGCCTTTTCTTTTAAATCATTGCACGAATCTCCCAGTAGGTCTTTTCACATATCCTGACTGCATGAATGCAGTGGCCCCACATATGGGCTATTAAAGTGACTGGTGCTGTGTTGCTACTGCATAAATGCAGATTATATAAAGTGACTAATGCAGATTGATTTGTACCAACAACCAGGTATTATTACACAATAAAAGACTTTGTGCACTTTGTCATGTGATGTAAACCTTTAAAGTGACAATATTTGAAAAACCCTTGAGCAAATGTCTAAAATATTTATTAAAAAATTCCAAATTCATGAATTCACAATGCATCATAAATATTTAGACCTATGTACAAACATATACATAAAATATATATATATGTAATTCAAAATAACCACCACATTGATTGTGTTTGTATATACATGTGTAAAATGTGAAAAAAGGAGAAAAAAAGAGAGAGATAATTTTTCCACAAAAAAACGATGAATAAAACTAAACCTAAATGTATCAAATGTACATATTATATACAATTGTAAAAGGGAAATGTTTTCTATCCACGGTCCTCTGTCATATCAAAACACTGGTCAGAAAAGTTTCTGGGACAGTTTATCTTACCGTGTAGACCGAATTATTTGCTCAATGGGTTATTGATATTGACATAATATTACATCTTGGATCTAAACCCCAATAATACAGTAATCAAGAGTTACCCATATAAACTCCCATTGTACAGACGTCATTTAAGGGGACTTTTACAGAGAATATATAACCAAAAACGTTTACAGAAAGTTGTGTAGGTCCTCAGTGGCATTAGGACCGTATGGTTGTTTAGTATCTAGTGCCACTATGTACTGCGTTTCCAACTTCCTCAGTAACTTGTCCCTGTCACCACCCAATCTTAGCAAGGGCACTGCTTCAATGACATAATACCACAAACACGCCAGGTCCCTGGCATGTACTGAGTCAAAATGTCGTGCCACGGGGTAGGCCAAATCATGGTTCACTATCGCACGGAGATGCTGCAATATCCTCACATGCACCTGCGACCTTGTGCTACCCACATAGCTCAGGCCGCAGGTGCAAGTCAAAACATATACAGCAAACTCCGTGCGACAGTTGAAATTGCCCTTTATTTCAATTCTGGTGCCCGAGAATGGATTGACATAGTGAGTGGTATTTTGTCCGAATTTACAGGCACGGCAGGAGCTGCATTTAAAAAAGCCCTTATGGAGGAGCCAGTCACTGCCACTGACTAGCTCTGGGCTGGGCTTAACTAACCTGCTGTGCATACTGTAGGCTTTCTTAAAAGTGACAACAGGTCTGTCTGGGACTCTTGAATTCAAAACACCATCTGTTTTTATAATGGGCCAATGCCTATTGATGATGGATTTGATCTGCCTTTGTTGGCGGCTGTAGGTAATAATCAACCTAGGTGGTTGATTAGAAGAAGCCGCCACTTGACACTTAGATGACAACAAAGATGTTCTAGACCTTTCCTGAGTTTTTGTAAGTGCCTTGGAAAGGGTGGTCTCACTATATCCTCTGGCCCGCAGACGTTCAATCATGGCTTTTGCGCCCTCTTCAAACTTTTCATCACTATTGCAGATTCTTTTTAATCTCAACAATTCCCCCACGGTATGCTTTCGATCACATGTCGGGGGTGTCCACTGCTGGCATGCAATATGCTATTGCCAGCAGTGGGTTTGCGATATAGAGAAGTCCTGATATTATTCTCAATGATATCAATTTGGACATCTAAAAATTGGGTTGATAGTCTGCTTATATTAGAAGTGAAAAAAAGATTGCTGGTGTTTGTGTTTAAAGCCTCAACAAACTGTTGTGTACTTGAAATATCGCCGTGCCATATACAGAAAACGTCATCAATAAATCTCATCCAATGTACCACATTGTTGTAGCCAGGTGTTGCAACAAGATCCCGCTCCTCCCACCTGCCCACGTGTAAACACGCGTAGCTGGGGGAGAAGCAGGATCCCATCGCAACACCCCTAATCTGCCTCCAAATGTCCCTGCCGTACATGAAGAAATTGTTGTTTAGACACCAGTTTACTAGATTGCATAACATTTGATTATGTCCATAGTACTCACATGATCTCTGTCCTAAGTAGTGTTTTATGGCCTCAATACCTTTACAATGTTCGATGCATGTATATAGGGACTCAATGTCCAATGTTATCATTCACCAGCTTGTTTGCCATTGTATAGCATTGAGTCTGGACAGAAAATCACCGGTGTCTTTTATGTAACTGGCAAGGCCCCGGACATAGTTCTGCAAAAAGAAATCAATGTAGCGGGAAACATTCTCACCCATACTTTTGATTGCAGAGATGATTGGTCTGCCTGGGGTGGGATGGCGCATCTTATGAACCTTTGGAATCAGGTATAGGTGAGGCATCACTGGGTTTTCCACATGTAAAAATGTATATTCTTCAGATGATATTAAGTGTTCCCGTTTGTAAGATAATAACATCCGCTTCAAAGTGTCCCGAGCTCGTTTGTACTCCAGGCCATTGCTGGAAACATAACAATTTTTATCATTCAGTTGTCTTGAAGCCTCAATTTCATATTCTTTTCTTTGCCAAAGGACAATATTTCCTCCTTTATCCGAGGAATTAATCAGTATGTCCTGATTTTTACTGAGTTTTGCCATCAATTTGTTGTACTCGATTGATAGATGATTCCAGCACTTGGCACTTTTCTGTCTTTGTACACGTTTATTTAATGTCTTTAGATCCTCCACCACGCATTCGTGAAATATATCCACTGCGTCTTTGGGCATGACTGGGACAAATTTACTTTTTGCTTTAAAGGGGCTTTCCCCTGCTCCCCTTTGCTTAACATTGATAGCACGAAGCTGATCTTGGGTGCATAGTATGTTGGTATCTTCATTGGCGCTAGGAGAAGAGCCAGATCCCAGGTCACAAAGTGTTAAAAGAGTTCTCGCATCACTTGCTGCAGCCAGAGGAGACTCGCCAGGCTTGTCATTGCGCTCATTGCAATTCCCTTCATTGACATTTGATTTAATTGCAAAGAATATTTTGAGCTTGAGTTTCCTGATGAAAAGAAATACATCCGCTCGTGTCCCTGTGTAATTGAACGAACTCTCCGGGCATTAATTAAGACCCAGAGACAACAGCTGTTGTTCCGCTGTAGTTAGAGTGAGGTTCGATAGATTCGTGATTGTGCTTGCCATATCTACTGTTTTCTGTTGTTGTTTCTCTTTTTGTGCCACGGTTTCTTTTTGTTTGGCTGCTGATTTTGCTCGTTGCCTCCTTGCTTTTCGCCTGAGATTCCGCCGCTTCCTGCACCATAATTGCGCGTTCTCGGTCGAAGTGTCTTTAGGCGGTCCTCGACTAAAAAAATCGATTTCCTCGCCTAAGTCTAAAACGGCAAACGTGTCATTTTCCTGATTGAGGCTTACCATAGAGCCCGTTGTACTGCATGAGCTGGATAAAGAAACTGTTTCCGGGTCTGAAGCATTAGAAACTCCTTGCTCATTGCTAATGCTTGGTTGTTGCATGGTTTTTATTTGATTGGCTGTTTGACGCTGTTTTCTAGCTTGGTCAAACTTTCGAGAGAAAGTGTAGATATGACCCATCTCGTAATCTTCAAGGTCGCGTTGAAATTTGTTAATTTTCCGTAGTTTAATTCTCCTCATGTTTTTTCAGTCTCTCACTGATTTCTTTGCGACTTTTTTCAATCATTATTTTGATATCCGCTTCCTCATATTTGTTCAATTCCTCATTTATTTTGGCAATTTCTTCCAACAAAGTCATTCTATCTAGCACTGCATATTTAATTAAAATCCTGATTAAGTTCATGGAAGCGATGAGATTGCTTTCTCCCCACTCCTTCAACATGGCGGGGTTAGGGTCCACAAAACTGGGGGCAAGTAATATACGTAGCCCCCTCGGCACCCTCCCTGCTTCTTCATATTTGGTAAGGGACTTGTGCTCCCACCACTTGGTAACTTCGGACCTGGACTTCTTCTCCAACGCATTCAATAATTCTTTAGCATCTTGATTCACCGTGTTGGCGACCGTTACAGGCGCTTGTTTGTTTGATGCGCCTCGAGGCAAATTACCGTATAGTATTGCCGCTGCCGCTTCCCTCTCATCATCGAGATTCGTAGACATTGTTAGTGCTGTAATTGCGGTGTACAGTTGAAAAGGTTTTTGGATGTTTGCAAACGGCGCTTGGCCACTATATTGTGCTGCCGCCTGAAACACGAACGCTGCCTTCTCACCTGCAATTTGCTGAATTGAAAATCCGTTACACACCGGTGTTCCATTGATTGGCGATCTATCCGACCCGCTGATCAAACCGCCCGGTGCTGACCTGGTTTCCTTTCCGCTGCAGGGGGCTTTCACTGAAATATTCCTCCCCGGAATGTTGATCCGTTGTGGTTGTAAAAGTGAAGCCGCTTGTCGAGAAGGGGGTACTGCTGACGGAGACAACCAGCATCCGTGATAAATGCACAGCAAATCCTCGAACCTCCACGCCAGCAGCGCAGCGAAAGAAGAGAGCAGACCCCACGTTTTCAGGCAGGATGTTAAAGTTTATTTACGACCTTTTCAGATGACGCGTTTCGAGTACCATGTACTCTTGTTCACACACCGTTAGAACAGTCGGCCTGTTATTTATATACGCTTTTTTTCCCCTGACCCTTCCTAAGGGCCACACCTCCTGTCAAACATCACATGACAGTGAACATGAACATAGAAAAGGGTGCTTGATTTAAGATAGGAAAACAGACGATAATTTTTGTTGTGAATGCTTGAACACAACATAGCATGAAAAATAATACAGTCTGCACAACAAGATAAATCTGTTTACAAAATTTATATTGCGTCATAAAAATGATTTAGTGTAAAAATGTATATTTTCTAAGATTTGATAAATCTATTTTTTATATATATATTATTCCTCTCTCTGCCTTTTCTTTAAAATCATTGCACGAATCTCCCAGAAGGTCTTTTCACATATCCTGACTGCATGAATGTAGTGGCCCCACATATGGGCTATTAAAGTGACTGGTGCTTTGTTGCTACTGCATAAATGCAGATTATATAAAGTGACTAATGCGGATTGATTTGTACCAACAACCAGGTATTATTACACAATAAAAGACTTTGTCCACTTTGTCATGTGATGTAAACCTTTAAAGTGACAATATTTGAAAAACCCTTGAGCAAATGTCTAAAATATTTATTAAAAAATTCCAAATTCATGAATTCACAATGCATCATAAATATTTAGACCTATGTACAAACATATACATAAAATATATATATATGTAATTCAAAATAACCACCACATTGATTGTGTTCGTATATACACGTGTAAAATGTGAAAAAAGGAGAAAAAAAGAGAGAGAGAGAGATCATTTTTCCATGAATAAAACTAAACCTAAATGTATCAAATTTACATATTATATACAATTGTAAAAGGGAAATTATTTTCTATCCACGGTCCTCTGTCATATCAAAACACTGGTCAGAAAAGTTTCTGGGACAGTTTATCTTACCGTGTAGACCAACTTATTTGCTCAATGGGTTATTGATATTGACATAATATTACATCTTGGATCTAAAACCCAATAATAAAGTAATCAAGAGTTACCCATATACACTCCCATTGTACAGACGTCATTTAAGGGGACTTTTACAGAGAATATATAACCAAAAACGTTTACAGAAAGTTGTGTAGGTCCTCAGTGGCATTAAGACCGTATGGTTGTTTAGTATCTAGTGCCACTATGTACTGCGTTTCCAACTTCCTCAGTAACTTGTCCCTGTCACCACCCAATCTTAGCAAGGGCACTGCATCAATGACATAATAACACAAACACGCCAGGTCCCTGGCATGTACTGAGTCAAAATGTCGTGCATATATATATATATTGAAGTTCACATTTGCCCAAAAAGCAAGGCGCACTCACAGTCGGCATTACATAGGGTCAGCGAAGGGGAGCAGACGGATGTATGACGTTAGAACGCATACATTGACAACGCGTACCTTTACAACGCGTTCGTAACAACGAAAGTTGTTACCACGCATTGCGCTGGGGGGCGCAAAATTGATTAATTTAATTTACTATTCCAACACCAGTCCCCGTGGATAGTAGGGAAGGTGTTGGGATAGTAAATTAAATCATTTACTATCCTTGAGCGCCCCCCAGTGCAATGCGTGGTAACAACTTTTGTTGTTACGCCCGCGTTGTAAAGGTATTCCGTTGTAATGCTTGCGTTCTAAACGCTGCATACCGGAGCAGACACGCCCCGCGTCTGCAGCACCTGACGCGTTTCGGGCCTCCGCCCTTCCTCATAGGTACGCTGCTTGCAGAAAAAGACCAGCAAACTGACTATTCAGATTTCTCCATTTAATACAGCTCAGGTGAGTAAAGTGCATCCAGGGACTGGTAGTCACAAATAATACCCATGTGGGTTGCTGGCGTCTTAAGTGCACAATATCCAAGTTCATCATAACAAGGGGTGCCGCCCACACCTTCCCTCATTCTGCCACTTGCCAGTTTGTCCCGCAAAGCCATCCAGCGAACAGCTTCAGAACCGCTCAACATGTGCGGCGGTGCGCTTCCCGGCCGGACCAGCCGTCAATATTGAAGTTCACATTTGCCCAAAAAGCAAGGCGCACTCACAGTCGGCATTACATAGGGTCAGCGAAGGGGAGCAGACACGCCCCGCGTCTGCAGCACCTGACGCGTTTCGGCCTCCGCCCTTCCTCATAGGTACGCTGCTTGCAGAAAGAGACCAGCAAACTGACTATTCAGATTTCTCCATTTAATACAGCTCAGGTGAGTAAAGTGCATCCTGGGACTGGTAGTCACAAATAATACCCATGTGGGTTGCTGGCTTCTTAAGTGCACAATATCCAAGTTCATCATAACAAGGGGTGCCGCCCACACCTTCCCTCATTCTGCCACTTGCCAGTTTGTCCCGCAAAGCCATCCAACGAACAGCTTCAGAACCGCTCAACATGTGCGGCGGTGCGCCTCCCGGCCGGACCAGCCGTCAATATTGAAGTTCACATTTGCCCAAAAAGCAAGGCGCACTCACAGTCGGCATTACATAGGGTCAGCGAAGGGGAGCAGACACGCCCCGCGTCTGCAGCACCTGACGCGTTTCGGGCTCCGCCCTTCCTCATAGGTACGCTGCTTGCAGAAAGAGACCAGCAAATTGACTATTCAGATTTCTCCATTTAATACAGCTCAGGTGAGTAAAGTGCATCCTGGGACTGGTATTCACAAATAATACCCATGTGGGTTGCTGGCGTCTTAAGTGCACAATATCCAAGTTCATCGTAACAAGGGGTGCCGCCCACACCTTCCCTCATTCTGCCACTTGCCAGTTTGTCCCGCAAAGCCATCCAACGAACAGCTTCAGAACCGCTCAACATGTGCGGCGGTGCGACTCCCGGCCAGACCAGCCGTCAATATTGAAGTTCACATTTGCCCAAAAAGCAAGGCGCACTCACAGTCGGCATTACATAGGGTCAGCGAAGGGGAGCAGACACGCCCGCGTCTGCAGCACCTGACGTGTTTCGGGCCTCCGACCTTCCTCATAGGTACCCTGCTTGCAGAAAGAGACCAGCAAACTGACTATTCAGATTTCTCCATTTAATACAGCTCAGGTGAGTAAAGTGCATCCTGGGACTGGTAGTCACAAATAATACCCATGTGGGTTGCTGGCGTCTTAAGTGCACAATATCCAAGTTCATCATAACAAGGGGTGCCGCCCACACCTTCCCTCATTCTACCACTTGCCAGTTTGTCCCGCAAAGCCATCCAACGAACAGCTTCAGAACCGCTCAACATGTGCGGCGGTGCGCCTCCCGGCCGGACCAGCCATCAATATTGAAGTTCACATTTGCCCAAAAAGCAAGGCGCACTCACAGTCGGCATTACATAGGGTCAGCGAAGTCATTGAGTAAAGCAGCAAGCCTCAGAGGAAGGGCGTAGCCCGAAACGCGTCAGGGGCTGCTGACGCTGGATGCTCCTGTTTCTTTCCTAAACTTGAACACGTAACTGTGAACCTTGATATATATATATATATATTCACTGAAAAAACCATAGGTTATAGACCATATATAGTTAGGCATTAGCATTTAAAAAACCTTATTTTACTCACACAAAACCATTGAAATTCCATATATAGTTAGTTGCACTAACTATATATCGCGCACCTGCAATCCACTGCTGATCATGTCACATATTACATCATTCATGACATGGTCAGTGACATCACTGATGACATCACTGATGACATCTCAAATGACATCACTGATGACATCACTGATGACATCTCATTTGACATCATTCTTGTGCTAATACGATAAACCTCTTCAGACTCTAATATAACCTTAGATACACTCAGTGTATACAGACACTCACACACTTCCACTCATCCATGGAGTTACTCACACACCCAGTCAGTCATGCAAAGAAACAATCTCATCTCCATTTCTTCAACTATACAGTTAAACACACCTTACTTATTGAAACATATACTAACACATATTTACTCTCTTATACAATCCCTGATACAAGTTCACAATGATCGATACAACCACTCACTCATTCGGTGGCTCTCATGCACAGTTATTTATATATGCCAACTCTCACATGTACTGTGTTTTACATATGTACTTACTATGACATGTAGCATTGAGATATCCATTCACTCATCAATACACTCATGCACACAGTCAACTGCCCATGTAGCTGTTTCCACATGCACTCTTGAACTCATACACCTAGTGAATAAACTGTTCACACATCTATGCATAGAGTCACACACCTTCCAGCCACCCCCACACAAACTCAATCTCCCATAGAAATACTTGGGCAAGCAATTAATAACACATATAGCCTCTCGTATAGCTAATGATCAACACATGCAGCAGTTTACAGAACAACAGACATAATGATGCACAAATTAAGACAGTTTAGTCACTAACCCATGCATTCAGTGAGACACATTTAATCACTCACTCATACAGTCAGTCACGCACCTACTAAATCCTTCATCCAGACACTTATACATCCACTCATTCTTCAATATGTAAGATATATTTTAACTTTACAGAAACATACAGTCACTGGATGTTGTCATCAGTGATGTCATCAGTGATGTCATTTGAGATGTCATCAGTGATGTCATCAGTGATGTCACTGACCATGTCATGAATGATGTAATATGTGACATGATCAGCAGTGGATTGCAGGTGCGCGATATATAGTTAGTGCAACTAACTATATATGGAATTTCAATGGTTTTGTGTGAGTAAAATAAGGTTTTTTAAATGCTAATTCCTAACTATATATGGTCTATAACCTATGGTTTTTTCAGTGAATTTTCAAGGTTTTGTAAATGCTAATTCCTAACTATATATGGTCTATAACCTATGGTTTTTTCAGTGAATTTCAATGGTTTTTTAATAGCAAATATCATAAGCTGTCGAATGTCAAGTACGTGGTAAGTGAAAACATTTTCGTGTTTATGCACACTGATCTGCTTTGAATGGTGCCCCCCCCCCCTCATTTCTATTAGGAGTACTCTCTCTTTGCAGATAGTGAAAGGTAGTTAACGCAGGTCTTTGCCCCCATTGTAATCCGTCGTGCCTGCTTCTCTCTCCATTTGATTGATTGTTATCCAAGTATTTACTGTTTTAGAATTAGTTCTCTTTGGTTCATTCTCTATTTACAAACAAACACAGAGTCGCAATACTCTGTTCAGTCTTTGCAGATAACGAAAAATCGTGTAAAAAAAAAAGAAAAGGAATCGAGCAAAATCAGTAGGCCACTAATGGGATCTCTTTTTGACCTCGCTAAAATAGAAACATTAGGAACAACCCCTCATGACAAATACAAAACTAGTGAGATGAACTGAACTCCACACAATGATGGCTGCAAAACAACTCGGCTCCGCCACCCACCCCGCCCAAAATAACGATAAAGAACGGCTGCCATGATTGGTTGCGGAATGACCACGACGGAGCTACGAAATGGTGCTGCTCTCATGCTAACCCCAGCTTTAGTCTGAAACATCCAGAAACACTGTAGACTACCAATTCGATCAGTTCCGGTAGCGCCCCAATGTAACCCGGTAGAGAAGAACTAGCTCTCCCCTCTTTCACTGATGGTTCTTGTTGCCTGTCCCTTCTGTTGTCATTTAACAGAACTATTTAGCCTGCTGAAAGGGGTTGTGTTCCGACCGCTGGTTGGTGGAGACATTTTGACTATATTCTGTACCTGCGTTGTCGCGTAATGCGTCATATGACGCGCCGCGTTAGCGCATCCGGAAGTCATCCGGGGCGCGCAGCGCGTAACGTAAGCATAACAAGTCATGTGACTTGTTAATAAAACTTTTCATTGGTTCATTTTACTTTTCTTATTGTAATGATGAAAGGCTTGGTCATATGACCTAAAAATTACGCTTTTCATTACTTCCGAACATTATTTTTTCTTAAATATATGTTATAATGTTCCAGGCTAATGTACTTTCCCGGAAATTTTACAACTGTCCTGCAAGTAAAATATATTCTTTTTTCGAGAAAAAGAGCGTTTCTTCGTCCCATGACGGAGCCGTTGAGCAAAAGAGGGTCGACCTGCTGTCTTAGTCGCCGATACGCCTGAATATGAGATTCTTATCGATCACTTTATGTTGCAGGAATAGAAAACACAACAGCCCTTGACCATTTATCTTTACTGCGTTCCTTCGTATTATACCTTTTACCCTTCATGTAATTGGTTTGCTTTATTTCACTTGCCTTTTAATGATTCTAAAACAGTCACTATTATTAAAAACTTTACCAATGTATATACTACTACCATGTTTTCTTTTAAAAACCTTTATTGAGAAAATTTCATTATACAAATACGAGCCTATAACCACGTGGGCCTGCCACAGAGCAAACTGTAATCGTATATGATGAATAGACATTTACACTGTAGAGGAACGTAACGGGCGGGCCATTAGGTTGCAAGAACTAAGGTGTCTAACAGTTACGGAATCGGTGGACGTACATTTTATAATTAAAATACGACAGGGCCAGTTACAATAAAATTATCTAGATATACATTTGCGGGCAAGTACCATGGGTGACGTTAATTCGAACTTTCAACAGTACAGTAATCAATAACACATCAGAACTTAATATCAATAGGGATGTTGAAATATTCAATCAATTCTCGTCCCCGCCCGCCATGTGCTTCAAAACTGCATACGTATCTCGTGATTTCAAGGTTCTGCAACCAGTACACAACAAGGAGTTACGAGTCCCATTTATTCTGGCGCCATTTTGGGCGAGGACGGGCAGGTCCAGGATATAGTCAAAATGTCTCTACCAACCATCGACTATGATGATCTTCATATGCTGTATTTATTAGAGTAACACTCATCTGTCCACATGAAATTAATTTGCCACAATCTAAACATGTCATTTTAATCTTTCCAAAGTTCTTCTAAATATTTGGGACCGTTTCCCTTGCCTCTGAAGCTCTCAGTGCCACTTCTTTGATGAATGTACTAGCAGGTCAGGGGTTCTCCTCCAAATCTCTCTTTTATGCAGCACTATAATTAATTGGTGCCACCTCTCCATATGACGATGCATGGTATAGTTACCACAACTATATATTTTTTCGGTTCCTCTGGAGAGTTCATCGTGGCAGATGAAGCGTGTAACGTACCGGGCATTTACCTTTTTTTGCATGTACAGGAAAGGAAAAAAAAATCGAGCGTCCGAGTTCTAAGGTGTCCCAGGGCCATTTTGGTGGACCAGGCCCAAATCCAAAGAACAGCCATCTCACAGGCTAATGGGGCGACCCACGCCGAGTTTCAGCATTGTAGTATGACCACACAAGTACAGCAACTTGCTAGACATCACCTCGGTGCCATCCGGATCTCGGTGCCCCACTGCAGATGAAGTGCCTCTCAACTATGAAACCACCACGGTGACATCCGGATCTTGGCGCGTTGTGCTGCCTTCCGCCTATTCGCACATCGGTCCGCTACTGACGCCATCTCACAGGCTAATGGGGCGACCCACGCCGAGTTTCAGCATTGTAGGATGACCACACCAGTACAGCAACTTGCTAGACATCACCTCGGTGCCATCCGGATCTCGGCGCCCCACTGCAGATGAAGTGCCTCTCAACTATGAAACCACCACGGTGACATCCGGATCTTGGCGCGTTGTGCTGCCTTCGGCCTATTCGCACATCGGTCCGCTACTGACGCCATCTCACAGGCTAATGGGGCGACCCACGCCGAGTTTCAGCATTGTAGGATGACCACACCAGTACAGCAACTTGCTAGACATCACCTCAGTGCCATCCGAATCTTGGCATCTCAACGCCTAGTGGTATCTTCCATACAAAAAATATTGTTACGCTGCCTTTGGCCCCATTCGCACATCAGTCCGCAACTTAGACACCACCTCGGTGCCATCCGGATCTTGGAATGTCAGCACCTTTTGGTGTCTTCTCGTCAGAAAATATTGTTGCGCTGCCTTTGGCCCCATTCGCACATCAGTCCGCTACTGACGCCATCTCACAGGCTAATGGGGCGCCCCACGCCGACTTTCAGCATTGTAGAATAACCACACCAGTACAGCAACTTGCTAGACATCACCTCGGTGCCATCCGGATCTCGGCGCCCCACTGCAGATGAAGTGCCTCTCAACTATGAAACCACCACGGTGACATCCGGATCTTGGCGCGTTGTGCTGCCTTCGGCCTATTCGCACATCGGTCCGCTACTGACGCCATCTCACAGGCTAATGGGGCGACCCACGCCGAGTTTCAGCATTGTAGGATGACCACACCAACTTGCTAGACATCACCTCAGTGCCATCCGAATCTTGGCATCTCAACGCCTAGTGGTATCTTCCATACAAAAAATATTGTTACGCTGCCTTTGGCCCCATTCGCACATCAGTCCGCAACTTAGACATCACCTCGGTGCCATCCGGATCTTGGCATCTCAGCGCCTTGTGGTGTCAGTCAGAAAATATTGTTGTGCTGCCTTCGGCCTATTCGCACATCGGTCCGCTACTAACGCCATCTCACAGGCCAACGGGGCGCCCCACGCCGACTATCAGCATTGTAGGATGGCCACACCAGTGCGGCAACTTGCTACACACCACCTCGGTGCCATCCGGATCTTGGCATCTCAGCGCCTTGTGGTGTCTTCTACTCCGGAAATATAGTAGAAAATATTGTTGCGCTGCCTTTGGCCCCATTCACACATCAGTCCGCTACTGACACCATCTCACAGGCCAACGGGGCGCCCCACGCCGACTTTCAACATTGTAGGATGGCCACAGAAGTGCGACAACTTACTAGACACCACCTCGGTGCCATCCGGATCTTGGCGCGTTGTGCTGCCTTCGGCCTATTCGCACATCGGTCCGCTACTGACGCAAACTCACAGGCCAACGGGGCGCCCCACGCCGACTTTCAGCATTGTAGGATGGCCACACCAGTGCGGCAACTTGCTACACACCACCTCGGTGCCATCCGGATCTTGGCGCGTAGTGAAGCTGCAGCAGCTGCAAATAAGCTTCAGACAGTGTTACAACCGCTGCTCAGAACTCTCAACTATGACACCACCTCGGTGCCATCCGGATCTTGGCGCGTTGTATTGCCTTCGGCCTATTCGCACATCGGTCCGCTACTGACGCCGCCTCACGTGCCAACGTATTTTCTCCGCATTTTATACCCTATGCCGCATAACAGGTCATGTGACTTGTTTATAAAACTTTTCATTGGTTCATTTTACTTTTGCTTTCCTAATGATGGAAGGCTTGATCATATGACCTAAAAACAACACTTTTCTTTGGATGAAAACTTTTTTTTTCCCCCAAACGATGAAAGCCCCACCTTGTTTCTGGATGTTTCAGACTAAACTGGCGTCACCATGAGAGCACCACCATCTCGTAGCTCCGTCGTGGTCATTCCGCGAGCAATCATGGCAGCCGCTCCCCACCAGAAGCCTGCAGGAGTCGGGGCCCCCAAAACTTTTGATGAATTCTCAAGGCGGAGGGGACGCTTTCGAGAATGGGGTCCAAGACCTAGCAGACAAGCGTCCGATTTCCAAGGTGTCCCAGGGCCATTTCAGTGGACCACGCCCAAAAAGGAAAGAGCCTGCCGCCATTTTGAGAGTCCTGTGGCAGCCGCCTATCGCTGCACCGCAAGAGTGGGCGCAACTCAGCTGAATGGCGGATTTTGACACAGTGGACCAAAAGCGGACGGAATGGCAACTGAAACGGTAAAGGGGCGCCCCACTAAAACAGATGAGACTCCACCTGGAGAGGCCCGTTCACGCCGCCTCCCCCGGGGCGCTCCACGCCGTTATTCGGAGCAGCATTGTAGGATACCAAAACCAGTGCGGCAACTTACTGGACATCACCTTGGTGCCATCGTTCTGCTGCCTTGGAACTATTCGCACAACAGTTTGCTACTGATGACCCACCCCCCGCGACGCCCCACGCCGTTATTTGCTGGGTGGCAACTTACTAGACATCACTTTCGTGTCATCTAGATTTCGGCGCGTTCTGCTGCCTTGGAACTATTCGCACAACAGTTTGCTACTGATGACCCACCCCCCGCGACGCCCCACGCCGGAAATCTGGACGTTGTGCTGCGTTGGGACTATTCGCACAGCCGACCGCTACTTCGTTGTTTTTCTCTAAAAATGTTTATATGTTATTACTATTTTTGTTTTCTTGTATATATTTATAAATTATTAAAGTTTTATAATCTTACTACTTTGTCGGAGTGCTATATATTTTTAATGTGACACATAATTGTAAAAACTTTGATGTACAAAGAGTCATCCCTGGAATCTTCCGCTTCACGCTCGGTCCCCTCCCCAATCACAATACAGGATGGTTTTCAGATAATAGCAACGCTTCTGCTGTGACGGATCTCATCGAGTGTGGGCCTTGATCTACTATAACTCCTTTGAAGAGGGGTGATTCTTTACAGCTGTGGCCATAAACTACATCTGCAGGGCTAGCTGATAGCCTAGGACCGGCCTGGACAATCGGACACAGAGGAAAAGGAGTGTCAGAGGGTGCGGTAGTGAATAGGGCGAAAGGGAGGTGTCGGGCGGGCACAGGGTGTGATTCTCAGGGAAGAGCAGCGCAGATGGGGGGAGGTTTATTACCCATGCATAAGACAGAGAGCGGGGGTGACCACTGCCTGGGTGAGATGCTTGCGAGGGTGGGGAGCCATGCTAAGGATCGACAGCGTGCACAGAGTGGGTCTGGTCAAGGCATCTAAAATGGCTGCCGTGCACGACAAAAGTGTGGCATTTGAAAAAAGACAAGATGGCGCACACAATGTTTTTCAACAATTCCTGATTTCCTTCGAATCGAACGTTAACAGACGTTGGGGCATATTACCAAAGTTAAGCGATATTTATCCCTAACGATGCATTGCAAAGATTTTTTTACCGTCAGAAATTATCGCAGATAAACCTTGCTATTATCAAGGTTTATCGCAAATACGATAAAAAACGAGCGCAATGCATTAATATCGCTGAAAACTCCGCGATATTCATGCATTACCGAGCTAATGCTCTTAGCCATGTTATCCACCTCCCATTGGATAACATGGCTAAGAACTGCTCAGGGCAGCTGTTACTTTTTGGAGATATTCGCGCTTATCTCGAATATTTCCAAAAGTTGATAATAGGAGATAGCGATGTTAGCGACTGTTTCCAGTCGCTAACATCTTGGCATGCCCACTTTGCATGTCATTAGTGATAAATATCACTCACATGCAAAGTGGGACCCAAGATGGTCGCTATCTCCTACTAGCCGTCGCTAACTGGTGTTAGCAACACCTAGGTAATACAGATATAATTTTATCTCCGCGAAGCGGAGCGCTGTTACAGATATATATCTTGTTTTTGAACGTTAATTTCTCAAAATGCACTGAAGCACATATATTGAGACATAGCAAAGGCACATCGGGCTACCAGTCCCTAATATTTTACCAAGTTTCGTGCAAATCCATTCAGCCGTTCGATTATTATTATTATTTTTTTTTTTTGCCCCGCGGGGCCCTTTTAAAACCTCCACATCAAACCTAGGGGGTCAGCGAGGATCTACTATGCCCCCTTATGGTCATTTGCCCCTTCGCTTTGGCCTCCTCTTGTCTCTCGATCCTACCAAGAGACAAGATGGCGGCCGCTACGTACTGTTTGGAATGTTTACAGACACCGGAGAGCCAATCAGCTTCGCTTCGCAAAGCTCCGTAACGCGAAAAGTACGCGAAGCGGTGCGCTGTTACAGATATATATCTTTTTTTGAACGTTAATTTCTCAAAATCCACTGAAGCACATATATTGAGACCTAGCAAAGGCACATCGGGCTACCAGTCCCTACAATTTTGCCAAGTTTCGTGCAAATCCATTCAGCCGTTCGATTATTATTATTATTATTTTTTTTTGCCCCGCGGGGCCCTTTTAAAACCTCCACATCAAACCTAGGGGGTCAGCGAGGATCTACTATGCCCCCTTATAGTTATTTCCCCCTTTGTTTTGACCTCCTCTTGTCTCTCGATCCTACCGAGAGACAAGATGGCGGCCGCTACGGACTGTTTGGAATGTTGACAGACGCCGGAGAACCAATCAGCTTCGCTTCACAAAGCTCCGTTGCGCGAAAAGTCCGCGAACCAGTGCGCTGCCTGGTCCGCGCTTACAGATATATATCTTTTTTTAAACGTTAATTTCTCAAAATCCACTGGAGCACATATATTGAGACCTACAAAAGGCACATCGGGCTACCAGTCCCTACAATTTTGCCAAGTTTCGTGCAAATCCATTCAGCCGTTCGGGCTAAAAGTGAGGCCAACCGCCCTATGGAAATTAACATGGGAAAAACGCGTTTTGGGACCCCCCTTTTTTCTCGGCCCCCCCTTGACGAACCCCCCCCAAATTTTCAAAGGCTGCTCAGAAACAAAATGTGCCATTTTCCTGAACATTTCAGCCAATTCCGTCCACAAACGGCAAAGTTATTAGACATAGAATTTTCAAAAAACCCATAGAGAAAAAATCCTAACTATATATACCTACTGGCGACCGCCAGTAGGTAATATATATATATATATATATATATATATATATATATATATATATAACAGGAAAATCTCCCAACACTTCGCTTCTTTTGCAAAAGAAAGAGCGCGGACCACCAAGGCTCAATTAGCTGCAAAATTTATTGGTGTTCTTTTCGTGATGCAGCGGCAGCCATGACACGTTTTGTCCCTCGCAGGGGACTTGATCACATGACACGCTCATGGTTCTGCAATTGGTTTAAATACTATATATATATTTTACCTACTGGCGGTCGCCAGTAGGTAGTTATAGTTAGGACCTAGTTTCCATAGGAAATCCGTAACATTCTATTTGGAATAACTTTGGCGCCGGTTGACGAATCTTTGCAAAATTCTCCAAGAACGCTTCTATCCTTAAAGTTTCGGGTGATTCGTAAAGCAGGGGGCGGAGAAAAAAGGGGATCGCAAAACGTGCTTTCCACCTTCAATTTTCCATAGGGACCTTTAAGCGCCAAATTTGGCGAAAAGGTAGAGTTTGGTTCACAGATCACGCTTTTTGGTAAATGGTGTAAATCCGTGCAGTAGTTCCTGAGAAAATCAAAAGTAAAATCATAGATTTATCTATGGGCGCGTAGGGTAAGCGTGTCGTCCAAGGATCATGCGCATACCATTACGAACATGAGCTGCATGCTAATTGGCTGTCAACTGTCTGTCAACGCTCCAAACCAGGAAGTGTTGGCAGCCATCTTGTATTTGTATTTGTATTTGTTAAGTGCTGTACTCATCCCGAGGGATATCAAGGCGCTGATAGCGGGTATCCTGGTTCAGCTGCGGGAGTAGGAATTAATACTTGGGGAACAGGTGAGTATTTCGTTTTTTTCGGAACAGTACGTTGCCGAAGGTCCAAGGGGAGCTCATTCCATTTTTTTTCTGCCAGATAAGGGAACGATCGCCCTCCTGTTCTCGCTTTCCTGATGCTTTTGGTTCTTGCCAGAGCCAAGTGGAGTGACGGAAGGCTCCTGATGGGGACATAAAACTCAATGTTCTCCTGGAGTATAAAAGGGCCAGTTCGGTACAGGGCCTTATGTGCGTGACTGAGCAATTTGAATGTTGCTCTTTGTCGTATAGGTAGCCAGTGTAGTGTCTTCATGCATGCAGAGACCGAGCTTAACCTGTCTTTGTTGCAGACAAGTTTGGCGGCGGCGTTCTGAAGCACCTGGAGTCGCATCAGTAGGAGTTCGTTCATGCCTACAAATAGTGCATTACCATAATCCATTTGACTAACTAGCAAGGTTTGTGTGACAGATCTTCTACAATCCAGAGGTATCCAGGGGAAAAGCCTGGCCAGGAGTTTCAGGGTAGCAAAGCCTTTGCCGCAAAGGGCTTGTACATGGTCCTTCAATGGTGATGCCCAGGTTTTTTTCGCAGTGTTTTGGAGTTGGTGTGGCCACCATGTGGCATCCCAAACTAATTTCAATGACTTGTATCTCCGTGCACTCGCTCAATTCAAAATGATTTTGTGTAGATTGAGGGCGGAGCAATCCTTGTCACACTGTGCCTAGCAGTGCCTTACGTTATTTGAGAATGTGTGATGTGCCAGGTTGCATAACCGTTCCCTTCTACGCGTTAGTTTGCCGGCTTGTTTCCCGGCGTTTTACAATTATTCCTAATGATTATTTGGTCTACCTTCACATACCAACAGGTTTAAGGGTGTGTACACTTTAGATCATATTATCTGATCGATATTTTTTCGATCATTCATATTTCCTGCAAACATCAACATCACGTGACCGTTGGACTAAGCTATAACATCCCCGTTGATAGGTCCATTCTTATCCAGACTCGTTCAGTGTTTTAAATGCCGCAAGCCTTACGCGTTACTCTTTAAGTAAGTAGAGAATGTACGATGTACTTATTGTTGTTATTTTGAACTTTCTAGCCACTTGTGCGCTATTCTTTGACCATTATGGTTTGTTTATCGCATATTTTCGTTGCACCATGCCAGCCTCTGATACGCTATTGTTATCGTGGTACACACCATCCTTTTTACTTTATTTTCTCATGTGTAGCACGAATGTTCATTGATAAAACTGTTACTTAGCCTACTTATATTTTTTTAATGTTATTCAGTCATTTAAGTATCACAGAACTTTCTAAATGCATGCAAGTGATTAAAATTTGTCTATGGTTTGTTTTTGCTGACTGCTAAGGTCCTGTATGTTTCCATTGTTACATGCCCCTGACGAAGGGTTATTCTTTTAACCCGAAATGCATTGGGCATGAAGTAATGTTTGGAAATGATTTATTCGCTAATTGAATTTTCATAAAACATGGAACAATGAAAATATTTGAAAATGAACTAAAATAAAAATACATGTTGATTTCAAGATTTATTTGATTGACTTCATTGAAAGAAGACGATAAAGCGATATTTAAATGAGTGATGAACCCCCTGGTTTCATGTTAAATGAGCGCGTCCTTAGTGACTGGCACATCACACATTCTCAAATCCCAAACTAATTTGGCACCCCCAAAGAGTAGGATCTCAGATTTCCCTGCGTTCAGCTTTAGACAGTGCTTATGCATCCATTGAGTCATTTCCGTTAGGCAACTATGTAGTTTAGATTTAGTGACCACAGGTTTTTCGTCCAGGGTTACCATCAGCTGCATGTCATCAGCATAGGAGTAGATACCGATGCCCCACTTCCTGCTGAATTTAGCCAGCGAGGAGACATAGGCATTAAATAGGGTGGGGCTTAGGGATGCTCCCTGCGGGACGCCAAAATTAATGTGGCTCGTTTTGGATTGATATTGGCCGAGGTGGACTGATTGTGTTCGGTTCTTTAAAAAGGAGCCGAGCCAGTTCAGTGCTTCAGAATGGATTCCTTTTTCATAAAGGGTTTCAAGCAGACTGTTGTGTGAGACCGTGTCTTGTGTCTCGGTAGAACGTCCCCAGATGGAAGAGTGCTCGGTCTCATATGTCTGGCCTCCACTGGCTTCCAGTTCCGCAACGTATCCTCTTTAAAACCTTGGTGCTTGCATTCAGAGCAATTCATGACCAAGGACCAGTCTATTTAAAGAAAAGATTCACATTGTATGCCCCTACAAGAGCCCTCCGCTCATCTTCTCTATTAAAAATGAACCTCCCGCGATTTAAGCAAACTAGATTGGGGGGTCAGTCCATTTTTGTGGTTGCTGCCCGCGCCTGGAATGCTCTCCCTTTTCATCTTCGCTCCAGTCAAACAATTGCTCAATTTAAAAAGAATCTGAAAACCCACCTTTTCAGTAGCAGTTTTTAATTCGATCCCTGTTCATCTGTCTTTGCTTCTCCCTTCGCGCCAGGATACTCCCCAGTAACAGTGCGCGCTACAAAACCATTTATACATACATACAAGAAAACTGAAAAAGAAGTGCACAAAAAACACAAAGGGGGCAGGGTAGAAACACCCTGACCCCCTAGTCCTGCCCAGGGGGTCCCACCAGGACCCCCAAGGCCCAAAAAAAGCTTACATGTTTTTTTTTAAATTGCGGAATGTGCATAGGATACGTGTATTACGTGGAGAATAAAAAAACGAAGCCTGCTTTTTTTTAAATTAGCCCGGGGGGGCCAAATCCCGGAGACAATGTATTTAATTATAATGGGGGGCCCAGAGGGCCCCTCCAGCCCCGGGCACCACCACCCCCCGGGGCTCTAATATTATATAAGCAGGGGGCTGACGGCTCCCCCACTTCCCCGGGGACCGTCACTCCTGGGGCTTTTTTTTTATTCAAAAACCTGTGTGGGGGGGCTCAAGCCCCCCACAGGCCCCAGGGACTGCCACCTCCCCGGGGCATTACATTTTTAAATTGGGGGTCTGTGAAAGACCACCCAACCCCGGGGACCACCACCACCCCCCAGGGCTTTTAAATGTTAGGAGGGGGCCGCACGGACCCCCTCCTGGAGCCTTGTAGTGGCCCTGGGGACCGCCACCCCCCAGGGCCGGCTCCTGCAGTGTTTCAGGGTGCCTACCCCCGGGACACTGTAGTTTGCTATGCTACCATTGCAAACTGCTTCGGTTTTTAGAAGAGAGAGCAGGTAACCTGCTCTCTCTTCCAAAAACCAAAGTCTATTGGTTTTCTACATGGGGAGCAGCATGTTAGCTGGCAGGGACCGTGGGGGTATGGGGGACCCCCCATGGTCCCCAACGAAGAGGGCCAGCCGTGGGGGAAGGGGTCCCCGGAGCTAGAAGTGGCCCGGGAGGGGGGCCATGCTGCCCCCTCCCCAAATAATTAAAACTTTTGTTTTTTTTAAAGGAGGCAGGCCGGCCCTAGGGAACGGGGTCCCCGGGGCCAGAAGTGGCCCAGGAGGGGGGCCACGCGGCCCCCCTCCTCAACAAAAGTAAAAAAAATGAGACAGAGCCCCGGGGGATGGGGTCCCCGGGGGACTCAAAAGAAGCCTTAGGAGGGGGGCCATGCAGCCGCCCTCCCCATTTTTTTATATATAAAAAAAAAGGGGGCAAACCCTGGGGCACTAAATATTTAAATTAAGGACAGATTATTATTTTTTTTACGGTTAAATAAGGATACGCATATTTTTTTTTTTTGTCCTCATCTCACCTTGGCACGTACAAATGAACACTCGCAACCCGCTATCCATCCTGGGCGCCCCGGGTTGAAGTTCTTGCTGTACCCAGAGCCGACCCGGCTACCCCTTTATTCCGGGGCCAGGTGTAATCATTGGACAATTTCAGGGTTTCTTACCAGCCTCATTTCCTTGGCCCATTCCATCAAAGCTTGCCATACTGCGCTATTCCTATTGTGTGCTGTGCTGGTTTCTAAGCGTGCTGTTCTAAGTACAGATTGAAGCCATTTTTCGTGTAGGGGGCGTGACATCCTTCCAGACTTTACAGATTTCCCTACGTGCAATTAGAATAAGCGTGAAAAATAAAGCCACCTGTGTCTCCCTTAGCCCATTTAAGAGATCAATGTCCAGACCAAAGAAGACCCTTGCAACATTAAAACTAAGTTTCATCTTGAAGACACTCTCCAGTGTCTTCTCAATGGTGGCCCAAAAAGAGCCAATCCACACTCATAAAAGACATGGATATCATCGGCCTCTGGAGTGTCACATCTGGGGCATACAGTGGGTGGGTTGACAAATTTTGCGATTTTTTTAGGGGTGTAGTAAAGCCTATTTATAACATAATAGTGATTCTTTTTAAGGGAAGCGGATTTAACAAATCTATATAAATATTGAAGGGAGAAATTATATAGATCAGCTGAGGATGCCTCTAAGACAGAAAGTCTCCAAACTTGATGTAATGGTGGAGCTCGAATTTCCTCTGCCTCAACCAGCTTCCTATACAAAAAACCACTTCTTTCTTCCTCTGAGTTGGGGCCGAAAGTGCAAACTCAATGTCCCAGTTTCCACCAGTGTTATTTTTCTCAGAGGAATACCACGAACAGAGTTGAATATATTGAAATTTTGAAAAGGAGTCCCCAATCCTAGACCGCAACACCTCCCAAGGATGTACCCCCTCTGATGATATTAGGTCTGACCAAATTGTTATTCCCGCACTCCTGACTGATAGAGAGAGGCTATCCTGGAGACATTGCGCGAGTACCCGGGGAGTCCCATATAGGGGCAAGATCTGAATAATATTTTATACCCCAATACCCCTTAACTCTGTTCCAAAGAATCAAGGCCGATTTCAATACCTTTAGGCGAACCTTCTTGTAAAATCTTGGCGCACCAAACTTATATAAAAAAACCAGGGCCACCCCCTTCCTGATCCAACATTGTATTCAAAATCTGCCCCCAATGAGAGTTGTCTGGACTACTTAAAAGTGTGCGGACGTTTTTTAGCTGGAAAGTAAAAGCATACCACGCAATGTCCGGGAGTGCAAACCCCCCCTTTATCAGTCTTCTTTTCAGTTTTTTCCAGGACATCAGGGCGTTCTTATTTGCCCAGATAAAACTACCTATCTTCCCCTGGATCTTCCTTAAGATTTTATCCTGGAATGTTAAGGGGATCGCGTTAAATAGATAGGTTATTTTGGGCAAAATGACCATTTTGACCAAATTAACGCGGCCATATATTGTTAATGGAAGGTTTTGCCATCTCGAAAATAGATGGTCAATATTTTTAGTCACCTTTTTCAGATTTATTTTGAGTATATTATTAAGATCAGATGTAATTAATATGTCTAAATACCTGAACTGGCTGCTTGTTGCTTCCTCCCACTGGTCTACACCCCAGCACATTATTTCTGTTTTTGTATTGTTGATTAAATAACCGGAGTATCGACCATAGTCTGCCATTATCTCCTCGACTCTGGGAAAAACCTCTGTTGGGTTGCTAGTATAAACCAGTAGATCGTCTGCATATAATGCCAGCTGGCAGCAGTATTCCTTTATTCTAAAAGGAGTAATTTGGTCGTCTAGCCTCAATGCTTGTGCCAAAGGTTCGATATAGAGGTCGAACAAGAGGGGTGAGATGGGGCACCCCTGCCTTGTACCCCTCCTGACATCAAAACGTGGTGATAAAGAGCCATTTAGTAAAATTGCTGCCGAAGCACCCTCATAGCATCCTCTTATAGTTTGAATAAAGGTCTCTCCGAACCCCATGATGGTAAGAACATCCCAGCGAAAACCCCAGTTGACACAGTCGAAAGCCTTTGCCGCATCATAAGCTGCCACCGCTAAAGGCTCCGACCTCGCCACGGCAAGATCAATATTACCGATCAACTGTAAGGTCAACTCGTGGATGTATCTCCCCGGAATGAAACCCTTCTGGTCCGGATTGATCATACACGGGACCAGTTTGGCCAATCTCCCACCCAAAACACTAGTAAAGATCTTATAATCTGCGTTCAGCAGGGAGATTGGTCTATAAGAGTCAGCCCTAAGGGGATCCTTCCCTGGTTTTAAAATTAACACAATGGTAGACTCTTTCCAAGATGGCGGAATTCTACCCTGAGGGCTATATATGTAATTGAATAGTTCACAAAGTTTTGGTACCAACATATCCTGAAGCGTTTTATAAACTTCGCCGGGAAGTGCGTCGGGCCCTGCTGCCTTATTATTTTTAATTTTTTTTATACATAGTTTTATTTCTTCTTTGGTAAAGCGGCTATTAAGCATATTGCGGCCATCCTCTGTTAGGCCCGATAGAGCCTTGCTTTCCAACCACTGTCGGGTCGTGGAGGAATCTGGGGAGGCCTCTTCTTGGTATAAATTCGGAATATGCAGCCCACTGAGCCTTAACTTTTTGGTCTAATAAACCCCGATATTCTAGGCGTAGGCATTCTATTTCAGCCAAGACTTGTGCCAAGGCATCATCTTGGACATCTAGTCTCTGCACCTCCAAAGATGAGATTTTCTCTTCTATTGTCCTAAATTTGGCCGCCTCTTTTTTATTACTAAGGCTAGTTAGACTGAGAAACTGACCTCGAATATAAGCCTTATAGGCGTCCCAAACGAATGCAAACGGGGCAGACCCTGTGTTATCCAAAAAATAATTATTAGAGGAGACGCCAATCGCTGTGACTATATCCTGATCATTCAGAGCTGTCCTTTTTAGGGTCCATCTGCGGCTAGTTGGAATCCTTGCTTTCCCCGTATTAATTGAAAAGAAAATAGGGGCATGATCGGATAGAATACTGGGTAAGATTTTAATGTCTTGCAGGGCCTCTAGACAGACTCTGTCCATCAAAATGTAGTCCAGTCTTGATGCGTGCCCATGCTTTTTACTGAAGTATGTAAAACCTGACTCCAGTACATTCTTGGCTCTCCAAGAATCAATTAAGCCCAGATCATATTCGTCATGGCACGACGGGATCTCGGAGTGGTGACTACCCGATGGTAATTAGAGCGGTCTTTTGATGGATCAAGAAGTATGTTAAAATCACCCCCTATAATCATAGGGGAGCGAACTTCGGCTAAATTGAGCTGTATCTTCTGCAGACTGGCTGGGTCATCTATATTTGGCCCATAGTAAGAGACAATAGTCATGGCATTTCCACTTACGTCTACTTGTGCTTGAACCCATCTTCCTGACTGGTCTGATGTAAATGACCTTACAATGCCCCCAGAGCCAGTCTTGATTAAAATTGCTACACCCTTATTTGATGTCGACTGCTCAGAACAACAAAATGCTCCAACCCATTTAAGTTTCCCGAAGACCTCCTTACTCTCACCAGAACTCAAGTGGGTTTCCTGCAATAAGAATATTTTCGCAGTTGACTGCTCAAGATACTTAAAAATCAACCTGCGTCTCCTTGTACAGCAAAGGCCGTTAACATTCCAAGATATGAAATCCATGTTGTTATAAGTCATAGAAAGATTCGCCTCTCCTCCCTCCAGCCTTAATAGCGATGTAGCCATCTATGCAGTATTGTTTAATTTGGGGTCTTTGTGAGTACCTGTTAAACAAGGACATATTTTTTTTCTTTTTCCCCTCTACACCCCCCCCCCACACCCTCACTACCTCCTTGGGGAACCCTCCTTTCTTTCCTGAGCATTCCGCTCTTAGACGGATCCTCCCCTCACCCAGTGCATGTTTATAAAGAGCGGTGTAAAGGTGCGTGAAAATGTGTAAAGAAGATACAAATTATAAGTGATAAATTTTCCGTGTCGATTGTTACCTGGAATAAATGTGTAGCATACTGCAAATCTAACAGTTAATTATCCAACTAAAATTCTCTCCCATGTTACTACAGCTATGTCTTTCACCCCTTTCCTGCGGCCCCAACTAGCTGCCACTCTTCGCCACTTGCCCCTTTATTATCTGTTCTTATTTTTTCGATCAAACTGTCCGCTTCCTCTACATGTCGGATGATATGCATGTGGTTGTTCCACATCACCCGAAGTGAAGCTGGAAATTTCAGTTGAGCGCGTGCCCCCAAAGAGTTGAATATTGTCATTCTCCTACCCATTTCCCATTGCCTTGTTGCTGTAATGTGCGATATATCAGAGCGGATTGTAAAGGAAAAAGGTGTAGAGAAGGACACTGATTTTATAGGGCCTGCTTTGAGGGCCAACGCCAAAATCCTCTCTTTGATAGCGTATGTAAGAAAATTGACCAAGATCTTTCTTGGACGCTCTTTTGCTGTATTTCGCCTGAAAGGATCATGGTGGACTCTCTGAATATCATCCATTAGTTCTTGATCTGAGTCAGAGGAATCTTTTAATATTGTAGTTTTAAGTACTGCGACAATAAATGCCTTGATGTCCTTCCCTTCAAGGTCCTCTGGAATATTCAGAAATTTTAAATTATTTTTCCTAGAATGATTTTCAAGTCTTTCAAGATATTCTCTCATTTCCCGATTCTGCTGGACCAATTTGTCGATATTAACTACAGATGTAGCAAGAGTTTCTTTGATCTTAGGTACTTCTGCTTCTAGGGTGTCCGTCCTTTTTGAGACTTCTTCCACTTTTTGGGCGAGTGCCTCACAAGAGGCCTGAATAGCCATCTGATGAGCCTCTGAAGTGGTAAACCTTCTCCCTATATCTTCTCTTAGACCCAGTAAAATATCTGCCAGGGTTTGCGGGGCAATTGGTGTAGAAGTCGTAATATCCGGGGGGGGGTACTGTTAGGAACATCCTCCTTGTGCCCAGATATCTCCTCCGGTTTCTCTACATCTTGAGTATCTTGGATATCCAGGGCCGAAAAAACTATTAGAGAGTTCCACAGTCGGATGCACTGTTTCATGCATATTGGTTGCAGAGAGTACAGACGGTTGCGGAGATGGACAAAACTGAATAGGTGTAGATGCAGATGGAAGTGAGATGTTCAGATTGGCTAACTCCTCTGAGGGAGCCTCTTCCCTGTTTACTTCTGCATCTTCATTTGCTGCACTCATTGTTGCCTTTGCCGCTGCCATCACTTTTGTCCCGTTTGATGTAGTAGTAGAGAGAACCTTATAATAAGATTTTAATGATGGAGTTACTCTCACTGCTGCTGGTGGCCCGCCTTTTGTCTATTTCTTGCTTTTCCCTTTTCCTGGTGGTGTGTCTAATCCACTACGATCTCCCTTCCCCTTCACTTTACTTTTCTGTGATGTTGCTGTGATAAGAGTTACCGGGGGGGGGGGTGGATTAATGGTCTAGAGATACCTGGGACTAGGTTAGAAGTCCGGTTGCGGAGAGTATACCTTCCAACTGGAGGGAGAGTCCTAGATACCACAAAGCCTGATTTATCTGACTTATCTGGGGGAAGGTCGGGGTATAGGCGAGTATTGTCCTGATTGTTTTTCTCCATACAGTGCTCCCCTTTTCCACCTTTGTTAGAAATCCCTGGGTGATAGATAAACACTGTAGGGACGTAGGGTGTAATATCTGGATTACCGCTGCCGATGCCTCCTACTTCTGCTCCCTTTCTATCCTGCTGAGTGAGAGCGGTATCTCTAAATAGTGCTGAAACCCCCAAAATTAGGGTTATAGAGTCATGGTGATAACCCTCGTTCCTCAAAAAACATACAGTAGCCTGTATTTTTCCGGGAGGCGGACTTACTGTTCCCAGTGAGTAGGTTACCCTTCTGCCTATTTTTTGTTGCGGCCTCCCCAAATTACACCTCCAGGACTTAACAGCACCCAACCCCCGGAACCAGGCAGGCTCTAAGGGCGCACCACCCCCTCTCGTCACCATCCGCCTAAGGTAGTTTTCACTCTCTAGTGACCAATGCCAATGTCAGTATTAGATTATTTTCACCCAACCCTGCCTAGTCCTCTATCATTTACAAACACCACGTAGGGAAAAGATGCCAAAAAATGATGTTTAACCTGTTTTCACCCCTAACCTTTATTTTACCTGAGGTGTCTTATGCTCTCAGAGCCACAAAATCGGGCAGTAACTACTCAGGCAATCAGGGCAGCAAAGGGTTAAGATGACAGGAGAGGTAAAAGGAAAAAGGAAAAAAAACTCCTACCACCGCACACACATTTGCTGACCCCGGATATTTTCTCCCCTCGAGAAAAGTTGCCCAATACTCTGGAGGTTTTCACTCCTCTGTTAATTACAAAAAAAGCAAAAAAAAAGGCCCTCCCAGCCTGCACACACATTTGCCGGCGCCAAGTGCTTTTCCTTCTCAAGGGAAGCGTCTGATAGTCGAGTAGGTAACACTCAACCTCCTGCCACTGCAGCTGCAAAAATCTTCATTGCATTTCCTACCTCGGGACTGTAGAAGTACATGGAGAAGTACACAGAGCAGTCATTACCAGCCACAGCTTGAAAGAGGCCCGTTTTGATTATTTCAGGAGTCCCCGACCACGAAAATTACTTCAAAGCTCGCTGAACTGCGAGCAAGTCGACATGATGAAACGCCATGCACGAAAGTGGGAGGAGCTCCGTCACGGCCGTTAGCTTCCGGCCGTCATGCTCCCCCAGCCTGCTGCCCTAGGATACGCATATTAAGCAAGGCGCTCAGCGCAACCTATGTGATGCACGCGTTGGGTACGCGTATCCCTGATTTCTAAGGCATCCAGTACGAGTATCCAAGCCAGAAAAAGAAAAATATTTTTGAGATATTTATCAGGCTTATGTGTTTAGATGTTGGGTGGCTCTAAAAAGAGCCCTTGTGTTTATTGAGAGATTTTAGTACCTACAAGTAAGTACCGATGCAGAGTCTAAAGTTCAAGAGGAAGACTCTGTTCCCTTCATCTGTAAAATGTACACCATCTCTCCTATAGATGCCATGCATATTAAAACGCAGATTGTTGTGGTATGTGGACCACATTCTTTAGTCTCGGAGAAAAGCAGAACAGATTTATTTACATGTTTCCTAGCTTTTTCAATCTGTGGCCAAAATTGATTGGACCAGTTCCATTTCTGCCTTTGGCATATGTTAAAATAGACAAAGGCAGTTTGAGGGAAAAGTGACAACAGTTCTCCAGAGGTGTCCTTCATAAGCATTTCCAGATCTACCCCAGTCAAAGTGCCTAGGTCATTGCCACCACAGTGCACAATTATAAGGGTGTTGGAGATGCAAAAAGGATTTATCCAATAGCCTCATATGGTGCCACTTTAACCCTCTCTGTCCAATCCATTTAATGTCTATGTTTGGTAAACCTAGATCTTTGTGAATTCCTTTCTGTTCTGCATACCTTTGGCTCCTGAAAATCTAGCTCTGTCCCTTAATCCACACTCTAAGCATCTAAGCCAAAAATGGCAGGATGCGCGTAGGATACGCGTATCACGTGAATTAAAAAAAAAACGAAGGTCGCTTTAGTACTAATTAGCCCCCGGGGGGCCAAGTCCCAGGGGCAATGTGGTTTCTATAATGGGGGCCTAGATGGGCCCCCCCAGCCCCGGGGACCACCTCCCCCCAGGGCTTTGTTTGTATATGTGCGGGGGCTCACGGCCCCCCTGCACCATATGTAAATGTGTGGGGGGGCTGAAAGGCCCCCCCCAAGCCCCGGGGTCCAACACCTCCCCGGGGCATTAAGGGGCAGATTTACAAGCCCATTGCACCACTTTTGTGTTATTTTTCTGAAGTTAAAAAGGACACAAAAGTGGCACAAGGGGCTTGTAAATCGGCCCCATAATATTTAAATTTAGGGCAGATTATTGGGGGTTTTTTTACTGTAAAATTAGAATGCGCGTACCCTGCGTGGCGCTCAGCGTGACCTCTGGTGTGCACGCGTTGGGTACGCGTATCGTACCACGTATGCTGCGAGATTTCTAAGGCGTTGGATACGCGTACCTAAGCAAGAAAAAAAAATTACAAAAAATGTATTTTTGAGATATCTATCATTTTGTTTTTATGTGTTTAGATGTTGGTTGGTTCTAACAAGAGCCGTTCTCTTTATTGGTACTTATAAGTAAGTAGCTATGTAGAGTCAAAACTTGTTAAGGAGGAGTGTTTTACAGTGTGCTGAACTTTTGACCTCTGTGGTCAGTTGAGTTTTGCATGATCTGTTACTATGGTAACAGCAGAAAGCAAATGGGGGTAGGGTTCAAAGTTATGTCAGTTGGAAAGGGTTCAAATGTTCAACCAATAGAAATGTGTGTTTTCTTTTGAATTAATGTGGGAAGCAATTTGATTTGTTATTTACATGTATATATGTGTAGATTGAGAGGGGAAGTGTGCCATCTTTTTGTTTTGCTAAGAACAGTGAGGTACAGAGATTCTGTATAAGAAAATGTGGTCTGTGAGTGACATTTCCTTAATCTACAAATCAATTTGAAAGGTTAGTTGTTAACTTGTGAGGGCATGTAAGTGGTGGATTTTGTGTTTAATAAGAGTAATGTGTTTATCCTGCTAAAGTGCAAGGAGTAGTGTAGTTGTGTAGAATAATATTCTGAGTTTGTCTGAATTTGGATAACCATTGTGATAAAAGCATTTGGTATAGTAATGTGTTTGGTGAGTCAGCTTTGTATAGTAAAGTGCAGTGGTAAAAAATGTAGAATGTGTGCAGTCACTTTTCCAGTTGTAGAGTACTTAATAGTTTTGCTTGTTTATAATTAGACTTGTGTTTCAAATGTACAATTTTCCAGTCAGTACACATACACTACTGCAAACTCTCTGGGGAAGATTTACAAGCCCCTTGCGTCTGTATGTGCTGCCATTGCGTCAATTTTTCGACGCATTGTTGGCACAAATAAGGCTGCAAATTGCTTATGTATTTTCAAAATGAGTCAGGGTTGTGCACTGAAATGTAGTAGTTATATACATGGAATGTGTGCAGTCACTTTACCGTTTCTAGACGAATAAATGTGTTTTGGTAAAATGCAAGGTCTAATATTTTTGTATAGAATCACACTGTGAGTCTGTGTGCATTTAGGAATCATTCTGAGAGAAGCATTTGTGTACGTGTTGTGTTTGCAGACACATAACTGCTTAAAAACCTATCCTTTTTTAAAGTTTTGATAGAATTAGAAACCCGTTATTGATTTTGTATTTGCAAAATGACTCATGATTGCACACTAAAATGCAGTATTTATATTTCTGGAATGTGTGCAGTCATATTAGCCCTTCAAGAGTAATTAATAGCGTTGCTTGTCTAGAATCAGACTTGTGTTTCAAATCTACAATATCCCAGTCAGTATATATACACTGCTGCATACACTCTGGGGCAGATTTACAAGCTCCTTGCGCCTCTTTGTTGTTCTATTGCGTCACTTTTTTGATGTAATGTTGGCACCAATAATGTAGCAAATTGCTTATGTATTTTGAAAGTGAGTCAGGATTGTATAGTAAAATGCAGCAGTCATATATATATAATGTGTTTAGTCACCTTACCGTTTCTAGACTAGTAAATGTGTCTTTGTAAAATGCAAGGTTTAATATTTTTTGTCTAGAATCACATTGTGAGTCTGTGTGCATTTAGGAATCATTCTGAGAGAAGCATTTTTGCAATATGGAAGTAGTAGTGTAACCAAATTCACACTTGTGTATCAGGCGTACATTTCCCCAGTCAGTATCTATGCAGTGCATTTATAATAAATACTGTTATTTGTCTAGAATCACAGTGTGAGTCAGTGTCTATTTGAGAAAATTGAGAGAGAATGATTTGGTTGGTTGATGTGATTGCAGACATATAAGTATATGTACTGTTGCAGTGAGCCAGGCTTTAGTACATGCAGTGTTTGAAACTCCTATGCACTATGCAAGTAGTAGTGTAACCATCTTCACACATGTGTTTCAGGCCTACATTTCCCCAGTCAGTATCTATACACTTCCTTTTTAAGAAATACTGTTCTTTGTCTAGAATCAAACTGTGAGTCAGTGTCCATTAGGGAAAATTGAGAGAAAATGATTTGGTTGGTTGATGTGTTTGCATACATATAAGTACATGTACTGTTGCAGTGATCCAGGCTGTAGGGCATGCAGTGCTTGAAACTCCTATGCAGTATGCAAGTAGTAGTGTTACCAAATGCACACTTGTGTTTCAGGCCAACATTTCCTCAGTCAGTATCTGTACACTCCATTCATAAGAAATACTGTTATTTGTCTAGAATCACACTGTGAGTCAGTGTCAATTGGGGAAAATTGAGAGAGAATGATTTGGTTGGTTGATGTGTTTTCAGACATATAAGTACATGTACTGTTGTTTTGAGCCTGTCTTTAGGGCATGCAGTGCTTGAAACTCCTATGTAGTATGCAAATAGTAGTGCAACAAATTCACACTTGTGTTTCAGGCCTACATTTCCCCAGTCAGTATCTATGCACTCAATTTATAAGAAATACTGTTATTTGTTTAGAATCAAACTGTGACTCAGTTTCTATTTGAGAAAATTGAGAGAGAATGATTTGGTTGTTTTTCACATCTTCAATTCTCCAGTCTGTATCCTTACACTTCCGCCAAACACTCTGTCATTGCTGTTGCACTGTTGTAGTGACCCATTCAGCAGTATGTACTAATTCACTCACTGTGCTAAAACCGAAGCACTTATAAATTCAGTCAGGCACTCTCCTTGCAGAACTGTAATCATTCAGTCAGTACCCAAGTACTCTTGCATTGAAGTAGGCCTTAGGACATGGACTGCTTCAAACCCCTATGCACTATACATGTAGTCTTCTATCCACCTGCACACTTGTCTTTCACATCTTTAATTCCTCAGTCTGTATTCTTACACTTCCACCAAACACTCTGTCACTGCTGTTGCACTGTTGCAGTGACCCATTCAGAGGTATGTGCTAATGCATTCACTGCGCTAAAACTCAAGCACTTATAAATGCAGTCAGGCACTGTGCTTGCAGAACTGTAATCATTCAGTCAGTACCCAAGTAGTCATACAGCGAAGTAGGCCTTAGGACAAGGAATGCTTCAAACCTGTGTGCTGTATGCATGCAGTGTTCTATCCACGTGCACACTTGTCTTTCACATCTTCAATTATGCACTCTGTATCCTGACACTTTCACCAAACACTCTGTCATTGCTGTTGCACTGTTGTAGTGACCCATTCATCAGTATGTACTAATCCATTCACTGCATTAAAACACAAACACTTATAAATTCACCCAGACAGTTTCACCAGCAGTGCAGAGGGAAGCATAGACTTGTAACATATTTATGTATATATGTTAAATTCATGTGCTTCGGAAGTACTACAGTATACTGAAAGTAAACACCTTATGGAGTTATGCTGTAGCACCTCCTTATAGTTCTGCACTTTCACATTCACCATACACTACCAATGTATCCTTTCATTCATTTATGCACTACAACATTCATTCAAAAAAACGTTTACACACTATCATACTAATATTGCTCTTTTTTTGACCAGTGAAGTTAGTTCCTAAAACAACTTTTTGTTTTGTCTTTTTTGCTGTTTTGTATTTTTGGGGGATTTTTTGAACAATTTTTTGTTGTTTTTTTAAAAGGAAAAAAGGGAACTGCACAAACAAAACAGTCTGGAACTGTAACAAATTAACAAAAAAAATAACGGTGGGAGCAACGCTGGTCTTGTTTGCGCCTGCAAATTAAATCTATGGATTTATCTCCATAACATAGTGTTTCTTTGTAAAATTTGCATAAAATGATGAGGTTTGCAAAATCTGGACAGATGTCCGGATGAGGACTTGATGGTCCTGCAGATTTGCTCAGTTGAGGTGCTAGAGTCTCCTCTCGAAGTCTGCTGCATGAAGGTCCCCCTTTCTGCACATGAACTATCTCTAAATGTCTTTTTGTAACTTTTATGTGTGCTGCTTAATGCAGCACATATAGAAGTTGCAGAACTGCATTTTTTTAAATGATTGTTTATGTGCAGGAAGGGGGACCGTCCTGTACCTAAACAATCATTGGCCTTTTGCTGTTTCCATTTGTTCTGCACAATGCAGCACATGTGAAAACAGCAAAAACAAGGAGAAATTGAACATTTCTCCTCATTGCGCCAGGGTAAGACCAGGTTTTCCCTGTTGTAAATTCTGGTGGTGACTCCTATTTACGCCTCCCTTGTAAATACCGGGCAGAGTCAGAATCAATGGGTGTTGCAGTGGAATGACCACAGAAACACCCATTGCCCTCCCCTGTCACGCTAACCATAGCGTGAAAGGGGGCCTTATTTACAAGGCAGCGTTAAGCCATGTTAAGTGGCTTAATGCTGACTTGTAAATAAGGCAAAGCCCCTATCTCCACGGGATTGTCGTAAAAAGTGACGTTTCTGTTGTGATAGGGGATTGTTAATACGCCTCTCAATCTCTTATCTGGTGTTTCTTCAATTTGATTTACAAGATGTGATAAATGAAACATGACATTAAGAACATTTGCATAGCAGTTGATACCTGAGCTGTTTTCCAATTGGTATTGTACAATATACATCTAATTTTCCAATTTTTTCTTCTTGATGCATTCTAGCTTGTCCTGGTTTGCTTTCTTTCCTTGAACATCAGTTAACTCTTTAGTAAGCCTCTGTTTTATAGGGGTTGTAATCGATTTTACACAGTTTGCATCAGCACTAACATTCTTATCATCAAATTCAACTAAAAACAAACTGGACAATGGTCTAACATGGGATAATGCCAAATACAACATTCCTTCTTAAATACTGTACTTCCAATACTGTTAAAAAGTGTGTCTACACTTAAACCTTGAGATTTGTGGATCGTTACAGCCTATGCTAGAGACACCAGTTTACCCCCAAATTTGATGAATGGGCATACAAATTAACAAATACGTGGGCCATAGGTGGAAACTGAGGACAAGAGTAATTTCCAGAGGAAACAAATGAGTCAATTGTAGGGCTAGTGTTTAATTTAACTTTTTGCAAGCAGAGTGATAGCTATCTCTGGACATGATGAATGCCTATTAACTTTAGTTAGTCGTCAAGGGGCTGAAACTTGTTGACCCACTGAGATAGGGTAGTCTTTACTCCCTGCCCTCACCGTATCCGATGGGTGCACCGGACTACAATTATTTTTCGCCCATCTGATGATAGTTTTATTGACACTGTAAGTTTCCTTCTTGCACTCTGCCCCTCACTCATCATCATTACCATCTTGCTCATCAAAACACCTCCGCTCCTCCGAGTGGTACAGTGGAGTTGTAGCCCACACAAGGTACCTTGCGGTCCTTGTGTGAGAAGGGAACCCTATGATGAAGCATGTCGCATTTGGGTGAGTGAGGGGTCTCGTCCTAACAGCAAAGTGCTTTTTTCCACACATTAACAAACTTACAAATAGTGTGTAATACCAGATTTCTAGCAGTCAGGAAAACAACATTGTTGTTGGGAGCTTTGTGCAAAGAAAGGCAGCATGTTTTCAAATATCTCCCACATCCAGTAGTGGAAGTTGACAACGTGCATAGGGATGCTATTGTGAGATTACGCTCCAGATTTTCCAAATAGAAGAAAGTAGTTATGCTCCGTCATAAATTTTATACACAGCTGCAACAGATCACAGAAATGGTGGATGAATTTATCTCAAGGATAAGAGAACTCTCTGAAAAGTGCCTGTTTGCCCAAATGACTGACAACATGTTAATTGATTGTCCAGATTCACAGTAAAAAAGCAAAGGAAGGATTGTGGGCAGCAAAACTTCAAACTATAAAGTAAGCTATAGAAATGGGAATATTCATGGAGGAGTCAGAAAAAGGCATGAAAGAAATGAAAATAATTCCTCAGGAAAAGGCCAGAGGTGATAGTGATGCAAGATTACTCAGAGGTGGACAATGTGGTAAAGAGGAAATCTCGAGCAGCAGGAGAAACCTCTACTAAAAGTAAAATACAAAATCTACAATGGCCTACAACACGCCAGGAAGTACCATACTCTGGGTGTGTCATAGGTGTGGCAGTACATTTCATTAGGCTAATTCAAAGAGTTGCTTTGCAATCAGCAAGAAATGTCACAAGTGTGGAAGAGAAGGACACTACACATGCATGTGCAAGGGGTAAAGTATCATTCATGGAGGAAGAGGAAACAGGACATAGGGTTCCAGTCATTAAGAAGTAGGAGTCGGTAGAACTGGTGGAAAGGAAAATAAATCACCCAAAGAATGCATTTGAAATTAACGGGAAAGTGGTATCCTTGATGGTGGACACTGGTTCCCGGTACACTATTTTACCTAAGTGGTTAAATGATGCAACATTGCAAAGGTGGGATCTTATCCCTTCGGATGTAGTATTGAAGGACTATAAAGAGTATATAGGAGTTCTTGGGTTTGCTATTGCCTCCATTAAATTTGCTGGAAGACACATTAAGGGAAAAGTATACATTGCTCCTGATGGTCTACCCATTTTGCGATGGACACCTCAGTATGACTTGCACATCAAGGTGGACCCCAGGGCAGTGAATAAGGTTACAGTGGTTGATGAGTGTGGCTTAATTACTATTTTGAAAGAGAAGGCAAGTGTCAGTGAGTCTAAGTTAGGGGAAGTTCAAGGTTATACGCACCAGATTAAATAAAAAAAAATACTCTCCCCATTAGACATGCTGCAAGAAAAATTCCCATGGCGTCACACATACAGGTGATAGAGATTATACAACAAATGTTAAATAAGAAGGTAATAGAGCCAGTATAAAATACTGAATGGCTGTCTCCAGTTCTAATATCCAAGAAGGCTGATGGATCACTTTGTTTTTGTGTTGATTTGCACAATCCTGAATGAGAGTGTAACCATGGATAATTTTCCCTTACCAAATATAAAAGAGATAATCTTGATGCTTTCAGGGGGTAAGGGTTCCCCCAATTTGATTTAAAAAGCGCTTATCACCAGGTGAAATTTCAGGCCCATTGCAGACAATATAAGTAATTCATAACATCAGAGGGAATATTTAACTTCAACAGACTTCCCTTTGGCCTTTGTTCAGCTGCCATTGTTTTTCAGCAGATTATCCCAAACAGTTGTAGTGGTATCGCTAAAGTTGTGTTCTTTCAGGATTATATAACATTTTTGGGGGATAACGAGAATGAGCACAGCAGAACCCAAATGATAATTTTGTCAAAGTTAGGTGAGGCAGGTATCTCATTGCAAAGAGAAAAATGTGTTTTGGCATGCAGAAAGTAGATTATTTAGGCTATCACATCACTAGTGAGAGTATCAAGCATAAGCAAAATTTGGTAAGTGTTATCATCCATGTGCAGGTGCCATCTAACAGAGACCAATTGAGGATCTTTATTGGCATTGTTTAGTATTACTCCATGTTTCTACAGGATTTTGCAACTAAAACCAAACCATTGAGAGAATCGTTGCATAAGGAAAATAAATTTGAATGGACTCCATTGCAGCAGGAAGCATTTAGCATGATCGAGGACAATATAGCCCACACAGAGGTCCTGGTACCATTTCAGTCTAATGTGCAGACCATGTTCACAGTACACTCCATTGTAGTGGGTGTTGGTGCCGTGTTGACACAGTTACACAGCAAAACCAAAAGGGATGATGGACGGAGTGTCGAACATTGCAAGTACTCACTGATCTGGGATTAATCCATCATCATTCTTCAGCTCAATCCGCCACCCCAGTTCAGACATGGCCATATGCAAAGCAGTCTGACCCTGTGCCTCAAGGGAACAGTCAAGTGAAAAAAACGATAATGTTTGCTTCACTGTCTTTGACTGAGACAAAAAGGAAATACTCTGTCATAGAGTGTGAAAGCATTCACAGCAGCTTGGGCAACTAGATATTTCAGGGTGTTTCTGTTGGGGGGGCTTTCACCCTAAGAACTGTTCATAAACCCCTGATAAAGGTGTTGGCGTCGAATGCCACCAAAAGCTGTTAAAGAAGGTTAGCTTGCTTGGCAGTCAAGTTATAGGAGTTCAATTGTAGGGTACAATATGTGCCAGGTTGGAGAAATACTGTAGAAGATTGCCTATCTAGGCTAACAGATAACAGTTTGGATATTATTGATCTTCAGTGTGAAGAAGTGGTAGCCAGTTTGAATGATATGACAGAAGGTATGGACAGTTCTATAACCAAGGAGTACTGGATCAGGGGTATGCAGGGTGATTACACAATTATGGGTGAGGTGAGGCTTATCCCAGGGTTTGTAAGGAGGGAAAATACTGTTCCAGTGGCCTTGAGACCCTATTTCAAAGTCATGGAAGAGTTGTCTGTTCAAAATGATTGGTTAGTGAAGCAAGGGGAATGCTTTGTCCCACCATTTTTCATATCAAATAGGTTGATATGATTGGCACATAAGGGACAATTAGGGCAAACACTAACTATCAGCAGAATGAAAGATTTTGGTGGCCAGTTGTGGACAAGTATATTAATGTAAACGTATGTAAGTGTAAATGTAAATGTATTTGAGCTTGTAAAGCGCACTGCTACCCGTCCGTAGGTTTCCTGGCGCTGTATAACTCTGGGGAACCCGTCCTGGCTTTCCCTGTGGGATGGTCCCTGCTGGGAGTCCCCAAGGTGGAGCCAGGCATCCCCGGAATTGATGGGGCCGTTGTGGAGATTAGGCAAGTTAATGCCCAGAGTTGCCGATTGGAACCCCTGATTAGAGTAAGCACCGAAGCGACTTATCGAGTCAGCTGACCCAAGTCCACGACCCTGCCGTGTCGGGAATTGAACCCTGGTCCCGGGCCGACTTCTGCTCCCAGGTCTGCCGCCTCTAACCAGTGAGCCACACTACTCTACCTATTAAAGAAGGAGTGGAGAACTGTGGAAGTTGCAAAGAATCTGAAAAGAGGTTACTTGTGGGGATTGGCAAGACATAGGAAGATCAACAAATTGTTGAAGCTAAAGATGTATGGGATAAAGGATGTCTAGGTTTCATTGGACCATTCAATTTTTTTCAGGACTATAATAAGTATGCTGCAGTCTTGGTTGATGCCAAATCAAGGTGGGTGGAAAAGGTTTTTATGAGGTCCATTACAACTGAAGATACCATAAATGTCTTGAGAGAGGTATTTAGACAAGAGGGCATCCCAATGATTATCCTCATAGACAATAGGACACAATTAACTACCTGGGAGTAGGCACATTTCTTTAGAAAACTTGGAATCAGGCATGCTTGCACTTCATTATACAACCTTCAAGGCAATGGTTTGTGTGAAAGAGTAAACAAAATGGTAACGGTACCATGCAGTTAGCATGTCCCACTGGAGTTCAAATGCGTAAAGCTGTTAAAGAGATGCAATTGTCATATCGCAGCACAATAAATTTGGGAACTGCGCAAAGTTCTTTTGAGACGATGAGAGGAAGGTGTAAGGACATTCAAGTGGTTCCAATGTGGATGCGTGAGAAAAAGTGCTGGCAGGGGTAGGAGTCAAAGGAGGTTCATTCAGGTGGGTGGTTGGGTGAAAGTCAAGCCGGGAAGGGGCCTGTCCAAATTCAGAGGTTTAGTATGTATGTTGGGAGTATACAAACACAAAAAACAGGATGACAATTGTGGTCAAGATGCTAGCACATACATAAATTCAGGAAAGTGTAACACTCATATGTAGATTTGGCCTCCTCAATAAAAACAAGGACACTATTTCATACCAATAGCGACATATGTAGGGGGAAACCATACACATAAATTAGAAAGAATGTTCAGAGCACCACCGCATAAAGACAGTTTCAAGGTCTGTGACTCTAGTAGGTCCTTTCAATTGTGTTAAGCAGCATGCCACAAAAAGTACATAAAGACAGAAGGATGGTTCCATATTGTTTATTCCAAATGTTCAAACAGGCAACCGCCATATATGGTGGGAGATAACTGGGTCAGGTTGGACAAGGGTCAAACCCGGAATTTAAGAAGTTTGGCCTTGTATCAGAGGAAAGGCACAAGGGGAAATGGGTCTAAGGACAGTGGTGGTGGCAGAAGGCCATGGTTGATGGTGAATGATAAGGATGTTTATGAATAACATACTGGTTATAGGAAGAAGGTGAATGAAGGTGGTTGTCTCCCAGAAAGCATACAACAAACAGGTTGAGGAGTCAGAACAAAAAAGCTCTTGCATATTTAGGTGCTTATGTCTGTTGGTAATGGCCAGGTGGTGAGAAAGATATATGTTTACCAAACATTTCACTATATTTACAATGTATGAACATAGGAGTTTTAGTGTATTAATCTATGCAGTTAAACACAAGTCAGCCTAAACTGTTCTTTAGTATCATTCATTCTACCCTTTCCTTTGTAGAGTGAATTATGTACTGTTGTCTGGTGCTCAGCCTCCCTTTTGCCCTTCAGGACCTGCCTATCCACTGTCTTTGCTATCTGTTGTCTTCTTTCCCCTACAGTGTTGGCTACGTTGCATTGTCTAGGTCGTTTGTCACTCCTAATGGCTGTTGTATTTGGTTAGTTTCTTGGTACCTTTCTTATTTCATTTGTGCACTTTTTGTCTGTATTCATGCTGTAAAGAGAGGAGATGTGTCATATTGTAACCAGGTAGTCTCAGCTAGGCTGGGATTAATGTGATCATTCCAATGTGACATGTGAACATTTCAATGGTGAGGGAGCTGAGTGAGAGTTACAGCTGTTGACTGCACCTGCCTGGAGGTGCTGGGTTGGTCTACCTTTGATGAAAATAAAGAGATGACCCATTCTTGCCAAGTGGTGTTACATTTATATCATTACAGTGAAATGCCAAGCAACATTGATGGAGTTGTCTGCAACAAATTAAAGATATATATTTGCATTCCACATCTTTAGAATCACAGGGTCGTAGTCATTTATATATTTGGAGGCCTCTGTTCTTCTTAGATTGTATGTGTTTTCTGTGATTTCGGTGTCAAAGTATGCCTCACTGCAGATATAAAGCTGTTCACTCATCCTTGTGAAATCACAGGTCATGGGATTCCAAATCGACATCTTGTGGAAACTTTTCCTTGCATTGGCATTTTCAGTGACAGTACTTCCCACATCTATGAGATTAAAACCATAGAACTTGTTGTCTCAAGTCCCTTTCACCACCGTCTCTTGGAATGGCGCATATCACATACTTTTGTATGAAAGACTTTAACAGACTTATCACTCTCTGTTCCAAACTTAGGTGCATCTTTTATACATAACAGCATGTGAATGTGAGGAGGACCTGCTGCTTGGTACTGTTTGCGCCAAAAGAGATCAGTAGCTTCACCAAGAGGAAAATTACTTTTGTTTGGGAAGAAAGACATTATGGCTTGAAAACTGTGGTTGAAATATCTGCAAACATTAGCGGAATCCAAGGAGGAAAGTTCTCCAGCTGTCTTCACTGTGATGTTTATAAAGATAAAGTTTGCTTCTCCTAAAAATTCAAGAAGCTCACCCCATACATCCTCAGCACACTAGAGTGTAAGAAATCGGCCCCCAATGCCCCTTAACAGCCAACCAGTAATGCACTAGGGGGTTGTTTGCATAGTGCTTGGGAAAAAGTGAGTTAAATCTGATCCTAACTATAATGTCCCTGTACCCTTTGTGTTTTTTCAGTGAATGTCTACGTTTAAAAAGAAAAATATATTTTCTGACTGCAACGTCCCTGTAATCTTTGTGCTTTTAAGTGAATAAATATATATATATAGATATATATATATATGGATCACTGACATAATATCGAGGGACATAATATCGACTATCAAGAATATCGTTGCCAAAATATCTACAGACAGAATATCGAGTTTGTATCTACAAACAGGTAAGTACAAAAATATCGAGTTAAAAATATTGTTTACTAAAATATAGTTTATAAAAATATCGACTTTATTAAAAACAATGTTAAATTAAATTAATATTAAAAATTAATTACTAAAATATACTTAAAAATACTTAAATTAACTTATAATAATTAAATAATTAATGAAAGTTATAAAAACAAATTTTTACATCATATTTGTTAAAACATATATATATAGTAACATAATATAATTAAATAATATCCAATATTATTACCGTACAATAGCGTAAGTGTAAAAATTACTATTCCCACTCCAGAGAGTGCAACAGTAGGGAAAACGTTGGATAGCGTAGGGATAAAAATGACTATTCCCACTCCAAAGAGTACAACAGTAGGGAAAGCGATGGATAGCGTAGGTGTTAAAATTACTATTCCCACTCCAGTGGGTGTAACAGTAGGGAAAGCGTTGGATAGCGTAGGGGTAAAAATTACTATTCCCACTCCAGTAGGTGCAACAGTAGGGAACGCGTTGGATAGCATAGGGGTAAAAATGACTATTCCCACTCCAAAGAGTGCCACAGTAGGGAAAGCGTTGGATAGCGTAGGGGTAAAAATTACTATTCCCACTCCAAATAGTGCAACAGTAGGGAAAGCGTTGGATAGCGTAGGGGTTAAAATTACTATTCCCACTCCAAAGAGTGCAACAGTGGGGAAAGCGTTGGATAGTGTAGGGGTAAAAATTACTATTCCCACTCCAATGGATGCAACAGTAGGGAAAGCGTTGGATAGCGTAGGGGTAAACATTACTATTCCCACTCCAGTGAGTGTAACAGTAGGGAAAGCGTTGGATAGCGTGGGGGTAAAAATTACTATTCCCACTCCAGTGGGTGCAACAGTAGGGAAAGCGTTGGATAGCGTAGGGGTAAAAATTACTATTCCCACTCCAGTGAGTGCAACAGTAGGGAAAGCGTTGGATAGCGTAGGGGTAAAAATTACTATTCCCACTCCAGTGAGTGCAACACTAGGGAAAGCGTGGGATAGCGTAGGTGTGAAAATTACTATTCCAACTCCAATGAGTGCAACAGTAGGGAAAGCGTTGGATAGCGTAGAGGTAAAAATTACTATTCCCACACCAGTGGGTGCGACAGTAGGGAAAGCGTTGGATAGCGTAGGGGTAAAAATTACTATTCCCACTCCAGTGAGTGCAACAGTAGGGAAAGCATTGGATAGCGTAGGGGTAACATTTACTATTCCCACTCCAAAGAGTGCAACAGTAGGGAAAGCGTTGGATAGCGTAGGGGTAAAAATTACTATTCCCACTCCAGTGAGTGCAACAGTAGGGAAAGCGTTGGATAGCGTAGGGGTAAAAATTACTATTCCCACTCCAAAGAGTGCAACAGTAGGAAAAAGTGTTGGATAGCGTAGGGGTAAAAATTACTATTCCCACTCCAAAGAGTGCAACAGTAGGAAAAAGTGTTGGATAGCGTAGGGGTAAAAATTACTATTCCCACTCTAAAGAGTGCAACAGTAAGGAAAGCCTTGGATAGCGAAGGGGTTAAAATGACTATTCCCACTCCCGAGAGTGCAACAGTAGGGAAAGTAAATACTTCATATATTATTTAAAAAAATATAAATTAATATCCATAAAAAATTATTTAAAAGTTATTACCAATTTAATATAATATATTAATTAACCTATTAAAATTACTAATTAACATTAATTATCACAATTAGTTACCTATTAATACAAATTAATTACAAATTAACAAATAATTATTTAACAATTAAAAATTAATTAACAATTAATTCAAATTAAATACAATTAAATAAATTTAATTATTCAATTAATTATAAATAAATTACTTCCCACCCTATTCCCCTATAAACCCACAACCCGCTACAGAAAATAAATTAGTAAAATTAACATAATTAGCAATTATTCAATTAAATTAAATTAATTGGCAATTAACATTTTATTAATTACACATAAAAACTTAATTATCAATTAATTCTAAATAAAAACCAATAATTAATTTTACATATTTAATTAATTATAATTAAATTACGTCCCACCCAATTCCCCTATAAACCCACAACCCGCTACAGAAAATAAATAGTAAAATTAACATAATTAGCAATTAATCAATTAATTAAAATGAATTGCCAATTAAAATTTAATTAATTAACAAATATAAATTAAATAACAATTAATTAAAAATTAATACCAATAAATAAATGTACATATTTAATTAATTATAAATAAATTACTTCCCACCTTATTCCCCTATAAACCCACAACCCGCTACAGAATTAAATTACGCAAAAATTAAAAAACACAAAATTCATTATTTTAAAATTAATTATAACATAAATACACACTTTTCACACATATAATAACATAAAAACACTATAAAAAATGCGTTATTATTAAAAATTCGATAATTTTAATAACCTATATTATATACTTCGATATTTTAACTTTCTATATTTTTAACATTCGATATTACATTACTTACCTTAAAAACGATATTTTTGCTGTCTATATTCTGTCCATTCGATATTTTGTCAAATCTATATTTAAAACTCGATATTATGTCCTATCGATATTTTGGACTTGATATTTTGACTGTTTACCTATATATGTATATATATATATATATTACCTACTGGCGGTCGCCAGTAGGTATATATAGTTAGGATTTTTTCCCTATGGGATTTTTGAAAATTCTATGTCTAATAACTTTGGCGTTTGAGGACGGAATTGGCTGAAATTTTCTGGAAAATGGAACATTTTGTTTCTGAGCAGCCCCTGAAAATTTGGGGGGGGTTCGTCCAGGGGGGGCCGAGAAAAAAGGGGGGTCCCAAAACGTGTTTTTAACATTGAGTTTTCCATAGGGCGGTTGGCCTCACTTTTAGCCCGAACGGCTGAATGGATTTGCACGAAACTTGGCAAAATTGTAGGGACTGGTAGCCCGATGTGCCTTTTCTAGGTCTCAATATATGTGCTCCAGTGGATTTTGAGAAATTAACGTTTAAAAAAAGATATATATCTGTAAGCGCGCTCTGGGCAGCGCTCCGGTCCGCGGACTTTAAGCGTACCGGAACTTCGCGTAGCTAAGCTGATTGGCTCTCCGGTGTCTGTCAACATTCTAAACAGTCCGGAGCGGCCGCCATCTTGTCTCTCGGTAGGATTGAGAGACAAGAGGAGGCCAAAACAAAGGCGAAAATGACCATAAGGGGGCATACTAGATCCTCCCTGACCCCCTAGGTTTAATGTGGAGGTTTTAAAAGGGCCCCGCGGGGCAAAAAAAACAAAAAAACATTTTTTTTTTTTGCGTGGGGAGCGCCCGGTCCGCGAACCGGGAAGCGTTCTGGGCAGCGTACTGCAATGAAAAATGAATGATAGACTTTTCAAATGCTGTATGTTAATTGATTGTTGTTTTTGTTGATTATTTTTTATTTTCTTTATTTTTTAAGCATTTTTTTAATGTGATTGTGTTTCATAATTTATTAAACTTTCTAACATTTCATTGTCAGAAATTTCATAATTATCATGGAATATACATTGTAGTCTCTGAGGGTGTAAAATGTCCTCATTTGCAAGGAGGTTATCTACTGCTTGTACACATTGCAGTAGTTCATTGTCCCAAGTTTCATCGAAAAATTCAATGTCAATTTGATCAATTGTATCAATCAATTCTTGGCTGCTGTCTTGCAGGTCCATTTCAAAAGAAACTTGGTTTTCGCCTTCCATTTTGCCTGAAATTTGAATTAAAAAAATATATATTAGTAGAGATAGGGCAATGTTGGGAATAATTTTAGATAGGCATTTTTTATCAGTGAATTTATCTTTGGGCAGTGTATAGTATCAGAGTGGAAGTAGGAATATAAAAATGTGTATGTGATTTAACGTAAGTAAATTCATAATTATACAAGAGAAGCCTAACTCCATCCTTAACTATAACAGAGAAGTCTCTCTAAATCTATAACTACTACAGAGGGATAGTATATATCTATCAGAAAAAGTTTACCATATTAACTTATAGTGCACAATATACTTCAGTTTTAAAAATAAAAACTTACCTTTAGAAAGAAGTTGAAGGAATTAGTGAAAATACTATTGAAATGTACAGCAAGAAGTAGTAGTCAAAATGGCTGTGTTTTCTTCTCTTCCTTTATATATATTCAGGTATATAACCAATGAAATGTCAGGTAAAAAAAATAGAAAATGAAAGTAACATTTTCATTGGTTGTCAATTCCAACACTTCAGATGTGTTTTGTGAAGTAATTTACCTCAGGGTATTTAGAGAGGTCTACAGGCTAAATGACTAAATGGAATTCCAATCAAATTTGTGAAAATGGTAGGGATTGGTATGTAGTATGAGCTAATCTATATTTGGTGAAATTGTCTCCAGTGGCTTTTCTGTGAACTACTTTCCCACCTTTTTTGATGGTGCGCTTCCCAGGGAGCGACCCGGTACGCGAACCGTTGAGCGCCCCGGTTCGCGAACCTTAAGCGTTCCGGGAGTCCACCATTTTGTGTTTCGGTCGAATTTAGATACAAGATGGAGGGCAAATAATGTTCAGAATGGGTAGAAGGGGGCACGGTAGACTTATCTTGACCCCCTAGGTTTTGTGAGGGTGGCTGAGGAGGCCCATATGTGCGAAAAAAAAACATTTTAAAAAAAATATTTCGCGAGGTTAGCTCCCGGTTCGCGTACCGGGTAGCGCCCCGGGGAGCGTACTTTGTTGAAAATTAGTGAAAATGTTAGAGTAAAATAATAATTGTGAGTGATTAGATGTAGGGTAGCTCTGAGAAGAGCTTTTGGGTTTATGGTACATTTAGGTACTTATAAGTAGGTACCAATGCACATTCTTAAATTCAGAGTGAAAACTCTGTTGCCCTCATCTGAGAAGTGAACTCCATCTCCTCTGTAGATATCTTGCATGTAGTAACGCAAGTTATTGTTGTACAGGGAGCCCATTCCATGGTCTCTCATGTAAGCTGAAACAGATTTGTTTACATGCTTCCTCGACTTCTCAATTTGTGGACAAAATTGGTTTGACCACCTCCATTTCTGTCTTTGGCATATATTTGAATATACCAAGGCAGTCTGAGGAAAAAGTGCCATTAATTGCTCAAAGGTGTCCTTTAAAAGCATTTCCAGACCTACACCAGTCAAAGTGCCCAAGTCATTACCTCCACAGTGCACAATTAACAGGTCAGGTTTGGGCAAATGCATAAAGGTTTTCACCAATGGTATCAATTGGTGACATTTTAATCCTCTGTGGCCAAACCACTTAATTTCCACATCTTGTAAATTGAGGTTAGGTAAATTCCTGTTCTCAGCATACCTCTGAGCCCAATAGATGTAACTATGTCCAACAATCCAGACAGAAAACATGGTGAGAGAAGGTTCTCCTGCAGTCAGATGAAGTGTGGCAATGAAATGGCAGTTGAAAAAATAAGAGTGTAAAATGAAAAAAAACTGTGGAGTTTCTGTGTTAATGAAGCAGTAAGAGTGATTGGTGGATTTTGATTACTGAAAACAGAAAGTTAGGGTGCATGGATGAGTTCTTTGAAAGATGTATTTTGAGTGGTCAAGAAAAAATCATTAAATGAAAGAATGCACTGGATATGCAGGTGCACTGAGAGTTCAGAGTTCAATTGCAACATTGTTGTGTGAACTTGCAAACACCAGAGGTCTTCCAAGAGGTGGTTGCTATGCAAAAAAAGCAGAGAGGGCAGAGGGGGGAAGGGTTTTGAAATAGATGTGAAGAATATATGTGAAGAAATTGAGTTTTGTTACTTTGGAAGTAAAGAGGAGAATGTTGAAATTGACCAAGAAGAAGCGGGTAATGTGGAAGATAGTGTACAGGTTTCCAGTACAGATAATTTCCAGAGGGAAATTGCGACGTTTCAGGTCAAATCAAGTGAGAGGCCAAATTTCACTTGTGTGTGTTGTCGACGCACTTATTATAAGAATCAGACTAAGTTAGTGGATTTATATGCAAAAAGTGAAAGGGAAAATAATAGTGAATGGAAGGATTTCGCAACATACTTGATGGCAGAAAATTGTTTTGATTTGGGATTGGATCAACGTGTGTGTACTTATTGTTGTTGCAAATTAAATCAAAACCAGATGCCTGCTAGAGCAGTTCATAATAATCTGGAATTGGTTGAGATTCCTTCTGAATTGAAGGATTTAAATACTTATGAATCTATTTTGATTCAAAGTATCCATCCCTTTCAGGCTATTGTAAGAATGGAGCCAAAGACAGGGAAATTGCATCCATCAGATTTACAGAGAGGATTAAAGGGAAGAGTTGTTTATTTGCCTCTAGATTTGAAGAAAAACATTAACACAATTGGATTAGAAAAAGTGGAAGAGGAACCTCTGGTTATCTTAGTTAATGGGGTTCCGACAAAGAATAAGAAAATATGGCAAGATTTAGTGGATGTTAGGAAAGTTAAAAAGGCAACATTGTATTTGAAAAAAAAAAATAATAAATACTATAAGAATGTATATATATGTTGCAGAAGAGGAAGTAAGTGAGGAAGAGGATAGCGATTTGTGTGCTGGTCAAATTGAGAAAGTAGAACCCTCTACTAGTGAAGAAATATATGAACATTATAGTGTTCATCCATTGCATTCCAAGGAAGTCATGGGGAATGCTATTGAGTTGTTTCAAATGAAACAAGCCAAAGGGAGTCCCATTAGTGTTTGGGAGGAAAGTTTGGAAGCTCGGTGTTTCCCACAGCTTTTTCCAACAGGTCAGGGAGGAAGATATGATGAGCGACCTCATCAAATTCCTGCTTCTGAATACCGGACTTTGCGATTGTATGCAGGAGATGCTAGGTTTCGACAATGCATTCCTTATTTGTTTCATCTCCTGTTTGAAAGCGATCTGTCTGGACTGTCATATGCAGTGAACCACATCTTGAAAAGTGGTATACACATGCAAAACATCTCGGCAAGTGACTTTATGGATAAAGTCAATGTCCAAGATAGTATTTTGGATTCTCACCTGATTAATCTCATGGCGTGTCAGCGTGGTACTAATGAGTACTGGTACCGTCGTCATGGTGATTTAAAATGTATGCTGAGGAACTTAGGTACTCCCACATGGTTCCTCACTCTGAGCTGTGCAGAGTATGGCTGGGAAGACTTACTTGAATTTCTACGAGAGGCAAATGCTAACGTAGATAACATAGAATTCAAGACACCCGGAGAACTGTGCTCTTTGGATCCAGTCAATGTATGTAGGTACTTCAATCATAGATTTGAAGCTATGATGTCTTTCATCATGAATAAGAAGAATCCACCTCTTGGAGAGGTGTTGGATTTCTTCTGGAGAAAAGAGTACCAAGCAAGAGGTGCTCCTCATATACATATGTTGCTGTGGATCAAGGATGCACCTAAATTTGGAACGGATCCAGAAGACTCAGTGATGAGTTTCATCCAACAGTATTCTACGTGTGCTGTTCCAAACGCAAAGGAGAAGAAAAGCCTAAGAGAAAAAGTTCTGCGTTTCCAAAGCCATCGATGTGGAAAGTACTGTCGTCGTAAATTCCGAAACAAGGACAAGTTCTACACTAAATGTCGTTTCGGCTTTCCACGACCGGTGATTTATAAAGGAAGAGTAAACAGTTTGATGTCTTCGCTGCGACACAATGTCATGAAGAAATCACCTAAAAACACTTACAATTTGAAGAGGAACGAAGAGTCCAAGTACATCAACGACTACAACCCGGTGATTTTGTCCATGTGGAATGCTAACATGGATATACAGTTTGTGGCTGATAACTGTATGGCTGTGGCTCGGTATGTGACGTCTTACATCACCAAAAAAGAGAAGACAGAATTGAAGGATATGTGGGAGGACATTTCCCATGAAAAGAGCCTCAGCAAGAAGTTGTACAGTTTCAGTCTGAAGATGTTGTCGCATCGAGAAATCGGAGCGTACGAATGTTCTGACCGGTTGTCTTCAGCAAGTCTCTATGCCAAGTCCAGGAGTATCGTTTGGGCGAGTCTTGGTCTTGCTGCAACGCGTAATCGAGTTCTCAAACCTGTGCGGGAAATTGAGTATTTGGCGGAAAAGGAGCCAAACAGTACCGACATTTTGAAGACAAACATGTTGGATACATATTATCCAAATCGAAGCAGTCACCTCGAGAATGTTTGTCTGTATGAGGTTCTGCAAAATTACATATTCAAGAGGAACATCAAAGAAGATACTGAGAAAGGAGTGTATGCTGTAATAGGAAGTGAGGGATGTCTGGTCAAGCAAAGAAAATGCCACTTGGTAAACCATCGAAAATTGAGTGGCGAATCTCCTGAAAAAAAGGAGTTTTTCTATTTAGCACTTTTGCAACTTTTCAAGCCTTGGCGTGCAGAAGAGGAACTGCTTGGAGATTTCCTCTGTTACGAAGACTCTTTCAATGCCGCCAAGGAGACCATAGAATGTCCTGCTTTTCCCAAATATGTAGAAATGTTGAATGCGGAAATTGAGCAGGAAGCAACGATTGCAGCCGAGATTGCCAGAGACAGTTCTCAGGACAGTCAGAGTTCTGCTTCATTGAGTCAGGATCCACTAGGAGGACCTGTTATTGAAAATGAAGCTGCCACTGCTATGAATGAAGTGGAAAGAGCCATGGCACATGCTCAGGAGGATGCGGTTAACTTAGAAGAGTTGGAAAGACAACTTAACGTTGAGCAGAGGAAAATATATGACGAAGTTACCATGCAAATTGATCATGGATTAAGTCATGATAAGAAAGAGTGCTCATGTACGTCGTTGAAGCCTGTCCGACTGTACGTGAGTGGAGAAGCGGGAACTGGAAAAAGTTTCCTCATTAAAGCAATTTCATGCTATTTGCAGGAAAGGAAAGAGTCATCGCTGTCTTGTGTTGTCACTGCTCCAACTGGACTGGCAGCACATAATATTAAAGGGATTGCTTTACATCGTTTACTGATGCTGCCAGTGGAGCATGACAACAAATTACAATATCACAAGCTATCTGGAGATGCTTGTTTTGAAGTTTCAAGAATCTTGAGGAAAATGAAACTTCTTATCATTGACGAAGTAAGCATGGTTTCCAATGTCATGCTTGCCTTTGTGCATTTGAGGATGCAAGAAGTTCTCAAAACAGAGTATGATGTGTTATTTGGTGGCAAACACATCATTGTTTTCGGAGATCTTTTGCAGCTGACACCAGTGAAAGGGCAACCTGTGTTCAAAATGCTCACGCATGAAGATACCAGGAAGTGCCTAGGCAGCATTGGCAACGTCAATATATGGTTAAACTTCAATTATGCTGAACTGCATGAAAATATGCGTCAGGCGAAGGATGAAGTTTACAAGACTATTCTACAAGATGTTAGAATTGGAAAAGTGACCGAGCATGGGAAAGAAGCTTTACATGCACGATTACTGTCAAATTTATATCCAGAACAAGATGTTGTGCCTGAGAATATTTTTCAGAAAATTACTGAGAAGAAATCTGGAATATGTTTGATGCCAACTCTTGCAGAATGTGCCAAATTTAACAACAAAATGTTGCATTTAGAAAAGCAAGAGATTGTGAAACTGGAAGCTATTGATAGAGTAGAGCATATGGGATCAACAATTATTTTGTCTGAGAATCTGAAAACAAAATTGGATTCATTAGAGAAGAGTATATCTAAAACTGCAGGTTTTGAAAAGACTCTGAATGTGTGCTTGAACTGCCGTATAATTTTAAGAAGGAATTTACATGTTGAAAGAGGTCTGGTAAATGGATCAATGGGTAATGTTGTTGATTTTGTGAAATACAGAAATAGAGATGGAATTGAATTTTTAAAAATTAAATTTGATGGCATTGAGGAAGTACAGCTAATTGCTCGTTGTTCTGCTAGATTTTTGCTTGTAAAAGACTTATATGTTCGCCGTAAGCAGTTTCCTGTTTGCTTGGCATATGCGGTGACAATTCATAAATCGCAAGGTTTAAGCGTAGACAGTGCATTGGTGAATATTGGCAGTTCTGTGTTCAAGGAGGGTATGGCATATGTGGCATTGTCACGAGTTAGAACTTTATCGGGATTGTACTTGATTGAGTGTGATGTCACAAACATTTGTGCGGATCTAGATTGTGTTAAGGAATACAATAGGTTAAGAATAGAGTATGCGCCACATTTGCCTCAGTATCCTTTGTTTGAGAAACGTGTGGTAGGCCGGAAACGAAGAAATGAGAACAATACTGGGGAGGTTGTAGCAAAAAGACAAAAAGTCAATGAACCTAAAATTACAAGCAGAAACAAAAAGGATTCTGTTGAAGATGTTGTTGGTTTTCAGTTTGAAAACAGTTCTGGTGTCAACTGCTATGCTAATGTAGTGGTTAATGTTTTATTTTCTCTAAAAAATGTAAAAGAAGAGATTGTGGTCAATTCTGATCAAAGATTTTGCAGTTTGTTAAATTCTGTGTTAGAGAAATGTACCACTGATAGAAGAAACATAGAAAGTGTGTCTGAAATTCGAAATCTGTTAGACAGATGTTCAGGCCAAACACAATTCTCTCAAAATATTCAGCAAGATTGTCAGGAGTTTTTAATGTATATGCTTGATGTATTACATGCTGAAGGTGTAGATGTAGATCAGCTGTTTGGGCTTTCTTATCAATGGCAGCATGACTGCGAGAACTGTATGGTATCAAGTACTACTAGTGTAGACTCAGAAAGATTTATATATTTAACTTTGCCAGACAGTAGATCAGTCTCCTTTAATAAGCTAGTAAAAGCAGCTGATCACAACATGGAGTGTAGCCAATGTAAATCTGAAATGATGTCCACATTATTTATACGAACATATGGCCAGTATGTCATTTTAATGTTCCAACGATGTAGGCCTGATGGAACAAAATTGACAACTTTAATTAAAAATTTTGTAGCTTCGCAGTTGTCAATATCAGGAAGGACTTTTGTAACTGCAGCAATTATATATCATGACGGCCCTTCAATAACATCAGGACATTACACAGCTTATTTAAAGTCTAGAAATGGCTGGTCATTCTGCAATGATTCTGTTTTAATTTTCAAAAAAAAATTGCCGTATGACCTTAAAAACTCTTACCTGGTGTTTTTAAAACCAAAATTTTAGGGAAAGAATCTCGGGATGTGCTCTGTGGAATTTCAAGAAGTTCTAATGGCTCCTACACAATTTGGCCTTGAGGATAAGTGTAGTTCAGAGACATAACTTCTAACCATAGGACTGGACATTATGGAGAAATACGTGCACTTTGAATGAGTTCAGAAAAACTGTTTCTTTTTATAAACTAATTGAAGCAGCCAATCAAAACATGGAGTAGAGGGAATGTTAGTCTGCAATGCTGTCTACTGTTTTACATTGCTTTGTGATTAAAAGTGATGTAGAGAATTAAATAATTGTAGTAGTCATAGAGGTAGTGTAAGTCTGCTTGTATCAGTGTCATAGGAAAAGTAGAACATGACTGAGCAAGAAGGGGAAGATATTACTATTCCAGGATTGTGAAAATGATCTTCAACATTTTAATTCTGAAAGTTGCGGAAATGCCAAATGACGGGATTGGCTTACAAGAAATCCAAGAGTTATAAATGGCTCTGACAAGATTTGGCCTTGTGGAAAATTGTGGTAGAGAGCAAGAAGTCATTTATTGCATGTAACGTGTTTTTAAAAACGATGGAGATTTTCTTTCAGAAAGTGGCGGGCTGAAAGTAATAACAGCACAAAAGAGTGTAAGCTGTTCATAGAACATCCTTGGACGTCATGGAAAGTAAGTTAACTTTAAGGAGTTCTGAATTTTGATTTCTGATGTTGTATGGGTTTTTTAAACACAATCATTTTGATTGTGGTTTTTTTTCCCCGCTGTTACATGATGAATACCTTCAAGTCACTGTTTTTAGTGAATTTTGATACATTCTGAGAACAGCAAAAATAAACCATTTAACATGTATAATTAATTCTGTACTGTTTGCATTTATGATGTATATGTAGAACTGTGTAGGAGGCATGGAGAAGGTGAGGCTTCTGTAAGTGTCAAAGTTGTTGCATGCAGTGCTGCACTTCTGCGTATTCTTTCATATGCTAGACTACATCTGCACAATGAGATACCTAAGCAAAGGAAACGCAAGTGATGTGATTGAGAAATGAGCAAAATAAATTGCACGTATTTCAATTACATCACCTGTGTTTCCTATCATTACGAATCACATTTTGCAGATCAAGTTTAGGTCTGTCCAGGGAAACATAGGAGGTTTCTACTTTGTTGAAGAGTGCAGTGGACATAACTCACTTCATTGGTAGACTTTCACAGATATTATCTCCTCTGTACACTTCAACAAGTGTAAATCTCATCTTGAACTCTGAGTAGGCCTCACCTTAAACAAACCTCTGGATAGGAGACATGTTATTGGCATCCTGAAGCGACACTTTTCTGAAACAAGAGCAATGCAAAAGATGCACCATGTTTTAAGATAGGCCTCACTTCATCTGTATCAAGATACTGTTAGTTTAAAATGTATATCTTTAGGACTGTGTAGGGGACCTGGAGAAGCAGAAGCTTCTGTCAGTGTCAAAGTTGTTGAAAAACTATTTGTCCTTCAATCTTTTCCCTTGTCTTTTGTAATTTTTAAATACATGTTTTAATATTTTTCAAATGTTGGTTCTCTCTTTCACAGATTGAAAGTATAAAAATAAAAAGTGAGTAATTTAACGGCAATTATAAGGTAAATAGTTGTACTCTTTTCGTTACATTTCTATCACATTCACCTACTATTAGATCCACTGCTTCACTTCTTTAACCCTCAGTTTCCTGCCTTTGCTACTTTCCTCATTCCTTTCTCTATTACCTACTTACTCAACTCCTTCCACTCTTTTTCTCAGTCCCTCTGTTCTCATAGTTCCTCAGTCTTGTTCACTCACTCCGTCTCTATTACTCTTAGTGTCTGTGAATTACTTTCCCACCTTTTTTTTTGGACCGCTTCCCGGGAAGTGGCCCGGTTCGCAAACCAGCAGCGTTACGGGAGTCCACCATTTTGTGTTTCGGTCGAATCAAGGTACAAGATGGAGGGCAAATAATGTTCAGAATGGGTAGAAGGGGGCACGGTAGATGTATCTTGACCCCCTTGGTTTTCTGAGGGTGGCTGAGGAGGACCATAGTTCTTCACTCTTGTTCACTCTCTCTGTTTCTATTAATGTCACTGTTTCTGACTGATCAAAAAAATTTTTTTAAAAAAAGAACAGTAACTATAAGGGAAGGAAACAGACAGTTATGTTAAAAGAAAGACAGCTATAGGAAGTAAACTAAGGATACTGTTACCCACAATCCACTGCTGATGATGTTACTGACCATGTCATGAATGATGTAATATGTGACATCATCAGCAGTGGATTGTAGGTAACAGTATCTCTTGTTTACTCCCTAGAGCTGTCTTTCTTTTCACATAACTGTCTGTTTGCTTACCTTATACTTACTGTTCTTTTTTTTCCAAAATATTTTTTTTGGTTAGCTTCCGGTACGCGTACCGGGTAGCGCTCCGGGGAGCGAACTAAAAGAAATAGAGGTTGGCAGAGTTCCAAATATTCTACCAATTTTTTTATAACGGGGAGGTAGTTCTGAAAAGAACTTTTTTTTTAATGTTTTTGTTGTTTTATATTTTTTTTATTATTTTTTGAACATTTTTTTACTTTTTTTGTATTTTCTGAACGTTTTTATATTTTTTTTGGTTTTTTTTGGGGGGGGGAAACAAAAACGATCCATTGTAAAGGGCTCAACAGGAGCAACAAAAAAAAAAGAATATATTTTTTGGGGCGTCTCGGACAAACATTAACATGATTCTGAATAGCTCTCATAATCAAAATGATGCTACTTTCCCTGTAGCAGATGAAATCGCCGCAGTGCACGCACACTTGCTTCACGTGCCCAAACAACATTTGAATGTTTGGGATCATCTCCCTCGCCTCTGGTCCCGACACCTCTGGAACAACCGATCTTCTTGCCATTGGAAGGGGATTTTGTTGCTCATCACGTAGCTGGGCAGCACTATAATTATTTGGGTGCCACCTACTCATATGCCGATGCATAGTGTGATTGCCGTAACTGTATTTTTTTTCAGTTCCCCTTGACAATCTATCACCGCATATACGGCAAAACACGTAGCGTGCATTCACTTTTTTTTGCCCCTCAGGAAATTTATAGAATTGCCAAATGTAATTCTCTTTTCGATTGTACCTCCTGGGCTCCTCTGGCAAAAACCTTGGCTCTTCCTCCTCTTCCTCCTCTTCCTGTTCTTCCTCTTCTTGCAAAATTACTTCAGCAGGTGGTCCTCTCTTATTTGGATTTGGTGGAGGTGGTGGGTTAGAACCAGCTGAAGCTACTAATGAAGCCATGTCAAAGTGTAAATAAAGGGTCTTTCTCTCACCAAGATGAAAGTCAGAGTGAGGAAAGAAGGAGGGGTTTTCATCATTTGGGAAAAGCAAAAGTTCTAAACCAATGAAAAGTGTTCATTTTAGATCACATGACCTAGTATTACATCATTAGGAAACCAAAAGTGAAATGAACCAATGAAAAGTGTTATTACCGAGTCACATGACCTGCTGTGTTTACGTTACGCGGTCGGCGCCGCGCCCCGGATCGCTTCCGGTTCGCGTACCGCTGCGCTTCCGGGTACGCTAACGTAGCACGTCATATGACGTATCACGCGAGAACGCGAAACGTCATGCTGACGCGACGCGTCACGATGTTGTTTTCTAACGCGACAGTTGCGCAAACGGAACGTTTACCGGTTCGCGGACCGGGTCGCGGCTCCGAATTGAGCTAACGGGAAGCTAACCGGTTCGCGTACCGGGAGCGAAACAATAAAAATAATAAAAAAAAAATTGTATTAAAAACATGTAAAAAATATTTTTCGATTTAAAGAAGAATACATTGTAAAGGTTTTGATATTTGCTATTAAAAAACCATTGAAATTCACTGAAAAAACCATAGGTTATAGACCATATATAGTTAGGAATTAGCATTTACAAAACCTTGAAAATTCACTGAAAAAACCATAGGTTATAGACCATATATAGTTAGGGATTAGCATTTACAAAACCTTATTTTACTCACACAAAACCATTGAAATTCCATATATAGTTAGTTGTACTAACTATATATCACGCACCCGCAATCCACTGCTGATCATGTCACATATTACATCATTCATGACATGGTCAGTGACATCACTGATGACATCACTGATGACATCTCAAATGACATCACTGATGACATCACTGATGACATCTCAATGACATGACTGATGACATCACTGATGACATCTCAAATGACATCACTGATGACATCTCAAATGTCTTACATATTGAAGAATGAGTGGATGTATAAGTGTCTGGATGAAGGATTTAGTAGGTGTGTGACTGACTGTATGAGTGAGTGATTAAATGTGTGTCACTGAGTGCATGGGTTAGTCAGTAAACTGTCTTAATTTGTGCATCATTATGTCTGTTGTTCTGTAAACTGCTGCATGTGTTGATCAGTAGCTATATGAGTAAGTATATGGGTTATTGATTGGTTGCCCAAGTATTTGTATGGGAGACTGAGTGTGTGTGTGGGTGGCTGGGAGGTGTATGACTCTGTGCATAGATGTGTAAGCAGTTGATTCACTAGATATATGGATTCAAAAGTGCATGTGGAAACAGGTGTATGGGCGGTTGACTGAGTGCATTGGTGAGTGAATGGATATCTGAGTGCTACATGTCAAAGTAAGAACATATGTAAAACACAGTACATGTGAGAGTTGACATATATAAATAACTGTGCATAAGAGTCCGTGAATGTGTGAGTGGCTGTATTGATCATTGTGAACTTGTATCAGGGATTGTAAAAGAGAGTAAATATGTGTTAGTATATGTTTGAATAAGTAAGGTATGTATAACTGTATAGTTGAGGAAATGGAGGTGTAATTGATTCTTTGCATGACTGAGTAGGTGTGTGAGTAACTCCATGGATGAGTGACAGTCTGTGAGTGTCTGTTTACACTGAGTGTATCTAAGGTTATTTTAGAGTCTGAAGAAGTTCATCGTATTATCACATGAATGATGTCATCAGTGATGTCATCAGTAATGTCAAATGAGATGTCATCAGTGATGTCATCAGTCATGTCATTGAGATATCATCAGTGATGTCATCAGTGATGTCATTTGAGATGTCATCAGTGATGTCATCAGTGATGTCACTGACCATGTCATGAATGATGTAATATGTGACATGATCAGCAGTGGATTGCGGGTGCGTGATATATAGTTAGTACAACTAACTATATATGGAATTTCAATGGTTTTGTGTGAATAAAATAAGGTTTTGTAAATGCTAATCCCTAACTATATATGGTCTATAACCTATGGTTTTTTCAGTGAATTTTCAAGGTTTTGTAAATGCTAATTCCTAACTATATATGGTCTATAACCTATGGTTTTTTCAGTGAATATATATATATATATATATATATATTTCATGTGGTGGTTTTTGAGTGGAACGCCGGCGCTCTTCATTGTGGCATGGTGCAATCTCCTCAGGACGACAGAACCAGTCGTAATAAATGCACACAGGAACCGGCTCAACACCAGTAGATGAGGAGGCACTCACTCAGGCACAAATCAGCTTTTAAACCAACAGCTTTATTTTTAGCTCTCTTGTCTTAACCCAACGCGTTTCGCCTTCAGCCGAAGGCTTGATCACGGGTGTTGAGCTCAAACACGAGCCTTCTTTTATGCCTAGTGCACAGTGAAAAAGCAACAGTGAAATGCAAATGCATTATGGGAAACGTAGTTTTCACTTGTGAAAAATAGTGTTCAAGTGCTCAATTTACAATAAAATTTGATTGGAAGCAGTTGTTTTTGGATTTACAGCAGATAATATATACAATGATTTTAGATCCTTTGTATTGTTCATATTTTCAAAGTCTTTAGTGACTGGCTTTATTGCCATCCTCGTGTAATGATACAGTCTCACTGGTGAGTATATTCATCAAGGTAAGGGGAATGAAAACATGTTGTTTAAGCACTTGCAGATTGGTCTCTCTAGTGAGTTTTATTAGTTCATGCCGGCGATTACATCACAAATATACATGTAGTTCTTCTGTTTGGTTGAGACCTCTTGGCTCAAGGGTCCTGAAAGCGATGATGTGTTTCGATTCTTTTTGTCTTAACGCTTTCCTGCGGTTCCCTCCTCTCTCTCAATCTGCTTGTTGATCGATTGCACAGAATGAATGAAGGAATGAATGAATGAATGAATGAATGAATGAAATACATCTTATAACGCGCTACTAAGCCCAAAGGCATCAAGGCGCCTATCATAAAAACAATCAAAATGACCAGGTAACCAGCACTACGGGTACGCCTTTGAGAATAGCCACATTTTAAGAGCTTTCCGGAACTTCAGGACAGACAGTTGGGATTTAATTTCTAGGGGGAGGCTATTCCATAGCTTGGGGGCTACCGTTGAAAATGCCCTCCCACCCCATTTACTTCTTCGAACACGAGGCACCACCAGCAAGCTCTTAGTTGAGGAGCGGAGGTCTCTGCCCGGTGAGTAAGGAAGCAACAATTTCCTCACCCCACCAGCCCCCTTGCCAGAGAGTGCCCCATAGGTCAAGCAAAGAGTCTTGAAGGCGATCCTAGACTCAATAGGAAGCCAATGCAGGCTTTTCCTAGCAGCCGTGGCGGAAGAGAGTCTTGGGGCATCCAGTACAAATGTAGCCGCGGCATTCTGATCAGTCTGAAGGCGCTGCACCAGGGCTTTATTAACGCCGGCATACAGAGCGTATCAATAATCAAGTAGCGAAGCGACAAGTACAACGACAACCTGTTTACAAGTCTGAGAGGACAGGTAATGTTTAATTTTCCGAAGAATTTTAATAATGCCCCAACAGGTAGCAACTGTCCTATTAACCTGCTGTGCCATTGAGAGAACAGGATCGATCATCACTCCCAAGTTCCTCACAGAATCTGTTGGTGTGGGACAGACTCCCAGCGAGGGGGGCCAGCATTCGGCCGACCAGATGCTAGTGTTCCCGCCGAAAACCAGAATCTCGGTCTTCTCCCCATTCAACTTTAGTGAATTGTAAATCATCCACTTAGAAACCGCCTCCATGCAGTTTCTAAAGTTAAGAATGGAAGAGTTCACCGAGTGAGAAAGGGACACCAAGATCTGGGTGTCGTCGGCATAGGAGACTACCTCCATCTCAAATGATCTCACAAGCCTTGCAAGTGGGGCCACATAGAGGTTGAACAGGGTCGGACTTAATGCCGACTGTTGTGGAACCCCACATTGCACAGGTGTGGGTGGAGATAGATATAGTATCTGAGAGTTTCCCAGCTATTGTCATGATGTTGACTCATGTGTTTGGCAATCGCATTGGAGTGATCTCCATGAGTGACTCGTGTATGCTCCAGAATCTGATTTTTGGCCTCGAAGATGGTACTTCCTATGTAGCTTTTAGCACAGGGGCATGCTACCATGTACACAACAAATGTGCTCTTGCACGTTAGGTGTTGTTTAATTTTCCACTTCTTTCCTCCGGTCATTTCAATTTCCTTGGTTGCTGACGCTATTCTGCAGACCTTGCATTGTTTGCAAGGTCAAAAGCCTTCACGATGCAGCCAGGTGAGGTTGGGTACATTTTTGAAGTGGCTGTGAACCAAATGGTCGCCCAAGATTTTTGCTCGGCGAAAGGTAACATGCGGATGATCTCCAATAATTTTAGCCAGGGTCTGGTCTGAAAGTAATATGCCACAATGTTTTTTGATTGCTTTAAGCAGTGTTTGTTTTTCTGCATTGTAAGATGTTATCAGTCTGATTTTGTCTTCTGTTTTTGTGAGCCGGTTCCTGTGTGTGTGTGTGTGTGTGTGTGTATATATATATATATATATATATATATATATATATATATGCGGAAACTCCAAACACCACTTCCGAGTCAGACAGAAGTCAGATCGGCGAGGGGAAAGAGGAGACGGACCACCAGGTGCGCTTCACAGGTTCTTTTATTGCAAAATAGTCGGTAGGCAAGAGGGCACTACGCGTTTCGGGCTTGAAAAGCCCTTGTTCACATGCAAGTGAGCCAGTTAAAGTTTTTTAGTTTTATAATGCAGTGCATACCCAATCAGCCCGCCCAGTCACATGATGTCAAAGTGTCATAGAAATAAAAGACATACTTCTCCTGTCTATCGGAGTATAGTGTTTCATACGGAATTTTTTTACATTATAGCAACTAGTGTGTATATCATTTAGGAAAAAACATGCTTTAAGGCAACATACCATGAAATATAACACTATGCAATAATTGTGCATTATGGTCCCACAAACATAGTTTATAAGAATTTCATATTTCAGGATAAATCCATTAAAAAAAGACCGTAACTTTCATATATATAGTATTTAAAGTGACTGGAGGACTGATTTATAAGTGCAAATATATACAAATTTGACTGGTTCCGAGCCTGCGTCAAGTGGAGTATATTAAAGTGCATGAGGGAATAGGGGAGATGGGGATAAAGTGCTGAATCCACATATTGCAAAAAGTACCTTGTGTATTCAATGCATAAATGCAATTTAACAGTTAGAGATAGGACACTGTCCTTTTCTGTATCTCTTAAAACACTGTAAAAACATTTGATACCAACATAAAAAGTACAATATGTAAAATTACTTATGGCTAAAAACACCCAGTGTAAAAAAGTGCTAATAAATATCAGACAAAGTTTGATAAAAAAGGTGTATACAAAATATTAAATAGCAATCAGTATATATTTACAAAATTGGAGGAGGTAAGGAGCTAGGTGTATTAATTGCAAGGTGGCCAACAAGGAACTTGACTGGCCAATCAACTGGCTTACTAGACAAGTACTATCCTAGGTCACCTTGGAAAGAATATTAGACCCACTAGATAACAGGGAACCTGACTACCTAGGGGAAAATGACACTCAGAGTTAATACATTTTTCGCAAAGACTCAATATTTACAAAGGGAAATATATCATAGGAAATGACGAAGATCCTCTGTGATGTTAAGCCCATTTGGCCATTTACTGTAGTATTCGAGGATCATTCGTGACTCCAGTTGCCGGAGTTTGAGTTCCCGATTACCACCTCGCCTTGATTTAGGGATTGAGGCCACTACATAGTATGACAAGCAATTGATATCTTTGTTGTGTGAGCTCAAAAAATGGCGTGCCACTGGATATGCAGGGTCTGAGTGTAGAATGGCCCGAATATGCTGTAACATTCTGACATGTACTGGCTGTTTAGTACTGCCTACATAATTGAGGCCGCAAGTACATGTCAGTACGTATACAGCATATTCTGTTTTGCATGTATGCTGGCCTTTAATAGGAATCTCAGTATCACAGAAGGGAGTTTTATAATGTGTCTTATTTATTCCGAAATTACATGCTCTACAAGTGGAGCATTTCCGGAATCCCTCCTTGATTAGCCAATTTGGTTTCAGTTTAAGCTCAGGGCTGCTTTGATCGAGCACAGCTCCCATACTCAGTGCCCGACGAAAGGTAACCATGGGTTTATCAGGAAGCATGTTACCCAATACATTGTCAGTTAGTATGGTAGGCCAATGATGGTTTATTATTTGTCTTATCTTGTTTTGTTGGCTGCTATAATCAGTGATAAATCTGGGGCATTCCTGTTTGATGATATCTAATGTCTCATCAGGCAATTCGGTATTTTCAGAAGCTTGACTTAACAAACTGGCCCATGTTCTACCCTGTGATTTCACTAGCGCTTGATTAAACATTTTTTCTGTGTACCCTCGGGCTTTCATACGGCTGCGCAAGTCACTAACACAAATCTCAAAGTCAGTGGCAACACTACATATTCTCTTCAACCTGAGGATTTCTCCATAGGGAATACTTTGGATCGTGTGCCTAGGATGTAAACTAGAGGCATGGAGGGTAGTATTGCCCGCAGTGCTTTTACGATGAAGAGTAGTCTGCACTCTATTGTGATCATCGATATAAACAGTGACATCCAAAAATTCTGCTTGTTTGGTACTAATTTTGGAAGTGAACCTAAGATTAAATGGATTGTCATTAATTGCATCAATAAAAGCACTGGCTTCTGTTTCATCACCTTGCCAAACTATAAAAATATCATCAATATAGCGGAGGTATCGGACAATTTTCTCTCGTACCCACACTTGATGCGTAACATTGAGGACCCGCTCCTCCCACCAGCCTACGTGCAAACACGCATAGCTGGGGGAGAAGCAGGCCCTCATTGCCACGCCCCTAAGTTGCCTCCAAATTTCTTTGCCAAATAAAAAATAGTTATTGCTTAGACACCATTCAATCAAGCCCAGAATCACTTTGTTGTGCTCGTAAAAATCAATTGGCCGACGGCCCAAGAAATGAGAAACTGCATTAATTCCATCAATGTGTGAGATGCTAGTATATAGCTGTTCAACATCTAAAGTAATAAGCAGCATATTATTTTGCCATTCTAGGTCCTCTATTTTAGACAAAAAGTCTCCAGTGTCACGTACAAAGCTAGGCAGGCTGCTTACCCATTTCTGCAAGAAAAAATCCACATATTGACCTACTTTTTCTCCACAACTGTTTATCGCAGAGATGATCGGCCTGCCTGGCACCGGTGATTGTCCTTTGTGTATTTTAGGAATTAGATACATAATTGGCAAAGTTGGATGTTCAATAAGCATAAATTTGTACTCCTCCTCCGAAATTAGGCCCACTCTACGGTGTTTCTGTAGGAGTTTGCTTAAGCTTTCATTGGCCTTAATATATTCCTTGTTGGTAGATTTTTGATAACACATAGGATCCGATAGCTGTCTTTGGGCTTCTAGAATGTATGCTGCTTTTGGCCAAATAACGATGTTTCCACCCTTATCCGCCGTTTTGATTACGATGTCTGGATTGTTCTTTAGTTTTTTCATCAGTGCATGATATTGCGCCTGTTTCACATCATATATTTTTCTTTTTTTGTGGATGTTACTAGTCTTATGCAGTTTTTTCATTTCTGTAATGACACAGTCCTGGAAAACATCAACTGCATCCCGAGTCATGATTGGTACAAATTCAGATTTTTTCTTAAATGGAGTTATGCCCGCTCCAGATTTAGATATATTAATTCTTTCGAGTCGGTTTTGGGTGCTCAAACCTTCACTTTCATTGATTATCCCATTGCTGTGTTCATCCGCTAAATCATGGATGGCAAGGAGCGTAGATGCATCCAAAACTGACAAGGGCTGTTCCGCGTCAGTAGTAACCAGACTAGCGGAGTTGTTAATGCTGGCGGTAGCTTTTAACCGTTGCAAGGCAAAGAACTTTCGTAGTTTTAATTTGCGGATGTAGCAATAAACATCCACTCTGGTAGAGGCGTAGTTGAAATTTTGGTCAGGGCAGTAGTTTAAACCTAACGCAAGAAGTTGTTGCTCCGCTTTAGTAAGGACCACATCAGATAGATTGATAATAGATCTATCCATTATTGTTTCTTTTTCTTCCATTGTTGATTGTTTTTTTGTTGTTTCTTGGCCCCTTTGTTTACGACTTCTCCGCCTTTCCCGGTGTTTTTGGTTGCGGCGGGATCTATTGCTGCCCTTTGGCGTGGTCGGAGTGTGCGTAGTCTTTCTGCCACTAAAAAACCCAACTCCTCATCAATGTTCAGAACGGGCAAAGGCTGATTGATGGCATCTAAATCCGTACTTGAACCACTTGACCCACTGTAGCTAGACATTGTGTCACTACTGGCGCCAGCCGAGGCTTCATTACCGGCTTCGTTTGCAACTGCTGTGGGTTGTACATTGGGTGTGGAATTTAAAGCGCCTCTAAATTGTTGTCTTTTTGTTGCGTTATACTTTCTTGCGAAAGTAAATATTTGTCCATTCGCATAGTCTGAGGCATCTCGGGCAAATTTACTGATCTTTCTCGCCTTTATTTTCTCACCATGCTTTTTTAAGCGGTCATCCATTCCTTCTCTCAATTGTTTGGCCCCTTCCACTTCACCCAATGCATTGATTTGTTCCTCCAGCTCAGCAATGATTTTCAAAATAGCATCCCTGTCAATGGCGGCATATTTAATAAGAATATGGACTGAATTCATTGACGCCGCAAGGTTGTTTTGACCCCATTCTTTGAGCATTAATGGGTTAGGATTTTCGAAACTCGGTGCTAACATAATTCGTAGTCCTCGTGGCACCCTCTTGACTTCTGCATATTTAGACAGGGAATAGTGTTCCCACCATTTAGTTATTTCAAGCCGTTTCTGTTTTTCCAATGCTTTGAATAATGTCTTCACGTTAGATGTTTCTTGTGACTCTGCACTTGCCGCTGGTGCACTAGTACTGTTGCTAGGCGTCATGACTTGACTGAATAATAACTCCGCCTCCTCCTCCCTCGCACGGAACTCCTCCGCAGACATCACCTCTGCTTAACCCGACTATTAAGAGTTGCAATTTAAACCACTTTGCTGTTTCAAATGGTATTTATATTGTGCGCTATTCCCCAGAATAGGGAAACCTTTCCACCTCCGCTCTTTCAGAGATTTGAACTCACCGCGTACACCACTGTCACTCTTCCGGCAGAACCTTCCGAATCCGCCGATGAATGCCTGGGTTGCACAGCCGCTTGAGAATATTTTCTTACAGATCGCGTGAGGGGGCTGCCACGACTGATTCCTTCCAGGAAAACTTTTGAAAACGATGGCTTGATGGTGGCGCCACAACCAGGAAAGGGGGTCCGGAACGAAAGTAAGCCGGCTTCCGTAATTAGATATGCGGAAACTCCAAACACCACTTCCGAGTCAGACAGAAGTCAGATCGGCGAGGGAACAGAGGAGACGGACCACCAGGTGCGCTTCACAGGTTCTCTTATTGCAAAATAGTCGGTAGGCAAGAGGGCACTACGCGTTTCGGGCTTGAAAAGCCCTTGTTCACATGCAAGTGAGCCAGTTAAAGTTTTTTAGTTTTATAATGCAGTGCATACCCAATCAGCCCGCCCAGTCACATGATGTCAAAGTGTCATAGAAATAAAAGACATACTTCTCCTGTCTATCGGAGTATAGTGTTTCATACGGAATTTTTTTACATTATAGCAACTAGTGTGTATATCATTTAGGAAAAAACATGCTTTAAGGGAACATACCATGAAATATAACACTATGCAATAATTGTGCATTATGGTCCCACAAACATAGTTTATAAGAATTTCATATTTCAGGATAAATCCATTAAAAAAAGACCGTAACTTTCATATATATAGTATTTAAAGTGACTGGAGGACTGATTTATAAGTGCAAATATATACAAATTTGACTGGTTCCGAGCCTGCGTCAAGTGGAGTATATTAAAGTGCATGAGGGAATAGGGGAGATGGGGATAAAGTGCTGAATCCACATATTGCAAAAAGTACCTTGTGTATTCAATGCATATATATATATTTTTTTTTTATCACACAATTGCTCCGTTAAGAGCTCCAGACCTTGACAGGGCGGCACGGTGTCACGATAACGGGGCTGCCCGTGAATGTAACGAACACACTCACTTCTTAATCATCTCCTGACAAGAAGTACACCGGCTCCGGCTGTTAGGTACAAAGCAGCTTTATTCACATAAAGATATGCAGGCTTGTGGCTCACTTTCCCAACATGTTTCTGCTCTGGCGAGCCTTGATCACGGGAAACGCCTCTTTGATTTTTGAAACTTGCCCACGTAATTTAAAGATGCAGGTCGTATTTCTCCTTCAGAGCACGCATTTGGAAAGTATTAAAGTCATTCAGGTAAGAGGAATAGCGTTCTTTCATTTTTCATTCAATACCCAGCGCTAAAAAATCCTTCTTGTTTCATAATCTTTCCAAAGCGAAAAATTCAGTGTGCCACACATGCACTTCCAGCTTTTACATCTCCGTGCAAGCAGCTTGAAACCACTTCAGCCATGTGATGTGATGATAAAGACAGCTTTATTGCATTTTCATTGATACTCAAACATCTGAAGTATGCTAAGGTCTTAGTAAAAGGTCTTCCTTGATCTATCATCTCACTAAGAGGACACACTTTCAATGTGGCTTTTGGGACAGAAAAGTCCTCTGCATTGAAATGGAGATGCACCCCTTTCCAGAGTGTCCAACTATACTGATGTCTGGATCCTTAATGCTGATTTTTGCTGTCACAGGTAAACATTGATAATGTGTAGGAGCCATGATGCAGGCCTGCCTCAAGGATTATTGTCTTGTTCGACAAGGAGGGGAACTTAAAGTGCTACTGTCATACTGGAGGAAGGCTGCTACCTTCACCATGAGATAAGCAGCATGAAAACGGTGGTGGCAGCATACCGTATAGTGATCAGTAGCAGTGAACAGGTCCTTTCTTACCTGTGTCACTGGAGTGAGGCCTAAAGGTTCACTCATTTTGAAAGTGCCATTGGGTGGTAATGTTTGCCTGGGAACAGTACAATGCAGGGATAATGCAGTACTGAGCAGGGTGTGCATGGTGAATGATTGTGCTGGATGGATAGGTGACTATGAGTGGTTCATTAACTGAAGGATGTAGTGCTGTGCAGTGAGTGCACAATAAATTCTTGTGTGGTGTGTATGTGTACCTGTGGGTGGTATCATACATGAAGGGTACAGTGTGTTCATGTTAAATGCATATGCAGGATGTATGTATGACTATGAGTGGTACAGTACCTAAAGGATACAGTACTGTGCAGTGTGCGTATGCTGCATACATGCACTAGGTATATGTGTGTCTGTCAATGGACCAATACTTGGAGGACCCTGGGCTCTATTTTGGGAGACACAGGCCTGCATGGTGAAACAGGGAGTGGAGGTAAAGAGATCCCCAAACAGATGTGTGTATTGCTATTGACTTTAAATTAGAATAATATAGACTCTTAGGACTCAGGCTACAAGTAGGGCATACCCAGGATTTTACCAATAGTTAATGGGGAATAACCATGATCTCTAAAGCAAGGAGTGAGAGGGACATGAAACCACCAAAAGAACATTGCAGCCTCAATCTCTGGGGAGAACTGCGTAATTGTTTATGAATGTCATATGATTCATTTGTGCTGGCAAGTGGAAA